>NC_072463.1:15572511-16245487 GCF_027596085.1 Anoplopoma fimbria
TACAATATATATATATATAAGAAAAAAAGAAAAAAGGCCAATGACATTAACGTTTCCATTTCCTTCTCACTTTTGTCTCCGTCTGCCTCAGGTGCCCTGTCCAGGTGGGGTGGTAACCATGGAGAGGCTGTTGCTGTGTGTGATGCTGGCAGTTGCCATGGCAGTGCGGGCACAGGTCTGCCCGAAGCGCTGCGTATGTCAGATCCTGTCACCCAACCTGGCAACCCTCTGCGCCAAGAAAGGTCTACTGTTTGTACCGCCGAACATTGATAGGCATACAGTGGAGCTACGGCTGGCTGACAACTTTGTCACAAGGTAACAGTCACATCACTTACACTGCTATTAAAGGAATACTACGCCCTGTGTAGCCTTAAGTTGTTGAAAAAAACTTTGTTTTTCTTGCATGTGTCCACGTTGAACGAAGAATCCAAAAATGCCGAGGTTTAACAGCAGCAAACATCTCTAGTAAATTATAACCATTTTGAAACTCTTACACTATTAACTTATACAGTATAATCCACGTGTCATTTGTCCAGTCGTATGCTCACTACTTCCCAAACACATGCATCTTTGCTAAAACTTTATTATTTAAAAGACTTCCGATTCATCCAGAATCACGAGGATGAGTAGCGTGCCTGCCTGTTAAAATGATTTAGAATGGTTTGCAGTGTTTTGGAGTCATTGTATTAAGTAGCTTTGGAGAAGTTCACCAAAACTCAAGCAGCTGCTAAACTTGTAACAGGATGAGCAAAATAGCCACCATCTCTTCCTCTTAAAATGTGCATGAAAGTTCAGTTGTGAATGCAAGCCAACAAGCTAGTAACAAAAAAGGTGATTGATTCTTGTCTTCTCAAAATGTGCTCACTGAACTCTGACATCTGTGTGAATAATTCTCAAAAAACTAAAACGATTATACATTTGTGTAATGCTTATTATGAATTTTGGTAGTAGAAGAAATTCTCCACCAAGACAAAGTAAACTACCCCTACCTCAACTGGAAGATGAAAAAGTTATTCATTATATACAATGTTTCTTTCATATAATATTACTACTTAACTAGCATTGAATTATTAACAACTAATGTATAATACTTGAAGAACTAAGTACACGAGTACTTGGAAAGTTCTGTCTTAATGTGTGAGAATGAACATTTTTTCCTCAAAGCCGGATACACAGACACTGATCTATGATGTCATGAAGCGAGAAAGCCTGAAGCCTCTCTGGCAAAGATGAATAAGTCGCTGAATTTTTGGACAGTGCGGCATCGCCCAGGGTGCTTTTCATGACGATACGAGCACATTATCTGGCGGCACTAGAATGAAATAAAACTCATTAGGTGTGAAAAGAAACCCACATTCTTTGAGGCAGCAGAGTAAGTCATAGTCGGTTCATAGTCAATGGAGCAGCTCAAGGCTGTCTCCTGATTGCATTGCAGTTTAAAGCTTCTGTTCTCTAGTTTGTAGCCATTGTAGAGAGTTTTTCAAATTCACAAACCGCACAGGAAAAAAGGAACACTGTGTGTAAATCTTGTTTTCTATTATTTAGCTGGTAAACAGCTTTCCCATAATAGATCTCTTCCAACAACATTACTGAAATGTTGTTATTCAACATTGCTTTTTTAAATTCAGTTTCATCTGTAAATTGACTCAGCTCAACGGCTTCACGTGTTGGTGTTACCCAAAACTTTTGCTTCCAACAATAGCCGAGAAAGTCCTATGATATGCAGTGTGCCCCTTGTCTTATCTGAATGATGCTTATCTGTGTCCACAGTGTGAAGAGAAAAGATTTTGCAAACATGACACGGCTAGTGGACCTAACATTATCCAGAAACACCATCTCCTACATCACACCTCATGCCTTTGCCGATCTGGAAAACCTCAGAGCGCTACACCTCAACAGGTATGGATGCATACAGCTGTGTTTGTGACATGAGTATTGCATGAAATTCAAATGTGCGGTGTTTTACTTTATTTCCAAAAAGCTACAAGGTGCTGTTTTTTTTGTTTGTTTTTTTGTTTCATCAATCTCTCCTTATTTATCTCTCCCAGTAACCGACTTACAAGGATAGGCAATGATACATTCAGCGGGATGTCGAAGCTACACCACCTGATTCTGAACAACAACCAGCTGGTGCTCATCCACCAGGGAGCGTTCAACGACCTGCTGGCCCTGGAAGAATTGGACCTTAGTTACAATAACTTGGACTCTATTCCTTGGGAGGCCATCCAGGTCAGGATCTCTTTAAACTGTTGCAGCCTTTCAAACCAATCTGGCTGGAGGCCCTTCAAAAGATCCATTCCCAAGCACAATAAAATGGCCATAAAATCCTTTTTGGACATTTGTTTGAAATTGAAATGAAGAGATCTTAAAGGCTTTTGGATTGAACAGAGGCCATTATGTGGACTATTCATTAAGCCACACTGACACTTAATTTCGAGGCATTTTCAGTGCTATCAGTTTCAATTTCACCGGTGCTCTTTGCCAGCACCAAGACATTTGTATGTAATGCAAATGTCAGTGCAATCAGTTTACTAAAGTAAAGTAGTTATTAGATGAATAAATATATGCTGCATTAGATAATTGTGTTTCTATAATTAAAAAACACTTGGTGGCTTTGTTGTTTTCAGTTCAACTTTACAATTACATAGACATCTACAATAGACATGTAAACAATGTAATTCAACTTCAATATTATCATCCCCACTGAACTATTAAAGGGACAGTGGTAAGAACCTGGATATTGCAGCCTAGGAAGCCTAAATAAGTAAATAAGGAAGTATTAAATGTGTTATTGTTGTCCCTATGTTCTTAACGTCCTCAACTTACAAACAATGATGAAATCCTGTGTTTTTCTCTGTTATTCCTGCAGAGAATGATTAGCCTCCATACGCTGAGTTTAGACCACAACATGTTGGACTACATTCCAGAGGGAACATTTTCCCTGCTACAGAAACTCAACCGGCTGGACGTCACCTCTAATAAACTCCAAAAGCTGCCACCGGACCCACTTTTTCAACGAGCACAGGTATTCTCAGCAGTTTTCTTTTTTCGACCACATCAAAATCCAATCTTACAAAAAGACCTGAAACTCTCAAACCCAATCAAGCACCTCACATAACCTACAATTGCTTGGAGACAAACTGAATTCCAACTAAATGTATGATTCCATATTACTGACAATTATGTTCATATTCTATTTAGTGTGTCACAGTCATTCCAATGAGCCAGTGTGAACAATAGCAGGGCCCTGGGCCAAAATGAATGTTATTAATGTGTTTACCCCGCAATGACATGTCAAAATGGCTGCAGTGCAAATGGCCTATTAAATCAATGTGAAACTGTTTAGAGAATATTTGAACCTTTTCTTTAAATGCATGCAACCACATTTTGAATTATATTTCATATTTTCTCACCCTGATGTTTAATACAACCTCTCATTCAATTCTGGGAAGAAGCTGGGCAAATATTAGAAAAGGAAAGATGTGTTTTTTTTATCACTTTCCATTAATGGGAAAAAGGGCAAGCTACCACACACTTAACGGGTGGAAACTGGTTGAACTGGACAGCTTCTTTTGAATATTTGTATTTTGGTATACAGCAAGGTTTTTCTCGAAAAATAACATTTTGTTTGACTAATAAAGCTGTTAAATGAATCATTGTTTCACACTCCCAGGTCCTGGCCACATCAGGGATCATGACCGCAACTTCTTTTGCGTTGTCATTCGGTGGGAACCCTCTCCACTGTAACTGTGAGTTACTGTGGCTGCGGAGGCTGAACAGAGAGGACGACCTGGAGACGTGCGCTTCACCCCAACAGCTCTCTGGCCGATACTTCTGGTCCATCCCTGAGGAGGAGTTTCTCTGCGAACCTCCACTCATCACCAGATACTCCCATGAGATGAGGGTGCTTGAAGGGCAAAGAGTTACACTCAGGTACCCCTATAAGTTTTTAACTGAGATGCATAAAAATGAGTCTGAATATGAAAGAAGATAAAGATAAACAAATTGTCCCCCCTATCCTACAACCAATCTGCCCAGTTGAGTAACACACAAGCATAAAGACACACACACACACTCTCTTTTTTAATTCAAATTTGTGTGCGTTATGTTTACAAGCTGCACAGGAATACACAAAATAGCCAACTGTTCAATGACGCACAAGACAGGGACATCACGCTCAAATTTTAAGGAGGTTGAAACTAAATCAAGAACAGGTCTGAGAGATGATGATTACTTAATTTGCATATATATTGGTCACACACTTCCAATCATGATAGATGTTATGTTTTCAACTATGGAATTATGTACAGAAAAAAGGGGCAATGGAAATTAATATGATGCTGTTATTCCCTTTCCTTTATTGTGTCTTGTCTTTGGCTCCGTATATATAACGTGTAAATCAAGATTATCAGAGGGTCAACCCACCTAACATTTATCAACTTGTGCAGCGTCCACATTTATGCATTCAACAGCCAATGTCAGTCAAAGTCCCCCGAAAAATTACCCTTAGTTCTTATTCATTCGTTTCATCATAGCACTTCACTATAATTACAGCAAATGAGAAATGTCAAAATAACCATGACACTCCTTGTTTTTGATTGCTTTTAATTAATAATTTTGACAACTTAGTTTAGATGCACCCATCTCAATTCAGTGATGCACATATACAAACAATCATTGTAGAAAAAGTATGAATAGAAGGCAATATTTTTCTTCAGTTTCCCAATTTTGAATTTACGTGATTAACGTTCATTTTGGCACAATCCATGTCTTAGTTGTCATAAGGCATTAGAGCCATCGTCATTAAACAGTGTCCTGTCCTTTAATTGCATCTCTGCTTTGTGACTGAACCACATAAACATTTAAAAAGAAGCTAGTAGTTCACACTCGTATAGTTCTTTATTTTATTGTACCTACATAATAACTAATCCAGAGCTGTAACTATAAGATGAGTAATGGATCAGTTAGTGGACAGATAAATAAGTATTTAACTGTGTATCACTCTATGGTTCAGACTTCTCAAATGTGATTATTTGGTGGTTTTCTTTGTCCGCTATGACAGTAAACTGAAAATGATTGTGTTTTGAGACTTTTCGACAGGTGAAACTGACATTTAAAAATGATACAAAGTTTCTGACATTCAATTGACCGGTACATTAATTGATAAATTAATAAAGTATTTTTTCACCCAAAGATTAATTGTTTAAAAAAACAAATAACTGAACTCTCTAATAATTTAACAGATACACCTCATAATTGAAAAAATATATTTTATTTCATGTAATTTATTCAGTGCAAAACTGCAACCCCATTATTCACTAAACTCTTGCCTTACCCACTTGTTCCTTCTTCTTTATCCCTGTAGGTACTGGTAAGAATTTGTTTGGTACCCAATAGGCACATACAACACAGTAATTCAAAGGCTGTAATGTAAAGCATATTCTAACCTAAATTAATGCGCTCTACCAACACATAGATATTGTTCAGCCCCTTCCCCTTCTCACTTGAGGAATTCAGAAACTTCCATGAAGCAAACTTTGCTTCCACTGTGCAGTTGACCCCATTTTGTCTTGTTTGTAATACGTTCAACTATACTGGTTTTCTCTCCTTAAAAGGTGTAAGGCAAGAGGTGACCCAGAGCCGGCCATCCACTGGATCTCTCCTGAGGGCAAACTGGTATCTAACTCCTCCAGAACGTTGGTCTACACCAATGGCACCCTGGACATCCTCATCAGTACGGTGAAAGACACAGGCTCCTTCACTTGCATCTCCTCCAACCCTGCTGGCGAAGCCCACCAAACAATAGACCTGGTCATTATAAAACTCCCCCACATCTCCAACAACACCAACAACATCCAGGAGCCTGACCCTGGATCGTCAGACATTTCCACATCGACCCGAGGCGGAGCCAACGGCAGCAACGTGACGGGTGACGTGAAAGGCGGAGTGGATAAGAGGGTGGTGACGGCCGAGGCCACATCCTCAACGGCGCTGATAAAGTTCAACTTCCAGAGGACTATTCCAGGCATTAGGATGTTCCAGATACAGTACAATGGAAGCCAAGATGACTCGCTGGTTTACAGGTAAGACTGACAGGATCGCTACATCACCATGGCGTTCATCACTGCAGAGTCAGACAGTTTGCGCAATGGAAACTGAACCATGATATGGCCAATGTGGAGGTAGAGAATTACCCATGTCTGGGCTGTATGGATTAGATTACAGTAGATTAGATGCAATTTTAATGATCTTGTTTGGGTCCTGTCGCTAAGACGCCCGACGTCTACGCTACCAGGGAGCCACAAGGGCACCTCAATGCTTTTAGTCTGTAAATGAAAGATAGGCTTCAACTAAGTACAGCATATGACACATACCCAAATGGTATGGCAAATAGAAATGTGTCTGAGGCTAGTAAATAATACAATTTGTGAATGCTTCAGTTAGAGTTACATTTGAATAACTTCATAAACGTAATAAATGTTTCCCCTGTCAAAAATGGAAATCGTGCTAATAGTGAAGAGGAGCTTTGTTCTATCAGACCATATGTGCAGACTATTTCTCATGGTTTATTGCATTACAGTGCAGACAGATTTATGTCATATCAGGGCACATTGGACAGACTGAGATGAAATACAGATTGGACAGCAAAGACGGCAGACAATCTTGTGAAAAAGTTCACGATCCTGCCGGTGAAACCCAGCAAAATGATGCAGCTCACTCTATCCAGCTGACTCACAAGGACGGCCTTGACAGGGAGAGCCGTGCTGTTCCTTCTTGACTTTTGCCGTTTGCTCAGGATTACACAGATTACATCGATCTCGCAGGAAATGATTGTTATTTGAGCTGAATATTTACTCCGGTGAAATGGGGGAGAGGGAATTAACAAACACACAGAGCTTTCATCGGGAAATCTGCCAGCATTATCTGCTTTTCATATCGCTGCTAATCCCAATGCATACTTCATCAGTACGCATCCTCGTGACGAGCTGGGAGAGCATTGAGATTGACCGTCTGGGTCATGATAATGACAATACTCTAGATTGTCATGTTTTACCACGAGTAATGAATTTGTGTTCCTTGATCTTTAACTGTCTTTATCTATCTGTGACTACATCAATATATGATTAACATACACAGATGATTCATAGAAGAGTCTGCTGGTATTATCTGACTTGCATATTATCCCTAATCTCTGTAGATAACTCATCAGCACTTAACCCGATTTAGAGAATGCATCATCGAGGGTTGGTGCCAATGGGATTCATAGCAAAGATATAGCGCAATCGCTTTTCACATCAAGAGAATCTCTTTTCCTCTATATCCATCTCTTACTCTGCTCCTCTCTCTTTCATGCTCTAAAGCACACCGAAGCCTTTGTGCATTTTTAAGATTGTCATCGTACCAAAGAGGCTGCATCAGTACTCTCAGCCTTTA
Organism: Anoplopoma fimbria; assembly: GCF_027596085.1. Lineage (NCBI taxonomy): Eukaryota > Metazoa > Chordata > Actinopteri > Perciformes > Anoplopomatidae > Anoplopoma > Anoplopoma fimbria. The sequence continues at coordinate 15,579,946 of NC_072463.1, forward strand.
AAGTACTTGTTGGAAAGTATTACGCTGGAGAGCGTGAAGGCCACAAAAACAAACAGCTTCCTGCGGGGGCCATGGAGGAGGGGTGATTAGACAGCCTTACACCACCCACCCGATCCTTCCGCGCTCTGTCACGTCACTCAAAGTCTTTCTTTCTTCCTGTCTTTTCATCCTTTCCTCTTCTGCTGGCTCTCCCTTCTACTCCTTTTTTTTACCCAATATTGGGCACTGAAGTCATTTGTGTTTCTCCGTGTTATTTTGCTGCTCTTTTGTCTTTAGATAGCAGATTGATTTCCATTCAACACCTCTGCTGGTGCAAAGCAGCAACCCATTGATTCTGTATTTTTTTATTTTCATTACCCAAAACACTGAGAAGAAAGAGAAGAGGGATAAAGAGAATACAAAAGAGGGAGAATGTTAAAAATGGAAAACATAGGGGGAACAATATAGGAGATAGATGGCGAAGGTTAGGGAAAGCCAAAGACAGACACAGGAAGATGGGTCCTATTGTCAGAGACGTACTTTTCAGGTTCAATGAGAGCTTATTGATTTGCCGCACACTGACATTTCTGCGCCTTACTCCCCACCTGCTCCACATAATGTTCTCTGGTTCAGCTGTATGTTTCCTTCAGGCTCTCTGCGTAAACAGATGGATAAGTGTGCGATAGTTTAAAGCTTTTACATGCACATCCTCTCTGTGATGTTAACCTCCTGAGCATGCGATACGCTGCCCATATGAAATGTAATAGGTGTAACACTCGATTCTGTATTGATCCTTGCAGGGTAGCCCCACCCTCCACTCCTTCCACTGCGAGGTCAGGGTCAGCTACAGAGCAGTACGCTTGGAGCTGACGGGGATTAGTGTCTTGCTCAAGGACACTTGAGACAGGCAGATGTTTACTGATAAAGTACTGGTGTTTTAACGCCAGTATTCCTGCTTAAGTATTGTATTTCTACTCCGCAGGCAGGTCTACTGCCCAGCCGGTCACATAGCAAACCCCCTCACAGCAGCAAACTCACAGCAATTCTGGTTTTGTTCAACATATAAATAATCAATTTGTAAATATAATGATGAATATTTTGCTGATGATTATTGTTAAGAATGAATAATGGCTCAGCAATGAATCATTTTTAAATCCAAGTAGCATTTTCAGAAAGAGCCAATTTCAGATCACAAATTGAATTGTATTGTACAAAATGTACAAGGTGGCAATATCTTATATATTTAGTCAAAGGTTCAGTTAGTGACGCTAACACTTTTTGTCAGATTCAGCAATTATCTGTTCACGGCCCGGTTTGCTGTCCATTCTTTGTGTGCGCTGAGAAAAAAATCTGATGTTCATACAACGCCCGGCTCTGTTAATTGGAAACAAAGAAAGGACCGAGCCACACAACACTATTTGCGCCAATCAGCAAAAGGACAGAAAAAAACAGCGGAAGAGAGAGGGTTGATAGATACGGCACATGATAACATGCTGAACTCCACAGCTCACATATCAGCAATGTTTCTTCACAAACACTGAGTCTACCTTTATATTTTCTATTGAAAACTTTAGAAGTTGACTTTTACTGACTTGAAACCTTGGAGGACCTCAACATCAAACCACTGCATATTATATTATTCTCCTACTATACTATTCACATAGAATAAGGATGAATATGCTTGAGACACACCTATCTGTTTTCAAACATTGGTCTATAGTTTAAATCTATAGAAGATGGTCTTAATTATAATTGCAATGAGATACATTACCCAAATAGTTCACCCCTAGTCCAAAGTCTTATGACCAAGTTAGAGATAGACATAATTGAGTTCAATTGGCTTGTTTTGTGGCCCTGTGATAGGCTGGCGACCTGTCCAGGGTGTACCCTGCCTTCACCCATTGACAGCTGGGATCGGCTCCAGCACCCCCGCGACCCTTAACTGGATAAGCAGGTTACGGAAGATGGATGGATGGCTTGTTTTGTTGTTTTGTCTTCAAGGCACTAAAACAGAGCACAACCATATACATTTATTGTACCTTAAATTGTAGGTACCTACATGTAATGATTTTGACAAAGCTTGAATTGCATGGCTACCAAAATAAACTGTTTTTCAATACTCATCCATCAGACCTTGGGTGTCCGTTTTCTTCTTTTCCTTCTTGAATGCAAACTGTAAGGAACTAAATTGAGTCATCCACATAGCCCTTATCTTAGCCTCAGCTGTTGACCCTCTATTTCAAGGTCAGGTCCAGGAAAGGCTTATGTTGCTGAAATAATGTGCCAACCTTTTACACATGACCTATCATGCAGGTTCTGGCCTTTACACCTCGCCGGTTTTATTGAACCATCCACGGCCGCGTCGATGATGATAATAAAACTCACAGCCAGCATCGGCAACGACGACCATAAAACGGCCACAAAGTAGAATGTGCTCTTATTCAGACGTGAAGCCAACCATTGCATTTATTTAAGGGTTTGGATGAATGCAACCCATTCTGGGATTATAGAAGGAATTAATTCTAAAATAATAGGATAATTAGATGTATTGTTTTGTCAATGAATAGATCAAACAATGATGATGGTTAAAACGCTGTTAAAGATATGTGTGCCTTGAACAGAAAAATGTATTTAAAAAAAAGCAATAAGGTATTTAACATAATAAATGAAAAAAGTATGTATTTATCAATTTTATATCAATAATCAGCAGTTATTAGAGTACTAACATTTGCGTTTGATTATGCCTTTATTTAGACCTTTGGACTTTGAAACCTTTTTTCTTGTAACCCCTTCATACAAAGCACTACCACTGCAATTCCTCATTACAGGTTTACTACTTGAACCCATTCAATTGAACCAATGCTCTAAATGTGGTTTCAAACCAGGAGGTATGCAAAAATGATAATCCCATTTTGGAGTCCAGCTTTTACTTCTGAGCAACCAAATCAGTAAAGATGAAAACCCAAGGGAATGAGAATGTTGAGTTTGGAAATTATTCAAAAAACTCCAAGCCCGCAGAAATACAGGCTTCAAAATGTATGGCAAAACTGAGGGTGTATTGTCTTTTAAGGGACACAAAATCGACTTTGACATTCACCAAGTTACTTATGAACACACACAAAACCCCTTCTACCTTTATCCTAGACCTCATCTGCTCTGCCTGTTATTTTTTTTGTGTTTCCTCTATGTTCATTCAACGGTTGTTTTCTGCTCCAGCAGAGCCATCGAGCTACAGGGGCTGGTTGGCATTTTTCCAGGAAAAAACACACATCAAGCAAATAGTGTGGTAAGCTTCTTTATGAGGCTACACAACAGGGGATGGGGGATGAATCCAGGCTTTTAAAAAGGCATTCTCTCCCCCTGTCTCTCTCACACTAGCAGGAAGTAGTTTATCTTTGCCTTTGGTCCCTGCAGTCCAGGTATAACACCTTGCTCAGCTGTGCTTAAGGCGTGAAAAATCATCCGCCTTTATCCCGCCGTAATGTTCCAATTCTGATTTTATGGCACCATAAACATATTGCTGGCCTAACGAAACAGTGTTATTGTTGTAAGTAGTCTGAGAGGTGTTAAACAGGGGGGGGGGCTACAACAGCAGTAAGGATGACTCTAAAGGAAAGGCGGAGTAGTATAAGGCAGAAAAAGGAAGCAAGGAAGTGAGGAGGGTAAGAGTGAGACAAACGGAACATAAAGAAGATTTATATGACTCTTCAATCAGATGAGTAGAACTAAAATGTGTGGAACGTGGAAGGAAGGGAAAGAGGGAAGGAAGAAAGAGAGGAATAACTTACAGCAGGAAGAGTTTGCGAGGACTAAGAAAAGAGGTGTGGAAAGAGAGAGGGAAAAGAAAGAAAGTCAGAAAAATGAATAAAAAGTAATTACATGAAGAAGATTGAACAGGCAACAGGGAAAAAAGAATGAATGGGATATTAAAAACAACAGTCGAGTAGAGTAGATACAAGTAAGAGTATATAAGGAAATAAATGAGAGTATAGAGAGAGAAAGTGGGAAGGAGACAAACTCAGCATTAAAGAGAAATTCAGATGAGTCAGCTCAACTGGAGGAATGGAGCTGAGCTGGGCAGATGGAGGTCTATACCAAGCCACAGATGGTGCTGAAAGGTCTTCCCCACTTCTGGGACAGCATCAGTTGAACGGCACTTTAATGTGTACTCTGCCGCACTTGTTTGGACTGAGCTCAGCAGTCCTGAGATCCTTGGTGGAGCCTTTGAAATTGGCAAAATAGAAGCTGATTCTTTATTATGGCATGCATGGACTACCACACTTGTCAGTAAATACACATATACCCCTTAGATGAAGGGAATATACATTAAACTCATTTCAAAGTCATGATTTGTTTGTTACTTTTAATATTCTAATGTTAACTAATAAGGGAAACACTAGTGTTCATTGGTAAGAGATGAGTATTAACACAATATTTCCACATAAAGAAGCTAAACTTATTATTTAATAATATTTATATCTAAGCTATTTTTCTTCCCAGTTATTTTAGTGTGTGAGGATGATCCTGAGAAAAACATATCAAAGAATGGCACTAATTACAGTTTTAAGATGACAATTATCCACTCTGGCATTTAAAAAAAAGTGTGTTTTATTGTGAACTGTAATTCAAATAATGATGTTCAGTGTTGGTAAAATATTATCCATACTGTATCTTCTGAGTAAGACGTTACAGTGTGAACTGTTCCACTTCATTGCTGCAATAATACAACTGTGGAATCATTGCTTGGACACTAGCTGGGTGGCTAATATTTACTTTTTCAGCAACTGTTCTCTGAGCCTGACTCTAAACAGGGTTTAATGAAAAAAAAAAAAAAAAAAAAAAAAAAAAAAAGGAAGTGGAGGTGTTAGCAAAGCCCACCTGGCCGGGGCTCAAAATCCCTGTTCCACCTCTGATACAAGCTGTGTGGGTGCTTGTTAACCATTAGCTCAGGAATCAGGGGCATTATGCATGGTAAATCAGAGATAAGAAGCTAGCTCCTGAAATGTTTCTGTCTGCCTTAGAGACTCAGACCTATTAGCATGGCAATGTGCCATCTGCTGTGTAAGACACATTAGCTTTGAGGTCAACAGTAATGGGGCCGGAGTTGCTACCATTAATCCTCTTCTCTTTGTGCTTTAAAACCAGTTCTTCTTAGCTGGTTTGATCGTACTTGTGGCAAACCTTAGAGTCTGGTGTGTTGGTGTTTGCTAAATTGTTGAGATAATTAACATAATTAGAAAATGATGTTGAATAGGTAAAAGAATAGAAATGAAAATACCATGTTTACGATTTAGTACGTATAGGATTCGGCCCAAATATATTTGAGTTCAGAGTTTCAAGTCAGAATTTTGGGTCAGAATTCTGACTAAGTTTAGTTACGTTAAGGTTGTTTCGGCACGATAAAATTCCAAATATGGTTACTGTGAATAATACTAGATCATTATATAAAAAATGAAACTAAATCAAACGAGATTTAAAGTTACAAAAAGGTGCATGCTTAAGTCTGAGCTTATTGTACCTACCCTTAAAACTTAACAAAGCATTACCCTTTACCCTATAGTCAAAATAGCAGTGAAACAAAACAAAAAAATATAAAATATAATAAAGGAACGACAAAATCATAAATCGGAAGCAAATATACAAGACAAAAACAAACTGTAATTCTCAGTCATTTTTCAGTGTAGGCCCTAATCCTCTTCCATAATTGAGTGTATGCATTATATAATAGCAAAAAAAGAACGTGAGAGTATAAGGATAATACATGTTTAAAAAGTGCTGTGTAAAGAAAAGTTTTTTAAAACCCATAACTGCTTCTGCATGCTATTTTCTTGCCTTATCTGACAAAGTTTTCCATGTTCCAGGCTATTAATTTAGACTAGCTTGCATTGCGGTAGCATAGGAGGCTTTAGCCAGAAGCAATGAATACCATTTTCAGAAATAATTGGACAACCTACTTTTGGATATCTGTGACCCAAATTTTGGTCCCATCCCTGTTTGGGCAACACTGCTGTGCAATTTTACAATGTTTTATTTATCTTTATTTTTCTTCATCTGTTCAAACACACTATTTAGTGTGGGTAGTGTTAATATAGAAGCCCACTGATATTTGCATATATATTTTTTCCCTCGTTTTTAACAAGAACGTTTCACGGCTGAAGCAGCTTTAGTGGCAGGGGCGGTTATGGGATGCTATTTCATGTAAGAAGCAGATGTGGGAAAATAATGTCAATGTTGCTTTGAGTTTCTACAAATACATTTTTTGAGAAAGTTGTAGAACAATCTTACCACAATGTCTGTCTAGTAGCTGTTCTGCTGCTTTCACACATGTCACATATTTCACATGAGTGCTGGTCTCATGGAAATGAAGACATTCAAATCATCCCTTTTTCCGAGCATTTTAATATATAGCCTTCTTGGCTTAAAAGCTGAGGTTCAAAGTGATACTTGATCTTCGAAACAGCGGTTGACAAAATGTGTTGTTTTTTCTGTATGTTTTTTTTTGCAAATAAGAGATATCATCGAGCTTTAGGTGAACTTGGTTGATGTTGTTACCTGTCAACTGAGCCAGGGTAGCTGTTTCCCTTTGTTTTCATTCTTTATGCTACGTTAAGCTAACCAGCTGCTGTCTGTAGCTTCATATTTACTGTTGACCTGAGAGGTATGGATCTTCTTATCTAAGTCTCTGCAAGAAAGCAAATACAGCATGTTTCGCAAAATGTCCAACTATCCCTTTAAGTCAGTCAAAACTATACAGTAAACCTGTTAATCTATATCTTCAATATGACATGATGAAGTTAAGAAGTTCACAAGTGAAACCAAGTGTAATATTCGTTAATCACTTGTCAAGTGTGAGTCTCTGGGAAAACTTAAAAACTCATCAAAATACACAAAACTGATATTCTGATCATCAACCATTTTTTATTTTTTTTAAATGGACAGCTTTCACTCCACTTGTGAAATGCAACGGCAATATCCCCCTGCAGCTAAATGGAACCACTAATGAGCTAGCGCAGAGCTGTGAATATGATTTAAAAACATTAGAAGTTGCTGTCACACATGGTCTGACTAGGCTCTGCTGCTGGGGGAGCCACCGACTGCGGCTGAGTTATTAGAAGCTGTTACCCCTTATCGCGCGGTTCCAGCTCAACCTGGAAGCCCTCGCCCTTGTGTGTTGAATCATTGCCTTGAATGCCTCTTTTTTTTTTCACGCCCGGATAAATGCGCGTTCGTGGCCTAAAGGCTTTGTCCAATATTTAATCAAGTGAAATGGCCTGAAAATAGAACAATCTGGTATCATAGTTCACTGTTCTGTGCATGGAGGCGATCATTTGTCTTCAGTCAAAAAGTAGAGAGAGCAACTAATGGAGAGAGCGTTGTCCTCCTGGCTTCGGTGTGAGGAAAGCTAGAGTTGATTAACACGCACCCAAACACTCACATCCGTGCACGTGCGTTCGCGGTAAGGTATACCAGCATGCAGTGCTGTATCGGTGATGAATGTTGGCAGAGAGCCAGACATAGTGACAGCCACTGGGAAGAAGAGGATGTCATGGGAGGAGAAGATTACTGTAATTGAACTCACACGCACACATGTACACACCCACACACACACACACACACACACACACACATAATATACTGCAGACACATATAGACATAAGTACACAAATGCATACTCATAGAGGTACATGCACACAGACACTTTCTCTTGTATAATGAAAGCGTAATGAAACCCAGAAACACACACAAACATACACACACACAGGCGCCCTGGGCTGAGGGCTTGGCAGAGCAGAGTAGATAGATTAGTGTAATAGTCTCGGCCAAGGCAATCATCTGCCCACTGTAGGGCTTCAAATACTGGCAGCAAGATCCCGCTCAGACACAAAGAAATTAACCACAATGAATGAGTCAGTTTGGATGAGTTCACAATGCTAACGGCTCACAAAGTCAAGAAATAATGGTATGCAAGGCAAAACGAAAATCCACTGATTTGCATGAAATTGTATTTTGTGAACCCAGCATGCGGCGGAACAGGGTCCAAACACATTATCAATATCATGATGTTGCATTGTATCTATGAATTATAAATGATGACAGCTTGGCTTACACATTGACAATGAATACTAGCTATGCAATGTGAGTGTTATTGGCCGCAGCGTCCGGTTGGATGGATTTTGTTCAGAAACTCATTTGGGCTGTGTCCAGGTCAGGAGGAGCCATGTAGCTAATGGTTTCTTGGAAGCTAATGTGTCTGAGGTGGAGAGAAGATAGAATGTATTCTATTCATGTGGATACGTGGCGAAGCAGCAAACAAACCCTCGAGCGAGGTTCATAATAGCTGCCGCTTTTATAGATTTTTTCCCAAAACACATTCAGTGTTTTAGGAATTGAATACAAGCTGCAACATTTGCTTTTTAATTGGTCTTGTTTATGTTTTAAATCACAATTTTCTGATTACACTATAAATAAAACATACTTATAGACATCCAGATGGCCTACGTTAAGCTATATGGTGCTTTTATGTTTCTTTCCAAAGAAATAGTTATCTTATGTAGAAACAGTGGAGAAGACAATAGATGACAACAAGTTTTGGAGATTTAAGACGGGGTTAGACAGCACTCTCCCTCATCAAACCATCAACTGAAGATATTCCAGTAGAGTATGCATTCTTATTATCTCATTTTAGCATTTTTGTTTTCACCACTATTAATTCTAAGGCCTAAACATGCCATTAGTTTTTTCTTATTACAAAATTAAATAAGGCATGAAGAGTTTTGTACATTTACTATATTATTCCATTAGACTCTAGACTAAATGCACTCAATGTACTTTTTGGTCTCGTATAATATTAACTTCAATATAATATTTAAGGTTGTCTCAGGACAGTGACTTTACGATGCTTCTCTGTTTCCAATTGCAGTAAATACTAATTTCTGTTGTGGGTACTCAATGGTGATTTTTAAACAGGTGATATTGTTATAATATTATAGGCAGGTCAGTCTGTGCAACCACAGAGGTCCTCCAGATTATGAAGAGAGAATTGCCTGGCCATAGACACAAACCTTAGAACGTACTCCACCGTGGCATTATCAGCCAGTACCGCCAGTTTACTGTCCTGAAACCAGACGCCTCTGTGTCACTTAATCAGTTCACCAATTTGTACGTTTTGATAACTACAATTTTATTTATTTGTGCATGCTGATATCAACTTGGTGCTGCAGAGTGAATTAACTTCCATGGTCAATGTTTTCTGAGTTGAAGAAGAAAATTACATAATTTATCGATCTCCGAGGGAAACACATTACACACACAGGCCTGAAATACACACAGACCTTTACACATGCATTGATGGGGAGATGTCAGAATGAGGGTTCTGCCCATTGACAGGAACCCTGTGCAGTTGGGGCAGTGCCTAGGAGGCCAAATGGCACCTCTCCAACCAGTCCATATGCATATTTCAACTGGCAACCGTTTGGTTCCCATGTTCCCACAGACTGAGCTACTGCCACCCCAACAAAGTTCCAGAATTCAACCCAGGATGTTGATGTTATATTGCAGATGCTGTAGAGACAATCTTTTTTTTTTAAACAGTGTAGATTGGTTAAGGTTTGTTTCATATACAGTCCTAATCATTAAAGAACCAAGAGGTGCAGCCATTCAGGGTCAAGCAATGTTCCAAATCCATAACCTTTCTATTCTACACACTACATGAATATATCCCAGAGACATACATTATTAATGGGCTGGTAAATAGTGGTATCTGTTGAAGAGGGTGTCAACGTTTAAGCCTGCAAAAAAAAAGGAGAAAACCCAGATTTATAAAACAAACACATCATTTAACCCTAAGATATTGATGCTTTGCTGCTTAAGGTTAAACACAACCACACACACATCCCTACACACAAATGAAGCCCAAGGCCACCGCAATAATAGGGAAATTAATCTCTGTCCGTGTATGTATGTGTATACAAATGTAGCTGCTTGTATCTGAGCTTGTCGGTGCCCGGGCCATTCGCTCCTATCATTAACCTGCACACTTCAATGTCACTTTATGTGTCCCCACATAGAACTAATGGCACTGTGGGTGTGTGTGGGACCAAGGTTCACCACCCTTGTGATGAAAACATCACGAGAAGCAAAGAGGAGAACACTCATGGTCACCCAGCGTTCAGATGCTTCGATTAGTATTCATGGGGTCATATAGATGCTCACATACACACACACACACACACACACACACACACACACACACACACACACACACACACACACACACACACACACACACACACACACACACACACACACACACACACACTCTTACAGCCTTGTGCTGTTATTCCACTGAGGGCACACTAATGACCTACTGCTACATTCATTCCCTAGCTCTTAATACTAACCATTAAACCGCACCATGTCCCCTGACCTTCACTTAACTCAAGCGCTAAACCAGATGCTTAACCCGGCCGAAACAGCCCCTTGCTCCTCTCAGAGCATGCAAGGCTGTGAGCTGTGAACTAGCCACGCTGTTTGGTTTTAATGATGAATTTCATTAACATTTTAACGAGGGAATCGAGAAAAGCTGACAAGCCCTTTTAGGGGAACTGAAGTACAAGTGGGTCATCTCGTCAATGTTTGAAGTGTCCAGTGAAGAATAACCAACTCCACTCAAATTGGCAAAACACCTTTGTATTTGTCAAAAACATTATCCTGATGTATTCACCTCAAATTCATTGCAAACTATTCCCCTTGTATGTTTTATTGCGAAACCTGAAGATAAAAGGTTTTGGAAAGGAAGGGCAGCTCTTCCCGATCCATGCAATATTAAATCATCTAATTGGTCTGCTGTTCTGCTGATGTACGTGTACCCCACCCCCCGACCCCCACACTGTTAGATAGGAATCTACCTAACACTTGTACAGTCTAATGACAATGAATGAAGAGTTTGAAGTTGCTTAAAGCTGCTATTTAAATATTTTATATTTGCATCGCATGTTCGTGAAAAGTGTCACTTGTAACCGACAGAGAATTATACCTAGTTTTTGGAGTGTCTTAGCTAATTGTTTCGGTTTTACAGCCCATAACTTTACTGTTTTAATTCACTTTAACCGTGCAATGCAACAGGTAGTTGTTTTTTAGCGAAAAACCCACTATACATCACCAGCCCAGCAACAAACGTCTGACAGACAAAGTAACATATCCTAGCTGGGTGTGACATAAGAAACAATTTGCTAGAATGTTCACAATATCAACTAAGCACCAGCATCACAAAAATACCTCACGTCAGATTTTTAAAATGAATTTGGTTTGAGGGAATTGGTTCAAATGGGAATCCAAATCATACCAATGGGTTCCTCATTGTGCATTGTACATTGTTCTTCTTCAATGGGCATCTAGTCTGTTGATGCTGTCAAAGATTAAATTGTATTTCCTTTCTCTCCCTCCCTCTCTGCCTCCCTCCTTTGTGACAGAATGATCCCGCCATCCAGCAAAAACTTTCTGGTCAACAACCTGGCAGCAGGGACCCAGTACGACCTCTGCGTTCTGGCCATCTACGACGATGTCATCACCTCTCTGACAGCGACACGCGTCGTCGGCTGTGTGCAGTTCACCACCGAGTCGGAGTACATGAGGTGCCATTTTATGCAGTCTCAGTTCCTCGGCGGGACTATGATCATCATCATCGGAGGGATAATAGTGGCTTCGGTGCTCGTTTTCATCATCATTCTGATGATACGCTACAAGGTGGGTCTCTCTCTCTCTCTGTCTTGTTTAATGCATTCTGACCAGAAGGAGACAGAATAAGAGGCGAGAACTTGTCATTAAGTGGGAAGACAAGCACTCATAAGACATGTTTGACCATTTAAGATACAGTACCTCAAAATTCTATCTCCGTCTTTTTCCTTTAGGTGTGCAACCCTGGTGAGGGTGGTAAAGGCGTTTCATTGTCGATGACCAACGTTCACTCACAGACCAACGGGCAGCAGTCACAGGGATGCACCGTGACTCCCAGCTCCTCTAAACACGGCTCAATCGGATTAGACGACCTCTCAGGAGGCACAAAGAAAAGGAGCGGAGCGGCAGGAGGAGGAGGAGGAGAAGTGTGCAAGGATACGATAACTCAGTCGTCCGACTCATCCCTGCCTGACTGCTCCACGAGTACGTCAGTTCTCAGCCAGCCTTGGGGAACAAGAAGTCCAACAGCTGGAGTCGATGAGGAGAGAGCTCAAGCTGGCATCTCGTCGCCAACCGGCACCACCGGTTCACTGAACAAGCCAAAGCGGAAGCCGGCTCCGAGTAAGCCAGGCTCGACTTGCACCAACTTCTCGGCCACTGCTGAAAACCTCCCCTCCCCTCGCCCTCCTTCCTCCTCCTTCTCCACTGCCTCCTCTGCTCTCCTCCCCTCCACCCCTCTGGAGAACCTCAACACCAACCGCAACAACTCCACCTCTCTCAACCAAACCCCGTCGCCCTACTCCCCTTCCACTTTCTCCAGCCCTCTTAACACCCTGAGCCCCGTGCCCTCCACCCGATTTAGAGAGACGCCGATCTTGCGCAGGGCTCCCCGCGCCTCCACCTCTGCCCAAGCCAAGTACCAGACTCTCCCTGTGGAGGAGGCAGGGAGGAGCAGGGCGAGGAGGAGGTACTCGCTCAGTGAAGGGGGCTCAAAGACTCACTCGTCCCATCAGGGAGCAGCAGCAGCACCCAAAATAGGGCGAATAATGCGAAACAAAAGGAGCCAGTCAATGAGCGGGATTCTACTCCCCAAAGACGGGGATGGAGACTCGGACAAAGGGCGGTGCGATTCAGACTGGATCTTAGAAAGCACGGTTTGAACTGGAAGGAGACAGCAACCATAAAATAAACTTTGAGTCATCCATATTTGTTTATCTTTTGTATGAGTGTATGTGTGTGGTTTGGTGTGTTATTTTGAATTTGTCTAGAGGTGAACGAGGGTAGGCTAATGTGTGTTTGTGACAGTGTGTGTGTGTGTGTGTTGTTGCCATTTTGGATGTGGGTTTTTGGTGTGTACAGTATGTATGTGTGTTTTCAGGTCGGGACCTGTCTTTCTAGATGCTTGAAAGGTGATTGTGAGTTTCTGGGTGAAAGTGTGAACATACTTTTTTTCTTTTTTTCAGCCTGTTTTTTTTATTATTTTCATATTTTTTCTCCGCAATTCTTTGTATTCAGTTTACAGTTTTGTTTTTTTCACCTAAACAGTTTCTTATCTGGTTTTCAGTCGGCCATTCAGCGAGTGAATAACTCGCCTTGTCTTGTAGCGTCGAGTTGTCTCGTTGGTTCCACTTTATAGCACAAAACAAGACAATGGGCTCGCCACGTCATTTCCCGACTCACACTCACCTTATCTGAAAATACCACGAAAAGGGAAATATTACAGGAAAAAAAGAGGAATTAAAAAACAATACAAGAACTGCAAAGCACACCATTCTCACGCTCACACACCCACAAGAAGTGTGTGTCCATACCGCAGCAAGAGAATAGCAGTCGGTGCCTTCTTTTGCACTAACAGACCCTCCAAAAAGATGATACATCCAGTTTTAGGACTCCACCACGCTCCCTGACCGAGGGACTAGGACGGAGGGGGACAAACAAAAAGGAAGAGAGAGATTTCACACATAGCCTTTCTTACCTACTGAGGAGTACAGACGTCTCTTGACATACAGACAGACACAAACTGAGACAGAAAGTAACAAACAGACTTTAACGGACCTCTTATGAAATTGATATTTTTTAAAGGGAAGAATGAAAAAAAAAATAAAACACATCAAAACCCTGTGAGCTTTTCACTGACATTGGTATACTACAGCCTGTGTTGGTCACAAGCTCCCGGAAAGCTTCTGTACAGAAAAAGACAACATGTACTGTGTTGTTATGTTGTGTAAAATAAAAAGGGATAAAATGAAAACTGGAAATGTGAAACGTGTGTTTTATGGACACAATATACTTGTGAGGAACTGTTCTTTATTTGATATTTGCATATTTAGCACAGATGAGGTTCTAACTATAGCAATAATGTCTCCAGCATTAGTCACTCCTGATATTGATGCCGTTCCTTACTACCAGGAACGGCCATATTAATGGTAGGTCACAGTCACTTTTTGAACTGGCATAAATGTTCATCAACTGTTATTCCGACTACTGCATCATTTTTTTTTTTGAAAGGTTGGTAGTTTTTAATTAAAGCAATTGAAGTTTCGCTTTTTCATTCATCTTTTTGTGTTTTGATGCATAAGTGTGTATACATACTCACACACACTGTGTGGCTGTTAATTTGGGGTAGAGAATCTAATTTCCAAACCTCCCACTTTTCCCTGGCTGCGAACACTTTTTGGAGAGTGTGACATTACAGAAAAAAAGTGCTTACAAAAATACCCGTTGTCTTATCTTTGTTAATTCTTCTTCATAGGTCCAAACTATTATACTACTGCTAATAATATATTTGATATCTGATTTTTAATGAATGGCAAAATTGCCATTACTGAAGAAAATATGAAGACATCAATAGTGTGCAGTGAATAATGATGGACATGTTGAAACAGAGGTGTTTTGTACTCATAATATTAGGTGGTAATACTGTAATAACTTTGTTCTATTGAGGTTCTGCCAAAATGCACAGAGAGGGATAAAAGCGAAACACACCTCTGTTTAAACTCCTTTTTTATTTTTGTGATTGCTCAGAGAAAATCTCAGTTTATACTTGCTGGCATATGTATTACCATGGTAACTAAATGATCTTGAATAATCATAAAGATCTTGTCCTTGACAGTTACCATGAATGACAGATGGATTTAAAATGGATTTAACTTTTGAATTGATGTTACCAACTCTACCATCACAAAATCCTGTGGTTGGCCTTTTTTTACTTTCATACCACAAACAAACCACACTAGCATTTGATTGGTCCGAGACCAATCCGGTCTGCACCAGAGTTTGATTGACAGCTTTCGCACCAACCCAAACAAATTTGAATTGCATCAAACAGGTTAGGTGTGATATTACCATATCAAGTCATGGTAATTTAACAAGTGTGGATTTTTCTCAGACTCACACTCCACCTTTAACATCATCTCTACATACTGATCTCAGTGATAAGGATGTGGGGTACACACTGCAGATAATAAACTCCCCAATGTATGCTAACATCGACCAGCACCTACAGATACAAAGCGACCTGGGGCCACAGCCAGTATGGGTGAAGTCACTATTAGTTAACATCAATGCAGGAAATTGATTCACTTTGGAATTAAACCACGTAAATTTGTTTGACATGAAACAATTCTGACAGGCAATTGCAAATGGATGTTCTCACTTCCATTATCAGACATTGCTGTTTTAATGAAGTAAATTGAATTGACTGAACTGATCATTACTGAACTTTGCGAACGTATTTTTGTGTTTTTTTCTGTGTTTTTCTCCAGTGGCTGGACTTCACCGTCAGACCTTTAGGTTAAATTATTAATAATGAAGTCAATGAAACTGTAGTGTCTTATCCTGAAGTTATTTAATTAAAGCGAGTGAGACCAACCTGAACTCCCGTGGGATTAAAACCAAAATTACCCCCACTACTGCACTCCAATTGCATTCACGTTCTCTCCCTGGGTTTAAATTACAAAGGCTGATGATGCCAACAGACATAAGGTGAATATTTAAACAGGAACCCGAGTTGCTGGACAGTCATATGATCAGCTGAGAGGGGAAACAATTGTCCTTGTTTAATTTGTGTTAAAAGCACATTACCTCAGCTGTAGAGCTGTCCTATACAGCCAAATAAGGTAGCTCACACATCTGCAATCATTCTGTCTTAAAAAGTGTGTCAGTAATATCCTGGTTCATGCCTCCTTGACTGACCTTCCAATGTGTATCTTAAGCTGTAAATGCTTAATATTAATAGGCTTTGGAGGAGACAATCCCTCTCTATATCCTTCATTTTCCCTCCCATTCAACCCCCTTTTGCTCCCTTCATCTCTCAGTTTCTCTCATTTATCATTTATGTATTTTTAGGATTCAGCAGGAGCTTTTTGCATTAAGTGACAGTTTGTGTAGGAGAAGCGTAAAGCAATAATCTGAACAGGGTGCAATATTAATTAAATTGAGTTTTTGCTGAGGACTCCAGAGTCACGTGATCCATGACTTGGGAGCAGAACCTGGAGGAGCTCTGATGTGGGCAACCTGATCAAGACCAAGAAGTTTGAGTCATATTGTGGAAGCAGGTGGTGGGTGGCAGAGTTGCCTGAGAGAAAATAAACTGATACTGAGGATTAACGGTGAGAAACAGTTGGAAAGAATGATTAATCAAATGAGATGGGACGCAAGAGAGGAGGATGGAAAAAAGAGGAAAACCCTTATTACAGAGTTCCATGATATTTTAAAGTTGCTAATTAAAGAATTTTTCAATATACTATACTATTACTTTTTTCATGACTTTCTTCAACATACTAAACCATGACTTTTGTCATGACTTTTTTCTACATACCCTATAATGACTTTTTTCAACATACTATACTATGCCTTTTTTACTACTTTTGACAGACTATACTATGGCTTTTTTATGACTTTTTTCAACATACTATACTATGACCTTTTTATGACTGTATTCAACATACAATACTCTGACCTTTTTGTGACTTTTTTTGACATACTATACTATGGCTTTTTTATTACTTTTTTCGACATACTATACTATGACCTTTTTATGACTTTTTCGACATGCTATACTATTACTTTTTTATGACTTTATTCAACATACTATACTATGACCTTTTTTATATGATTTTTTTCAACATACTATACTTAGGCCTGTTCAATATACTATACTATGACTTTATTCAACATACTATACTATGACTTTTTTATGACTTTATTCAACATACTATACTATTTCTTTTTTATGACTTTTTTTGACATACTATACTATGACTTTTTTCGACATACTATATTATGACCTTTATATGACTTTTTTTCAACATACTATACTTAGGCTTTTTTCGACATACTATACTATGACTTTTTTCAACTTACTATACTATGACTTTTTTTTTTTTTTCGCCATACTATACTATGACCTTTTTTTTAACTTTTTTTGACATACTATACTATGACCTTTTTTTTTTACTTTTTTCGACATACTATACTATGACCTTTTTATGACTTTTCTTCAACATACTATACTATGACTTTTTTCAACATACTATACTATGACCTTTTTTTTACTTTTTTCGACATACTATACTATGACCTTTTTTTCAATATATTACACTTAGGCTTTATTCGACATACTATACTCTGACTTTTTTATGAATTCATTCAAAAGGGTGGCTGTGGCACGCCAGGTAGAGCGCTCATCCCGTAACCACGAGGTTGGTGGTTTGAACCCCTCTTCAGTCAACATGCAGAGGTGTCCTTGAGCAAGACACCTAACCCCCATTTGCTCCCCAGGCATCCCACTGCTCCTCTGTGATGGGTTAAATGCAGATAAATGTAATTTGTCATTGTTGGACTAATGAAGGCTTCATTAATATTAACGTACTATACTATGACTTTTTTAAGGCTTTCTTCAACATACTATACAATGATTTTTTTGACTTTTTTCGACATACTATACTATGACCTTTTTATGACTTTTTTTCCGACATACTATACTATGACCTTTTCTTTACTTTTTTCGACATACTATACTATGACTTTTTTATGAATTTATTCAAAACGGTGGCTGTGGCACGCCAGGTAGAGCGCTCATCCCCTAACCACGAGGTTGGTGGTTCGAACCCCTCTTCAGTCATCATGCAGAGGTGTCCTTGAGAGAAACACCTAACCCCCATTTGCTCCCCAGGGATCACACTGCTCCTCTGTGATGGGTTAAATGCAGATAATAGTTCTCTTGAATACCTATGTTGAATACACTTCCTGTAAGTCGCTTTGGATAAAAGCGTCTGCTAAATGACTGTAATGTAATGTAAATGTAATGTAATTGTAATTTGTCATTGTTGGACTAATGAAGGCTTCATTAACATACTATACTATGACTTTTTTTTACTTTTTTCGACATACTATACTATGACCTTTCTTTTGACTTTTTTTTCGACATACTATACTATGACATTTTCATGACTTTTTTCAACATACTGTACTTAGGCTTTCTTCAACATACTATACTATAACTTTTTTCAACATACTATACTATGACCTTTTTTTTTTTACTTTTTCGACATACTATACTATGACCTTTTTTTCAACATACTACACTTAGGCTTTATTCGACATACTATACTATGACTTTTTTATGAATTTATTCAAAAGGGTGGCTGTGGCACGCCGGGTAGAGCGCTCATCCCGTAACCACGAGGTTGATGGTTCGAACCCCTCTTCAGTCAACATGCAGAGGTTTCCTTGAGCGAGACACCTAACCCACAGTTGCTCCCACTGCTCCTCTGTGATGGGTAAAATGCAGATATTTGTCATTGTTGGACTAATGAAGGCTTCATTAACATACTATACTATGACTTTTTTAAGGCTTTTTTTGACATACTATACGATACTATTTATGACTTTTTTTCAACATACTATACTTAGGCTATACTATGACCTTTTTTCAACATACTTTTTTCGACATACTATACTATGACCTTTTTTTTTTAACTTTTTTCGACATACTGTACTTAGGCTTTCTTCAACATACTATACTATGACTTTTTTCAAAATACTATACTATGACTTTCTTTTAACTTTTTTCGACATACTATACTATGACCTTTTTATGACTTTTTCCACATATTATACTATGACCTTTTTATGAATTTTTTTCAACATACTATGCTTAGGCTTTCTTCAACATACTATACTATGACTTTTTTCAACATAATATACGATGACTTTTTTGACTTTTTTCGACATACTATACTATGACCTTTTTATGACTTTTTCGACATACTATACGATGACCTTTTTATGACTGACTTTTCGACATGCTATGCTATACTATGACCTTTTTATGACTTTTTTTCAACATACTGTACTTAGGCTTTTTTCAACATACTATACTTAGGCTTCCTTCAACATACTATACTATGACTTTTTTCAACATAATATACTATGACTTTTTTTGACTTTTTTCGACATACTATACTATGACCTTTTTTTTAACTTTTTTCGACATACTATACTATGACCTTTTTATGAATTTATTCAAAAGGGTGGCTGTGGCACGCCAGGTAGAGCGCTCATCCCGTAACCACGGGTTTTTAGGCTTTCTTCAACATACTATACTATGACTTTTTTCAACATACTATACTATGACTTTTGTTTACTTTTTTCGACATACTATACTATGACCTTTTTTTGACTTTTTTCGACATACTATACTATGACCTTTTTATGACTTTTCTTCAACATACTATACTATGACTTGTTTCAACATACAATACTATGACTTTTTTTTACTTTTTTCGACATACTATACTATGACCTTTTTTTTAACTTTTTTCGACATACTATACTATGACCTTTTTTTCACCATACTACACTTAGGCTTTATTCGACATACTATACTATGACTTTTTTATGAATTTATTCAAAATGATGGCTGTGGCACGCCAGGTAGAGCGCTCATCCCCTAACCACGAGGTTGGTGGTTCGAACCCTCTTCAGTCATCATGCAGAGGTGTCCTTGAGAGAGACACCTAACCCCCATTTGCTTCCCAGGGATCCCACTGCTCCTCTGTGATGGGTTAAATGCAGATAATTGTAATTTGTCATTGTTGGACTAATGAAGGCTTCATTAACATACTAGACAATGGCTTTTTTCAACATACTATACTATGACCTTTTTATGACTTTTTCGACATACTGTACTTAGGCTTTCTTCAACATACTATACTATAACTTTTTTCAACATAATATACTATGACTTTTTTTGACTTTTTTCGACATACTATACTATGACCTTTTTTTTTTACTTTTTTCGACATACATAGGTGTCCTTTGACATTTTATACTATGACATTTTCATGACTTTTTTCAACATACTGTACTTAGGCTTTCTTCAACATACTATACTATGACTTTTTTCAACATACAATACTATGACTTTTTTATGACTTTTTTCGACATACTATACTATGACCTTTTTTTTAACTTTTTCGACAGACTATACTATGACCTTTTTTTTCCACCATACTACACTTAGGCTTTATTCGACATACTATACTATGACTTTTTTATGAATTTATTCAAAAGGGTGGCTGTGGCACGCCAGGTAGAGCGCTCATCCTGTAACCATGAGGTTGGTGGTTCAAACCCCTCTTCAGTCAACATGCAGAGGTTTCCTTGAGCGAGACACATTGCTCCCACTGCTCCTCTGTGATGGATTAAATGCAGATATCTGTCATTGTTGGACTAATGAAGGCTTCATTAACATACTATACTAAGGCTTTTTTTCGTCATACGATGACCTTTTTATGACTTTTTCGACATACTATACTATGACCTTTTATGACTTTTTTTCAACATACTATGACTTAGGCTTTTTTCAACATACTATACTTAGGCTTTCTTCAACATACTATACTATGACTTTTTTTCAACACAATATATTATGACTTTTTTTTACTTTTTTCGACATACTATACTATGACATTTTCATTTCTTTTTTCAACATACTGTTTTTAGGCTTTCTTCAACATACTATACTATTTCTTTTTTTAACATACTATACTATGACTTTTTTTTTTTACTTTTTTCGACATACTATACTATGACCTTTTTATGACTTTTTCCACATATTATACTATGACCTTTTTATGAATTTTTTTCAACATACTATGCTTAGGCTTTCTTCAACATAATATACGATGACTTTTTTAAGGCTTTTTTCGACATACTATACTATGACCTTTTTATGACTTTTTTCAACATACTGTACTTAGGCTTTCTTCAACATACTATACTATGACTTTTTTCAACATACTATACTATGACTTTTGTTTACTTTTTTTCGACATACTATACTATGACCTTTTTTTGACTTTTTTCGACATACTATACTATGACCTTTTTATGACTTTTCTTCAACATACTATACTATGACTTTTTTCAACATACAATACTATGACTTTTTTATGACTTTTTTCGACATACTATACTATGACCTTTTTTTTAACTTTTTTCGACAGACTATACTATGACCTTTTTTTCACCATGCTACACTTAGGCTTTATTCGACATACTATACTATGACTTTTTTATGAATTTATTCAAAACGGTGGCTGTGGCACGCCAGGTAGAGCGCTCATCCCCTAACCACGAGGTTGGTGGTTCGAACCCCACTTCAGTCAACATGCAGAGGTGTCCTTGAGAGAGACACCTAACCCCCATTTGCTTCCCAGGGATCCCACTGCTCCTCTGTGATGGGTTGAATGCAGATAATTGTAATTTGTCATTGTTGGACTAATGAAGGCTTCATTAACATACTATGACTTTTTTAAGGCTTTTTCGACATACTATACGATTACTTTTTTGACTTTTTTCGACATACTATGCTATGACCTTTTTATGACTTTTTCGACATACTATACTATGACCTTTTAATGACTTTTTTCGACATACTGTACTTAGGCTTTCTTCAACATACTATACTATAACTTTTTTCAACATAATATACTATGACTTTTTTTTTTGACTTTTTTCGACATACTATACTATGACATTTTCATGACTTTTTTCAACATACTGTACTTAGGCTTTCTTCAACATACTATACTATGACTTTTTTCAACATACAATACTATGACTTTTTTATGACTTTTTTCGACATACTATACTATGACCTTTTTTTTAACTTTTTTCGACAGACTATACTATGACCTTTTTTTTTGACTTTTTCGACATACTATACTATGACATTTTCATGACTTTTTTCAACATACTGTACTTAGGCTTTCTTCAACATACTATACTATAACTTTTTTTCAACATACAATACTATGACTTTTTTATGACTTTTTTCGACATACTATACTATGACCTTTTTTTAACTTTTTTCGACAGACTATACTATGACATTTTCATGACTTTTTTCAACATACTGTACTTAGGCTTTTTCGACATACTATACTATGACCTTTTTTTTAACTTTTTTCGACATACTATACTATGACATTTTCATTTCTTTTTTCAACATACTGTACTTAGGCTTTCTTCAACATACTATACTATGACTTTTTTCAACATACTATACTATGACTTTTTTTTAACTTTTTTCGACATACTATACTATGACCTTTTTATGACTTTTTCCACATATTATACTATGACCTTTTTATGAATTTTTTTCAACATACTATGCTTAGGCTTTCTTCAACATACTATACTATGACTTTTTTTTTTCAACATACTATACTATGACTTTTTTTTTTTACTTTTTTCGACATACTATACTATGACCTTTTTATGACTTTTTCCACATATTATACTATGACCTTTTTATGAATTTTTTTCAACATACTATGCTTAGGCTTTCTTCAACATAATATACGATGACTTTTTTAAGGCTTTTTTCGACATACTATACTATGACCTTTTTATGACTTTTTTTCAACATACTGTACTTAGGCTTTCTTCAACATACTATACTATGACTTTTTTCAACATACTATACTATGACTTTTGTTTACTTTTTTCGACATACTATACTATGACTTTTTTTTTTTGACTTTTTTCGACATACTATACTATGACCTTTTTATGACTTTTCTTCAACATACTATACTATGACTTTTTTCAACATACAATACTATGACTTTTTTATGACTTTTTTCGACATACTATACTATGACCTTTTTTTAACTTTTTTTTTCGACAGACTATACTATGACCTTTTTTTCACCATACTACACTTAGGCTTTATTCGACATACTATACTATGACTTTTTTATGAATTTATTCAAAATGATGGCTGTGGCACGCCAGGTAGAGTGCTCATCCCCTAACCACGAGGTTGGTGGTTCGAACCCCTCTTCAGTCAACATGCAGAGGTGTCCTTGAGAAAGACACCTAACCCCCATTTGCTTCCCAGGGATCCCACTGCTCCTCTGTGATGGGTTGAATGCAGATAATTGTAATTTGTCATTGTTGGACTAATGAAGGCTTCATTAACATACTATGACTTTTTTAAGGCTTTTTTCGACATACTATACGATTACTTTTTTGACTTTTTTCGACATACTATGCTATGACCTTTTTATGACTTTTTCGACATACTATACTATGACCTTTTTATGACTTTTTTTCCAACATACTATACTTAGGCTTTCTTCAACATACTATACTATAACTTTTTTCAACATAATATACTATGACTTTTTTTGACTTTTTTTCGACATACTATACTATGACCTTTTTTTTTTTACTTTTTTCGACATACTATACTATGACATTTTCATGACTTTTTTCAACATACTGTACTTAGGCTTTCTTCAACATACTATACTATGACTTTTTTCAACATACAATACTATAACTTTTTTATGACTTTTTTCGACATACTATACTATGACCTTTTTTTAACTTTTTTCGACAGACTATACTATGACATTTTCATGACTTTTTTCAACATACTGTACTTAGGCTTTTTTCGACATACTATACTATGACCTTTTTTTTAACTTTTTTTTCGACATACTATACTATGACATTTTCATTTCTTTTTTCAACATACTGTACTTAGGCTTTCTTCAACATACTATACTATGACTTTTTTCAAAATACTATACTATGACTTTTTTAACTTTTTCGACATACTATACTATGACATTTTTATGACTTTTTCCACATATTATACTATGACCTTTTTATGAATTTTTTCGACATACTATGCTTAGGCTTTCTTCAACATACTATACTATGACTTTTTTCAACATAATATACGATGACTTTTTTGACTTTTTCGACATACTATACTATGACCTTTTTATGACTTTTTCGACATACTATACGATGACCTTTTTATGACTTTTTCGACATGCTATACTATGACCTTTTTATGACTTTTTTTTCAACATACTGTACTTAGGCTTTTTTCAACATACTATACTTAGGCTTTCTTCAACATACTATACTATGACTTTTTCAACATAATATACTATGACTTTTTTGACTTTTTTCGACATACTATACTATGACCTTTTTTTGACTTTTTCGACATACTATACTATGACCTTTTTTTCAACATACTACACTTAAGCTTTATTCGACATACTATACTATGACTTTTTTATGAATTTATTCAAAAGGGTGGCTGTGGCACGCCAGGTAGAGCGCTCATCCCGTAACCACGGGTTTTTAGGCTTTCTTCAACATACTATACTATGACTTTTTTCAACATACTATACTATGACTTTTGTTTACTTTTTTCGACATACTATACTATGACCTTTTTTGACTTTTTCGACATACTATACTATGACCTTTTTATGACTTTTCTTCAACATACTATACTATGACTTTTTTCAACATACAATACTATGACTTTTTTATTACTTTTTTCGACATACTATACTATGACCTTTTTTTTAACTTTTTTCGACAGACTATACTATGACCTTTTTTTCACCATACTACACTTAGGCTTTATTCGACATACTATACTATGACTTTTTTATGAATTTATTCAAAATGATGGCTGTGGCACGCCAGGTAGAGCGCTCATCCCCTAACCACGAGGTTGGTGGTTCGAACCCCTCTTCAGTCATCATGCAGAGGTGTCCTTGAGAGAGACACCTAACCCCCATTTGCTTCCCAGGGATCCCACTGCTCCTCTGTGATGGGTTAAATGCAGATAATTGTAATTTGTCATTGTTGGACTAATGAAGGCTTCATTAACATACTATGGCTTTTTTTCGACATACTATACGAATACTTTTTTGACTTTTTCGACATACTATGCTATGACCTTTTTATGACTTTTTCGACATACTATACTATGACCTTTTTATGACTTTTTTTCCAACATACTATACTTAGGCTTTCTTCAACATACTATACTATAACTTTTTTTTCAACATAATATACTATGACTTTTTTTGACTTTTTTCGACATACTATACTATGACCTTTTTTTTTTTACTTTTTTCGACATACTATACTATGACATTTTCATGACTTTTTTCAACAAACTGTACTTAGGCTTTCTTCAACATACTATACTATGACTTTTTTCAACATACTATACTATGACTTTGTTTTGACTTTTTTCGACATACTATACTATGAGGTTTTTTTTTTAACTTTTTCGACAGACTATACTATGATGGGTTTTTTTTTTGACAACATACTACACTTAAGCTTTATTCGACATACTATACTATGACTTTTTTATGAATTTATTCAAAAGGGTGGCTGTGGCACGCCAGGTAGAGCGCTCATCCCGTAACCACGGGTTTTTAGGCTTTCTTCAACATACTATACTATGACTTTTTTCAACATACTATACTATGACTTTTGTTTACTTTTTCGACATACTATACTATGACCTTTTTTTGACTTTTTTCGACATACTATACTATGACCTTTTTATGGCTTTTCTTCAACATACTATACTATGACTTTCTTCAACATACAATACTATGACTTTTTTATTACTTTTTTCGACATACTATACTATGACCTTTTTTTTTACTTTTTTCGACATACTATACTATGACCTTTTTTTCACCATACTACACTTAGGCTTTATTCGACATACTATACTATGACTTTTTTATGAATTTATTCAAAATGATTGCTGTGGCACGCCAGGTAGAGCGCTCATCCCCTAACCACGAGGTTGGTGGTTCGAACCCCTCTTCAGTCATCATGCAGAGGTGTCCTTGAGAGAGACACCTAACCCCCATTTGCTTCCCAGGGATCCCACTGCTCCTCTGTGATGGGTTAAATGCAGATAATTGTAATTTGTCATTGTTGGACTAATGAAGGCTTCATTAACATACTATGGCTTTTTTCGACATACTATACGAATACTTTTTTGACTTTTTTCGACATACTATGCTAAGATCTTTTTATGACTTTTTCGACATACTATACTATGACCTTTTTATGACTTTTTTTTCCAACATACTATACTTAGGCTTTCTTCAACATACTATACTATAACTTTTTTCAACATAATATACTATGACTTTTTTTGACTTTTTTCGACATACTATACTATGACCTTTTTTTTAACTTTTTTCGACATACTATACTATGACATTTTCATGACTTTTTTCAACAAACTGTACTTAGGCTTTCTTCAACATACTATACTATGACTTTTTTCAACATACAATACTATGACTTTTTTATGACTTTTTTCGACATACTATACTATGACCTTTTTTTTAACTTTTTTTCGACAGACTATACTATGACCTTTTTTTGACTTTTTCGACATACTATACTATGACATTTTCATGACTTTTTTCAACATACTGTACTTAGGCTTTCTTCAACATACTATACTATGACTTTTTTCAACATACAATACTATGACTTTTTTATGACTTTTTTCGACATACTATACTATGACCTTTTTTTTTAACTTTTTTCGACAGACTATACTATGACATTTTCATGACTTTTTTCAACATACTGTACTTAGGCTTTTTTCGACATACTATACTATGACCTTTTTTTTAACTTTTTCGACATACTATACTATGACATTTTCATTTCTTTTTTCAACATACTGTACTTAGGCTTTCTTCAACATACTATACTATGACTTTTTTCAAAATACTATACTATGACTTTTTTTTAACTTTTTCGACATACTATACTATGACCTTTTTATGACTTTTTCCACATATTATACTATGACCTTTTTATTTTTTTTTCAACATACTATGCTTAGGCTTTCTTCAACATACTATACTATGACTTTTTTCAACATAATATACGATGACTTTTTTGACTTTTTTTCGACATACTATACTATGACCTTTTTATGACTTTTTCGACATACTATACGATGACCTTTTAATGACTTTTTCGACATGCTATACTATGACCTTTTTATGACTTTTTTTCAACATACTGTACTTAGGCTTTTTTCAACATACTATACTTAGGCTTTCTTCAACATACTATACTATGACTTTTGTCAACATAATATACTATGACTTTTTATGACTTTTTTCGACATACTATACTATGACCTTTTTTTTAACTTTTTTCGACATACTATACTATGACCTTTTTTTTTTCAACATACTACACTTAAGCTTTATTCGACATACTATACTATGACTTTTTTATGAATTTATTCAAAAGGGTGGCTGTGGCACGCCAGGTAGAGTGCTCATCCCGTAACCACGGGTTTTTAGGCTTTCTTCAACATACTATACTATGACTTTTGTTTACTTTTTTCGACATACTATACTATGACCTTTTTTTGACTTTTTTTTTTTCGACATACTATACTATGACCTTTTTATGACTTTTCTTCAACATACTATATTATGACTTTTTTCAACATACAATACTATGACTTTTTTATGACTTTTTTTTTTCGACATACTATACTATGACCTTTTTTTTAACTTTTTTCGACATACTATACTATGACCTTTTTTTCACCATACTACACTTAGGCTTTATTCGACATACTATACTATGACTTTTTTATGAATTTATTCAAAATGATGGCTGTGGCACGCCAGGTAGAGCGCTCATCCCCTAACCACGAGGTTGGTGGTTCGAACCCCTCTTCAGTCATCATGCAGAGGTGTCCTTGAGAGAGACACCTAACCCCCAGGGATCCCACTGCTCCTCTGTGATGGGTTAAATGCAGATAATTGTAATTTGTCATTGTTGGACTAATGAAGGCTTCATTAACATACTATGACTTTTTTAAGGCTTTTTCGACATACTATACGATTACTTTTTTGACTTTTTTCGACATACTATGCTAAGATCTTTTTATGACTTTTTCGACATACTATACTATGACCTTTTTATGACTTTTTTTCCAACATACTATACTTAGGCTTTCTTCAACATACTATACTATAACTTTTTTCAACATAATATACTATGACTTTTTTTGACTTTTTTCGACATACTATACTATGACCTTTTTTTTTTTTACTTTTTTCGACATACTATACTATGACATTTTCATGACTTTTTTCAACATACTGTACTTAGGCTTTCTTCAACATACTATACTATGACTTTTTCAACATACAATACTATGACTTTTTTATGACTTTTTTCGACATACTATACTATGACCTTTTTTTCACCATACTACACTAAGGCTTTATTCGACATACTATACTATAATTTTTTCATGAATTTATTCAAAAGGGTGGCTATGGCACGCCAGGTAGAGCGCTCATCCCGTAACCATGAGGTTGGTGGTTCAAACCCCTCTTCAGTCAACATGCAGAGGTTTCCTTGAGCGAGACACATTGCTCCCACTGCTCCTCTGTGATGGGTTAAATGCAGATATCTGTCATTGTTGGACTAATGAAGGCTGCATTAACATACTATACTATGATTTTTTTAAGGCTTTTTTCGACATACTATACGATGACCTTTTTTTTAACTTTTTTCGACATACTATACTATGACATTTTCATTTCTTTTTTCAACATACTGTACTTAGGCTTTCTTCAACATACTATACTATGACTTTTTTCAAAATACTATACTATGACTTTTTTTTAACTTTTTTCGACATACTATACTATGACCTTTTTATGACTTTTTCCACATATTATACTATGACCTTTTTATGAATTTTTTTCAACATACTATGCTTAGGCTTTCTTCAACATACTATACTATGACTTTTTTCAACATAATATACGATGACTTTTTTGACTTTTTTCGACATACTATACTATGACCTTTTTATGACTTTTTCGACATACTATACGATGACCTTTTTATGACTTTTTCGACATGCTATACTATGACCTTTTTATGACTTTTTTTCAACATACTGTACTTAGGCTTTTTTCAACATACTATACTTAGGCTTTCTTCAACATACTATACTATGACTTTTGTCAACATAATATACTATGACTTTTTTTGACTTTTTTTCGACATACTATACTATGACCTTTTTTTTACTTTTTTCGACATACTATACTATGACCTTTTTTTCAACATACTACACTTAGGCTTTATTCGACATACTATACTATGACTTTTTTATGAATTTATTCAAAAGGGTGGCTGTGGCACGCCAGGTAGAGCGCTCATCCCATAACCACGGGTTTTTAGGCTTTCTTCAACATACTATACTATGACTTTTGTTTACTTTTTTCGACATACTATACTATGACCTTTTTTTGACTTTTTCGACATACTATACTATGACCTTTTTATGACTTTTCTTCAACATACTATATTATGACTTTTTTCAACATACAATACTATGACTTTTTTATGACTTTTTTCGACATACTATACTATGACCTTTTTTTTTTAACTTTTTTCGACATACTATACTATGACCTTTTTTTCAACATACTACACTTAGGCTTTATTCGACATACTATACTATGACTTTTTTATGAATTTATTCAAAAGGGTGGCTGTGGCACGCCAGGTAGAGCGCTCATCCCCTAACCACGAGGTTGGTGGTTCGAACCCCTCTTCAGTCAACATGCAGAGGTGTCCTTGAGAGAGACACCTAACCCCCATTTGCTTCCCAGGGATCCCACTGCTCCTCTGTGATGGGTTAAATGCAGATAATTGTAATTTGTCATTGTTGGACTAATGAAGGCTTCATTAACATACTATGGCTTTTTTCGACATACTATACTATGACCTTTTTATGACTTTTTCGACATACTATACTTAGGCTTTCTTCAACATACTATACTATGACTTTTTTCAACATAATATACTATGACTTTTTTTGACTTTTTTCGACATACTATACTATGACCTTTTTTTTTTACTTTTTCGACATACTATACTATGACATTTTCATGACTTTTTTCAACATACTGTACTTAGGCTTTCTTCAACATACTATACTATGACTTTTTTCAACATACAATACTATGACTTTTTTATGACTTTTTTCGACATACTATACTATGACCTTTTTTTTAACTTTTTTCGACATACTATACTATGACCTTTTTTTCACCATACTACACTTAGGCTTTATTCGACATACTATACTATGACTTTTTTATGAATTTATTCAAAAGGGTGGCTGTGGCACGCCAGGTAGAGCGCTCATCCTGTAACCATGAGGTTGGTGGTTCAAACCCCTCTTCAGTCAACATGCAGAGGTTTCCTTGAGCGAGACACATTGCTCCCACTGCTCCTCTGTGATGGATTAAATGCAGATATCTGTCATTGTTGGACTAATGAAGGCTTCATTAACATACTATACTAAGGCTTTTTTTTTTTCGTCATACGATGACCTTTTTATGACTTTTTCGACATACTATACTATGACCTTTTTATGACTTTTTTTCAACATACTATACTTAGGCTTTCTTCAACATACTATACTATGACTTTTTTCAACACAATATATTATGACTTTTTATGACTTTTTTCGACATACTATACTATGACATTTTCATTTCTTTTTTCAACATACTGTTTTTAGGCTTTCTTCAACATACTATACTATTTCTTTTTTTAACATACTATACTATGACTTTTTTTTTACTTTTTTCGACATACTATACTATGACCTTTTTATGACTTTTTCCACATATTATACTATGACCTTTTTATGAATTTTTTTCAACATACTATGCTTAGGCTTTCTTCAACATAATATACGATGACTTTTTTAAGGCTTTTTTCGACATACTATACTATGACCTTTTTATGACTTTTTTCAACATACTGTACTTAGGCTTTCTTCAACATACTATACTATGACTTTTTTCAACATACTATACTATGACCTTTTTTTTTACTTTTTTCGACATACTATACTATGACCTTTTTTTGACTTTTTTCGACATACTATACTATGACCTTTTTATGACTTTTCTTCAACATACTATACTATGACTTTTTTCAACATACAATACTATGACTTTTTTATGACTTTTTCGACATACTATACTATGACCTTTTTTTAACTTTTTTCGACAGACTATACTATGACCTTTTTTTCACCATACTACACTTAGGCTTTATTCGACATACTATACTATGACTTTTTTATGAATTTATTCAAAACGGTGGCTGTGGCACGCCAGGTAGAGCGCTCATCCCCTAACCACGAGGTTGGTGGTTCGAACCCCTCTTCAGTCAACGTGCAGAGGTGTCCTTGAGAGAGACACCTAACCCCCATTTGCTTCCCAGGGATCCCACTGCTCCTCTGTGATGGGTTGAATGCAGATAATTGTAATTTGTCATTGTTGGACTAATGAAGGCTTCATTAACATACTATGACTTTTTTAAGGCTTTTTTCGACATACTATACGATTACTTTTTTGACTTTTTTCGACATACTATGCTATGACCTTTTTATGACTTTTTCGACATACTATACTATGACATTTTCATGACTTTTTTCAACATACTGTACTTAGGCTTTCTTCAACATACTATACTATAACTTTTTTCAACATAATATACTATGACCTTTTTTTTGACTTTTTTCGACATACTATACTATGACATTTTCATGACTTTTTTCAACATACTGTACTTAGGCTTTCTTCAACATACTATACTATGACTTTTTTCAACATACAATACTATGACTTTTTTATGACTTTTTTCGACATACTATACTATGACCTTTTTTTTTTAACTTTTTTCGACAGACTATACTATGACCTTTTTTTTTGACTTTTTCGACATACTATACTATGACATTTTCATGACTTTTTTCAACATACTGTACTTAGGCTTTCTTCAACATACTATACTATAACTTTTTTCAACATACAATACTATGACTTTTTTATGACTTTTTTCGACATACTATACTATGACCTTTTTTTTTAACTTTTTTCGACAGACTATACTATGACATTTTCATGACTTTTTTCAACATACTGTACTTAGGCTTTTTTCGACATACTATACTATGACTTTTTTTTAACTTTTTTCGACATACTATACTATGACATTTTCATATCTTTTTTCAACATACTGTACTTAGGCTTTCTTCAACATACTATACTATGACTTTTTTCAAAATACTATACTATGACTTTTTTTTAACTTTTTTCGACATACTATACTATGACCTTTTTATGACTTTTTCCACATATTATACTATGACCTTTTTATGAATTTTTTTCAACATACTATGCTTAGGCTTTTTCAACATACTATACTATGACTTTTTCAACATAATATACGATGACTTTTTTTTTTTTTTTCGACATACTATACTATGACCTTTTTATGACTTTTTTCGACATACTATACGATGACCTTTTTATGACTTTTTCGACATGCTATACTATGACATTTTCATTTCTTTTTTCAACATACTGTTTTTAGGCTTTCTTCAACATACTATACTATTTCTTTTTTCAACATACTATACTATGACTTTTTTTTTACTTTTTTCGACATACTATACTATGACCTTTTTATGACTTTTTCCACATATTATACTATGACCTTTTTATGAATTTTTTTCAACATACTATGCTTAGGCTTTCTTCAACATAATATACGATGACTTTTTTAAGGCTTTTTTCGACATACTATACTATGACCTTTTTATGACTTTTTTTTTCAACATACTGTACTTAGGCTTTCTTCAACATACTATACTATGACTTTTTTCAACATACTATACTATGACTTTTGTCTTTGACATACTATACTATGACCTTTTTTTGACTTTTTTCGACATACTATACTATGACCTTTTTATGACTTTTCTTCAACATACTATACTATGACTTTTTTCAACATACAATACTATGACTTTTTTATGACTTTTTTCGACATACTATACTATGACCTTTTTTTTAACTTTTTTCGACAGACTATACTATGACCTTTTTTTCACCATACTACACTTAGGCTTTATTCGACATACTATACTATGACTTTTTTATGAATTTATTCAAAATGATTGCTGTGGCACGCCAGGTAGAGCGCTCATCCCCTAACCACGAGGTTGGTGGTTCGAACCCCTCTTCAGTCAACTTGCAGAGGTGTCCTTGAGAGAGACACCTAACCCCCATTTGCTCCCCAGGGATCCCACTGCTCCTCTGTGATGGGTTGAATGCAGATAATTGTAATTTGTCATTGTTGGACTAATGAAGGCTTCATTAACATACTATGACTTTTTTAAGGCTTTTTTCGACATACTATACGATTACTTTTTTGACTTTTTCGACATACTATGCTATGACCTTTTTATGACTTTTTCGACATACTATACTATGACCTTTTTATGACTTTTTTCCAACATACTATACTTAGGCTTTCTTCAACATACTATACTATAACTTTTTTCAACATAATATACTATGACTTTTTTTGACTTTTTTCGACATACTATACTATGACCTTTTTTTTTTACTTTTTTCGACATACTATACTATGACATTTTCATGACTTTTTTCAACATACTGTACTTAGGCTTTTTTCAACATACTATACTATGACTTTTTTCAACATACAATACTATAACTTTTTTATGACTTTTTTCGACATACTATACTATGACCTTTTTTTAACTTTTTTCGACAGACTATACTATGACATTTTCATGACTTTTTTCAACATACTGTACTTAGGCTTTTTTCGACATACTATACTATGACCTTTTTTTTAACTTTTTTCGACATACTATACTATGACATTTTCATTTCTTTTTTCAACATACTGTACTTAGGCTTTCTTCAACATACTATACTATGACTTTTTTCAACATACTATACTATGACTTTTTTTTACTTTTTTCGACATACTATACTATGACTTTTTTATGACTTTTTCCACATATTATACTATGACCTTTTTATGAATTTTTTCGACATACTATGCTTAGGCTTTCTTCAACATACTATACTATGACTTTTTTCAACATAATATACGATGACTTTTTTGACTTTTTTCGACATACTATACTATGACCTTTTTATGACTTTTTCAACATACTATACGATGACCTTTTTATGACTTTTTCGACATACTATACTATGACCTTATTATGACTTTTTTTCAACATACTGTACTTAGGCTTTTTTCAACATACTATACTTAGGCTTTCTTCAACATACTATACTATGACTTTTGTCAACATAATGTACTATGACTTTTTTTGACTTTTTTCGACATACTATACTATGACCTTTTTTTGACTTTTTTCGACATACTATACTATGACCTTTTTTTCAACATACTACACTTAAGCTTTATTCGACATACTATACTATGACTTTTTTATGAATTTATTCAAAAGGGTGGCTGTGGCACGCCAGGTAGAGCGCTCATCCCGTAACCACGGGTTTTTAGGCTTTCTTCAACATACTATACTATGACTTTTTTCAACATAATATACTATGACTTTTTTTTACTTTTTTCGACATACTATACTATGACCTTTTTTTGACTTTTTTCGACATACTATACTATGACCTTTTTATGACTTTTCTTCAACATACTATACTATGACTTTTTTCAACATACAATACTATGACTTTTTTATTACTTTTTTTCGACATACTATACTATGACCTTTTTTTTTTTTTTTCGACAGACTATACTATGACCTTTTTTTCACCATACTACACTTAGGCTTTATTCGACATACTATACTATGACTTTTTTATGAATTTATTCAAAATGATGGCTGTGGCACGCCAGGTAGAGCGCTCATCCCCTAACCACGAGGTTGGTGGTTCGAACCCCTCTTCAGTCATCATGCAGAGGTGTCCTTGAGAGAGACACCTAACCCCCATTTGCTCCCCAGGAATCCCACTGCTCCTCTGTGATGGGTTAAATGCAGATAATTGTAATTTGTCATTGTTGGACTAATGAAGGCTTCATTAACATACTATGGCTTTTTTCGACATACTATACGAATACTTTTTTGACTTTTTTTCGACATACTATGCTATGACCTTTTTATGACTTTTTCGACATACTATACTATGACCTTTTTATGACTTTTTTTTTCCAACATACTATACTTAGGCTTTCTTCAACATAATATACTATAACTTTTTTCAACATAATATACTATGACTTTTTTTGACTTTTTCGACATACTATACTATGACCTTTTTTTTTTTACTTTTTTCGACATACTATACTATGACATTTTCATGACTTTTTTCAACAAACTGTACTTAGGCTTTCTTCAACATACTATACTATGACTTTTTTCAACATACAATACTATGACTTTTTTATGACTTTTTTCGACATACTATACTATGACCTTTTTTTTAACTTTTTCGACAGACTATACTATGACCTTTTTTTTGACTTTTTTCGACATACTATACTATGACATTTTCATTTCTTTTTTCAACATACTGTACTTAGGCTTTCTTCAACATACTATACTATGACTTTTTTCAACATACAATACTATGACTTTTTTATGACTTTTTTCGACATACTATACTATGACCTTTTTTTAACTTTTTTCGACAGACTATACTATGACATTTTCATGACTTTTTTCAACATACTGTACTTAGGCTTTTTTCGACATACTATACTATGACCTTTTTTTAACTTTTTTCGACATACTATACTATGACATTTTCATTTCTTTTTTCAACATACTGTACTTAGGCTTTCTTCAACATACTATACTATGACTTTTTTCAAAATACTATACTATGACTTTTTTTTAACTTTTTTCGACATACTATACTATGACCTTTTTATGACTTTTTCCACATATTATACTATGACCTTTTTATGAATTTTTTTCAACATACTATGCTTAGGCTTTCTTCAACATACTATACTATGACTTTTTTCAACATAATATACGATGACTTTTTTGACTTTTTTCGACATACTATACTATGACCTTTTTATGACTTTTTCGACATACTATACGATGACCTTTTAATGACTTTTTCGACATGCTATACTATGACCTTTTTATGATTTATTTTTTTTCAACATACTGTACTTAGGCTTTTTCAACATACTATACTTAGGCTTTCTTCAACATACTATACTATGACTTTTGTCAACATAATATACTATGACTTTTTTTGACTTTTTTCGACATACTATACTATGACCTTTTTTTTGACTTTTTTTCGACATACTATACTATGACCTTTTTTTCAACATACTACACTTAAGCTTTATTCGACATACTATACTATGACTTTTTTATGAATTTATTCAAAAGGGTGGCTGTGGCACGCCAGGTAGAGTGCTCATCCCGTAACCACGGGTTTTTAGGCTTTCTTCAACATACTATACTATGACTTTTTTTTACTTTTTTCGACATACTATACTATGACCTTTTTTTTGACTTTTTTCGACATACTATACTATGACCTTTTTATGACTTTTCTTCAACATACTATATTATGACTTTTTTCAACATACAATACTATGACTTTTTTATGACTTTTTTCGACATACTATACTATGACCTTTTTTTTAACTTTTTTCGACATACTATACTATGACCTTTTTTTCACCATACTACACTTAGGCTTTATTCGACATACTATACTATGACTTTTTTATGAATTTATTCAAAATGATGGCTGTGGCACGCCAGGTAGAGCCCTCATCCCCTAACCACGAGGTTGGTGGTTCGAACCCCTCTTCAGTCATCATGCAGAGGTGTCCTTGAGAGAGACACCTAACCCCCATTTGCTCCCCAGGGATCCCACTGCTCCTCTGTGATGGGTTAAATGCAGATAATTGTAATTTGTCATTGTTGGACTAATGAAGGCTTCATTAACATACTATGACTTTTTTAAGGCTTTTTTCGACATACTATACGATTACTTTTTTGACTTTTTTCGACATACTATGCTAAGATCTTTTTATGACTTTTTCCGACATACTATACTATGACCTTTTTATGACTTTTTTTCCAACATACTATACTTAGGCTTTCTTCAACATACTATACTATAACTTTTTTCAACATAATATACTATGACTTTTTTTGACTTTTCGACATACTATACTATGACCTTTTTTTTTTTTTACTTTTTTCGACATACTATACTATGACATTTTCATGACTTTTTTCAACATACTGTACTTAGGCTTTCTTCAACATACTATACTATGACTTTTTTCAACATACAATACTATGACTTTTTTATGACTTTTTTCGACATACTATACTATGACCTTTTTTTCACCATACTACACTAAGGCTTTATTCGACATACTATACTATAATTTTTTCATGAATTCATTCAAAATGATGGCTGTGGCACGCCAGGTAGAGCGCTCATCCCGTAACCATGAGGTTGGTGGTTCAAACCCCTCTTCAGTCAACATGCAGAGGTTTCCTTGAGCGAGACACATTGCTCCCACTGCTCCTCTGTGATGGGTTAAATGCAGATATCTGTCATTGTTGGACTAATGAAGGCTGCATTAACATACTATACTATGATTTTTTTAAGGCTTTTTTCGACATACTATACGATGACCTTTTTTTTTTTAACTTTTTCGACATACTATACTATGACATTTTCATTTCTTTTTTCAACATACTGTACTTAGGCTTTCTTCAACATACTATACTATGACTTTTTTCAACATACTATACTATGACTTTTTTTAACTTTTTTCGACATACTATACTATGACCTTTTTATGACTTTTTCCACATATTATACTATGACCTTTTTATGAATTTTTTTCAACATACTATGCTTAGGCTTTCTTCAACATACTATACTATGACTTTTTTCAACATAATATACGATGACTTTTTTGACTTTTTTCGACATACTATACTATGACCTTTTTATGACTTTTTCGACATACTATACGATGACCTTTTTATGACTTTTTCGACATGCTATACTATGACCTTTTTATGACTTTTTTCAACATACTGTACTTAGGCTTTTTTTCAACATACTATACTTAGGCTTTCTTCAACATACTATACTATGACTTTTGTCAACATAATATACTATGACTTTTTTTGACTTTTTCGACATACTATACTATGACCTTTTTTTTTTACTTTTTTCGACATACTATACTATGACCTTTTTTTCAACATACTACACTTAAGCTTTATTCGACATACTATACTATGACTTTTTTATGAATTTATTCAAAAGGGTGGCTGTGGCACGCCAGGTAGAGCGCTCATCCCATAACCACGGGTTTTTAGGCTTTCTTCAACATACTATACTATGACTTTTGTTTACTTTTTTTTTTTCGACATACTATACTATGACCTTTTTTTTTTTTTTCGACATACTATACTATGACCTTTTTATGACTTTTCTTCAACATACTATATTATGACTTTTTTCAACATACAATACTATGACTTTTTTATGACTTTTTTCGACATACTATACTATGACCTTTTTTTTAACTTTTTCGACAGACTATACTATGACCTTTTTTTCACCATACTACACTTAGGCTTTATTCGACATACTATACTATGACTTTTTTATGAATTTATTCAAAATGATGGCTGTGGCACGCCAGGTAGAGCGCTCATCCCCTAACCACGAGGTTGGTGGTTCGAACCCCTCTTCAGTCAATATGCAGAGGTGTCCTTGAGATAGACACCTAACCCCCATTTGCTTCCCAGGGATCCCACTGCTCCTCTGTGATGGGTTAAATGCAGATAATTGTAATTTGTCATTGTTGGACTAATGAAGGCTTCATTAACATACTATGACTTTTTAAGGCTTTTTTTTTTCGACATACTATACGATTACTTTTTTGACTTTTTTCGACATACTATGCTATGACCTTTTTATGACTTTTTCGACATACTATACTATGACCTTTTTATGACTTTTTTTCCAACATACTATACTTAGGCTTTCTTCAACATACTATACTATAACTTTTTTCAACATAATATACTATGACTTTTTTTTTTGTTTTTTCGACATACTATACTATGACCTTTTCATGACTTTTTTCAACATACTGTACTTAGGCTTTCTTCAACATACTATACTATGACTTTTTTCAACATACAATACTATGACTTTTTTATGACTTTTTTCGACATACTATACTATGACCTTTTTTTCACCATACTACACTTAGGCTTTATTCGACATACTATACTATGACTTTTTTATGAATTTATTCAAAAGGGTGGCTGTGGCACGCCAGGTAGAGCGCTCATCCCGTAACCATGAGGTTGGTGGTTCAAACCCCTCTTCAGTCAACATGCAGAGGTTTCCTTGAGCGAGACACATTGCTCCCACTGCTCCTCTGTGATGGGTTAAATGCAGATATCTGTCATTGTTGGACTAATGAAGGCTTCATTAACATACTATGACTTTTTTAAGGCTTTTTTCGACATACTATACGATGACTTTTTTGACTTTTTTCGACATACTATGCTAAGATCCTTTTATGACTTTTTCGACATACTATACTATGACCTTTTTATGACTTTTTTTTCCAACATACTATACTTAGGCTTTCTTCAACATACTATACTATGACTTTTTTCAACATAATATACTATGACTTTTTTTGACTTTTTTCGACATACTATACTATGACCCTTTTTTTTTTTTACTTTTTTCGACATACTATACTATGACATTTTCATGACTTTTTTCAACATACTGTACTTAGGCTTTCTTCAACATACTATACTATGACTTTTTCAACATACAATACTATGACTTTTTTATGACTTTTTTCGACATACTATACTATGACCTTTTTTTCACCATACTACACTTAGGCTTTATTCGACATAC
Source organism: Anoplopoma fimbria (assembly GCF_027596085.1). NCBI lineage: Eukaryota > Metazoa > Chordata > Actinopteri > Perciformes > Anoplopomatidae > Anoplopoma > Anoplopoma fimbria. Next base: position 15,619,821 of record NC_072463.1, read on the forward strand.
TATACTATGACTTTTTTATGAATTTATTCAAAAGGGTGGCTATGGCACGCCAGGTAGAGCGCTCATCCCGTAACCATGAGGTTGGTGGTTCAAACCCCTCTTCAGTCAACATGCAGAGGTTTCCTTGAGCGAGACACATTGCTCCCACTGCTCCTCTGTGATGGGTTAAATGCAGATATCTGTCATTGTTGGACTAATGAAGGCTTCATTAACATACTATACTATGATTTTTTTATGGCTTTTTTCGACATACTATACGATGACCTTTTTATGACTTTTTCGACATCCTATACTATGACCTTTTTATGACTTTTTTTCAACATACTATACTTAGGCTTTCTTCAACATACTATACTATGACTTTTTTCAACACAATATATTATGACTTTTTTTTACTTTTTTTCGACATACTATACTATGACCTTTTTTTTTTTATTTTTTTCGACATACTATACTATAACATTTTCATTTCTTTTTTCAACATACTGTTTTTAGGCTTTCTTCAACATACTATACTATTTCTTTTTTCAACATACTATACTATGACTTTTTTTACTTTTTTCGACATACTATACTATGACCTTTTTATGACTTTTTCCACATATTATACTATGACCTTTTTATGAATTTTTTTCAACATACTATGCTTAGGCTTTCTTCAACATAATATACGATGACTTTTTAAGGCTTTTTTCGACATACTATACTATGACCTTTTTATGACTTTTTTTCAACATACTGTACTTAGGCTTTCTTCAACATACTATACTATGACTTTTTTCAACATACTATACTATGACTTTTGTTTACTTTTTTCGACATACTATACTATGACCTTTTTATAACTTTTCTTCAACATACTATACTATGACTTTTTTCGACATACTATACTATGACCTTTTTTTGACTTTTTTTCGACATACTATACTATGACCTTTTTATGACTTTTCTTCAACATACTATACTAAGACTTTTTTCAACATACTATACTAAGACTTTTTTCTGACTTTTTTCGACATACTATACTATGACCTTTTTTTAACTTTTTTCGACATACTATACTATGACCTTTTTTTCACCATACTACACTTAGGCTTTATTCGACATACTATACTATGACTTTTTTATGAATTTATTCAAAAGGGTGGCTGTGGCACGCCAGGTAGAGCGCTCATCCCGTAACCACGAGGTTGGTGGTTCGAACCGCTCTTCAGTCAACATGCAGAGGTGTCCTTGAGCGAGACACATTGCTCCCCCTGCTCCTCTGTGATGGGTTAAATGCAGATATCTGTCATTGTTGGACTAATGAAGGCTTCATTAACATACTATACTATGGCTTTTTTCGACATACTATACTATGACCTTTTTATGACTTTTTCGACATACTATACTATGACCTTTTTATGACTTTTTTTCAACATACTATACTTAGGCTTTCTTCAACATACTATACTATGACTTTTTTCAACACAATATATTATGACTTTTTATGACTTTTTTCGACATACTATACTATGACCTTTTTTTTTTACTTTTTCGACATACTATACTATGACATTTTCATTTCTTTTTTCAACATACTGTTTTTAGGCTTTCTTCAACATACTATACTATTTCTTTTTTCAACATACTATACTATGACTTTTTTTTTTACTTTTTTCGACATACTATACTATGACCTTTTTATGACTTTTTCCACATATTATACTATGACCTTTTTATGAATTTTTTCAACATACTATGCTTAGGCTTTCTTCAACATAATATACGATGACTTTTTTGACTTTTTTCGACATACTATACTATGACCTTTTTATGACTTTTTTCAACATACTGTACTTAGGCTTTCTTCAACATACTATACTATGACTTTTTCAACATACTATACTATGACTTTTGTTTCCTTTTTTCGACATACTATACTATGACCTTTTTTTGACTTTTTTTGACATACTATACTATGACATTTTCATGACTTTTTTCAACATACTGTACTTAGGCTTTCTTCAACATACTATACTATGACTTTTTTAACATACTATACTATGTCCTTTTTATTTTTTTTTTTCACCATACTACACTTAGGCTATATTCGACATACTATACTATGACTTTTTTATGAATTTATTCAAAATGATTGCTGTGGCACGCCAGGTAGAGCGCTCATCCCCTAACCACGAGGTTGGTGGTTCGAACCCCTCTTCAGTCAACATGCAGAGGTGTCCTTGAGAGAGACACCTAACCCCCATTTGCTCCCCAGGGATCCCACTGCTCCTCTGTGATGGGTTAAATGCAGATAATTGTAATTTGTCATTGTTGGACTAATGAAGGCTTCATTAACTATACTATGACTTTTTTAAGGCTTTTTTCGACATACTATACGATGACTTTTTTGACTTTTTTCGACATACTATGCTATGACCTTTTTATGACTTTTTCGACATACTATACTATGACCTTTTTATGACTTTTTTTCCAACATACTATACTTAGGCTTTCTTCAACATACTATACTATAACTTTTTTCAACATAATATACTATGACTTTTTTTGACTTTTTTCGACATACTATACTATGAGTATGTCGAAAAACTTTTTCAAAAAAAGGTCATAGTATAGTAACTATACTATGACCTTTTTTTTGACTTTTTTTGACATACTATACTATGACATTTTCATGACTTTTTTCAACATACTGTACTTAGGCTTTTTCAACATACTATACTATGACTTTTTTAACATACTATACTATGTCCTTTTATGATTTTTCTTCAACATACTATACTTTGGCTTTATTCAACATACTATACTATGACCTTTTTTTTTACTTTTTTTGACATACTATACTATGACCTTTTTATGACTTTTATTCAACATACTATACTATGACTTTTTTCGACATACTATACTATGACCTTTTTTTTAACTTTTTTCGACATACTATACTATGACCTTTTTTTCACCATACTGCACTTAGGCTTTATTCGACATACTATACTATGACTTTTTTATGAATTTAGTCAAAATGATGGCTGTGGCACGCCAGGTAGAGCGCTCATCCCCTAACCACGAGGTTGGTGGTTCGAACCCCTCTTCAGTCAGACATAGACCCCCATTTGCTCCCCAGGGATCCCACTGCTCCTCTGTGATGGGTTAAATGCAGATAATTGTAATTTGTCATTGTTGGACTAATGAAGGCTTCATTAACATAATATACTATGACTTTTTTAGGCTTTTTTCGACATACTATACGATGACTTTTTTGACTTTTTTCGACATACTATGCTATGACCTTTTTATGACTTTTTCGACATACTATACTATGACCTTTTTATGACTTTTTTTCCAACATACTATACTTAGGCTTTCTTCAACATACTATACTATAAATTTTTCAACATAATATACTATGACTTTTTTTTGACTTTTTTCGACATACTATACTATGACCTTTTTTTTTTTTACTTTTTTTGACATACTATACTATGACATTTTCATGACTTTTTTCAACATACTGTACTTAGGCTTTCTTCAACATACTATACTATGACTTTTTTCAACATACTATACTATGACCTTTTTATGACTTTTCTTCAACATACTATACTTGGGCTTTTTTCAACACACTATATTATGACTTTATTCAACATACTATACTATTTCTTTTTTATGACTTTTTTTGACATACTATACCATGACCTTTTTATGACTTTTCTTTAACATACTATACTTTGGCTTTTTTCAACATACTATACTAAGACTTTTTTGACTTTTTCAACATACTATACTATGACCTTTTTATGACTTTTTTTCAACATACTATACTTAGGCTTTCTTCAACATACTATACTATGACTTTTTTCAACATACTATACGATGACTTTTTTTGACTTTTTTCGACATACTATACTATGACTTTTTTCTGACTTTTTTCGACATACTATACTATGACCTTTTTATGACTTTTCTTCAACATACTATACTATGACTTTTTTCAACATACTATACTATGACCTTTTGTTAACTTTTTCGACATACTATACTATGACCTTTTTTTGACATTTTTCGACATTCTATACTATGACCTTTTTATGACTTTTCTTCAACATACTATACTATGACTTTTTTCAACATACAATACTATGACCTTTTTTTAACTTTTTTCGACAGACTATACTATGACCTTTTGTTCACCATACTACACTTAGGCTTTATTCGACATACTATACTATGACTTTTTTATGAATTTATTCAAAATGATTGCTGTGGCACGCCAGGTAGAGCGCTCATCCCGTAACCACGAGGTTGGTGGTTCGAACCCCTCTTCAGTCAACATGCAGAGGTGTCCTTGAGAGAGACACCTAACCCCCATTTGCTCCCCAGGGATCCCACTGCTCCTCTGTGATGGGTTAAATGCAGATAATTGTAATTTGTCATTGTTGGACTAATGAAGGCTTCATTAACATACTATACTATGACTTTTTTAAGGCTTTTTTCGACATACTATACGATGACTTTTTTGACTTTTTTCGACATACTATGCTATGACCTTTTTATGACTTTTTCGACATACTATACTATGACCTTTTTATGACTTTTTTTCAACATACTATACTTAGGCTTTCTTCAACATACTATACTATGACTTTTTTCAACATAATATACTATGACTTTTTTTGACTTTTTTCGACATACTATACTATGACCTTTTTTTTTACTTTTTTGACATACTATACTATGACATTTTCATGACTTTTTTCAACATACTGTACTTAGGCTTTTTTCAACATACTATACTATGACTTTATTCAACATACTATACTATGTCCTTTTTATGATTTTTCTTCAACATACTATACTTTGGCTTTTTTCAGCATACTATACTAAGACTTTTTTGACTTTTTTCAACATACTATACTATGACCTTATTATGACTTTTTTTCAACATACTGTACTTAGGCTTTCTTCAACATACTATACTATGACTTTTTTCAACATACTATACTATGACTTTTGTTTACTTTTTTCAACATACTATACTATGACTTTTTTAAGGCTTCTTTCGACATACTATACGATGACCTTTTTGACTTTTTTTCAACATACTCTAGGAATCGGCTTTTTTCAACATACTATACAATGACTTTTTTATTACTTTTTACAACATACTATACTATGACTTTTTTCTACTTACTATAATATTACCTTTTTGTGACTTTATTCAACATACTATACTTTGGCTTTTTTCAACATACTATACAATGACTTTATTCAACATACTATACTATGACCTTTTCATGACTTTTTTTCAACATAGTTTACTTAGGCTTTTTTCAACATACTATACTATGACTTTTGACATATTATACTATGACTTTTTATGACTTTTTTTTCAACATACTATACTATGACTTTTTCGACATACTATACTATGACTTTTTATGGGTTTTTTGACATACTACACTATTACTTTTTTATGACTTTTTTCGACATACTATGCTATGACCTTTTCGTGACTTTTTTCAACATACTATGCTATGACTTTTTTATGACTTTTTTCGACATACTATACTATGACCTTTTATGACTTTTATTCAACATACTATACTTATTTTTTTCAACATACTATACTATGACTTCATTCAACATGCTATACTATGACTTTTTTAAGGCTTTTTCGACATACTATACGATGACCTTTTTTGACTTTTTTTCAACATACTCTACTTTGGCTTTTTTCAACATACTATATACAATAATCTTATTGTAACTTTTTTCAACATACTATACTATGACTTTTTTATTACTTTTTACAACATACTATACTATGACTTTTTTTTCTACTTACTATAATATTACCTTTTTGTGACTTTATTCAACATACTATACTTTGGCTTTTTTCAACATACTATACTATGACTTTATTCAACATACTATACTATTACTTTTTCATGACTTTTTTGAAATACTATACTATGACTTTTTTATGACTTTTTTCAACATACTATACTATAACCTTTTCATGTCTTTTATCAGGCTTTTTTCAACATACTATACTATGACTTTTTTAAGGCTTTTTCAACATACTATATGATGACCTTTTTCTGACTTTTTTTCAACATACTGTACTTAGGCTTTTTTCAACATACTATACTATGACTTCATTCAACATGCTATACTATGACTTTTTTGACTTTTTTTCAACATACTATACTTAGGCTTTTTTCAACATACTATACGATTACTTTTTTCGACTTACTATAATATTACCTTTTTGTGACTTCATTCAACATACTATAATATTACCTTTTTGTGACTTTATTCAACATAGTATACTTAGGCCTTTTTCAACAGACTATATTATGACTTTATTCAACATACTATACTATGACTTTTTCTGACTTTTTTCAACATTCTATAATATGCCTTTTTTATGGCTTTATTCAACATACTATACTCTGACTTTTTTAAGTCTTTTTTCGACATACTATACGATGACCTTTTTGACTTTTTTTCGACATACTATACTATGGCTTCATTCAACATACTATAGTATGACTTTTTTATAACTTTTTTCGACATACTATACTATTATCTTATTATGACTTTTTTCGACATACTATACTATGACTTTTCTGACTTTTTTCAACATACTATACTATGACTTTCACAACATACTATACTATGATTTTATATGACTTCTTACGAAATACTATACTATGACCTTTTCATGACTTTTTTTCAACATAGTTTACTTAGGCTTTTTTCAACATACTATACTATGACTTACGACATATTATACTATGACTTTTTTATGACTTTTTTCAACATACTATACTATGACTTTCACGACATACTATACTATGACTTTTTATGGTTTTTTTTGACATACTACACTATTTTTTTTCATGACTTTTTTCGACATACTATGCTCTGACCTTTTCGTGACTTTTTTTCAACATACTATACTTAGGCTTTTTTTCAACATACTATGCTATGACTTTATTCAACATACTATACTATGACTTTTTTAAGGCTTTTTTCGACATACTATACGATTACTTTTTTCGACTTACTATAATATTACCTTTTTGTGACTTCATTCAACATACTATACTTTGACTTTTTTATGACTTTTTTTCAACATAGTACACTTAGGCCTTTTTCAACAGACTATACTATGACTTTATTCAAAAGTACTATACTATGACCTTTTCGTGACTTTTTTTCAACATACTATACTTAGGCCTTTTTCAACAGACTATATTATGACTTTATTCAACATACTATACTATGACTTTTTCTGACTTTTTTCAACATTCTATAATATGCCTTTTTTATGACTTTTTTCGACATACTATACTATGACCTTTTCGTGACTTTTTTTCAACATACTATACTATGGCTTCATTCAACATACTACACTATGACTTTTTTAAGGCTTTTTTCGACATACTATACGATGACCTTTTTGACTTTTTTTCGACATACTATACTTTGGCTTTATTCAACATACTATAGTATGACTTTTTTATAACTTTTTTCATCATATTATACTATGACTTTTTCTACTTACTATAATATTACCTTTTTGTGACTTTATTCAACATACTATACTATGACTTTTTTAAGATTTTTTTCGACATACTATACGATGACCTTTTTGACTTTTTTTCGACATACTATACTTTGGCTTTATTCAACATACTATAGTATGACTTTTTTATAACTTTTTTCGACATACTATACTATTATCTTATTATGACTTTTTTTCAACATACTATACTATGACTTTTCTATGACTTTTTTCAACATACTATACTATGACTTTTCTATGACTTTTTTCGACATACTATACTATGACCTTTTCTTGACTTTTATTCAACATACTGTACTTAGGCTTTTTTCAACATACTATACTATGACTTCATTCAACATAATATACTATGACTTTATTCAATATACTATACTGTCTTTTTTATGACTTTTTTCTACTTACTATAATATTACCTTTTTGTGACTTTATTCAACATACTATACTATGACTTTTTTATGACTTTCCACACTATATACTAGAATAATATACTGACTTTTTTGGACATACTATACTAAGATACTATACTAGGATACTAACATACTATTTTCTGACTTTTTTTTGACCTACTATCATATGACTTTTTCATGACTTTTTTGACATTCTCTGCTATGACTTTTTTCGTCATACAATACTATGAATCTTTTCTAGAAATTATCAAATTAATTTTTATGACTTTTTGGACGTTTTACACAATGAACTTTTCATGACTTTTTTCTAAATACTATACTATGACTTTTTCCTACATAATATACTATGACTTTTTTTGACATTCTCTACTATGACTTTTATTTCCAAACTCTGCTTTGATTTGTTTTACAAATTTTATTGACATACTATACTATGACTTTTTTCATGACTTTTTTCATGATGTTTTTGATATACTATACTATGCTATTTTGTACGTACTATATTATGATTTTTAAGATTTTCATGTCATTAAATGTCAAATTTAGGGATTAAAAGAGAGGTTGAAATCACAGGCGCAATGTAGATTCATGCATTGTTCTCGAGAGTAAAATAACACAAAAATGTATGTGTTTGTGTACGTAGGAGTAGAATTATTCTGACCCTTTTCATTTGCTCTTGTAGCCAGAAGGGATGCTTAATGAGTGTGTCAGCATGTGCCGGCCAACTGTGGTGTTACGTTTGTGCATGAGCGAAAGAGAGCGTCAGCATGTACACAACGCAGGAAGTGAGTGTGTGTGACTTGATTTGAACGTCTGTGTGTCAATGTGTAATGAGTGAAGCGAACATCACCTCGACATCACCTCAAAGGAAAATAATGAGATTTGTTTTTGAACAGCATTCTATTAAATAAGTGCAAAGTGTCAAGTTAGCAACATCATTTTGTATTAAGCAAATGGACCATGAAAGGAAGAAATGAGGCTCTACATCTTGTTTTCCTCCAGCAGGCATTCATAAATTACCGGCTGAGGGCTTGAGGTTCAGACTATGCAGGAAAATCAACTAATCTGATTGTAATCTGATTGTAACAATCCAAGTAAATACATTTAAACAAGCAGAAATGCCATATTTCTATCATTTTTTCTACAACTTTCAAGGTTGTTTAATGTTCAAATGGTGCTATTTTACTTACTCTCGGCCCCAGAAGTTATTCAATTCATAGCACTTAAGCTATTTTTTTAGATTTAGTGTAGTATCATGTTCTCTTGAAGCTGTTCTTTTGTGCCCCTGAACACGAAATACACACTGTTACTCTGTGTTGTCATTACCCCTTCTAATTAACCTGCCAACCAATAAGTCACACAGCCTTAAACTCAAGCCTTAAACGGAGTATGAATGGGTCGGATGAGAGAATGAACACCTTCTTGCAGCACCATGCTGTGCCGAGGATGTCTGGCTTGCTCATGCACCACGCAAAGTTAAAAACCGGAAACAGAGCTCAGCGCCAAATACACTTGAGAGGCTTTGGGGGGTGAAGGACTCGAAAAAGAGGGATGAAAGGACGAGGGAGGTGTTTTTACAACCCTGTGCCACCCTTTCATATATTTCCCCACCCCTCTTCCCAAAGCACCTTAAGTGTAACACCCTCCTGCAGCACTCCCCCGAGGACCAGACTGATTTGAATATTACATGCGGCCTGATTTTTCATATAATGCTGCTCATTTTTTTCTTTTCAAGAAGGTGCAGGATGAGAAAAGAGAAGGAGGGAGGCATGGAAAAGGAAGGATGGTAGCAGAGCAGAAGGGGAAGTGGGGTGACGGAGGGGAATAAGGAAGTGTGAATCCATATTCATTGACCGGGTGAATGAATACTTGAGTGGAAGAACGTTGCACTGCTGAAAAGGTATAATTTCCGACACATCTGAGGTAAGTATAGTGTTGTCAACACAGGCAGATGTCAAAGATGGAGCATTAAGTACGCATTCAAACAAAACATGCCTTGTTGCTTATACATGCAGAGTTGAAAAGCTAGTGCATATGGTGCTTTGGTGTTATTATGTATTTCAAGATTGAAATAAGAGGCTGTATTAAAAAAAATACCCGAAGACCCCCAAAAGACTTTGATCGAAAGTAATCACCATAGTGAGAACACAAATCTGAGAAGATAATTTTTTCTTCTTCTTCCAAATCTGAATGGTGAAAAAAATGCATTTGCATTTCGACAATTTGGGAGTTTGGTAAGTCCCTCACATCTAAAAGCTAAATATGAAGCAGGATAAATGAGCTAGCCTGGCTATATATAGAAAGAAAGCTGTCCATGCTCTGTATGTAGACTGTATGGACAATCTTTATATTTCTCGGATCAGGATGGCGCAGTGGAGAGAAAGGTAGTTCTCCAATCAGAGGGTCGGTGGTTCGATATTAGTCGGTGTGTCCTTGGGCAAGACACTTGTTGCTCCCGAAGGCTTGCCATCGGTGTGGACTGGATGATGAATGTTAGTTAGAGTCTGATGGTGGCACCTTGCATGGTAGCCTGTCATCAGTGTGTGAATGGGTGAATGATATGTAATATACTACTGATTGTAAGTCGCTTTGGAGAAAAGCGTCTGCTAAATGACTGTAATGTAATGTAAGGTTGTTGGTCAATTATTTGTTGGTATTGATGACTTAACCCTCAGTCTTGGATGGCTTGCGTTCTCTCAAAGAGCCCCTGGTTGACTGGGATGAATCGTGTTATGGCTGACTGCAGATGAAGAAGGTGAAAGAGAGAAGAAACTGTACGATATGTGGATCAAGTAGTAGTTGGCTGAATGTTCATGTCGCACCCCTTATACCTCAAGCCTGCTTGTTTACGTCCTTCATGTTGTGGATGTTTAGAGGGTGGCGATGGAGGAACACAGACGTGAAGCAAGAGAGGCCAAGTAGGAAGGTTAGATGTTTTTTTTATTTTTAATGCCAAAACAAACTACCACTGGGGTCATAAATTACCCTTGTTTAAAATGTAGTTGCATGTGAAGCTATTATAATCAAGCTTCAGGGCCTCAAAACTAAATTATCATAGCACACCAGCACATTGGCAGGTTTTTCCAACATTTACATTAAGACCTCACAGGGAATCGGCAGAAGAGTGAGTTTGAGTGAGGGCTTGAATGAGGTGGAGGTAAGAAACATGGGCAAACATACTGGATTGAGGGTGGAATAAACCATGAAAGAGGGAGAGGAATCGATGGCGATGCAGCAAAGAAGGATTAAAAAATTCTGAAAAAGTGGAGGTCAACAGAAGAAGTCTCTCCCTTTCCATTTTAAAAGCTCTCCATTCTGCTGTAATTTCCTCTCCTCCCCTCCCAGTCCTTCTCCTCACCCATTCCCTCCATCCCAGTAGTGCAGGCGGTGTTTGCCAATTTACCCTACTCTGCAGTGTGACCATGCACTTCAATCCCTCTCTGCGGATGGATGGAAGAGTGAATGGTAAGTGGAGAGATGTTTAAATAGAGAGAGGGCCCGGGGAGGGGAGGGTGGTTACGCTGATAGATTGACAGGGAGTAGGAGAGAGGGGTGAAAAAAGATGCATGAATACATGTTTTTTTAAGTAGAGGGGAGTGTCGAGCAGGGAGCGGTGGATGGGAAGGGGGAAGATGAAAGGAGAAATACATGTTTTGTTTTTTTTAAACTTGGTGAACACTCAGCAAAAGAGATAGAGAGAAGGGGGAGTTAAAATAAAAGAAATAGACAAAATGTTCTTCAGTGGCTACAGGTTCAATTCTGAGAAAATAAAAATGTACACATTTTTGTAATGTTTTTTGTGAAAATGTTCCAAAAAGGCTATGGTTTGCACATCCTTACTCGTGCATAACCAGTGTCCATTAGCCAAGCAATGTCTAGATAATTGATGAATGACTTTATGCTCGATATCTTATGCTATAAAACGTTTCATAACATTACCGACATCCAAGCCTAACCATTGTCATGTTGTTGGTTTGCTCAATCTGTCAGTGCTTTTCCGACTCTTTTGCTACAATGCCTCCTGAAAAACCGCTAACCCGGAAGCAATTCTTTATTGTAAAGGTTGATAGTACATAGCTTGATGCTAGGTGAAGAGTAGGAAATAATAAAAATATCTCAAGCAAATCTTTATTGTTTAAGTAACCTTGTTAAACAGTCCAACAATTATCACAGAAATGCAAGCTGGAACTCTCTTGAAAATTTGGCATATTTGTAAAAATAGAACCCACTTTGACAAGTAGTGCATTTGTATAAAACTTTAGGTTCATATAAGTATGCGAAGACCATACATCATTTTTCCTACTTTCAGAAAGTAAAACTATTTTCTTCAAATATATACAGTATATATTTTTTCCAGTTTCGGCCATAAGTGTTTGTTTTGACACTGCTGTAGCTATGGCAATAATTGCTTGCATCATATTCACACCGAAAGTGTCAACAACTTAAAGGGTAACACCAGTGCACTTAAACTTTTTCTATTGCCGTTACACTGTGAATGATGATTCTTCCTAACCTAGCTTCTATAAAAGCTCACTGCCTCTGAGGTATTTCGATTATATTCTACCAGAACTGAATGTAAAGAATCACTTTGTGTCTCCAGCTGAACGTTATCCTCAGGCCTGCTAACACTGTCACTGTCACTAGGTATATGTGACAGTAGACCCTAATGAAAAAAAGATTAAATAAATTTGCAGCAAAAACTATGCACATGGCCAAGTTAGCAAAGCTGCTATACGCATGCTGTTCAGCATGATTTGTTATGTCAGGAAAGAGCAGCAGTGTGTGTGAGCTGTTTTGGGGATTTTGGAAAATAATGAAAGCCTCTGACGCCTGAGAGGTAGGTTAATCTCGCAGCAGCAGACAGTAGGAGCTTTGTGGTAAATACAGCGGTGGGGTTTTGACTCTTCATAGGCTTTATTAGCTGCCTGAAAAAAAAAAGGAGTACCAGTATGATGCTTTAAACCAGGTCATCTATTTAATAGTTGTGTGCGCTCATTTGTGTGATTGCGCGCGTACGAGTGTGGTGACGGTGATATAATTACTGCTGTTGGCAAGTGAACAGAGGGAATAAAAACAGAGCCCAGATAGATGCAAGCACACACAATATACACACACAGAGAAGAGAAGGAAGCTGAAGAAAGCAAAACCTTAGCAGAGGAAGCATCACTACTCAGCTAACACACTGTCCAACACACCCACAGCTGAACCACATATCCGTTTTTATATGGGTACATGTGTATGGTCACCTACTAATGCCTATTCAATTTTGAATTTACAAAATCACGTTTTCCACAGAGAAAACTGAAATGTCTTAAGTCTAATCTTACATTTTTTTTCTATATTTTGTTTCCTTTTAATTGCACAATTTGTATTTGTACAATTGCTATTACTATATATCTCTCCATCTCTGTCTCCCTACCTGTCTTGCTGTTTTTAACTAAGAAGAAAAAAACATGCACACTGCCCTCGTAAATTAATTAAATTGATTCATTAAAAATGGTTTCATATACATGCCAGTCCCTTAGCCAATACTTTATTTTGTTTTGTTTCATCAGAAAAAAATAAGAATTATTTATTTTTAAACCTTAAAAGAGCACGTTTCACAAACAGCTGCAAAGTGGCATCATGGTTCATGTCGGAATGTGGCATATACCACCCTTCATCGCTCCTCTTCTTCCTTCCCTCTACACTTTAATTTGCCTTAAACAGCCGAGCTGTGCTGAGCCATGTAAACGTTTCTGCTCCACCCTGAAAACAGGGGATTAGTGCACCGAGCTGGACTTTTGTGGTCATGCTCTATAGGAGGGCCGAACCTGAAAGAAAGCACCCTCTTGTTTAGCTCTCTTTACTTTTGTTGCTTACAACTAAATCTTTGTGATTTAGGGTTTAGTTTCACTTCTTTGATCCTGTCTGTACTCAAAGATATCAGCCTTATTACACTGTTTACTGGTAGCTCTACAGCTGTCTCTGAGCTGTAGTACCAGTCAAAAGTTTGGACACACCTTCTAATTCAATGGTTTTTCTTTATTTTATTTTTATTCTTTTTCTATATTGTAGATTAATATTGAAGACATCCAAACTATGAAGGAACACATATGGAATTATGTGGTAAACAAACAAATGCTCAACAAACCAGAATATGTTTTATATTTTAGATTCTTCAAAGTAGTTGAATGAGAAGGTGTGTCCAAACTTTTGACTGGTACTGTATGTTTGAACTGTTTTAGTTATTGCTGATGCAAACTTTCCTGCTGCCCTTGCATCATGATAAAAGTTTTCCACCACCGAACCAGAGTTAGGCTTTTACTGTTAAATATATAATCAGCTTATTTCTCAATAAAGATTGGGCAGCACAACAAAATATTACATTTTCTTAGCTAGTTGGATATTTCTTTAATATCTTAAGTTGTAGCATGTAGAGAAGCTGATTACAGCTTTTTACGTGGGCAAACCAGCACACCTACAAAATGCCATCAATAAAAAAATATATATTATGCTATGCTGTGGAAAAACACTTGTGCCAGTGTGTCTGAATGGTCATGGCTGCTCATGGCCCAGCTCGGCGCCCCTTTTAAAATGTTTCAATTCTGAAGGCTTACCACTGTCCTTGTGTTTGTGAGTTAGCCAACATATTCCCAAACATGGAGATCTTTGTCCGTGACCTCGATGCACAGTACAGATGGGTACAGTGGCAGCATCATTCAAAAAATACTACTGGAGCCTGGAGGAACATTTGGGCGTTGAAAAATAAAGTGCTATGCGGGTGTGAAAGAACAGTTTGGAAAAATGGGGGGAAACCAGATAAGTTGTACTTTGCGCTCTCTCGGCCTAACGGTACAACACACTACGATCAAATCCTAGTTGTTGGCCTCTCAGTGCTCTTCATTCTGTGCTCAGACAAAGGTGTAGTGAGCTGCTGTGAATCTATTAAGGAGCAGCAGTGGACACCACAGTATTCAACAGAGAGAATTATAATTTTAGGAACATTGGAGGTTTATTTAAGCAGTTTACTGGCTAAAGAGACAAGAAGATATCCATACAAAATACATAGTTATCCATTATTTGTATCCATGCTTTGGATCTATGATGTCTCTCTGTGTATATCTCTCGGAATAACAGCGTGTGCACGCGTGTGCACGCTTCCCAGCACATAGAAGTGTGGGTGACATCTTCTTATTACCTTGCCGTTTGCCTCTATTTGTTCTGAGTGGGGTAAATAAAATGTTTGTCCAGCATATTTGTTTGTGCAGTCAGTCCTCAGTCCTACAGTATGCTCATGCTTTCCAGTCAGCATCAGAAATATGACTGAGGGAGCAGCGTTAGGGATTAGAGGATTAAAAATGAGGGATTACAGTAATGCTGATTATTATGTGGATTATGAAAAATAAGCACCTGTGTTCAATATGAAATGATGCAAATAAAAATAAAAGAGTGAATAGGTTAGAGGTGTATTTTTTGTAAAGGGTTTACAGGAAATATGTGAGATTTTTTTTTTGTGTCTATGTGACATTACTGAAGTAAGCAAAATTAAAGCATTTCTGAATAAGAATGTTTTATTGTAAACTGTCAATTTTTTTTGGGCAGCCCATAAGGACTGGACACCATTTAAAGCAAGACCCTTAAAGGTTGTGGGTTGATAGGAAATGAAGGATCTATTTACAACTAGAAAAATAATAATAATAATTAAGCCTTTATTAGTCCCACAATGGGGAAATATAAAGGGAATAATAGAGGTAGTCTAAGCAAAATATCATAAACCAAAAAAAACAACATTTTAGGTATTTTCAAATATAGCTGGCAGTCTGTTTGATTTACGTTAATTCATAAAACAGTGGATACCTGTAGAACAAATTATATATCATTAGAATGTGGTAAAAATAAGGTCAGAAAAAAAGAGGAAAATATATTGTGCCATTGCAGTCACATCAGCCAAAGTGAAAAGCTTTAATTAACACAGTTGGTCAGGAAGTCTTGTATCTAATAACTCCATGCAACTGGGTGAAATGAATCATGGCTCGGACTTGGACTTGTAAATGCTTCAAAACACACTGACTGAAATGCAGTGCTGAAGCTGGCAGTGCTTGGTGTTAGGACTTTAGACAGCAAGACTCTCAGTGGTTCCATTATCAAATATGGACCTCATTTTCTTTGCATGCACATGGTCAGATCCAAAAGGTGCAGATGCCTGAAACCTCACCTGACTTTACACTTTTTTCTTTTTTTTTCAGGAAGGAAAAGAAAGGTGCACATGGACAACCAGGTTACTGATGCTTTTTTTCACAGGGAATTATAATTTTTTTACCTTGCAGTACTTCTGCTCAGCTGGAGTGGTCAGATTTTATGTTTAGAGCATCTAAGGGTAAATTGAGTACTCACTTGTCCCCTGATGAGTGTCAAAGCCCTGTCAAATCTCCATTTCAAATTGAGAAATGACATGGGCAAATCAAGTCATTTCAACAGGATCACTGTAATCTGTGGATTTGCCAGAAGGGATGGAATAAAATTGATGTGAGATTTTAGCACCAAGTTCAACTATGGTGAACTTTGACCTGCAAATTTGCGGCAGTGTCCAAAAGCAAAATCCATTCCTCCTCTGTCAAATACATATTTTGAAGAAACTGAACTTTCCTGTCTCATTAGCAACTGTCAGTAAAGACAAAAGCAGTGAGAAAGCAGCCGTTTTTTTGCACACATAAGCATTTTTATAAGCATTTCATAAGCAGAACAGGTAAGTTAGCCAGATGGTGTTGGTCAAAATCTGATAAATAGTGGCACCCTGCCAACCACATTTAAGAAAGACATGACCACTCGGACCGATGCTTGTATTTTTGCATGTAGGTGTATTAGTACCACCTGAGACATCTACTAAATACAGTCGTTAGTACTTCATCAGCCTTTAACTTCATCAGAAGGCAGTCACTGGCCAAATGTTACGCTGAACGAATCAATATTCGTCACACATCACTCTTTTTCCTCCTTTCTGTCTCTGGCCTTGACTGGCGTCGGCATAGCAACACTCCACTTCCTCTAAATTACGGTGTGGCAGCCAATCAAACACGAGCAGTGACCCTGGAGAGGCGGTGATAACAAATCAGCTTCAGAGATGAAGTGTGAGTGTGTGTGTGTGTGTGTGTGTGTGTGTGTGTGTGCCACTGTTGGGTGATATGCAGTATTGGGCACTCACACTCTCAAGTCTTGTTGAGCAGAGACCTTTGACTTTAGATTGATCTATTTTTCATACTTCCGATGGCCAACAGCCTCCTCCATTTCATCCTCTCCTTCCTCTTCACCTCTTCTCGTCCTTGTCCCCTTTACACCATCTGCTAACATTTTCTCCTCTGCACCGCTAAGGTTTTTATGATACCTCCATATAGTTTACTTCGTCTGTCTCTGATGCTGTACAGCAGAATACAAGGGCGTAGGTTTCATTTCAACATTGGGAGTGACAAGTACCTGATTTTCTGCATTGCAATGGATTTTTCGGCATCAATTTATGGTGGAAATTTATTTATTTTGCCAGGTGACAATAAAAAATCTAATAGAATATAGGGCAGTAAGGCTCTCAGGCATTCTGTTTTGCTTTCAAATATTTATGTTATCCCTACTGAGTCAACAGGGATGTGTCCCTACCAAATTCTATGCCCTTGGTAAACCGCCTCTTTCTTCTCAAAACTTCTCAAAGACACATAGTTTTATTCTCTGAGATCATTCACAACAATGATACTCAGAAGGATCACAGGTTATGCAGCATAGCCATGATGCCCACAAGAACACGTAGTTAAAATAATCATTTTTGGTAAATACACTCATATGCTCTCTTGTGGGTTAGATGAGAACATTTATATCAAAGAGATTGCACCAATAATGGAACTAGAGCCAGGAAGTTGTAAGCTTAGCTTAGCATAACGACAGGAACAAACAGCTCTCCCCAAAATTCAAGAATTTGGAGACCTTCATCTTTAAAGCTCATTAACTGTTATCTGTTTCTGTATCTTGTTTAATCCATATGCAGGAAATAAAAAAAGTCACAGCTCGAAGCCAAGAAATATTCAGAACATGTTTTTTGTCTTAACAAAGGAGATACAACATGTAAGTCCTGGTTAGCATTATTTCAAACTTTGAATAGAGCCAGGTTAGCAGTTACCCCGCTAGCTGAGCTAACCATGTCTTGACTTTATCTTCAAAGTTAGCGCACAGACATGAGATTCATAGCAATATTCTCAATCAACTCTCAGCAACAAATTATTTACAAAAGTGTATTTTCCAAAATATCACTATCCTTTGAAAAGCAAGTACATGAATGTTCCAAGCCTTTTAAAGTAATTTCTTCCTGCAGACACATATGAGGTAATCCATGGTGTACTGACTTGTGAGAAAGAAAAAAAAGTAATTTTATGGCAATTTTAGACCCCTGTGCAAACATCACTCTTATATTAAAGTTCTTAAACCTGAGACTGTCCCTAATTTACAAAAGTGGACTTCCTTGTTTGTCTATCTGTCAGACTAACTCTCTTTAGCTTTGATATTAATGGCAGCATAAATTACAATTTTTACTAAGTTTCTTCTCTTCGTATGAATCTTTCACTCTGTGTCACTCTTTTGCAGTTAGTCCTATTTTGGTCATTTTTTCATCTCCTCTCTTATGGCTATCAACACTGAACCTGCAGGGAGTTGACGGCTCTCTCTTTCTTGCTGTGTATCTTATTTTGTCTGCGTGTCAGTGAGAGCTTTTGTGTGCTAAGCACATTAATGCACGGTGTTGTTGGCAGCTGTATTCTGAAGTGGAAGCCTAAAAACACCAGCTTTACAAAATGTACTATCAGCGTGACTCTTAAATATAGCAATTACAGTGTGCTGGGTAAATATGTTTTGTTTGATTATGACGATGACAGTACTGCTGATTTCTTATTGAAGTAAGCGTGAGTAGATTAGCACCTGGTTTTACTGCCTGTGTTCTCCTTTAGGTATCTTTGATCGGTGCTCCTCCTCTTTTTCTCCACCTATTGACCTCCATTTCCGCATCAATTGCCCTTTTCTTCTCCCCTTAACTCTCAATCTCCTCAGTGTTCACTTTTTTTCTCTGTAGTTTTCTACTGTATAGATCAATGAATGAAACAGAGCTCATACCTGAGCAGAGAAAACAGTTGTTATTGAATTTGCTTTACTTGTATGGGCATTTATAGACGGATACAACTAAATTATGCTTTCTCCTAATGTAAGTGTTGTTTATTTTCTGGCCTTCAATACACAGCAGTTCCACATATGCACAGATGTTTTAAACTTCTGAATTTTTAAAGAGGTCGCTCACTTCCATCACTACTGCTTTCTCTTCCTGATGATGTCTCGAAGACCAGAGGGAGATAAGGATTACAAAACATTTGTACTATTGCCTTTTATTTATTTATTTTTTAGCCAAGCTTGGCTCTGCAGGTGGCAAAGTAAGTTGGTCTGTCAGCAACTATTGGGAAAAATTGCAATGAAATTTTGTACAGGTATTCATACATTAATCCTAAAAACCTCAGTGATCTCCTGACATTCACGCGAGCCCACCATGAGGTTGATATTTTTGGAACTGTTAAATGTATTGCAATGAAATTTAAAAAGTAATAACTTTTTTGTTCTTCTGACTTTTCGCCCAGTTAGTCAAAGATTTTACTTATCCGGTGAAGTACCTCAACATTAACATGATGGACAAGTGTTTGTACAAACATTCATGGTCCCTGTAGGATAGATCCCACCAACCTCTATTGGATGGATAATCATAAAACATTCACTATGCACTTAGCTTTTCATTTTGTACCATCATGTCAAAATTTGAATCTGTCAAATTCTTTGATTTATGATTAAATACCCGCAAAACTAATGACATTCCCTCTATCCTCAGTTTTGTCTTATTTAAAATGAGTTTTTGAGGCTGTAGTTAATGCTGTTGTTTGTCAATAGACTGCATTATTATTCTCACGAACAATAACTATTGCAATATGACTACCCATGACTAGAAGTAGAAATCCGGCACAATGTACCAGAACCCAGTTCCAGAAGAGAAAGATGCTACAGCTCAGTATGCTGGCCCAGACTGGTGTTCATTTAGAAAACATTTCACTCACATAAGTGCTATCTCTATTTAATGTTTCCTCAGAACACAAAAACATATGAAGTTGATAGTCCTTCTCCTATATGTGGCTATGCATCAGCATTCATTTCACGTCTCGTTATTCCTCTGCACTCTTCCTCCATTTCCTAAATGTTTTTCCTCCAACAAACTCATCTCGTGTTGTTTATATGTGTGGCAATTGTCTATCGATTGATCTGGCAGCATTTCCATCAAGTCATTAGCTCGCTCCTGCATTTGTTTAATTGTTTTGTTCTCTCTTCACTGTCTCTCTGTATGGCCCTTGGTGTTTTATGAGTAGTGCATCACTACCCTTAAGGTAATGAGGAACAAGGTTAGCACAGCGCTAATTTAGCATCTAACTTCTTTCTTCTTTACCCTGATCTTCTTCTACAACTAACCATTGCTGTCTCAAGGTGATATATCAGGTGCAATGCCCATTGTTTCACGTCTTTTTATCTGCTCATTTGTTCAGGTTTTATACATTAAACTGTATCTCCAGCATCTGAAGAGTTTCAGGTCAGATTGGTGAGGAAATAATGGATAGAAGACCAACAAGAAAAAAACTACCTCTTAGGTGTTTAGTAATATTCTCTTAAATGTAACTTATGAAAAAGCCCATAACAAATGCGTATAATTAGATTTTGCTTCAGTCTTTAATCAGATGTGTCTGACAGCTTGGTTTCATTTGGATATCTTTATGTTGTAATCTGTTATTATGAGGAATAAACCCATTTCATTGTGTAACAAAAATACAAACAACTCCAATCTTCCAAAGAGGAAACAACAAAAAGATATACAGATAAAAAACTTATGATTGTATATGCCACAGAAAATAATGAGACTCATCACTGCATTATGAATCACATTTTATCCCATTCATATTCTCTTTAATAAATAAATAAATAATATTTTAGTATAATTTTATTACTACTTTCACTACATTAAACTCTGTTTTTTTGTGTCCATGTAATATTTAAATCGGCTGATGCTGTAGCACTGGATTTTTTTTTATCATTTACACTATCACTTCAGGACTTTGTACTGAAGAATTCCCCTGTGAACTGGGCTGATGTAGGCCAAACATACACAGGAAAAAAACCTTCATCATCCTGTCATCTGGTCCTTTGAGGTACGGGGTGCAACGACCCGAACTTTAAATGTTTTCTCTCAGCAGACCAAAGGAAGTTTGATAAGTGACTCTTGGTCTTGCTGCAGTAAAACCCGCCATACAGTATACAACCAGCTTTAACAGTTTTTTGTAATGATTTTGGACTGCATGAACCAGTGTCTGTGGTACAGTCCTGGTTGTGCTTTCACTTTAAATTGACTTGCTTTTGAAGGCACTTGTGCTGTGATTATGTTGTTCATAATTCCTGAGTCTTTTTATTCTCTGCTGACTCACCCAATGCACAAAAAGAAAACCTTAAACTATGTTTAAAAACGTATTTAAAACAAATATATAGATGACAAATGAATTGGTGAACTCACACCATAATCATAGGGCTTCAAAATTTGGGGAAGAAATTGATAAAGTAATTTGTCATTTGTCAATGTGACATTGTCGACATTTCCATATGATAAATATCAATAATTAAATGTATTACTATTGTTTCAGAATGCAAGCAATGACAGTTGAAGAATCTCTTCAAACAATCTCAATTATTCCTGATGATTATCTACCAATCTATCTTAAATCATTTACTGCATATTCAGATAATTATTCATCTCAAATTATACTGTTAAGCACCTCTAAGGTAAGAGAGTTTTTAATTGGTTAGCAGCAATTATTTCCCTTAAATCAATGACTTCTACCTGCAAATTAGTTTACAGCTTTTGTCAAATTAATAATTTGTGTCCTTTAGATTACTATATTGTGCCCCCAAGGTACAATTAATACCCTCAAATAAATTTTGCAACAGATGTTACAGGTTGTGGTACCTTATGCAGTCAGTTAGGGAGAACATACAAGATATTCACATATTCATGTATGCATTATATTCCATTTCTTGAAGTGACCATGAGGAATTAAAAAAAAAAGTAACCTTAAGTAGCTTTAACGTCAATATTAATTGTGTTCATAACTAAATCATACACATGTTGGCTGGTTGGTTGATTGTAAATCTATTTTAGCTTGGTTGTTGTTGTTTTTTTGTATATTTCTGCTTTTCAGACAGCAAAGAAATGTGAATAAGATATTTGCAGGAGGTTGAAAGGGTTTTAGAGTAAAGCAACAAATCGACAGAGACCTGTCAATGCTGTGATGATTTCTTGACCAAAGACAGAGCTCAGTTATCTTTTCATAATTCTTAATAACCTTTCAAATGTCACCTTTTTGAAGCAGTAGAACACGATGTAGTAAAGAGATGAGAGCTGTGGTAAATAGAAAAACCACACGCCACCACAGGAAAATGCAGCTGAAGCAGTAAAAAACGAAAAAATAGAAATGGGGAGTTACGGTTTAGCTCATCGTGTGCCTCAGCAACAAAAGAGATGTGCAGAAAAGAAAGTGACACATCTGCACTTAAGCATAGCATGATAACAGAAGAGAACAGGGAACAGAAGACCTGAGAGACCAAAATTTGTAACCAAGATACATTATGTTCCAGAGAAGAGAGGAGGGAAGAAAAAATAACACATAAGCAAAGTAACATACAATTCTCTGTGAAAGCGACATTATTGCATATACTGTATCTTGCGCCTGAGATCTGGATCTGTTGGATGTTAAAAAAGACAAGAGTGATAACAGGACACGGTAAGCCAAGAGAGGAAAAGTGAAGAGGAAAAGAGAGTTCCAGTACTCCAGTCCAATGACCAGGTCTGACAAAGTCCTCCATCAGTTGGGCAATATGCTGATCCAGCCCACTTGTGCTGGGACCTCTAAGAGGGTTTTTAACCCTATGAGGGAGGGGAAAGAGAGAAATAACATATAAGAGAATAAAATTAGAGGCCATTTTGGGCCACATTTTACTCCCTGGCCTCATGTATGTCTATATCTGATCTATGTATCATGCTAGGTAAGGAACAAATGTTTGATATATTGATGTTTTGTTTTGTTATTTCTCAGATTAATGTTGATTATGCTGATATGTTCTTATTTTATATATCTTTATATTTTGTCCTTAAGTGTAAAGCCCTTTGAATTTATAGGTAATGAATAGTCATCACCGTGGGTACAAATGTCATCTCCATGCAAAGTTTTATCTGTTGCAGATAGAAACTACATTAGCCTTGGCACAAACATCATCGGAGCTGGGAGAAATAGCATCACAGCTGGTATAATTGTTGTCATCATACATGTATCTTATTCTCTTTACCCGAGGGCTAGAATGCAAACCAAGACCATGCTTTGGTCTTGCTGTGTTAGTTTTACAAATTGCACCTTGAACAATTTCCAATGACATACACCTATTTTGCATTGGCTAATACAGAGTAGTGCAACACAGCAAAAAAGTGTTACCCAGCGTTCATCCAGTGTTTTAGTTGTCTTATCTTAACCCCAGTCTACCACTGTCCAATTTGATATTGGAAGCTAGCAAGCAGGAAGAAGCTAGTTAGCCTAGCTTTCATAGACTTTGTCGCTCTATCATACCGTCACCTGACTACCTCCTTTGCTCCGGACCACCAAGAATCATAATTACCAATTCAGCTAGAGAGTTATGTGACTTGAACATGAACATAATGTTGTTATTGGCCATTTACTGAAGTAATTGATGCTGTCATTTTTCCAGGGAGGACTGTTTCGATATGTTCCTCAGTTGGTACAGTAGAAGGCTATACAGAGCTACAAAAAGTTTAAGTATTGGAGTGACCTGAAGCACAACTACAAATTAATTGCTTAATGTCTGTTGGAAGGAAAAATAAGCAGCTTTTTTTTGACCATGGCACAGACCCCAAGTGGCCAAACATCGGTTAATTCAGCTTTAACTAAGACCACAAACTTTTAAAACCCCAGGATTTTTAGTTGCTAATCTTAATTGTATTGTATTAAACATAACCACAATGTGTCCCTTACATAAGCTTATACTTTATTGTGGTTAAACATAAGAGTGCTCATTAAACACTAAAGACCTTAATCGTGCTGTATTTGCCAGAAGCTAATATATATCAACATTTAATTGTAAAGGTAGTTTAATTAAAAAATGTTATGTGTCTCAATCTCATATTTTGTCAGAGAAAAATGAGATGCAGCCATAGTGCAGACAGCAATGCATATTCAAGGTGTAATTGCAACGGTGCGATTGGAGTGCTCATTATCCACAGTGCATATCCACAGGCAGATCACATCTTAATACCAGGTGAAAATTGAGTTTATCTCCCTCTCTCTTCCATCTTTTTCTCCCCTGAGACTGCATAAGCGCTGAAGTGGACTCCTCATCTAAAGCTGCTAGTGCACCTCTGCATTAGCGGTGCCATTTTCATTCAACCTGGTGATATCAATAGGTCTTTGGATTATTTAAAGGTGGCTGGTAAAGGGGGAGAGGATAAATTGTAATGGCAAATCCAACACTAAACAGTATATGAGATAAGGAGATGAGAAATGCCAGTCCCTCCATCGTTCTCTGCCCTGTGTTCTTTCCACTGAGATTTGAATCAAAGGTGTATTGATCTACAAAGCTAAACATCACAACAACCATCTCTTCATTGATGATAACTGAACAACACAGTGTTAGTATGAATGACTTTCCCAGTATTGTATGTGTCTTCAGAAGTACTGATTGGCAAAGGTGGTATGTATGCAAATGGGAGAATTTGCTCATGGTTTTTAATGTTAAAAAAGAATGTCCCGGTCTTCAGGCATATCCATTTTTGTCAGTTATGATGATGCTTAAATTATGCAATAAATACAAATGGAATTTATGAAAAAAGGAATTGCATAGGCTTTGCATGACAGACCTGATGATTGGGTCACATTCTTGGACATCAGACACATATTGTAAAATAGCAGTCCATCATGACTGCCCTAAAATGATGTAAAAATCACAATGAAGGTTATTCAGTTCAATGTATCCTCACACAACAGTGTGTATGACATCCTACAAAAAATTACAACTAACACACTAAGTATTTTATGCATTTATGCACTTCACAGGAAACTCAGTTAGGTTTAGGCAACAAAAGTACTTGGTTAGGTTTAGGCAACATAACCACTCAGTTAGGCTTAGGAAAAGATTGGGTGTCGTTTGGGTTTAAATAACCACAGAAGTGCCTTCACTAGGAGTACGCAAGTGGCGTGACAAAAACATCATGGGTACAAACAGCGGTCTCCTGGCTAAAAGATCGTTGATTGTTGGATCCATCCACTTCACCTCCTGCCAGCCCGGTGTGTGATTTAGCGTGTCTTAGACATCATGGTTCATGATTACGTTGATAACATTTTTAATTTTGTGGGATATCCACGAATTACGGTGCATTTTTTCTCGTAGGTATTTTTACAATTGCTGCATGATAACAGCCTGTTCAGTTGCAAAAAAATGTACGCCAAATACATCTCTACAAAGATGGAATGATATGCCTATCCAACCAACACTACTTGAAATATTTGATCCAATGGAAAGATCGTAAAGCATTTATCATTCTCCAGCTATCGCTCCGAGTAATTAACCAACAAATAATCTGAGGGTTGACTCTGCAGCTTCCCTGAGCTTTTAATCCTCTTCTGTTTTATGCATCAACAATTCACATTTTCCGAAACATACCTTCATCAACCTGCAGCTTTTTCCGGCAGAACATTTATGATAATTACACTGTACACTAACCTGATAGAAAGACAAATTATGGGGTGGATGGTGAATATAGCGGAGCATTTAGCAGTCAAAGACCAATATATTTTTCTCGGGAGGTGGTAATGGTGAAACCAGAGTCAAATGACTGCTTGACTCTCTTATCTGCTCAATGTGTAAGAAGCCAATCATTTACTAGCAGTATAGCCATAGCAAGTTTATAATGTGATAATAAGTCAAAGCCTTGTGTCTGTCAGCCTGTTTGGATTTTTATCTGCCTCTTAGAGGCAAATAATTGATGAATGCGGCTTTAAAATCCGCTTGAAACTAATGGAAACAAACAAAACTCCTCAAAGGATGTACTCCAGGGGAATAAGAAAAAAGACATCAGAATATCTTAGAGAGTCACATCCGCATATGAACTCAGGAAAGGGTACAAAGAAAAACAGAAAAGGTGAGATTTGGAGGGAGATAATAGAAGCTAAGGGTAAGTAATACGCTTTGCCAACGGACTACATTGACCTCTGTCTCTGTCTTACTCGGTCCCATGTGACTTTTATCTGGATTAGTGCCAAAGGTGATTGACAGGCTCACTAATCCAACTGGGGGGTCGACAATCCGCGATTTAACACTCAATAATTGGCTATCAGCCAAAAGCTTGAGCTGTTCGACTTAACTTAAGGGGGAGAGAATCCACTAGTGACACATAGAAAAGAGTGGGGGTGATGGGGAAATGGGTTGGAGGGTCAGCGGTGGAGGTATATATGTTGTGTGTAGGAAACACGTGTGTGTGTGTGTGTGTGTGGTGTTAGTGGGTAAAAAGTCCACTTGTGACATCTACAGTAGCAATTGGGAGGTTTGTGTGAGGGTTGAGATTTTGTTTGTGATCTCAGTGAGACAAATTGACTAAAGACGCACAGTCTACTGAGTGCAGTATCTTGAGTGTTGGACTAGTGGCATTATGCGATTTGCATGTGTGTCTGGTGTGAGAGGGGGTGGGAACACAATTTGTTAAGAAGCTGTGGTGTGGCGTCTGTGTGTGTGTATGCAAGCGTGATAAATACGTCGTTTGTGTGGGCAAATAAGGATGCGAGTGAACATTTACTCTGTGTGTGTACTGGTGCATGCAAGCAGATGTGCATATCTTTGTTTGAGTGTGTGTATGAGTTTGTGTGTCTGTGGGAAATGGATCATTTTCTGCATGACACCTGGGCATCAATCACTGTCACATCTCAGCCCACATGCACCATTACCACCAGTAACCATGCGGTGGTCAGCAGGGGGCTTTTAATTTGCCAGACTCATCTCGATGACATGATGTGGATGTGCTTTTATTATGACAAGGACACAAGATGATATTCAATGTTGCCAATTAACTAATTGTGTGACAGATTAATATCAATAGGTTTATTCGAGGCCAGAATGACCAAAGCAAGTTTTAATAGTGTTGTGGATTTGACGAGGTAAATATATTTTTTGAATGGTAGAAAATAAGGTGGCATCATGTTTATCGTGCTGACAAGCATTTAATCGTATTATCTTTTTTAGTGCATGTATATTTACATTTTTTAATTGTTTCCAATTTATGCTTTTTTATCTTTTTGCCTGTGCCCTACAACTAAGATTTAATACTTACTATTACAATTCTGTATACAAGCATTTGTACTTGTTATAGTGTAGAGTATATTGCTAGGTAGTTGAATCTTTAATAATGTATCACGTTATAAGCTGATCATGTTTTTTTATTGCATGTAAAACAATCTGAAAGTAACTTTTGACAATAGTCTTTAGACAAATGAAGTGGAGTAAAAAGTGCAATATTTATCTTCTGACATGAAGTGGAGTTGAGTTAGAAAATGGGAGTGAATATACTTAGTTATATCCCAGCACTGCATATAATATATAAATCCAAAAAGGAGCCTAACGTGAAGAGACATCTTGGAAAATTAGGAGACCTGTGGAGCTGGAGAGAAGGCGAGACCAAGGGAGGGATATAATTAATTTAAGTAAATGTAATACCAAACCAAATACCCATGCATGGCCTAAAGAGTAGACTAATCTATTTGTGTTTTTTTATATTACTCCGCACTCCAGCAATCCTAAATCCACCGTCAGAGATGTATACACCACCATCATTTTGAATTTTAATGTAGTTCAAAACTGACATTTTGGCCCAGTGGTCACCTATGGTAAGAAGTGATCCCAAAATCATCTTTGTGTCTCAGATAAAAACATTTCTCAAACAAAGATTTATTACTTTTAATGTAAGACTGAAAAAGGAAACGGAAACAGATGGAGACAGAAGTTACATATTTCAACCTCAATTATTCTTTGTTTCATCTGTCTATAGGTAACTCCTGTTGTCCATTGCAACGTCTATCAAAATGACATTATCTCGCAGCAAATTGTGTCTCAAAGTGCAGTTTTGACAATATGTCTTTAGATTATTTTCTCCAGTATTCAACAATGTAAAACATAGCAGATAAGCACATGAAGAGCATCTGGGGGAAAAAACAGTACCATCTGTTGCTCATGGAGCTGGGTTTTTTTTTTTATAGATATCACGCTGCAGCACAGATGTCACCCGTACAAGGCAAATCAAAAGTCCACACCTAGCATGCTGTAGCTCTCAGGTAGGTGAAAGTTAATGGAAATGAGTGGGGGCTGGTAGTAAAAGTGTCTTTGGCTGACAGTGCTGTAAGTCATTTGAATTTTCTTCATCTTCTGACAGTAATACTGCACCAACTTGTGTATTGCTAAATGCAGCCCTCAACCCTCTTATGTGTGCCCTGCTGGAGCATAATAAACTTTTCCAGGGCTGGCAGATCACAACTCACAGCCAAGAGGCTAAACATTACAGGAGAATGTTGGAGTGCAAATGACAGACGGTTCAATTTGTGATGGAAATTGATTAGAGACAAAAACTGGCTAGGTTTAAGTCCTAGGGATCTATCTAAAGAGATGGGATATCTGCATCCTCTAGCGGTTACCACTGTAGCAGTTAGTAGGGGAAACAACTTTTCTCTTTGACCAGCTTGGATGTAGAACTGGGTCAAAACGGGTTGTTACCCACTGACTTCAATCCGAAAGCACATCAGGGTAATTTTCCCTGATAGTATAAACAAACAGGGTGGAGGATAGAAAGAGTCAGCTAGTCTATAAGTTACGCTTGGGGTTAGGTTTTTACAATTTATTTTTTTCACTGAGATTTAAAATGCTAACTGGCCAGTGACAATAAAAGAGAGCTTGTTTTCAAGCATTACGAGAAAAGTGAATGTCATCATTCGGTCACACAGCAATATGGGTATTGATCAATTGATCCATTTGGTCTCACACCATAGTGCCCTGTTTGACATACAAAATTACAATTATGAAGACAACAAACACCTTAAGACAGAATTTGGGAAAGGGTTGAACTTGTTTGGTATGGGGTGTGAAGAGGGGTAAAAAACTATTCATTTCCAAGTGCTTTAGCTGATGTTATGCTATGTACATTATGCATCTAAAAATGTATATATTGTCTTAGTTAAAGGTATTCTATAAAACCTGACCATATACGATACATTTTAGACGATGATTGTGTGACGAAACTTTATTTTTCGTGTGGAATGAAAAGAACTCAAATATTTGTGTCGAACTTGGTGTGAAAGGTTTGAACCCCAAAAATACTCAACGGATATTCCACATATTCGTTTCATTTTTGTAGTTTCTTCCACAGTGTGGAAAGGCATTTAGTCGTGTATCAGACTAACAGGCTTTGCCATCAGTCTACAGTCATAATTAAGTGTAATGAACAGTACCGACTTTCTGGCTGAATGGAAAAAGAAACATTCAATTTTATTCTCTGATTAGCACCACTGATGTTCATGTTGTTTCCCCACAAGTTATTAATCGGGAAGATGTTTGTGTTCTAATGAGTGTGCCTTTTTGCTTGAATAGTTGGGAAATCATATTACAAAAATAGTGTGACTCATGGATCATGATTGTGCAGCAGCCCATCAAAACACTTCAAAGAGCTAATTCATCAATTGATGCTTGAAATCACCCAACAATGTCATAGAAATAAAACAAAAATATTGTTTTAATTAATAATGAAGGCTTTCATGATATCATAGTAGTCATCTCATATGGTAGTTTTTATTGTTTGCGGTTGAGTCCACCATTCTTGCCCAGTAGTCAAATTTCCTTCACCTTCACCAGGGATTAACAGACGAAGTTGTTTCTGTATGTAATCAAGCTAGGAACATGTTGCAGACCGACTGCGTCATAACTTTATTTGGTCATAAGACACATATACATAGTCTTGTTTCCTGCCAATTAGCTGACAGAGGAATGTTTGCTATTGTGACTACAGTGACTAAGAATGTTGCCTTATCAACCAGGACTGAAATCCTATGGATTACTATTAAAAAAAAAAAAGTCTTACCTAAATAAAATAGGCAGTAAGTTTTTCTTCGTCAACAGCTCTGCAAAAGAATAAATAATAATTACTTAAAATCGGTGAGTATCGGATGACATTTTTTCTTTTAACACCTGCAATAACACGTCATAGAAAACCAGCATGGGATAAATTAATCTTATCATATGCATTAGTGCTAGCACTGGTCTGGGGGAGTCACTCTGCTTCTAAAAACTCTTAGCTACTTCCTTTATTTTATATTAAAAAAAAATCCTCCAGCCGAGCTTGACTAATTCCTCCTATCTTATTTATGTACAGTATATTATTAATAGTATATTCAAATAATATATTCATAAATAAGTTGTATTGTATATGAATCATGATGTATTTTTAGCTTACTTTGCCAAATAGGGAGGCAGAGTTAGAAACACAGTGGGAGGGGAGAGGCAAAGGGGGGTGGAAATAGAAAAGTGGAAATGAGGAGGTCCAGGATGGAGAGACAGATTGATACAGTCAAGAAGCTAGTAACGTGACAGCATTTTCCTCTGTCTCCAAACAGAATTGGACTTCAACCCTGTGGCGTCTGTGCCCAGAAGGGGGGAAATTAACAATATGTCTGTTAGTTTAGTGACTTCCTTTAGTGACTCTTCATTTTCTGATAGCCCATCAGCCCCTGCTAGGAATCTTAACAAGGAGCAGAGATGGCAGCCAGAGACGGAGACAGGGAGTGACAAAGGAAATGCAGAGAGAGAGAGAGATTGGGAGATTTGCTGTTTTCATTCCAAGCCGGTAGATATGTTTCCTTGTTGAGATGCAGGTCAGCTGTGAAGTACTGGGGAAATGTCCAGAGATGGAACTGGATTTGAATGAATTTGATGTGTTCAACCATCTTTTGTATCTTCTTCAGGCCTTCTAATCTACCAATTTTTATCAAGAATTTTTGGGTTTGGGTTACTAATGTCTCAGACTCCCTGAATACCGAAAGTTCCAACAAGGAAACACTTCTTGTTTAATAAAGGGAATGATACATAAAGGATAAATCACAACAATGCCATATATGAATTTCTCACCAAGAGAATGTGTTTAAAAGTTACACAGCACAGGTTTTATACCAAGCTGCTCCAAAGGATAGCTGTAAACACGCCTTATCTTCAACCTTACCAAGCGCTTCACAAGGGCTAAAGGGTGTACATGCTGCGTGAATAGCATGAAACTAGCATGAAATAGCATGAAAAAATGAGCTGGAAGTGGAACTGGGAGTGGCCAGAGTGAACTGAGACAGAGTGGGAGTATGGAGCTACTGACAGTATGGAGGAAGAACTGTGACTGAATGTGGGACTGAATTTGAAGCTAAAAGCCACACCTCAGATGCATTTATGCATTTCAGCTCATTTTAGACTCTTGAGACAACATTGGTGAAGTTTTGTTTTGCTTGCAGCTTCTCCAAATATAGTTTTTTTTTGTACAGTAAATCTGCATAATATATAAGTCAAAAGTTCTGCCCAAGAGATTCATCGGCCTGGTCGTCCCCGGCGTGCCGACTCCTGACCCGTCCCTCGCCCGACCTCCAGAGAGGCCTGGTCGTCCCCGTGGCCGCCCAGGGAGGTCTCCAGAGGGAGGGTTCTGTGGCCAACCCCCAGGATCTCGACCCCCAGAGAGGCCCCTCCAGAGGGGTTCTGCATCTCCGCCTTGCCTCAGCCTTCAAGGATTCTGACTCTGCGGCCTCGGAGGAGACCCTCCAGCAATTTCCCGTGGACTGATTTCCCGTTGCCGACCCTGCCTGCCTGTCTGGACTTCCCTGCCTTGCCTGTGCCCCGGTCAACGACTCAGCCTTCTGTCCCCTACCACCGGATTCCCCTACCTTGCCTTTGCCTCGGTTAGCCACTTTAGCCTTCTGTCCCCGACCACGAGTTTAGCCTCCGCTTCCTCTGGTTTCCGTCTGCCTGATCCCCTGCCTGTTTCCCAATGTGAGTCTGACCCTGCCTGTCTGTCTGCTGTGTGCTCAGCTTTAAATAAAGCTCCAGAACTTTATCTGTCTCCTGGTCGTACTGCTTTTGGGTCCACACCACATCCGTGACACCACAGATAGTATACATGATTTGAATGCTGCAACAGAAAGCACTGGGAAAGTGATGGCACCATGATTGGGCTCACAGAGTGTGGCCTATAGCACCAAAATGTCCAGGAATGGAACTGCATTTGAATGAATTTGATCTTTTTAACTGTCTTGTGAGAGTTTAGCATCGTCAGACTCCCTCTGCAAGGAGTATAATGCAAACATTTTGTATCTGCTTCGGGCCTTCTAATCTACCAATTTTGACCAATAGTTTTTCCTCGGGATGCACTGAGAAAAAACAAATCCCTTCTTTCAGTTCCCCATGAAATATTAGTGGGGAACCACTTATAGTTGTCCCATCTGTGCGAGCTGTGGCATAGTGGAGAGCAAGGTAGTTCTCCAATCAGAGGATCGGCGGCAGTCGATGTGTCCTTGGGCAAGACACTTAACCCCAAGTTGCTCCCGAAGGCTTGCCATCGGTGTGGACTGGATGTTGCATGAATGTTAGTTAGAGTCTGATGGTGGCACCTTGCATGGTAGCCTGTCATCAGTGTGTGAATGGGTGAATGATATGTAATATATACTACTGATTGTAAGTCGCTTTGGATAAAAGCGTCTGCTAAATGACTGTAATGTAATGTAATATTTTACTCATTGAAGCTATAAACATGTCTATAGGTGAAATGTACAAAGGGAAGTCAAATTGGTTACCTATGCTTAAATATGTGGTTAAAAGAAAACAACACACGACTGATGTTTAAGCAACACCAAAATCTTCACCCTCACTCACTGTTTAATTAATCAGCTCTGGGACTCTAATCAGAAATACCACGAGGATGCAGTATCTATACGGTTATACTGGGAGACCACAGAGAGTTCCTGCCTCGGCATCTGTAAATCTCTTATTCTATTGATATCAAGTCTGCAGTGCCAGCAGACTCCCCACGATGACATTGATTCATCCTGAACCACACTAATCAACTAATCAAAGAGTCGCAGATTGGCTTGACCAGTTTCATCGAGTGTGACAAAACACAGCTCAGTTTAGAGGCTGTCCAAATGTACCAATACACTAAGTCAGTGGCAGACTCAGGCTGTCTGAGGGGCAGGGGAGTGCCGTGTAGCATGTAGGCAACACTATGCAGCCTATATGGTACTGCATGGTGTTTCTCCACTGTAGGGCACCCTTGAGGGCTCTTTATCACTATTTCCCCACTGGAAGGGCATCTATCTGTGTGCACTTTATCACAATTTATCCCCTGGAAGGATCCCATACAGGGCACCCTTGAGGTCACTGCATAACTTTTTTTTTCAGATTGGGTCACCATACAGGTCAAGTTATCAGGTTTTGTCTAGTTTTATCTTCCTACCATAGGGACTACCAGTGGCACGTTTGCTACATTTTATTTTTTTAAATAGGGGCACTCGAGGGGGGTTGGCAAGGTGTTTTTTAGTCAATGTTAGAAGATGTGGAATTCACACATCAAATCCATCTGCAACCATTGTATTGATAAGGAGGCAGATATACTGCTGGATAACAACAGATGTAATTGAGAAAAATATGTTTTTATTCCTGCCTCTTTATAGTTGTGTTTATATACTGCTAATTTGCATTTGTTTCAGATTTTTTTTTTTTTAACACCGCCTGAATCACATTTTTTGATCAGCATAATGTGAAAAAGCCTTTAATGTAGAAACTCTTTCAATGTGAAATAATTTAGGCCAGTGAATCTGCCCTTGACCAGCCCCCCCTCCCCCTCCCCAGTTTTATAACCACTGTATTGCAGCAATGTTTTTAATGGTTATATTTAGGCTCCCAAAGCGCCTGGTTAAGGGAAAGACTGTGGTCTTGGTTGAATATTAAAAAAGTAAAAAGTAACTTGAAGCTATAGATCATGTTAACTCAACCCAGGCTACCACCTCATGAAAAATGTAGCATTTCCTACACTGGCTAAAACGTTGCCACCGGGACCACTGCAATATCATGGAGACTGTTTTTTTTGTTGTTGCTAACTGCTGTAGTGGCAAGTAGGGCTGCACTGTTTCCAGCCCCTATGGGAATTCCTTTGTTCCCTTGGCCAGATGAAAGATGTCCTGGGTCTGCCCCAGAATCTTCCAGATGTAATTTCCCAAAGCAATCACAATAGTGAGGCTGCCGATGGGGATCCTTAGGCGAATCACCTGAGACAAAAGGATATTTTCAGGATCAGCACACTGGCATGGTCACCGTGGAGTTTTATCACCATCCTCCTGGGAGAATGTCTCAGTTTAATTACTATCATGTGCTCCTGACCTTGTCTAGGACATCCTGATTCTTATCAAACATGCTTGATATTTTCAGATGGAAATTGTGCCGGATAATGTGATATGCTGTCTGATAAATCCAAAGTCTTGTTGCAACCTGGTTTACCAAATGCCTGAACCACTTCATATGGCTTCTGTCAGCTCAAAGGATGAGTGGCTCATCACCTAGGTCCTCCCCAGTCACTAAGCCTCTTATTCTATCACATAGATGGCAACCAGCCATCCTGGGGATACACATCATGTGTCCGAAAGTATCTGCAGTATTTCTATTGGTTATTACAAAAGGTTTATGACTTGTGTTTTCAGAAAAAACAACACATCTTGCACCTAATAAGTTGTCAATCTCACAATATTTTACAGCCCCTTGAATAAGAAATAAGGTATATCTGAACTCATTAAAATGTGGAAGCTGTTCGCCATCATCTGTGTTGGGCAATCCAGAAGTTTTACAGAAGAGAACTATGATCTCACACACAATGCTTCTGATTCCCTGCATCCCAACTGCAAACTGTTCAAGTGCACTTTGCAAACCAAAGCCAAACAATCATCATCAGGAAATAGCAAAGACGCCATCTCTATGTCATCCAAGTGAACACTTAACAGACCTGCCAGTGCACCTGCACCTTCATATCCTTTACTTGATAACCACAAAAAGAGGAAGGCAACAATGTTACAGCCTCGTCGTAGTGCATGGTCCACCTTGAATGTGCTAGAACTAATGGTGAGATTAAAAGCTTAGGTCTAACACCAAATGAACAGTATTGCCTTAATACTCAATGGTCTCACACCATTGCTCAAAGAATACCTCAGGGTGTATTGTCAGAAGTTTCTTTTTCCATCTACAATACATAGTATTCACCCAACTAAAGCATTTTATGACACCTCAACTATCTGTGAATGGAAAGAGCTGGTCCTTGACTTAATCCTCACGGTTTCTTCTTTATGAAATGTTCAAAAATTGGCACAGAATTGTCTTTTTCCCATGATCTTGAAATACTTTCTCAGGGAGGGTGAGCAACATACTGTTATTGAACAACTGAGAGAACAGATTCATCAAATCTCATTCACTTCCATTGCCTAGCCATTCAGTAACTTACTCAGTGCATGATATTTGCAATCCAACTTGGAACTTTGCCTAATATCTGGGGGAAAAAAGGAAGCAATGACGATGGCAAACTGTGTTGGGGCTGATGGTGCAACCTTCCCCGTGGCCTCTACAGCAGAGAGGCCGGTGTCTGATGGTGCAGAAGACTGGACTATTTTATGGAGAAAAGGGAGAACTAGCCCATCTGTACGTATCCAGCTTCACTGACCATTGCCCAGTCGCCAAGGTGACCCAGAAGCAAGGATATTGTCATTAGTTAAGCATCCTATTGCCCACCCACAAACAATACTGAATGTATCAGTAAGTTTAATCTTCAATCCATAAGTATGTTCAACTTGATAAAGATCTGTTCACCTAAACATTAGCCATCATGTGCACAGAATGCGCCAGTTTTGAACTTTAAAGTTCCAGCAGTGTACATTTGTGCTCAGAAATGAGAATAAGTATGTCGTGCACAATTACTTAGATGGGGAGAAAGTGTTTTATTTATTTATATAAAATTTCAAAAAATTGTATTTACATTTGTAAATCTTGTTAAAACCTTTCCGTTCCGTTTCACTAATAAAAGTAGAGAACAGTTTGACACAACTTAGGTTAAGGAATGGACAGTCACTATGTATTTATCAAAGTTTTAGTACCTCTACAGTAAATGTGCTTTGAATCCTACATCATAGAAGATATTGATATTATTTTCAGTCGGACTGAGCGCCAGGCTGTCAATCCATCCCAGAAACTCTTGTCAGATCCCAGGAGTGCTGCCATGACAACCATGCTAATCAGAGTTCCGCTGCCTGATTAAAATCGCAAAATTAATTGGAGCGTGGACACAGAAAACACACACACACACACACACACACACACACACACACACACACACACACACACACACACACACACACACACACACACACACACACACACACACACACACACACACAGCAACCGTTTGGGCTCTGCGCAGTGTATGTATGACCTGTTCTATCTTTATAAGACAGCGTTAGACTTATTGTCATTCTGCAAAGTCAATACTCACAGTGGATATGAAAAGTCTTGTAACTATTTAAACATGATCTTTAGTGCCTCAAATCACCAAACAAAAACCTTTGATTCAGGCTTTTCTCAGTTTTTGGAATATTGATGGAGCCAGGAGCCTATCCCAATATGGATTGAGTGGATGTCAGATAGACACCCGCGGCAAATTCCATCACTCCTGCTGCCAAGTACTAAAAGATTCTTATTGCCAGCCTATACCAAAATATAAATGGACAGGACCTTGGTTGAGTAAGTGTGCACATCCTTCACTTCAAGCTTTGAGCATTATAAACCCCCACTGTGTATTTTCCTTGCTTTGCACACCTGAGTTTAGAACCTTTTTTAAAATCCACACTTGCAAGGATTGAGGAAATTTCTGAAATGAAATGATCTTCAGGCACGTTTTTTAAAGAATTTGTTCATTCATATCAGGCATGTTCAGCCTGGACTTGGTTAAATTAATCTTAAAGTTTGCTTTCAGTGGAAATACTGTCAGAACATTTTTGGAATTGTGCATGAAGCATTCATCTTGGCTGAGTTTTTCTATATTACAGTGAGCATATGGCAGTGAATACACCTATAGATAATAAAACATCTGCAAATGAATTTAATACTTAATGTAAACTGTTTTTTTGTCAGTTTTTTGCCATTTTAGCGATGATATCAGTCTGTCGAATTTTGCAATGTACATAAATCTAGGCAAATTTCTTACATTGAATTGAAATGTAAAATATTAAATATTTGACTGAGAAAACCAATGCCACAAAAAGTACTGTTTCATCTTTTAGTCTTAGAGCCTTATGATGTTATTCTAATATATCAAATTGCCAGTATTGGCTGTATTTTGGAAAACAGAGAATTAATCTGCCACAGTTTTCAATAAATGCTAGCACACTGAATGGTGCATGTTTATCTTTTTGTGAGTACATGTGAATGTAAACTCTCTTCACTAGTATGTAAAAACAGACATACACTCTGACAAAAACCTACACACACACACATACACAAACACACCCACGTGTTCTCCGTTCATCAGTATTAAAATGTACGGAGGGACATAAACACCGCACATACGAATACATGAAGAATCACTAACAAAGCTCTCGCTCAGTGGGCTGAGAACATTTCCATGCATAATGAGTCTTGGTCACATCTGAATAATTGATAGGAGAAAATGGATTTGGGAATACATTGTAATTTCTCCTCTGAGCGAAATAACCACCTTCCAAAAAACAAGACGATGCTGAAAAATGTATACCGGAGGGAGGACGTCAGGGATGGAGATAGTGTGTGTGTTTGTGTGTGTGTGTGTGTGTGTGTGTGTGTGTGTGTGTGTGTTGTGTGTGTGTGTGTGTGTGTGTGTGTGTGTGTGTGTGTGTGTGTGTGTGTGTGTGTGTGTGTGTGTGTGTGTGTGTGTGTGTGTGTGTGTGTGTGATTGTGAGAGAGAGTCAACATAGTTTGGTGTTAATTAAATCAATATTCACATTTACCTGAAGCAGCCTGATGTTGCCCTTCACGCTTCCCGCCCA
Source organism: Anoplopoma fimbria (assembly GCF_027596085.1). NCBI lineage: Eukaryota > Metazoa > Chordata > Actinopteri > Perciformes > Anoplopomatidae > Anoplopoma > Anoplopoma fimbria. The sequence continues at coordinate 15,658,085 of NC_072463.1, forward strand.
CTGTTTCCCTCTGTACCTAATCCACTCCTCTTCCTCTCTATCCTCTGTGTTTTATTCATCCTCTCTCTCCTCCTCTTCCTTCTTTTCTTCACCATCTCTGATCCTCTTTTGCTCTCCGTAGTGCAGTTCTAATGCAGTTAATGAATACTGCAGTTATGGAGCCACAGAGCCCATCCACGTTTCCTACAGGGTGCAGCTAACATAGCATGGGATTTTTAATGCTGGTATTAATATTTTATACCCTGGTATTCAATCTTAATATTGCCATTCCCTTTTAAAAGATCCAAAGCCAATTCATACAGTTTGTATGATATCTACCTAACTGAAGGTAGAGGATATGACATCTTCAATTTGAAATAATGGACATTATAAGTAGAGTGAAAAATATGAGCACCCACAGATGTACATTTTCATATTTAGCTCCAAAAATGTTATTATTAGACACTCATCTTTAATGCTAAAGTCTGTGTTTTTCCAGTCAAGTTCTGAAACAATTCACGTTAATGTTTCAAAGCAGGTAACATCAGATTCCACGAAAAGAAAACCTTCATAGAAAGTTTTAATAAAATATTCGTTTTTCAGCCCTAACACTGACCCTCACATGCCAAATAAATGCAGTGATATGTGCAGTATAGTGTTAAGGTTCACATTCCTATACTGTTGTTGCTTCAAAAGCTGTGGATCTTCTGCATTTGTTCATTTTGACTTTTTGATAATTATCAGTTGTAACAACAGCTGTAACCACTGTTTCACCTTCCTCTTCTTCAATGGTTTAATGCTTAGCCGACTGTAGAATTGGTGCCACCTACTGCTTACTTCAATGAATCAACTACTAATAATTACATAATGGTAGTGAACTGTGACAAGCAATGATTTGCATCTACATTTTCCTATTTTCACAAAATTTGGTTTTACATTTTTGATACATTTAAATGTGACTTATGCTATTAGCAGTAAGGATAGCAATAATAATAATAATAATAGCATTTGTATGTAAGCCAGAGAAACGTTGTTGCCTGTCATTGAGTTTGTTGACTGACAAGCAGCAGTCTTGTCTGTCAAGTGTTTGCTGGCCTGAAGCTGCGAACACTGCGTCTTGTCAGTCAGGTAGGCTGCACTCATCAGACAGGCTGCTGGCTGCGATTAGATGACTCGTATCGCATTCATTCCTGAGTTATACTCTCAAGATTTTACAGACATTTTTCGAACGGCCATGTCTGAATCCAAATGAATGCCTGTCAAATTTCCTTTTTAAATTTCCTTCTATGATTTAACATCAGAGGACACCTGCCACACAGGCAAATAACAGAAGAAGAAAAAAAGTGACTGTTGTGCACAAATTGCTTTATGCTCTTCATAACAGTACTGCTTCATAGTTGGGCTCATTTCCATAGACACGACCCCCCTAAACAAAATTAATATAAATACTAACCTGAAAAAGGTTACCTGATAAAGTAAAACAGTTGTAAAATATATGGAAGAATGACGTAATTCAAGCCAGTTTATGTAGAGTGCTACTGTTTTTCCCTTTTAGTATGCCTTAAGACTAAGTCCTTCTGCTAGCCACTTCTTATTCAGAAGCATTGTTAAAATACACCATCCACTACGATCTTCTATCATCATAAAACAATTTCTGTGTTACCACTGAGGGTAAATAGAGGTCTGACTGTGCATTCATGGCATGTCGGTTTGAAGCTGCAAATCCATATTAACTCTACTATTTATACTAGAAACTCTGAATCAGAAAATACATTTAGTTCTCCATTGACTTACACTTCCTGTGGATCTTTGGAAAACCCCTTACTTTACTTATCGAAGTGTAGAGAACCCTCTACTTTAGCATCCATTTTTCTTGGAGAAAAAAAAGATTTGGCCACTTTTGCTTCTTGCATCATGGTCAACATGCAAATGTTTACGGCAGACTTTAGGTGGAAATTGTTATGTGTTAACTTGATCAGGTGTTTTAGGTTAGTGACCAGTGACTTAACTAATCATAAAAGTATGCGGAAAATAGGCTTTTTTTTTTTTTTTTTTTTTTTTTTACTGGACAGAGCCATGCTAGCTGTTTGCCTCTGCTTCCAGTCTTTAAGCTAAGCTACGCTAAGCGCCTCCAGCATTTAATTAACATACTAGTCTGAGAGTTTTTGAATTTTCTTTGTTAGCTTTGGAAGAGAAAGCGACACGCATTTCAAGGAGGAAAACATATACTATTTAAGCACACATTTCACAAGCTGAGTGACAGCAGGAAAGACAGTAGCATTTGCTCAAAACCTCTTAACTTAAACACTATGCATTTTGTAGGTAATATCTCTGTGTACTGACTTCATTTTCAATTTGGACATAACATCAGATTGATATTTTGCTATCATCAGCAGCAACATCCCAGGTGGTATGCAGCTCCTGCCAATAACTGTTAACCTCTGACAGCCATCACATGGGAAACACAGATTTCCTTTTCCAGGCAGCAAGATTCAAGCAGGTGACCCTTTCAATCACACACTCAGTTCTGCTCAACTAACCAAGTGCTCTGAATTATGTAGCAGTAGGAGACAGAGAGAGACAAAGCGAAGTGGAGAGAGGGTGACTGATCTGGACCTTAAGATGCTGTATGGCTCGATATGCCCAAGAACCATGTTTAAATAAACATCAGAAAGAGAGGGAAGGCCAGAGTCGTGCAGAGTCATACTTGGAGGTGATTCGGCTCAAGTCATACATTATTCCTCTTGGCTTCTCATATATCAAGCTGTGCTAATGCATTCTAGATGGCCACGTATAAGTCCAGAGGTGGACATATTCATACATATACCTAGTGTAAATCTCCTCCGCTCTCGCTTCCTTTCTCCTCTGTCTTGACTTTTACTGTGGCGCTCTCCTGCTGGATGTTAATGATGGGGTCCATCTCATTTCTCCCCCTCTCTGAATAAAGCTGCATGGGGTCTTGATCCAAAAGAGGATTTTGTGTGGCAGTATGTACGAGTGACTGACAGAAGGAACAAATCAGCTTCTCTTTCCCCTTTCATCCCGAATGTGACAGAAAGGAGACTGAACATGGACGTTAATGATCACCGGCATGTCCTGCCCTTGTCTGACCTGTTGTCTATATGTCTCTTTTTTTTGGTCTATTAAATCTGAGTGTGAAGGCATGGGGCCTGGGGGTTGAGCACCTACTACCTCCAACTCATACGGACCTGTGGTCTGCAGGGTAATAAGTATGATAGAGCACGTGTTTTCATATGACAGTGTAACTTCACCCCCAGGTCTGAGCCTGAGTCCATCCACTGCATAATTTTGAAAAATACAAAAAAGTGAACAAGGGGCTGAAAGTTGAAACCACTGACTTGCTTCACCGACTAGCTGTTAACTTCCACTGTGAAAAGTTAGATTATTCACTATAAATGTAGGATGAAGAAAGATGTTTTTGAAAGAGAGGTATGAGCAAGCAAAGGCAAAACCTGTCAGTGAACATGTTAAATAGTCCAGGTCTGAATAAACAGCTCCTCTTTCTATTCTGTATATGACCCTCCATGCAGTCCTGTCTCCCCTCTGGACTTATTACTGTAAATATTCATGACCGGTGGGCCTAAAGGTGATTGTGTGCCACGCTTGGTCAATTCAGCCATGAAGACCATACATATACATCAGGGGAGTAGGATCATAAATATTAAATTGATGAGTTTAGATTCTCCTCTGAGCTTTTTGTTAGGACGGTGACTGGCCAATCGAGTCGAAAAGTGAGATTTCCATCTTCGGCTGGAACAATTTTTATTTTTTGAAGAACCGTAAACAAACCTTTTTATCTATGACTACAATTCTGAATACAGAAGAGTAATCAACTGAGAATAATTGAGTATCATTAAATCAAATCCATTTTTTTATGAATTATCCGACTTCACTTATACAACGTGAAAAGCACCTGAATGTGAACAAGTCACTGCTTATGATGCATTTATCACCTAATTAGTTTATGAGTGCCTGAGTGTGTGACTCTAATGTCTTTGGGGAAATTTATTTCAGTGTGTTGGGGAAGAATCCATCTCTTTTTCCAAGCCATAATTTAAGCCACCTGTCTAAATGAGAGCAGGTCCATTAGAATCCCTCTGAAGATTGAAATCATCCAACTATTTAAATGATTTCACATTTGCTGCATCACAAGCTTCCATCTGCTTCACAAACAACTTCTGAACAGTCTACTATCACAACCGAAACCAGTGGAAGTGACTTGGGTCAAAGCAAAATACATAAGCTAAATAACCATGTTAAAAACCCTGCTAAATATGCAATTATGTTGCAAGCTAAAATCAGTGACATGACAGCTCACAATTGGCAGTTGTTATAGCAAAAAAACTACTTGGCTTCCAGCTTTTCATTCATTCCTCATCCCACACAAATAATTCTCATCATGCAAGGAAAACCAGATGTGGCAATGGTGCCATTATTGATGCAATACTTTGAACGACTTAATCCCCAATTGAGGGAGATATTTCTTTATAGGAAATGGGGTTCCTTAGCACAGTGTGACAACTTATGAAATAGAAAAGCACTGAGTCAACTCAACTGGTCCACAGCCAAATTGATTGTATGTTTAGTGAGCAACCTTTGGCACACCTGTACAGTCTAATGCAATCGAGTATACTGTACTCCTGACATTACATTTATCTTTACCAAGCTAGTAATGTTCAGATTTTGGTAACATTGTCATTAATGTCTAAATTCAATTGTATTTTTACTACTGACATCTTAAGCAACACCCAAATGGTCACAGTGCAAATCTTTTTTTTAAATATATACATGTATATATACTTTTGCATTCCCTTTTGCCTTACCCCTGATCAATAGGAACAGTTTGATTGTTGGTCCGTTTCAGTTACAATTCACTGCTAGGGTAAAACACTCTGCAGATACTACAGAAAGGGGAGATGATGTGACGCATTACATTATGCATTCATTGCTCATTACTCCTTTCAAAAGACAGAATCTGACAGTATGCACTGGCTCTACTGGTTGAACCTATGACTGTGGATATGGGCATTGCTAAGACTACGGCTGCATTTGGGGTAAAATCTTTCATGCAATGGAAGTTGTGTACTGTGAGTATTTACGGCTCTAACTAGCATTAGGTGAGTAAGCATCGTTACACCTGTTATAAACTACGTGTCACAGCCATAATCATAAGAACCAAAGCGCATCAATTGATACAATCACAATCTGAGTGACATCTTTGTCAACCAATGGCTAAAGTCATCGCTAAATAATGACATCAATGCTTCAATACATAAATGAATAAAAACCTCAATGACAAAATAAAAAAATAAATTTTATAGGTATCATAAAAGTACAGTTTATGGCAGAATGTTTGCATTGGCTACCCCTTCTCCTCCACCCTGTGTGTGTTTGTGTATGAGTAATTGTATATTATATTAGTATATTTGCTACTGATGTTTCTACCGGGCCCAACCGTAATAAGCATCATGTTCTGTGTCATCTCTACATCGTTGCTGAACTTTGTTGTAATAGGCAGGAAAGAAGAAAAAAAAGTTCTGCTACAAACCTTTTTGTAAATATTTTGTATCCTTATTAAATTCGAGCTTTATGGCAATAGAAAAGTTAATTAGATAACTTAATTGTTGGAACTGCTAGAATCTTATACACACCTGGAACATGAGCAATGACAAGGCCCAAACTAGACACTGTTTTTTTGTGTAAAAGGTCATAAGCAAAATAGATTGGGCTGGAACATAGTAAAGTATTCATATAGAAATACTCATTTAAAATAGCAGAGTACTTGTAAAAGTAAAAGTACTTTGTTACTTTCCACCACTGCTCACATCATTGATCTTATCCATTTAATAAGTAGCACAAATTAAATGTGCGATCACATATTCACACAGGTGAGATGTGATATCACAAGAGGTGTAGTGAATGCCACTCAGTTAATGACTGAATTACAAATGGAAAAGAAAGCAAAGTGTTTTCCAAATGGTGTCAGTCCAATATTCGCATTGCTGTCCTTCCCACACACAAAACCACTTACTATCGTATAACCAAACAGTGTGTGTTTGCCTTGGTCTGATTCAACATTGCTGCCGCAGTCCTATTGGTCCAACTGAGCTAGAAGAAAATCCGTCAGTTCACCAACTGCAACTGAAATTGATTGTGACTATACTTTCACCAGCTTCTCTCTTGACACAATGTGCCATCAAATGTAAAATACCTCAACCCTAAAGACACAAAAGTGGCTGTTTAAGATGGTAGAGAGAAGAGTTTTGTCACATATTTCGTCTTCTGTGTTTGCAAAAATGGGGGGGGGGGGGCGACGACAATGGAAAAAGTGACTCTTAGGCGCACAGAGATTCAAAGTTTTGATAAGAAATAGACAGCTTGACAACTGTACCGGTCTATACTTTCTATGAACTCCCTCTGCCTCTTTCTTCAAGGTTGTCCCTCCCACCCAGCAGTATTTCAGTTGGTAAAACACTCTGTATATTGATGTTTGACAACAGTAGAGAAAAAAGTAGGCTGATGGTAAACAGAGACTGCAGACATAACATATATATCGGGAGCTTTATGTTCATGCAGTCCAGAATGCTGCCAAACTGTAATTTAGCTGACCTTAATTTACCTGCTTCTTTACTAAACAGTGGGAATCATATTGAATAAGGATATTAGGAGGAAAAAAAAGGATGAGTTTTCAATTGTTGTTCACTGACATCTGGACATAACAACTGGTCTGGAATTGACTGTATTCAGGCCAAAGGCAACATATGTTACAACAAAACTAAAAGTCTACCGACATGTTGACAGCTCTCACCTCAGTAGGACTTCTAGCTCAGTGCTAACTTTGCAATGCTACACGCTCACAGTTACAATGCTAATATGCTGATGATCATCTTGTACAAGCTTTAACCATGTTAATCATCTTCATTTAGCCTGTGAGCATGCTAAAATTAGCTGATAAGCACTAAACACAAAGTAAAGCTGAGACTGACATTTAATTTGGTGATCTGCTGGATCCTAAATCAAATATTGGACAAATTAAGATTTTGATCTGATGATAGTGCTAGAAAAATAAAGTCAGAGGAACACCAACATCAGAAGAATTCATCCTCTGGAGAGCATGAATGTCTGTCAAATATTTCAGGAGAATCATTCAAATAGTGGTTAAAGTGTTTCAGTCTGTCTATACATTCTCACCCCTAGAGTCAGAAGCTGGGCTAAAAAGCAGTGATGGCACCTTGTGTATCTATGTTATCTACAAAGCAGGACTAAGATACACTTCGGATTTGGCTGCACACTTGATCAAACAACATATCTTTATTTCTGAAGATGATAGCCTTTAGATTTTTTACAAATGTCAATGATGGATGTTGGTGGCTTTCCTTCCAATAAACAGGGCGCTAAAAAATAAAATGGTTTTAGCCCCTGCTTTTAATATTGTAATGTGGAAATACTACTTGGCATGCATGAACTCCCTGTAAGTCAACAGTCCATCATCCATCATCAATAATTTTCTGCTGCTGATGAAGCTTCTTATATATAGAAAGCAAAAGTAAGAAGGGTTCAAGTACTGGCAGCCAAGTTCCTCTATCCCCATCAACCAGAGAGATAAGTAACACCATGTTGTTGTTTTTTATTGTCACTGAAGGAAAGAGTGACTTCTCTGTGATCGCTGACTTTTTGGACACATTGGTTGGTTGGTAACTAAAGGCCTTTTTCTGTGACATAGACAAGTTAGAGAGTCTGTTGGTCTGACAGAATGATAAATAAATGGACCCCTGTACCTGTCTGTCCAGCTGCCTCTCTGGTCATACTATAGGCTTTGACTGACACGAGGCAGAGAAGCTACAGTGTATAAATAGAGGTAGATTGAGCTAAGGCTGCAGTGACTGACGGATAGAGCCAATACGGACGGGTATCCAGGTTGATAGAATGATTGAAAAACAGAACAGGAGACAGGAAGAGATGGGGATTGATGGGACATGATCGATGCATGGGAGCTCCGAGGTCTCTTAAGCTGAGAACAAATAGTCATGAAGATGTCTGATAACCAGAACTCTCTTTTAAAATGAACCGTTCACTTGACTCAACGGATCATCCGTCACTCCTGTCCAAACAAAGACAGAATTAAATAATTCAACTATTTCTTTGAGCAACAAAAAAGCTCCCACATGTAGAAGAGCAAATACATAGATCATTTTCCAAATTAATTTGACAGCACGGTGAAATGACTGTCAAAATGTGCAAAAACTGGTTCATTCTTTGTGTTTTCTATTTTATTTGAAGTCTGCCTCGGTATGATTTTTTGGGCAAAATGTTCAGCATTGACTTGACGTGCAAAAGAGGAGCGTCAGCCTAACCAGGGTGAGAAACACATACACAGATGAGCTCAGACGCTCCGCAGTTCCAGAGCTCATAGTCGACGTGCTCAGCATCAGCTGCTGCTGGAGCTCAAGTTACGACAGTCCTGGAACAATCAGGATAACCACATCAGTCACCCAATGTATCGTCATGGGGAGAGAAAGATCCATGCTATTGTTTTGTTATGCTCTGGTAGGTTAGCTGTCTTCCAGTGTCACACCAAAGTAGTTAATTTCACATCTGTTGCCAAAGTTTGTTTTCCTGCCAAATAAGGTTATGAGACAGTCACAGCAGATGAGCAAGAGTCGCTAAACACATAATGAGAAGTAATGGACACATGTAAATTTAACAAAGTTTGCTGATTGAATCTGGTTGAGCGGAGGCGGTCACACCAATTACGGTCATGTGTTGTCTTGTGGCGTCATTTTTACACAATATTGCTGACCGCTAAAAGATAATTTTCTGCTCGTACATTGAATCTTAAAACTCCACACATCTCCATTCTTAGAAACATTAAGTATGTTTACCAGTCATGAGGAATGCAACTCAACCCCCAGCTACAACCTGTTGCATAATGTCTTCTGAGTCTCCTCTAGGTGGAGGTTTATAAAAAGGTAAAGGCTCATGTTTGCATTCAGTGTGTGAAATACAGGGGACCTTGGGGTGTCTGAGAGAAAAATAACTAAGTCCAGCAGTATTCATTATTCAAACTGCAAAACATTTATCCACAATTATGAAAATACAGAAAAATGTTGTTGTGGTGTTTCCTCTCATATTGCTCTCACATTGAATACAAATGCTGTACACTATGAAGCTAGAGCCAGCACACTATTAGCTTAGCTTAGCATAAAGACTGAGGGCAAGGGGGAAACAGCCAGCCAGGCTATGTTCACAGGTAAACCAATCTGCCTACTAGCCTCTCTTGAGCTAACTAGCTGTCATTTTACATATTGTTTGTTTCTGGTAAGGCCTTCTTTAATGAGTTGTGCTGTTGCAAATAGTCCACCATGCAAATGTTATTCAGTTTAGCAAGCTTCACCCTATACCTGAACAGATTTGACCTGAATACATTTTTTTCTGCCTCGACTTCATGGTTATTTACAGTTACGAATACAGACTCGGTACACATCAAGTCAGGGAAATATGTCTTTTTATGTGTGTGTATATATATACATTAAGTTCATTTTATTATCTTCCATTCTTTTTTTTAAGGTAAGATAGCATATGTTCCTATCGCTAGCCTTTGTTTGCTGAGACATCAATTTTGCAAATAACCTGGTGTTCATAAGGTGAGAGAGGTGAGTGTGCTGTGTGGATTCTGTTGCAGGGGCATCGTTGTTGCATTTTTGTGTAATTGAGTGAGGACCTTAATGTTAGGTTAATACAATATTAGGTTTGTTGATGTGTGTACCAAATGTTTTTGTCTTTATCTTGACTTGCATTCATGGAGTCGTGTAGGCCTATATACTGTATTGAGTCAAGACTCCATCATTACACTACAGCACTAGGTTTAGGGGGTCCACTTGATTACCACATGGTATATGGACATTACATTACAGTCATTTAGCAGACGCTTTTATCCAAAGCGACTTACAGGAAGTGTATTCAACATAGGTATTCAAGAGAACTACTAGTCACCAGAAGTCATAAGTGCATCTCCTTTCTTAAACAAGCATCTCAAAGTATAAGCCAGAGCAAAAGTATAGTGCAGAGGCAGATTACTACGAAAACAATAATTGCAACAGACTAATCCGAATATAGTAAGTGCTACAAACTACTACGAATAGGATAAGTGCAGTAAACAAACACAAATTCAATAAGTGCAGCGAACTGATACGAATACAGTAAGTGCAGCAACTAATACGAGTGCCATAAGTGCTACGAGGAAGGCTCCGGGTAGTACTTCCTGAAGAGGTGAGTTTTCAGCCTGCGCCTGAAGATGGGCAGCGACTCTGCTGTCCTGACGTCAGTGGGGAGTTCATTCCACCATTGAGGGGCCAGGACAGAAAAAAGCTGTGACCGGGTGGATCGGCCGCAGGGACCTCTGAGCGACGGGGCAACCAGTCGCCCCGAGGCAGCAGAGCGAAGTGGTCGGGCAGGGGTGTAGGGCTTGACCAAGGCCTGGAGATAGGAAGGAGCTGTTCCTTTCACTGCCCTGTAGGCTAGCACCAGAGTCTTAAACTGGATGCGAGCTCTTACAGGGAGCCAGTGTAGGGAACGGAGAAGGGAAGTTGTGTGAGAGAACTTGGGGCGATTGAACACCAGACGTGCTGCAGCTTTCTGGACAAGCTCCAGAGGTCTGATGGCCGACGCCGGGGCTCCAGCAAGTAGTGAGTTGCAGTAGTCCAGGCGGGAGATGACCAGAGCCTGGATGAGCACCTGCGCCGTCTCCTCAGTGAGGAAGGGGCGAATCCTCCTGATGTTGTAGAGGAGGAATCTGCAGGAGCGTGTGACCGATGCAATGTTTGCTGAGAACGACAGTTGGTCGTCGAGGGTCACACCCAGATTCCTCACAGTCCGAGTTGGCGTCACCACGGCATCATCAATGGTGATGGACAGGTCTCGGTGCGGGCAGCCCTTCCCCGGGAGGAAGAGTAGCTCGGTTTTGTCCAGGTTCAGCTTCAGGTGGTGTGTCGCCATCCACTTCGAGATGTCAGCCAAGCACGCAGCAATGCGTGCCTCCACTTGGGTGTCACCGGGAGGAAATGACAAGACCAGCTGGGTGTCATCGGCATAACAATGGTAGGAGAAGTCATGGGAGCGAATAACAGAACCCAGAGATGTTGTGTAGAGCGAGAAGAGAAGGGGGCCCAGAACTGAACCTTGTGGAACTCCCGTAGTCAGCGTGCGTGGTTCTGACACGGCCCCCTCCATGTCACCTGGTATATGGAAAATTGATTGTGTCATTTACTGTCAGTATGAAACAATGACTGTCTTGATTTTTTACATATTAACTATAAAACCAGTATACTATAACACTGTATATAATACTGTGTATGTTTTACCTTTAACCTTACCCGCTTAGGATTCTGTTACACAGCCAGAGGAGCTGCATTTTTCTGCTCCCTGCATGAAATTGACAATGTTACTAGATGCAAAGTCATGAGATTCAGCCTTCAACTTATGATATCAAGCAGACAGAGTCTGAAAGAGACTCTGTAGACATGAGGTTGTGAAGGGACAGACAAATCACTTTTTTATCAAAAGAGACCTGCTAAGGGTGAGAATAAAGGATGTGAGTGACACACGCCTGCATGTACAACCTTCTTCTTTCACTTTCACCCCTACCTATAGCTCATCAAAGCCTGGCGTGGTGGAAGATCAAAAGTTGCAAATGTAAACCTCTTTTGTTGCACTGAAGCATTGAAAAGAGATGCACTTTGTGATTTTTTTGTATTATATTCATATTTTATATATTCTACTTAGAGGAAAGTTTCCACAACAGTTTACAATTTGCATGTACTGCTGTATGAAATTAGACACAGATCAAATGTCTAGAGCCAGGCCAGCAGCACCGTGAAGTGGTGCTTAAGCATAATCTTTTGTTGAGCTAAATGCTAACATGCTTACAATTAGCAGGTACTGTATAATGTCTACCTAAGTCTACTTTGTTCAGCAAGTTATTAGCATTTACTAAAACATTCAGCTGAGGCTGATGGGCATGTCATTAGATCTGCACGTCTGTACCAGATGTAATGAAAATACACCCAAAGTTTGTCAAGACATTTTACTCTAAATCACCAAGGTAATTTAGTTTCATCAGAATTTCTTGAAAAATACATCTAGTTAGTGTGTGGACCAACAGACTGGCATTGCTAAGCCTAAAATGAAACTGCTAGTATGGCTAAAAACAGGGTAACTTACTAGGCAGGAAAGTGAAGTTGAAAAGCTTCTTTTCTTTTTTTTTAATTTTTAAATTTAAATTTGGAGCCTGAGACATATCAAGGATTGAACATTTTCTTTCTGTGATCAGTCACACTTTTATAGTAGTGTAATAAGGGGCATTCTTCTTCCTCTCTTCATTATAGACCAAAGACCACGTTCATTCTTCTGCATTAGCGCTGACCACAGAAATCTGCAAAACTGTCAAGAATATCCCTGTAAGAGTCCCGGCTGGGAGCAGAGGGCGAGGAGCATCCCCTCTTCGGCTGGCTGTGAGCTTTACGGCATATCTTAAAATCCCTACAGCAAGTCATTACATGGACTTGCACTCTAATACCCAACCAATTTACGTCAACATTACACTCGGATCCAGCCGGGCCAGGGCTCTTAACCGTCCCTGTCATTTCCAAAATGTGAGCAGGTGGGAGGTCATTTAATTTTGAGGAAAAAGTCTGCCTTGGCATGTTATGGAATTAGAGGCTGGGCAGTTTCTATTTTTACCATGAGAGGCAAAACGTATTTCCACACTGGAATGTGTGTCCTATATCTGACCCGTACACACTGCCATAAACATCAGGCTCCTGCTTCATCATCATTTGTCTGAGTGGGTGTGAGGGTCTGCGATCGACAGCCATTAACACCCACAATGTTTAGCTACGCTATCTAAGATGGTCATTAAAAAATCAGCAGTGTGTATATGTTCATGTGCGTAGGGGCGTAGAAGGACAGAGAAGGGAAATAAATTGCCTGGGCAGTAACACGAATGTTACCTCAATCATTAGATATGTTTAGCCAAGCTGTTCTTCTAATGGTTTGGTAAGTATCTGCATGTGTTAGCAAGGTGAACAAAAAAAAAACGGCAGGGTGAAAATAAGGAGCACATAATGGGACATGAAATTAGTTACAATGGTGGAGAGATAACGCAGGTAAGAGGTGTTCACCATTTGCTGTCCATGGATTAAGGTTGGTGGATGGTCGTGTGTAGCTTTTTATTTAAATCATGTAACCATAATTACAAGCTCTCCCATGCCTTAACAAAGTGTTATCAGTCTAAAAACAAATACATTGGTATGAAGCTTCATAAACATCATTGAATGTTATCCAGGTTTGTTCTGTGTCTTCTAGATGCGCCAGAATGCAATTAAGGATCATGCCATCTTGTTGCGCAAGCTTCATCTGCAATTGTTGCCTATATTTACATACGGACAGCAGTAGTGGCTAAAAACAAATTGCCCATTATTTTGCAGATTGTATGGAAATTGGGTTACAATTGTGCTACATTTAGATGGACTTCCATTAAGTTGGGGGAGTCACAACAAAAAATTAAAGAATGGTCAAAATTTAAGCAGCAGAGACCGAGACTATCAGGATCTTTTGTCCGTATTCCCATATTGCAACCAATAGCATCATTTTGTCTGAGCCTTCTTGCCTGATAGATGCCCATCTTTTAAGCTCCATTCCCCCAGTTTGTAATACAGGCTTTTTGTAGGAAAAAACAAAAAAAATGACAAAATGCCAAGATAACCTCAATGACATCACTATGAAGTCATCAGGTAATCTTCTCTTTGACATTAGAACACTCCCTCTGAATCAATCACAGGTTGTTAACTGGCTTATTATGTTTTAAATACAGATTGCATTTTAATGCACTCTTAAAGCAAAAAGGAAAACATGTTATTGATGAGGATCTCATGCACCAGTGTGCCTGCAGGATGCCACCTGTCTGAGAGAGCTGATCATCACTGCTACAACATTGGAGGAAGAAAACATTTGCTTAATTAAAAATCATCCTTGACTGGATAGTCACTCATCACACACATGAAGATGATACACTGCTCACCGTTTTTGCTCACAAGTACAACTCTCTTACTGCTGTTTCTGGTTTGACTAAAAAACTTTATGCACTGAACACCATCATTATCAACTCAATATACATGGTTCAACTATGACAGTATTTCACTTAAGTCTGAAGATCTATTGTGCTATAGGACTAACTACTGCACCGCTGGGGCTCTTGATTTGTTAGCAGTAGGGCTTGGTTTCTTAACTCCTAAATGACCCAGTACTAAGTGCTATGAACATTTTCCCATTCAAACAATAACTGCAATTCACCCAAAAAATCTGGGGATGATGTAGTTGACATGTGTGCTTGGACCACTACCGTGACAGCTACAATATATGGAGCCGGTATTGCTTGCCTTAGTTAGTATTGTAACAGAAGAAAAAAAGAAGAGTTTTTTTGCATGTTTGGAGGGTACGGGCCAGAGAAAAATAGACTGATCTGCTCTAAGGCGGTAGAGCAAGAAAGACAGAAAAACTCGGGTGTGGCTGGTGGCAGGTTAGTCACTGCAGAGAAAATATAGAGAAAAGGAAGCTGAGCTGGATCCCGACAAGGAGGATACCAATGTCCTGAGGTTCGTTCTCAGCGGGAGGCTAGAGCAGTAAGATAAGATCAAATAAATAATCCTTTATTAGTCCCGCAGCAGGGAAATTTGCTGGATTACAGCAGCAGAGAGGATAGTTCAAACAAGAGACATAGTAAAAGACAAGATCAAGACAATATTGTAAATAAGTAATAACACAGTAATGAATATTAAATAAGTAAAAAAAGTAAAAAATCAAAAGTGTGTGTCTGCTTACAGGAAGGATGCATATTCTCACTCGGTCAGCACTGTGGCTGTTCTTGTACTCTTTGCTTGATTTGGTGGTCGGCTGTCATCTACTGTATGTTTATTTAACAAACTTTAGCCAGGCTTTTAACCTGGAAACAAGAGAGTTGGTAAGGTAGGGGAAAGAAGAAATGGAAGAGGGAAGGAAGAGCAGTTAAGAGGAGAAGTCGAGCTGAGAAAATAGATCAGAGGGTGTAATGAGAAAAAATGAGAGAGTTTAAGAAAAGAAACGAAGAACAGAGGGTACAATCTGGCATGAGAGAAGAAGAGACAATATAAAAGTGTGTTATAGAAAAGAGAGGGAATTCGCAAAGGGAGAATGAGATAAAGGATGAAGGAAAAGAAGAGAAAAATGAGAAAAGAGGACGGATGGAAGGAGAGGGCGGAGAGGAAAAAGTGGGGTGAACGCTATCCATCTCAGTTCCTGTCCAGCTGCTTAGGAGGGACTGCAATGTCTAACAACACACACACACACACACACACACACACACACACACACACACACACACACACACACACACACACACACACACACACACACACACACACACAGATATGCACACACGCGCATGTCTCCACACACACACACACACACACACACACACACACACACACACACATACCCTTCTGCCGATGGCTGACACAGATACTGCAATGCAGAGAGAGATGAAGGGAGGGAGCTAGGAAGGGAGGGAGCCAGCGAACAAGCGAGCATGGAGAGAAAGGCAACGAGAGGAGGGAAGGGGACAAGAAGGGGAGGAGGAGGGCGGCTGAGGGGGTGAGGAGAGGAGAGGAGAGGAAGAGTTGAGGAAACATTGGAAGGAAAAAACAGAGAATAAGGGAGGGGCTGGCATATTGGTTAAAGTACTTGATTACCCTTAGGAGAAGATTTTGGTTTGGGTTTAAATAAGTATGTTTGTTACCTATAATAACTATGCTTGTTAATTAACTAGTTTTAGCAGAGTACGGATGTAACGAAACAAAACTATAGTAAAAAAAAGTCAACCTTTCACATGGAACTAGAACAGCGGTCTCTTGGGTGAAAGGCTTGCATTGACCCATCCAACAAATGAATTAGCTTTATTTCCTAAGATTTAGATGATAAAAGCAATTAGTCTGTACAATATGAAGCTAGAGCCAGCACAGTATTAGCTTAGCTTAGCATAAAGACTGGAGGCAGGGGGCAAACAGCCAGCCATGGCTATGTTCACAGGTAAACAAATCTGCCTACTAGCCTCTCTTAAGCTAATTAGCTATCCTGTTACATATTGTTTAAACCATACATAAAACCATAATGTGAAATTAAAACAAGTTGTTTACAAGAAGTTACAAACAATTTGTCGGCCAATTTGTCGCAATTATGCTCCTCAGAAGTGCTTGTGGGAAACACCTTGGAAAAACCCCACCCAACACATCCAAATTGGGGGTGGTGTCCAACAATTTTTCTGACTTTCAGAAACTGACAATCCCATCATCCCCATAATCAAACGAAAATATAAAAAACAATTTCTAATTACGTTCACCAATGTCACCACATTCAGGTGGACAAAAAATATCTATATTATCTTTCAAAAAGCACCTCCAACATGTTAAAGCTCTCTTCAGTAAAAGTTAGAGAAACCACAATATTTTCTTTCAGTTTGGCAGGGCGAAATAAAGTTAATTGAAATACAGTGCAGGTTACAGTTTGAGATTAAGCCATTGTATTTGAATGTTTACTGATCATCAAATACTGAATACAACTCATTTCAGGCCCCAAGACACCATGGCTGAGAAACTGTGCGAGAAATCTCTGTGAAGATCCATTCATGTTTATCCTCCCAAATAGTCTAGTTACTCACTGGCAACAACTAGCTCTGGGGCAGACAATTTCAGGAAACACAAGGACATGGCACTTAGAAAAATCACAGCTCACGTCTAACCCTCTCTCTTTTTGTCTCCTCTTCTGTCTCTCATCATCTTAGTCTGCCTTCCCTCTTTGGTTTCCTGTCGCTCTGTCTACCCCTTACACACACACACACACACTCACACAATTGCACATTTCTTTCCCGGACACAGGGATGATTCACAGCTCATACAATTCATGCTATTTTGTCGAACATCTTCCCTATCTCCGGGTCCTTTCTTTCCTCTCCCCCTCTGCCTCCCTCTTGTCTTCCTTTCTTTATGTGGTCAATAGATAGAGCTATCAGCACTCTAGCTGCTATGCGATGAACAATAATCTGACTATGGACCAGAGTACACCACTTTACCATGCTGTCATCGCAACTTGAACTGTGTATAGGGTCCTTGTACATGAAGGCGTGGCTCGTCTGGGTGTGTGTGAAGCTTGTAGAGAAAGGGAGAAACTGTGTGGAACTGCGTGTGTGTGTTTCTGTGTTTGCGGGATTGATCTCTCACCTCATGGGGAGTGCTTTTACATTAATCCAGAAGTTTGATTGATGCCTTCCTTTATCTATTATCGACAATAGTGCGTGTGCTTGAATGTGTATGTGTGTCTTAAAGAGTGCGCAGCTATGCATGTATATGCAGGTGTGTGTGTGTGTGTGTGTGTGTGTGACTGAGCAAGTGTGTGTCTTTCATACAGATTTATGAGCTGCTATATTCTTTGGACAGCGGAAAAAGATGAAATTCTCCACAACTGCATATGAGATACAGCAATAACTAACTTGGAAAGCTACAATAAACATTTAGAGACTAGACAGATAGGACATTTTATACCCTACAACACACAGAATTTGTCCTTTTTGGTTTTTGAGGCTTTACAGAAAGTTTAGTTCAGCTCAGATCTACAGGCAAAACACTTTTGCTTTCTGACTAGAAGGGAATTTGGACTGTAGGAAAAACTAAATATAGGAAGGGGAAAAAAAGAGAGAAATTTAAAAAAAAGGTTGCCTGAATGACAATTGACTCCAAGGGGTGACCATGGGTGAATTATAAGCCTTTGCGCCCCTGGGCTTAGACAGACTTTGTTATGTCTCTTGGCGTTGTTTTTTGTCTCTTTGTAGTCATTTTGTGGCTGTTTGTTGTAGTTTTGTGGTTGTTTTGCCACTGGTGCTGGTATCTATATCACTGTCAGACAGTTGTTGCCAAAGGGATTGTTGTGAAGTAGGAGGCAGACTGAAGAAACTTTGTTAGAAGTCCCATAGGGAGAAAATGATTCACAGAAGCAAACAGGAATTGTGCAAAACAGGAAAACTAGAAGAACTATTGCCATAGGAAACTGAGGATAAATCATCTCATATTGGACAAAATCTGAATAATGGCACCAGTCCTGGCTTCTGCTGTTCCTGACATTCCCCCATAGCCTCCCCAGAACAACTGAATATGTCTTGACTTACCTTTCAGTATGCTATATCAGGCCTTTGAAATCCCCACTACATGGGGTTGGCAACATGAATGTCTCAGACTTACAAAAAAACAAACACAGAAAATCATCTCTTAAAGGAACTCGATGTTAAACTGCACCTTAAATTAAACACAAATGAAATACATATTCTTAATATCAACCTAAGTCATAGAAGGACCTATGGCACCCATGACTGGTTAGCAGTGAAAGGATATTTTCTCATCTCAATAACTTATTAACACTGTGTAATGAAAACAGTGCTATTAGGAACTGAAATCACAACAATGTAATTCTTAATAGTAATATATTGGCGCTATCAGATGGCATGCATAGTTAATGTAACAGGTAAAAAAACAACCCATTCTTATAGCCTAAAACTGAAAAGAGAGAGAAATGCCTTCGGGTAATTCTTGCATGAGATTTTCTTCTGTCAATTCATTGCAAAGCTCAGTGATCAGTCTCGAGCACAAACTCCTTCCCAATGAGATCTTTTCCCAAAGCCTGCTTCACTGTTTAGGCTTCCTTCTGAACAGTAGAGTGACTGTTTGTTCAAAACAACAATGGCGGCTCCTTAAGAGGTTGGCATAGATGCTGCAATGCCATCACTTTGTGGGAAGGAGTATTTCTTTATTGAAAGAAGAGCAAAGAATGTCACTGAAGGCTTTTCTCTCTGGAAATAATTTTTTCGCTCGTCTCACAAAGTTCATCCAATCGACTAATCGATATTTTTATGAAAGTGCTTGCCTCTTTCCATACAGTTTCCAACAACGGTTTCTCAGATGTTTTTGTGTAAAAGAACATCTGGCAGGCTAGGTTAGCTCCACATTTCCCTCCCATGTCTTGCTAAAAAAACATAATGTCACTGATATAGGCTGCAGCATAGTCATCTGCTCCTTATAACACCTCATCCAACAACCTCTGGAAAGTCTCTGTGCTGTCCGATCATCGTCCTGAATCAGTACAATCCACTTTGCACTCTGTGGTTGTCAAGTCCTCTTTGGCCTCATTGGATAAGGTTCAATAGCTGACATTGAATTCAGTCAAGAAGTTAATACAGAAACAAGCGAGTCAATGGTGAGATGTATGCCTGGTCAGATGTCTTTTTCTGTTAGTTTCATTTTTTAAGGGTGAGTCGATTTTTTCTTGAAATATGATGACTTTATCCTTGACATCTAGAGAACACAGCATGCAGGATATGTTTTAAATGTGCCGAAGGTTTTGAACATAAGCAGAAATCTTGTTGAAACACATACAAGCTATTCCTTTCCAGGGGGTTATAAATGCATTACAATTAGTTAATGTATCATTGAGGTGAACAGGTGCCTCATGCACATTTAAACAGGTTAAAGACACAAAAGAGGGGGGAGGAGTACATTACGCCTTCATTTCTGTTGACTGACACAGCAGAGATGGTATTAATTGAGAAAAGTCGATGTCCAAGAGACTAAATATTTAAAAAGCAATACATAATATCCACTATAATTTTATATTTTCAATTGTCATCTGTTGCCTACATTTTGTGTTTTCCTTCAGATAAATAAAGACATTCCCACCATAATTTGGTGCATAAATGTCACCAGAATGAATTTTTGGGGAGGGGACCCCCATACCAGACCGGTCTCTTTCATAATTGTTAGTTTCTTGCTTTCAGGTACTTTTGTGTCTCTGTTATTGTGAGTGTGTGTTTGTGTGTGTGTGTGTGTGTGTGTGTGTGTGTGTGTGTGTGTGTGTGTGTGTGTGTGTGTGTGTGTGTGTGTGTGTGTGTGTGTGTGTGTTTGTGTGTGTGTGTGTGTGTGTGTCATTTCTAAGATGTAACAACAAAAAACAAGATTGAATTCCCCCTCAGGGATCAACAAAATATGTCTTCCTTACCTTCTATTTCTTGAGAGTCAATTCCAGTATTTCAAGAAATATTAGCTAGTTTTAAAAACACCAATTCTCTGTGTATCCTCTGATTTTGCATCGTCCTCTCTGTCAGGGCTGCCATCTCTGAATAGATGTCTGATTACAACCAGCTTTGATTAATACCTGTTCTCCCTCACTAGATATTTCACATAACTTTCCACAATGACGTTCAGTTTCAAATTGCATTAAACATGCAAATGTTTAAGCAGAAATACTATTTGTTAATTGTTGGCCACTTAACTTCACATCAAGGTAAATATGAAAAAAAGGTTTGACATATTACCACCTTGAAGAGTTGTTTAACACAAGTGTGCTAGCAAAACGGTAGGGAATTTATACTTCCAGTAGATATGAAGCAACATTAGCATTCAGTTGCAGTCATGTTTCTGGACATGTTGTTATAGGTTGTCATGAACACTGTTGTTCTCATCTGAAAGAGATCACGAAATACAGCGGTATAACAAAACAGTGGACAGATGATGTAGCTGTGCCACACACCATATTGAATTGATTAAGCCTTAAAGTGATGGCTCTGAAGCACAGACGCTTCATTTTGTTTAGTGCCTGTGGACTGCACTCCATACTTCTCTCCCTTAGCTTCCTCCGCTCGCATTTCAGGTTGGAGGGACTAAGATCCAAAGAGAGGAGGCAAGGAATGAATTGAGGATGAGCAAACTGAGAAATGAGAGGAGCATACTTTGTTCACAAGGCTGCTAACTCACTCAATGCTGACAAGGCTAATGAGACCAGTTGGCATAAGCTAGACTCTAGACTTAACCAAAACAGTTAAGTTTGTGGCCATAAAACATGACTGTTGAGCTGAAAGACACTAAATCACTGAGCTTAGGATAACTGGGTGTTAATTCGTTGTGACCTGACTATGAGCAACCATTTTCACATTACATGCAGTCATTTGACCTATTACTAATGTACAAAAGTTGAAGTCCTGCCTCAACATGTAATTGTTACTAATGAGACCAATTTCCAAGCTAATGCTCACCAAAACAAACCCCAAATTACCCATAATTCTAAGGTTCTTATGAACAAGATATTTGATACGGTCACCATAGTGCTATACTGGTTTAGCCCTAAATGAATTAATTTAAATGCTATACATTTGTAACAACAAATAACACATACAATTTAGTTAAGAATTCAATGGGGATTTACTTAATAAGAAGTTGTTTTACTGATTTCAGGAACAAATCATTACTCGCTGAACAGACCATTAAAAGCAACCCAAATTATGATGAATCAGTCCAGCATGTTAAATAAAAAATTGTTTCTCAAGCACTGAAAAAGAATATGCCTGTTGAAGAGAAAGAAATGTTGTAACCCTTTATATTAAGGTCCAAGATTAAGTGAATAAGCAATAAGGCCTTTATTGGTCATTAGATGAATATGAATATTAACATTATTATGAGTTATTAAGACTTTAAAAGTTATATAAATGTGTGCATGATGTTAATATTAACAACACTTATACACTCTTATTAACAAATAATACCGTGTATTTACTTATAATGCTAACAAGCACCTTATCAGGATTTATACATGCCTACAGATACAGAATCTGTGTAATATATTTCTAAATACTAGTTTGTACATTGTGAATGTTTTTTTTGCTTGATAAAACATTCTAAAAATACACTAAATAGTCCAAGAAAAACATGAAGAAAAGGAAGCATTGGTTTTATTTTTGTTGACTTTGGTCATTGTGACATGTTGTCAATAACAACTCTGTCACTACAGTGAGAAACTGTCCCTCCTCTGGTTTAAAAATCCACTCTGGTTGTTCATGGCTATTAGTGAATGAGAACATTAGCAAATGCATTGTTTTGTTTTCATCCTCAGAGGAAAGAACAACACTCAGCTCCCCACACAAGTTTTAATAGATACATGGTTGCCAAGAGTTGCTCAAATGTTACCTTCAATTAAAATGATTCATTCAGCCTTTTTTTTCAAAACTCTAGAACAGATACGCACATACACACAAACGCAGCCCCTTAAAACCTGAGCTGGGTCATAGAGGGCGGCAATTAGCGATTTCACAGACCATCAACTTAATTAGAATGGAGAATAGGAACACAAACAAGTGAACAAACAAACACACACACACACACACACACACACACACACACACACACACACACACACACACACACACACGATGCCTTCACACAGATACATAAAAACACATCAGCCACTATGTATATATAAACAGATGATGAACAGATGTTGGTAGGAAACACACTAGGGGGGAAGGAGGAGTCTAAAACACTGGATTAGGAGGGAGAGAGAGAGAGAGAGAGAGAGAGAGAGAGAGAGAGAGAGAGAGAGAGAGCAAATCAGGGGAGACGAAGGGAGAAGTAGGGAGGGAGGTGTGAGCTATAAAAAAACACACACACCAGACACCGGGAGTCAGAAAAGCTAACCCACATGCTAATGAGGGTCCATGTTAATTGAAGGTACTAATTAATCAGTCCTGCTGCTAAACAATCCAATTTGAGCCTCTGTGTCAATCCGTCATAATATTAGCTTTTACAGTCACACACCCACACACTGCACAGAATGACCTGCTGCGACAAACTAATGCATAATTAATTCAAGAAGCTGCTATTAGTCACAATCACACAGACATAAGTGGACACTAACAAATTAAAAGGTGCTTAAAGTGTACCACCTCTCGGACTTAGCGAGCGCTGATTCATTCACGATAATCACTCTTTGTGGTACATTTGGATGGGAGTGGCAGCCTCGATCAAAGACACAACAGTTAACAAGGATCATTCTCTCACCTTCTCGTCAACCAGGTAATGAAAACAGTAACTATCCATGCAGATAGTTTTTGGTTTTGGTGAATGGAATTAAATTTGTGTTCCTCAGAGCATTTTCTCACAAACCGTGTCACGGCTACAGTCATCGCTAATATTGCTGCTATATGCTTTAAATATGTTAGCTTTTAAGATTCAGAATGCAGACCACCTCCCTTTGGTAACCTATGATAGCAGTGACACTACTGCAAGGGTTTTCAAAAATCAAGATTTCCTGTTAATACTTTTTTGTCCACAGTTTGTTGTTTTTTTCTTTTAAGGTTTTCTCTTTCTCTTTCCACAGGATCACATTTTTGAAGTTATTTATCTGATGGCCTTTAATTACTTCTACTAATTGCCATTGCTAGAAAAGTTTTTAATTAATTCCAAATTTTCTGCTGCTATGTTTCCATCAGATTACGCACCAGTGACACACATAGTTAAATCACAACAGCATGGAATAACAGAGTTCTCAGTGACGATAAAACAGTAATTATATGTCTCACAGTTAAGGAGATTCAGTGTGTGATTTATTGGTTGAAGGCACAGAATGGTGCTTTAGGTTGAACCCGACATGAGGCGTCCAAGCGTACATAAGGAATGGAACTATAATGGTAACAAATAAAGATACATTTACTGTATAAAACCTTTTTTGAGTCTTGATTCTGACAGATTATTTAATCTCTGAAAAGCAAAACACTGATTGGTGCTTTAGCTCCATCATTATTTCTATCACTTGTGAAATGAGGATGTAAAATGAATCATTAATTTGCAGAACAGTTACAGCACACCAGGGTTGTCATATTGAATTGTTTTCAGTCACCTTTTGCCTCCTGTTTGAGTTTCCAACAATACCAGACTAAAACAACAGCAACATCCAAAAATCCTTTTAGGGATAATGTTAACATGGTGAAAAAGTTTCGTTTGTACATTCCCCTATTTTGGGATCACGGCTATTATTAGGATTTGACTAGAAAGTTTGATTCATTTGATATCCAGACTTTTGAGAATGAGAAGCCGCATGTGGAACTTCTTGAAAGCATTTGAGAGCTTCACTGTGCTGCACTGTGTTCTTGTAACATGTTGATTTAATAGAAGGTCCCAGCACAGCGGGGAAACTTTGAGGCACCTATCAGGCTTTTGCAAAAAATAACCAACGCTGGTTCACTCATGCACAAAAATCAGTCAAATATGAAATTGTCAAAGCGTCTACAGTTTTTTTCTTTTCATATTATTGTGACACTTGGTGTTTCAGAGCTGATTATATTGTGCTGTTGTTTGAACCGGGTCAGGATGCTCGGAGCAAAAGAGCTAAGCACCTACAGTAGAATTTAATTGGCCACCAATGTGACAAAAATATCTGCCTGAAACTGTCTCAGACAGTACAGCAAATTTCCTGAGAAAAATCCTGAGAGAGTCGCTGATGAATCAGTTTGCGCTTTGTCAAAAACTTTTTTTCAAAAACTTTCTTGTGACGATGTAATAACTTGTCACAATTTATTTAAAGCCAAACGATTCAGTGCATATCCAGAACACAGTGAGGAGGGCTGCTAACAAGGGCACTTGTGTGGAGACATGGCAGTGCAATTATAATGGAGCATTAATGATTAATTATTACTGAAAACTGAAATGCAATAAAACAAAGTGGAGTGGGATAAAGAACGGCTTATAATCTAATAACAGCGAACAGGGTTCATTTGAGCAACGCATCCTCTTCTACTTCAGCAGAGCACTCCATTCCTTTTCTTCATATTCTCCTAACTAACATGCTCAACATAAGATTTCAGTAGCTGATAAATTCCAACGTTGTGTTTACAGGTTGTTCTGCTGCCCCTAAGTGGCCAAAGAATCAATGAACGCTGCTTTGATGTTTTCATCACAGATGATCAGAAGGAAGAAGACGCAGAGCGATACCAGCAGAGTGGAAAACGGAGAGAGCTGTGATGTACAGTATGTAAATCTGCCTCAGCCAGACACACAATGCTGTGAGACGAACCCACACACTAATGAAAGTCCATGTTAATTGAAGCTGCTAATTAATAAGCCTGGCTGCGAAGAAATCCAATTTGGTCCTTTATTTAATTCTGTCGTAGTATTAGCTTTACAGACAAACAGACATGGGGGCTCATTAACATCAAAACAGCCAAATTTGCTTTTAAGTCTTCAGGAGGGAGATTTAGGCACTCCCAATGCTGTGAAACGCTGTGAAAGGTCACAGCAAAACTGTATTCATGAGACCAGTTTACTCTATCTATCAGGAAAAATATATATTTTGTGAGAATCTACTGAATTTATATATGATTTAGGCTCATTGGAGTTTTTTCATCTTGAGTAATTAATAATAGCCAAGCAACTGGACTGTACACAAAGCACACCTATTCAAAACCATTCACTTTTTGTGAAAAGCAAGGTATTTTGGGGACCCAGTTTTCAATTTTACTCCACCATTTTCTCCTTTCTTTCTCTCTTTTATTCTCCCTCTACTCCAGCATCCCTACTTAAACCCCACTTCTTTTGAGTTTAATTAGAATTGACTGAAATGTTCCCCATCTCATAATGCTTTTAAAAGCCCTTAACGGTTGCGTGTTTACAGAGCACGCAGAGCTCTCACACTCAACACTGATGACGCATACATGCACTCTACAGTCTACTGTCAACATCTATAGAACTTACAGAAGTTACATACTGTATCAAATACATAAGATAGACACATTAAAGTGTGCATAGCATGCATATCAGTACTTACTTTACCAAGGGAACACACACTCAAGTTAAAGGGACACTCTTCAACTTTTAAATATAATATTAATAAGCTTACTTATACATACACGCACACACAAAAACACACAAATGAAAGGCACATTGATCATGTGCTAGAATGGAATTGGTTAAATTGGCAGGGAGGGATATTAAAAGAAAGTATGTTAATATTTAAATATGCACACACAGATACATGTAAGGTCACACATACACACACATGTTATGCTACACTACACCAGGTTCTAGTGACAAAGTGAGACAAGTATAACTGGAAGCCATCTTGTCAACACTGATAATTCATCGTTGCATGTCTGTGTATGTGTGCATATGTGGTACTTTGTTCAGGCATCTGCAAGAACATGTTCAATTAATATAATGGAGGCTTGTGGGTGGATCCCATGAACAGAGTCTCTCACACACACAAACACACACACACACACCAATAATTCATGACTGCATTTTCACATTGTGTAACCTGTGCGTGTCCTCGGTCTGTGTCGGAATTGTACTTGTCACTCTCAATCTCCTTCTTTAACTATAGCCAATCAATAATACAGGGACCACTCACTGCTTGACACACACACAGACACACACACACACACACACACACACACACACACACACACACACACACACACACACACACATACACGCACACACAAGCTGTTATGACTTTCCCCAGAGTGCCTCTCTCTCAATCTGCGTCATCTTAATGTTCTTCACAAACTTTCCGGGGTCTTTCTTTTGACTTCTGTCTCTTTGTCTTCAGCTTACTCATCATATATCATGTTTATCATGTTTAAACCTGCATTTCTTGTTAATTGTTGCCACATGGAAGCAATGGGAACAAGCTTGAACAAATCTTTCACATCATGATTCATCCAGAGTCCTGTTTTTGGCCAACCAATGAATGTAAGTCCAATATTTACTCTCTTTAAGCTCCATTTTTGGTCTCTACCACCTCCTGTGGGTAATATCTGGATCTGTTGCTGCTAAATGCACCAAGTGTTTGCCATCTAGTCTTTTAACTGTGTCAGTCTGCTGTTTGTCGATTTTTGTCTAATAATGGCGCTATGAGAGAAAACTCGAACAGTAAAGTGGGACTAAATAATGAGCTGAATCTCACTTTGAAGCGCGTAAAGACGAGGTGAGCTGCAAAATTCAGATGATAATTGGCCGTAAGTTCATTAGTACATGTGACCCCCCCTTCACATTGTCACTGCTTCAAAATGAAGTGCCTCTAACAAAACACATTTTTTCTCTCTCCTGTTTGACTTGTATATAACGATCATTAGCTCAACAGTATGTGTGGCTGAACATTTGTTGTTCGACATTGCTGACAGTGCCAGCAGAGATCTAACTGCTGATGAACTGGGAACAAATATAATTTGACATGTTCAAATAAGCTTTACATTTGTATCTATCTTAAAATGCTTTTCATCAAAGCTCTAAATCTGTCACACTCTCCCTTAATCCGTCCATCATCGCATATTTGCTTCCTTACTTGGATGCAAATGTGCGTTCACAGTTTTTTTTTTTCCTCCAAGGTCTGTGAATGGTGTGTTTTTTATTTATTTACGAGACAAATATAAGAATAGTTAATTTGGTTGATAGATTTTTAGTTTTGGCTGAATGAGACACAAACTCTCAGATTTATATTTACCATTTTTTGCTGCTCACATTAACACACGTGTGCCGCTGCCATCGCATGAGAGTCTGGCTAACATTAAGGGAGGTCGCATTGACTTATATATTGGTGCATATAAGCTCCAATAATTAAAGCTATTTAATAGAGTTTTTGGCTAGGGTAAAAAAATAAATATTGCTATCAGGGATGTGTTCGGATGTATTATTGAGAAGTGTAGTTTTTGGTGAGAATATTGAATAAATACAGTAGCTTGAAGGAGATTTCACAGAAATATAAAATAGATATCAGAGAGGGAATTATGACCCATTCAACTTGCTAACACAAGCTCAAAGCACCTTATAATACATCATTAATACTGCTAACGTAGCAATATAAACACATATTTAATGTAGCAAGTATTTAAATCTATTCTATCACCTAATCAATGTGTGTTTAATGTATATAACAACAATGAATGTTAATAACAAAGTAAAAGTATAACTTAAAAGGATTTTTTTTAAACGTTACTCTAAATTGGGACGGTCAAAATTCATTTTCGGGATGGTGGTTAAAAACAAGTCTGCTTTCTAGCTGTCTCGTTTTTCGGCAAATCAGAATAAGCAGGTCAGACTTTAAAAAAATTGGTATATGCAAAAAAACTGCAATCGGGCATCTCTAATTTAATTCAATTCATATTTTAAAAAAATGAGACAATTCCACTGAAGTCACAACTGGTGCAGTCAATGTGTTGTTTCAGCCAGCAGGTTCTGGTATGCTTTATTGTCTTTTTGATACCACCACTAGGAACTGTTACATCATATTGTTTAAATAAGCATCTTAAATCCCCTAATTTATACTTTCTGCAGTTATACCTGAAAAAAGAAACAAGTCAAGCACCATCTGCAGCAGAGAATTAATGAAGCCTGCAAAGCTTACTATCCATATGCTGCGTTATTTAAAATCAGTATGTGCTGCTGTTGTTGATCCTGACATGCTTTGTTGGATACAAATAAATATTGTATTCTGCTTGCAAACATGTATATAAATTGACAATGATTGTATAGTTCATTAATACATTAGCAGCAGTTTGTAGGCTGCTGTCAGATATAAATGAGTATCCATATGGTTAACTTAAAGCTGCTGCTATTGTAGTATGAAAGTGTTTTGGCAGGGATAAATGATGAGATGGAGCACATGATAGTTTGACTGAAGAAGAGGAGGAACAGATAGTGAACAACACAGTACACAAATATGATCGAGCGAGTTTATCAGTCACACGGACAGCACTGTATTAGACCTCGACATAGAGGGATAGAAATGATGTAGAGAACGAGGGTGAAAGACAAGAGGTCGAGAACGGGGCAGAACAGCTGTGTGATTGACAGAGAGAAAGAAAAAGAGGGAAGACATGAGGGAAGAGCAGGGAGAATGAAGGCGATGGAGGAGGAGGGAGGAGAGTAAATGACAGCGGTAACAGAGGAGACAAGAGCAAATTAAATGACTTGGTTGGAGATATGAAGCAGGAGGAGATGGCACTCATCTGCCTGCAGCTGAATGTGCGACCCGGAGAGGACAAGAGGAGAAAGGCTGAGGGGAAAGTAAGAAAAAATAGAGATATATAAAAAGACAAATGGGGTTTCAATCATATATAGGGGAAAGGGCTACATCATAGAATCTGAAGTTAGCATCAAAACACCATAATTGACCCTTCATCAAGCTGTCAGAGCTACAATGGAGCCCACACTGCCACTAACTGCACTCCATTACATAGCATAGATATGCTAATGACAGGCTAAAGTACTCTGCGTTTGTTAGCTTTACATGTTTTACCAAGAAACCTAACATTTTAGAAATGTAGATCTCCCTCCATTCCCAGCAGGTAATGAGTATCACTATTAAATAATGTTTAACCTTGACTAGCTCATTATCCATAAAAACCAGCCTGAAAAAAAGAGAAAATCTGAAAAGGTTGCATGAGAGTCTATGGAGCACAGCAGTGTATTTGTCGGACCCTGGTCCGAGCTGGCCGATGCTACACTATAATTGGCTGGTCTGCGTTCAAGGGTGGGATTTAGCGAAAGGGTCAAATGTGAAAATATCGTAATTTTGCAAATATTTGATTAAAAGCAAGCCTCTGAAAAAAAGGTGTTAAAAAGTTGATTCTGCTCTTCAAAGCAAGTCATTAAAACCACACTGAAGCCTGGATTTGGGATTAAAATTGTGAGGATGTAAACTGTTACATAATCTGGGTTATAGCATGAGCAGAGTCAATTATGCTTCATTATGCTTTCAAAGAAATACATTTGCTCCTGGATAAAGCTTCAAACCCCTGTGTGTAGCGACCATAGCTATGCTAACCCCTTACCACAGACCTATAAATCCAACTTTACTAACCAAGCTTTAATTACCTAGCTTGAATAAATGGATCATCATGGTCATTAAAGTATATTTTCACCGGCTCAGGGTTCCATTCTGCCACACATTTCTTTATATGAGCTGCTTTCCATATGGATTTATAGAGTGACGGTGAGATGAGATGATTGCCAGCTGCACAGTCTACTCACTACCCCAGGAAGGATGGATGACTGCATGCCATGTATGAAACTGTACGGTGAGATGGACGGGAAGGGAGGAATTTTCTGGGTGAATAGGCAGACATTAACTGCTCATGCTAGATTGATCCGTCTAAATGTAATCCACATTAAACTAAAAGTATCATATCAACCATGTTCAGGCGGTTGTGAAATACACCTGACAGTCATCCTATCCCAGAAGGCCAGCTGCTGTGCTGCTTTATGGACATCAGCAGCTGCACGATGGGGCTATTTTAAAAAGGAAAAGCACAGGATACTTTCTGTGCGTATGTGCCATGTTTTATACATTATGGAAGGCATGGAGAGGTATTCATGAGCAAATATGGTTAAATGGATATAAAAAAGAGCTGCAGTGAGAAAAAGCTAACTTTTGCCATTTCAAAAGGTTGGGGGGGGGGACGACGACGACGACTGCAGGATTAATGAGGGACAAGTGAAATTAATCAGTGCGAGGCAGACAATCTAAACTGGCTGGAAAAACACACAGAAGCAGGCAAGTAAAGTGATCTGATATGAGAGAAATAAAAACAAATAAATGAAACACAGAAAAACAGCAGGGCGGATTATGACCAACTGTTCAATTGAGTGTCAAGCAAAAAATCCACAGAAGAAACATAACTGCATACACACAGGAGAATACAGGGATGCACAGGCACTGCCAAAGCTCTCTGTTCACGCACAAAACAGATGGGTGCACATGCAAAAGGAGACCAGTGCCATCCATTCTGGTTAAGTATTGTTTAGATGCTGGTTGGCGGTTAATTTCTCATTCTATTAAGTCTACAGAGAGAGGGAGAAAAGAGCCATTTAACACTAATCCTCACCAAATAATACATTCATTTGTATGCAGAATGAGAGGATTTAACGCCAGCTCACAACCGAGACTGGCAGTGAAATGGATGCCACCGTGTCTGGGAACATGTGCGTATGCGACGGGGATGACGACCGGGAGGAAAAATAAAGTGATTACTTCGCAGTCAACTTGAAAATGAGGCGCATTCAAGTCCCACTCAACTGTTTGTTTTGATGGGACGCCTCATTTAGAGTAAATCATTAATGTAATTTGTCTAATGTGTCCAATGAAAAGGCTCAGTTTGTATGCACATTAGCTCATGTTACATTGTAGCAGCCTGCTAACACGAACATTTATTAAAGAGTAACATAACACCAGGCGGAGAAGAAGTGTTTTGCTGCCCTTAACGTCTGACAACAAACTATACACTATATACTATAGCAACTAAATGAAGCCAATGGATTTTTGTTCTTTCTTTTAGGGAGAATGCGATGAGGTGATACACATTTATGCTGAAGGTTTTGTGCTATTTAACTGACACTCAAGTCCTGAGTCACCTTTCACAAACCAAACTCTCCTGTTGCTCTCAAATCCAATCAAACAATTATTTTTGAAATAACCTTCAATCAAAATGATCCTGCTGAGACATACAGTAAAAAAAAAAAAGATTAAATACCATCTCAAGAAACACACCTGTATACCTGCCAAATGACTAATGCTATTGCAAAAAAAGACATCTGTAGAAAAAAAGGGAAAAAAATCAATCACATCATCATATTTCATTGAAACTGTTGATTTTGTCTTTCTTTTTTTCAACCAGACGTACCGGTTCGACTTGATTGAGCAGCCATACAGGCCATGCAAACATACAGTATAGTACAGATAAGATGACTGACATTGATGGAGTGGCTGCGTCTGGTACTCTAACAAACCTGCATTGGAGTGAGGTTGCAATCATAGAAAATGATGGATAGCTCACAGGATGGAGGAGTGACATGGAGGAGGGGATCTGAGGTGAAGTGAGACGATTGAGATGCAGATTTCCGTTGATGGATCAGCTGTCAGCTGAATCAGAGAAACAATTTCTAATGTTATTTTTGAGTTTATTATTGTAGCATGTTACTTTGCAATATATTATGCAACCTGGCTGTTAGAGACTGAGTCCCATAATTGGCCGTTCACCAAAACTATACCTATAATATATATAATAATAACAGTGATTGTTCAATCCTAGTCCTCATCCTAAAACATTTTAAGGATTAATTTAAGATTTTCATGTCTTTTTAGTTTTTATGTCTTGTACATGGATCATGTCAACTGATGAGAATGCTTACTTTTGGTTGGGACATGTAGCTTTGTAGCATGAAATCATGTATCTAGCCATCAAGTTCCTTTTTATCACACTTTTACAGGGTCAGATACAATCTGCCAGCAACAGCTACGTCAACATAACATTATTTAAGCCAGCAATAACAACATGTCTGAAATCAAGCATGAATTGTTTAAAACATTTATAGAATTTGGAGTGGTAAATGTTTGCTCATTATTATCCTAAATTTGTATAATGTGATGTGGAAGAACGGAAAGCTTTGCATGCTTAACAACAGTAACGGACAGGGACGGGCCATAGTGAAAGGCCAGGTCAAAGTACAGTCCATTTACCAATTGGAGGGCACAGACCGAGCCCCTAGGAAGAGCAATGGGCTTTGAAGCAAATTACATAGTGGCCAAATGGCCAATTACAACTGGAAGGCGGGGTTAAAGTAACGCTAATTCGTTTGCTCTATGGGCCCATTGATACAAAAGCCGTGTGGGAGATCTGGGTAATTTTAGACTCGGGAGTCAACTATTTTGGCATGACATGTCACTGAGAAACTTTTATAGGAATGAACGGGGCCCCACCTCCAACACTACATCCAATTATCTTTACACATCTATGGCGAAGACTTAGTCCTTTACGTGTCTAAAAACGGTGTTTTTTCAGTCTAGCTGGGCCTGTATTGGTGCTAAAGTAAAACTAGTTTTCAGCTTGTGTCATGCAACAAAAAATAAGAAATTAAAAGGTTTTTAATTCGTTAACATGGCAGTTCTTTAACAACCACTTACATAAATGTAGTTTAGGGATAAATGGATCAATGCTTCTTATTGGAAGTAAGGGATTAGTATTTCCCATTTTTGTGCTGCTGGACACCAGGCATTGATTACTAGATAGTGTCAGGCAGTTCTATTTGAGAGGCCACTGTGTTGAGAACAAGATCGATACCTGTGATATATGTGTGGTCATAATGGGAGTAATTCTTTAATACAACTTTGTGATAGGTATAATGGCAGCTGGAACATAATTTGGCCTTCAGCTTGAATTTAAATATTAATATAGTGTCTCTTCCAGTGTCCCCACATCTGCGGGAAGGTTATTCCAAATGGTGGGAACCGAACACTGACACAGCTCACTGTTCCTTAGCCGCGGTTAATTATTGAAGTGGGTGGTATTTCTAACAGTAACTCTATGAATTAACCATGATAGACCGCACACCGCCACTGGAGGTCAGGGAAGAAGAACTGAGCAGCAAAATGTTCCTATTTTTAGATTGCAAAGTATCCTAATATCCAACGGAGGAAGCAAGGCTCCCAAGCTGTATCACATTTCAGCCCTACTAAAGGCTTTGTATGGTTTGTTCAAGAAATCCTTTTTTTTTTCCTGCATCAGGATGAACCAGGGTTCAGCCTTTTTCCCTCTGAGTATTGTGACAGAAGCAATAATATCAATTGTCACTCTGGCTGATGAGATAAATTCTCAACTGGTAGGGAATTTTGAGAAGTGGTGCTTGAAATATACATGGCAGAACAGCTGCTAGGTGGTGCTACTTGAACAAGCGAGAGGCCTGCTGTTCACACGTCAACGTGACTTTATTTCAAATGATTGTTCTAAATAAAGTCAATGCCCCCCCCCTCCCTTTCCATCTCGCATTAATACGCAACCCGTATCAGTGCCTCATTTCATTACAGTTAAACTTGACAGGAAATGCACATGTTGAAAAGCTTCTCAGAATATTGTGGTAATGTGGATAATGACTTACTTCTGTCAGAACTGAGGTGGACGTAGTGTGATGGTGTTGTTATGACTTGGAAAAACATCTTAATGAGTAGGTTGGGGTCATATGGTCACTCAAACTTAACCAAACTTAAACCACAGAGACGGAAGGTCAGAAAACACTCATATGAAGCTCTGATGCCAATATCACTTATCCCCACTGAATTAGAGTTCCTTAGGTTTATATTGTGGACACCAGTTGTAATTATTACTGCTGTTTCAGGTTGGCATGGAGGACAGCTTCAAATACTACAACACTCATAAGTCTCAGTCCCCATTTCTCTAGAGATGAATACCAGTCAGAGCTGCAAATCAGAGCTGTAGTGAATTCAAAATACTTTGTCTTGGCAGTGTTGAAAAAAACACAGGAACATTATTTTGGTTGTTGAAATCATCAACCTAAATTTACCCAGAATTTAAAAGTGAAGCTGCACATCCGTTTTTAACAACAGTGTAATCTTTACTTTCTGCCCACCTTTAGCAGCACACATAACAGGGTTTTCAGCTTTGTGATTGGCTGTTTGGTTTTTAAAATCTCCCTTTAAGTTTTAATGTACACAGACTTGATCTTTTGACTTTTTATCAAAGTTTTTTTTTATCCAATTTCAGCTGTTCGTGTTTATACTGATCTTCCTACTGAACTCACATAGGACAGTTTCAAGACCAACCAACCTCCTTTACAACACTATGACAAAGAACTTGTTTTGTCATTTATGACTTTTGAAATGTGTTTCCCTTTCCTGACTGAAATGGAGATTGTATTGGCATAATAATGCAGTAACAGTAACTGTAGCTATGAGCATGTTGGACCTTTTAAAAATGGTGCTATGATTTTCATTGAAACGTGACCAATTTTAAGGAATTATCAGAATTTGGACGTTATTTAATCAAACACGTTTAAGCCAGCAAATGTAGCAGTATCTTCACTATCAGTCTTTGCCAGGCACACTTCTATCTGATGTGCTTGGTGCTTGTTTGCTTGGAACATGTTTTCCCATTTAAATAGCAATTTGAGACTGGTTATATTCAGTTTGGTGCTCATATATAAAATGCATCTTCAAAGGTAGGCACCATGGTTTTCTTAGTATTGGCAGTTCAGCTTGTCCAGATGGAAATGGAGTAAACACTGGAAAAAGAGTTGATTAACACTTCCATGGTATGTTTTATACTGTGTTCAAAGTTACATTTTCACTGGCAAAAAGAGAGAAGAAAGGACTCGGTGGAAGTCACAAAAAGAAAAGCGATGGCAAGTCTGAGAGAGAACAGAATTTGAGAATGAATGCAAGGGTCACAGTGAGCGATAAAAAAAGATGTGAATAGGAGGGGGGTGCATGGATGGATGGCTCGAAAAGTGAGCATATTTCAGCATGAAAAGCAATAAAGAGAAGGGAATGGCAGAAAGTTATAGACAGAGAAGAAAGAGACACACTATGTGAAAGTGACAGATAAAAAGAAGGACGTGATAGATGAGCACAGTGAACCATCCACAGCTACAGACAGAAATGCTAAAAGACAATACCCCACAAAAAGAAAAAATATGAAAAGAATGAAAGTGTTGTTGCCAAAGAGGAGGGAGAGAGGATTGGTAATGGGGGAAGACGAGATATGACGGGAGAAAAAGAGAAGGGAGGATTAGAGATAGAATGGATGATATCGCACAAGGGAGGTTAGGAGGAGGAGGAGAAATACTTTACAACAAAGATGCTGATGATTTCCACCTGATGGATCTGGTCGATCAGCTTGTCTCGCTACCTCTTCTTCCATCCCCCACACACCCTCTCTGACGCATGCCCACACATCCTCCCTGTGGTCTGCTGTGTATGGATTGATGTTCCATAGAAGACACAATGGCCTCCTCAGGGTAGAAAGGGCTTCGCTCAATTTTTCTTTGTCAACCATTGTGTGCAAGTGGAAGTGTGTGTGTACTCTGAACAAAAGGCTCCATGTGCTTTTCTGTAACACTCTTGTACCCCTTACCCGGTGAGAAAATGGAAAATTACTCTACACACAGTACCGAGCGTCCACATTTTTCTAAACTCATTTCAATCGGAAAAGGGTTAGGTTTTTTTATTTTTTTTTATCAAGTACCAGGACGATAACAGTATGCATAAAACGTGCATGAAATCCAGGCAGCGACTGGCTTGACTGCAGTGTTTTTCTTTGCTGATGAAATGCATGAGATTTGTCCAACTCACACAACATATTTTCTGCACCAAGTTGCATGAACTGGTGCATGTAGAGCTCTGAATTTTGTGAAATGCCATGCATAAGCTTGTCGTGTTTCGAGCTCTGCAAAACAGATCTGCATGAAGTTTAAAATTAAACAGATTTGTTTAAATATGCAGAGAATCGTATGGTGTCATGATTATAGTCCATAAAACGTTTGTCGCACAATTTCAAAAATACTGAATATCTGCAGACAAAGTCTAACTATCAGAACCTTTATCATGGTGGAAATATTGCTGTTGGTGTCCATGTTTAGAGACCCATAGCTGCTGAAGCCTGTTCGAAAACGTTTTCCATTCCTCTCCCGCATCCTAATTGAGAGGCTCAAGGCTGTAGCTTCAGGAAAGAGAGAGGATGGAGGACTTCTATTTCAATTACCTGTCCCCTCTCCGCAAACACATGCACTATCAAGTTATGAATCTCCTTAGGACAGCCTGATTGTCTGTGTGTGTGTTGAGACACAGGCAGAATGAGTGTAGATGTGTGAAAGCCTGGTGACAGGTAAATTAAATAAATGGCTGCCCTCGATGGCCCTTTGTTAAGTCTCCGTAGGGCTGTGTGTTCAATGTGTATCTCAAACAATGGTCATTTAGGTGACACCAAATACGGCATTATGTGTCCATCCTCCCCATTAGCCTGCCATCAGATTACTCCTATCACACAGTGAGTAGAGGGTGTAGTCATTCCTTCTGGTCTCCAGGAAGATGAAGTTTCTCTGACTAACAGACTTCCTCCAGGTTTTATCAAGCCTTCGCAGGTCATCCAAAGCCTTCCTTTTCCTGCCCAGGCCGGTTATTTCACTTGTCATACATATGTGTCAGCTGCTGCTTGATTGACAGCTGTCCTGGCGATTGGCAGTCCAGAGCCACAGGAGGGGAAGGTGACGACACATGGGCCTTAACAGAGGGAAGAAACGGATGGCTTGGGAAAGGGGGAACAGTCATTTTCTACCTAATGTTTACTTAATCCCATTTCCTTGTTTGTAACAAGGCAAGAGAAGGATATGTTTAATGTATCAACATACTGCTAAAAAATAAAGGATTTAGATGGTAACAGTTATTATGCAAAATTGCCTTTGTGGTCCAAATAAAAAGCAGAAGATAGAAATAAGGAAATAAAATGATAGTCCACTGAATATGTCTTCAGTGATATGTTTCTAAGAACTGCCAGTTCTGGAGAATTTTCATGTGGTTTACATGTGTTTCCGCCTTAATATTACTGGGGTGATGTCAGGGCCCATCTATAAAAAACGAATGCCCAGCCAATTACTTTTCTCTGGCTGGGAGTGCTCTGATCATCATATGTACAGGAAACCTCTGTGAATTCCTGTGGTGCAAACATATAACATTATGATTTATAATACATATATATATATGAATGAGATCGCGAATACAAGCGGCCGAAATGAGCTTCCTTCGTAGGGTGGCTGGGCTCAGCCTTAGAGATAGGGTGAGGAGCTCAGACATCCGGAGGGAGCTCGGAGTAGAGCCGCTGCTCCTTCGCGTCGAAAGGGGCCAGCTGAGGTGGCTCGGGCATCTGATCAGGATGCCTCCTGGACGCCTCCCTTTAGAGGTTTTCCAGGCACGTCCAACTGGTAAGAGGCCCCGGGGTAGACCCAGAACACGCTGGAGAGATTATATATCTCGTCTGGCCTGGGAACGCCTCGGGGTTCCCCAGGAGGAGCTGGAAAGTGTTGCTGGGGAGAAGGACGTCTGGAGGACCCTCCTTAGCTTGCTGCCCCCGCGACCCGGCCCCGGATAAGCGGAAGGAGATGGATGGATGGATGGATGGATATATATATATATATATATATATATATATATATATATATATATATATATATATATATGGCTGGACAACCTTCTGTGTGGAGTTTGCATGTTCTCCCCGTGTCAGCGTGGGTTCTCTCCGGGTTCTCCGACTTCCTCCCACAGTCCAAAGACATGCAACTAAGGTTTATTGAAGACTCTAAATTGCCCGTAGGTGTGGATGTAAGTGTGAATGGTTGTTTGTCTCTATATGTCAGCCCTGCGACAGACTGGCGACCTGTCCAGGGTGTACCCTGCCTTCGCCCATTGACAGCTGAGATCGGCTCCAGCACCCCTGCGACCCTTAACTGGATAAGCAGGTTACGGAGAATGAATGAATGAATATATATTTAAAAAAATAAATGGTAAGCTCATTTCTCCTGATGTTAAAATCATTTTCTGGTTTGTAATTTTTGTCGTAAAGTAATTTGTGAAATGTTGCATGTTCAACGTACATTTAATTGCATGTTTTAAGAACCTGGAGAGTGGTGCAAAAAAACGAGGAGTGGTGTTACTACTAAGCATCAGTAACATTTTAAGAGACTGGTGGAGAGAGAAGAGACGCATATGGATGTAATTGACTGGAAGGAAAAGGCTTCACTGAACATTGCTTTTAGAGTTTGTATATTGGAATCAGTATCAGGGGAGTAAAGGTCTAATCTGAGCATTCTATCTCCCACATTACAAAGACAAGCATGTTGGGTTAATTAAGAGGCTCTTAATTGCCAGTATGTGTGAATATGAGTGTGTCTGTGTGTCTAAATGCCTTGTGACATCGTGTGTGTAGCATCATACTGTTTTTAATATACTGCTGATGTTACTCTCTGTGGGGACTTTGGGTGGGGAACAAAACTAGGGCTTCAACGTGATATTCTCCTTCTAGAAAGAAACCTAAACTCTTTTTGTCACCGTGTCAGTGACATGATGACAGCTAATAAAGTCTGTGGTGCTGTTGTTAGAGGGATGAGAGGCCCGTGGGGAGGGACGATGGTATGACTATTCCCGTTGACTTCCATTTGTGTGTGTTGCTGGTGGGAGCAGGTAGAGAGGGGTCAGCTGAATTGCATCTGACAGGCTTTGTTATTAGCTGTGAATGAGTGTGCGCATGTGTTGCTTCGTGTGTGTGTGGTTGTCCGTCTGGGACTGGTAAACATTGAAGGAAATTAGTTGTCTGGCCGTGACGTGCCGGGCATCTGTCTCCCAGAGCATAAAACAGAAGTATAAAACAAATGGAGGGAAGGAAAGATGGAGAAACATGAAGGGGATTGATAAAGGACAGGCAGGGAGGGAGGAAGGAAGGAAATATAAAAATGAAAAAGCACTGAAATGCAGAGGAATGAGAACAGAAGGAGATTAGCAATAATAATAAATGAATGACCCATTACATCTTGAGTTCAGACATAAATCTTAGGGAATACTCAGCTCCTGCTCTATGTGTTCTCTGATCTGGTTCTTTCCTCGTAAAGTTAACAAATCATTCATTCATCTTGCTACTTTTAATTATAAAACTGTCAAAAATGTTATACCCCCCTGGAGAATACAGTCCTGTGCTGCTGCATGCTGGAGTCGCTCTGGACGCACATTTTTTTTTGCTAAATAAAAATTTGAGAAATGGATAAAACTAAGCCTAGGTGTTGAACTTTTAAAAAGGGGAAATATCATGAAATATTCACTTTCTCAGTGCTCCTGCACATACTTTAGGGTATCTGAAGGGGTCTACAAACCAACAAACTGTGAAGTAAGACAACCATGTCAGGTTATTTTGCGCTACCTAGATCAGAAATCATGTGATTCAACAAGCCATTCAGATTTGGCTCCCCCTCCCTATGATACGCCTGTCCTTAAAGAGACAGGCGCTAAAACAGAGCATTTCAGACATGGGGGAGGAATACAGGTATATTAAGACAGGTCGTAATGGAAAAATCATATTTTTTTTACATGAAAACATGTAAACATGTTCTAGTAGAAACCCAAAATACAAGTATGAACCTGAAAATGAGCATGATATGTCCACTTTAAGTTCAATCATATACTTATACATATACACCCGCTGAGGGAAAATCAAGGGACTGCTACAAAACAGAGCAGAACTTCAAAATAAAAGTGCTAAACAACATTGTTGCACCACTGCTGTTCTGGAACACTGCACTGTCTTCAAGTCTTTTTTAAGAAAACATTCCAGCCATAATTAAAAGATATATGCTTTTGCCACACTAATTCAACAGATATAGATATGCTGTGTACGTCTGCTGTCTAGTGAGCCTCATTTGAGGAAAAAAGCAAACCCACCGAAGACATTTATTGCTCTCATTAGAGCACCACCTATTGATTCTCAGTACCCAGCGGTGGCTGTTCCATGGCATTGTTTATCTATTTACATAGACAGAGAACTAATTTATTTAGAGCCAATTACAGGATTTCATTTTGATTCGCACACACTATTAGCAAACAATGCACTGTCAGCAAACACCGTATAACTGTACCTGTGAGTGAATACAGTGGGGAGGAGGCTCATCTGTAATCTTTCCAGCAGAAGCCTTTCCCTCCATCAACCCACTGACAGCCATCACTGCATCATTAACACATGCAGCTGATAGAGGGTCACTCTTGTCACAAACTGTCATTCTGGCTGCTTTGTGGATTAGAAGACAACAATCCATCAAAAATGAACAGAATGGCCTTGGACAACGACTGCTTATCCTGGAAGTAAGAAATCCACAGAGGCTGGAGGAAATGCCCATAAAAAGTTTATTTTCATCAATCAGTTTATTGAAAGTTGGCATGCATTAGCTAAAAGTGATGGTGAAGAAGCTTCTAAAGGGGGCGAGGGAGGGTGACTTCCATTATAATATATTAGCAATTAGACTCTGAGCATAAGATAATGCTTTTTTCACACCATCAATCCTCATATTTGTAAGCTCCAAATATAGTGACAGAATGTGTTAGTTGCCTATCAATTAGTCATTGTCATTTTTGAGCTGCTGCAGAAAATCACATCTCAACTGGAATCAAAACACTGTGCTGTATCGAGAGTGAAGAAAAGCTGTTCTGGAGGAGAATATATCCATTCACGGTCATGCAGACACAAGAGCTGTCACTTAACTCTCTCTCAAACAACCTCCTTTTCACACTATTCAAATTTTAAGGAATAACTATCAAACAAAGTACACATCAGTATTTGCAAAAAATGTAAATGTCACAAAGGATTTTGTAATTTCTAAAGGGAAAGAGCTCTCTCTCTGTGTTTGATAAAATTCAGAAAATGCTGTATGGCACCTGGTTTTATAGTAGTTCAAGATCTTTTAAGTGACCCCCAGTAACTCTGATAACGAGTTTGTATTTTAGCCCAGATTTTTCTTAGTTTAAAGAATGTCTGCTGTTGTCAATCTATGTAATTTAACTGTACTGAATAACACACGCTACCAAAACCATTTCCACCGCGTGGCTTAAAAATCGTCTTGCATGTTTTATACTTTCTTGAGTGTGTTTTGTTAAAAAAACATAGTTTTGAAACTGGACAGACTTGTCTTGTAATGTGTGACCACCTTTTTCCGATCACTCATAATGTGCAAACCCCAACAACTTCAAGATACCCCATCGTGTAATATGACCAGTACAGCAATCTGACAACAACAAGAAGAAATACTTAAAAAATAAATACATTTGATTCACAACTGACCCGATGTTTAAATTTGGCACTGTGATTGCTCAGTTGGGTGAGCTTTAGACTGAAGATATAAGGTCCCTGTTTTGATCACTGGGTAACGCCATCGAATGTGTGTTGTCAACACATTCTTACCCAATTGTGTCAAATACCAACACTTGGTCAGTGCTCCTAGGCTTCACACTATGATGCTCTATATATCCCCTCTAGTGTCAGTTTTGGATGAGCATTATTTATTAAAAAAAAGCACACCCCTAAATACCCCTTTAAAAAAGACAGTCTGATGTCGATGATTAGTGATTTTTCTTTCAATTAATTTCAAAGATCATGAATGTGCTTTGCTTCTCCAAAGAGATGGTGTTATTCATCTATTCCACTGTTGATGTTCTGATTTAGGCAGCTTTTGGGTTTTATTGCCAAAAGATAAAAAAGGATATAAAATGCAAAAAACTCTTCTGTTAAAGAGAAAAGTATTTATCACAGTATGCAGCAGAATGCTATATCTTTGGAGTAGCCTTTGTTCTTCTTCATCAAAGAGTTATGATGGACACTGGACAGGGAGGGTATGAAAAACTGAAATCTGATAATAACTAGTAATCTCTGCCGCCAGACAAAGTGGAGATGTCGTAGAGTAGAAGTACCTTAAACGTGTACTTAAGTACAGTACTTGAGCTAATACACCAATTTAGGTGAAAACATATCTACGTCAGTGAAAATGTGTTTGAACCAGTTGTGTACATGTAAAAACAAAACGGCGAGGGTCTGAATGAGAGACTTAGACTTTCTGGTAAGCTTAGAATTCAGTTTATGTGAACTTATTGACGCACGGTCTGTACAGGCTTACTAAAGCAGGATAAGGACTGCAGACAGAACGGGCGAGGTAAAGCTACTAAAGTTAACGAGGACGTTGATTAGAGAAGGGTTCAAGAAGGGACAAATGTTCAAAAGAGCTGGCAAGGGTAAAAAAAAAAAAATGGGTGGATAATAAGACAAAAAGGCCGTATCATTACAGCACGGATGGCATGATAGACAATCTGCTGGAGTGCTGTGGCTAAAGGGCAGCGATATGTAATGAGAGGCTGATGGGGGAATTGGAGAGGCTGGTGTGTAGGAGGGTGTGGGAGATCAAGGAAAGGTTGGAACACATGGGTACAACTGATGGACAGGAAGGGAACGGTCGGTTCTAAAAGAAAATGTCAAATGTGGATGAATAATGAGAGAAAAACAAGCTTTGGACTGTTACGGAACACAGCTTTTTGGATTGAGCAAAAAGAAGCACAATATACAAGACACCCTGATTGATACACAGTCACAAAAAAGAAAAATGCTGTACATGTGGATATGCAGTAGGCCAAAGATTCTAGCTCTCTGTCTGCAGGCCTCTAGCTGTTCTAAGGAATCAAAAAAAACAGCCCAGCAGCTTCCAGCTCCATTATCTGTAGTGCGTTCCAAGCTACTGGAAATGCCAGAGGACGTGTTTGAATTACTGGAAGTGAGCTGTTGGAATAAGAGTACTGCAGGCCCGGGGCAGAAAGCTCCACCACATGTTCTTGCCAGAGTGTAATTTTTACCTTCCTAACTGTTTATCAACAAAAATATTAGCAGGCACTTTAGCATACGAGGCTGCACTACGGCTTAACCAATGCACTGACTGACTTTGTTCTTTTTTTATGACTCCTCTCATTTGACCTGCATGTTGCAACACCTTGGCAGTGCTCTCAACAATGAGTATGGCTTTTTTAAATTCATCCCAAGTTCTACCAAACCTCTCTTTCTGCACTGCCACAAGAGAAAAACTCAACCAGTGTAGTCTAATTCCTGGACATGTGCACCTTTATAATTCATTTTTGTTTTGTGTTGATTTTTTTTCTCAGCCCCTTAATGTCTGTAAACTCAGGACTTTTTCTTGTGTAATATTGCATACATAACTATTTTTTAAAATCATTATAAGACATCTTTCCACTCAAAATACCTTTGGTGTTATATGAAGGCTACAAATCATTCAGTTGTGCAACACAATGCATCTTTAGACTTTACCCGCTCTCAAAATCTCTCGCTTTGACTGACGGAGATTTTGATTTTGTTTTAATTTTGCCACTGTTCAATATCGTGTAGCCTGGAATAAATCTCATGAAAACACCCACAATCTTCCTCCAGATTAAACAGAAAGGCAACTGGCAGGAGGAAAAAGACATGTCAAATAATGAGAAATAAAATAAGAAAAAAAGAAATTCACATTGGGACTTGGAGCCTGGGATACGGCAGGATCAGTCCAAGTCAATCTCAGAGACAAACAGTGGCTCTCAGTGGAA
Source organism: Anoplopoma fimbria (assembly GCF_027596085.1). Taxonomy (NCBI): domain Eukaryota; kingdom Metazoa; phylum Chordata; class Actinopteri; order Perciformes; family Anoplopomatidae; genus Anoplopoma; species Anoplopoma fimbria. The sequence goes on from NC_072463.1 coordinate 15,701,933, forward strand.
GTGTCAGAAAAGGAGATGAGAGAGGCGAACCAGCCAAATGTCTGCTGTGCCAGCTGTGTGTGTGTGTGTGTGTGTGTGTGTGTGTGTGTGTGTGTGTGTGTGTGTGTGTGTGTGTGTGTGTGTGTGTGTGTGTGTGTGTATGTGTGTGTGTGTGTGTGTGTGTGTGTGTGTGTGTGTGTGTGTGTGTGTGTGTGTGTGTGTGTGTGTGTGTGTGTGTGTGTGTGTGTGTGTGTGTTGTGTGTGTGTGTGTACGTGTAGTCTTTGGCTGGTGACATGTCACTACGGGTTTGCAGCGTTTTGCCAGGGACAAGTGGGGTTTCCATGATGCCATGTTTGTCTCTTCATAAACACACTCAGACGGACTTGAAAGACAAGTGAGCACACAGAAAATCACTTTCAGCGCTTCTGGCAGGGACGGTGGGGGAGCGACGCCGATCAAACACACTCATGCACACAGAGCAGGAGGGGGTGGAGGGGGGGGGGGTGATGCAGAGGACTGATCGACACTGATTCATCACATCAGCACATCAGTGGGACCAGGCAAAGGAGCAACTTCAGGACATGGAAAAATCCTGAAACACTTTTACGGCCAAACTGTTACTAGATTTTTGAATATTTTTAAATATTTTTTTTTTCAACCAAACTATGTAATGGAAATACTGCTTTTATATGAATTTAAACATAGTTGGTTTTATTCTGCAATTACCTCTTACTCAACGGCCACATTAGAGCTACATGGTCAAAGAGTTAATGATTTTTAGGGACACACATTTTTTTTAATATATTTTGTATAATGTATTGCAGTGCATGTTGTGTTCATGCTGACAGCACAATAAGTATTAGCTACTGATAAAAAAAACTCACTTTTGTATCTTTTAAACAGACCAATGGTGACAGGGCGACAGCAGAGAGGGCACATTCGGAGTGGGCCGATTGTTTGGTCAGCGGAAGTGCTGCTTTCAGCGTTCTTCGCTAATTGCTCATTGACTCGTAGAGCGCTGGTCGCTTGTTTATTCAAAGTTGATCAATATTAAACGTGTCCAAGTTGCACCATCTTTGACACTGCACATTTTCACCTAGCAAGTGTGAAGTATATCAGATGGCCGTTCTCGAAATATGTAAAGCACCTACCCATGAACACACAGACGGGCAGAAAGTACTTGCTTTATAGTTAGTTATTCAATTCCAAGAAATGCTAAATTCAGGAGTTGAGAATATGAAAAAAGACAGCTTTTATAAACTTGTATGACCTCTAATCGCCATGAAGATTATCCACCTGCCTTTTTGATCCTCAAGGATAGTTAGCATTAGTGTTAGCATTAGTGTAACATTGGAGCAAGTAGGTAAGGAAGTGTTGCAGGAAGGCATTGAGTAGCATTCTTTCAGCAAAGATTTACTATGTTATTTATTTCAGACCAGAACCATGTCTTTAGCTCACTTTGGTAATAACTCCTGGCCTCTATATCTTTTTAATGCTCCACTGGATGTGAATTTCCTGATGTTTTTCTCCCTTTTAGATGCTTTAGTTTTCTGTTTCTACTTTACATTACATTACATTACAGTCATTTAGCAGACGCTTTTATCCAAAGTGACTTACAGGAAGTGTATTCAACATAGGTATTCAAGAGAACTACTAGTCACCAGAAGTCATAAGTGCATCTCCTTTCTTAAACAAACTTATCTGTGGTGTCTGTTTTGTTTGCAAAATAATGGAGGTGTTATTGAGTTGGAATCCAGTTCCTCACGGCAGATATTTATGTAACTTTTTTAATTACTTGGAGTCAACGTGGGGTGAAAAAAATACCATTGTTGGGTTTCTACAAGTTTTACATGTTTATGTTGCCCCTGAGAAACATTTTTTTTCCACTGCATGTTGCTAGGGTTTCGCTCACGTTAGATTTATTCATATCCATGGCTTATCTCATCTTCTCGTGTTTGTCCCAGTGGAGTAACGCATACTTGTTGAAAGATCTCCCTTCTTACGAAAACACAACAGAAGTGTTTTCACATAAAAGTAAGACAGCACACAGGCCTCAATTTCATTGTATTGCCATTGATTGTGCAGCCCTACAGACAATATAAACCAAGATATGCTTTATCTGCAATAAGCTAATAGGGTCTCCAAGGGTTTAAGAAAAAAAGCTCAAGGCAGCCGAGTCAATATATCACAGAGCTGTAGCATGTCCAAGAATCTCAGCATCACACGCTGACAGCCTTTTTTTGATGCAGATTCATTCATCTTATGATATAAATATAACATTATACTCAAGATGTTTTGCTGTCAACAGCAGCATGCAGCTGGCTGGCCCTGTAAAAAAAATGGATTCTATCTCCATTCCCCAGTGCCTGCTGTTTGTATCGACTACCTTTGATACAGTTCTACTGACTGTGTGTTCATGCTGCAATGCGACCAGAGGTGAATACATCGGCTGATGTGTCACCAGTCAACAAATTATCAGTTGATCAATCAGCCACAGCTCCACTTTTAGAAGCTATTTCATTCCCCTTTTTTTGTCACAAATTAGGTTTCCAATTTTCAAAATGTGATAGAACAGAGATTTATATATATATATATATATATATATATATATATATATATTTATTTATATTCAATTATAAAATGCCTAATTTTTAAATGGTTCATACTTTCTCAATTCATCAAGATAAACTTAAACATATGTGCTGGAGGCGCTGCAGTTTTCCTTGATCCCAGAGTCCACAAAGTATTTTCAGTTTGTTTAGGAAACATTCTCTGAATCCAAATGGCGTGTTGGTTGTTTTGTGATATTTTTCTCTCCATCACATTTTAAAATGAATAACTCATAACCAATTGATTCAAAATGTCACCTGACCTGCTTCAACAGGGAAACAATAATATTGAATACACTGAAAACTTAATATTATAGACAAACATTTCATTTTAAACAATGATTATTTTTAGAAGAGATTAGTTACACTTTAAGTCCCTTTATTTAGCATTTTCAAGCAGTATGCAAATATTTATCAAATGGTTTATGAATCAGTATAATCAGTCAGACATACAAGCTGTCAAGAATTGGGAAAAATTCCCATTTTAAGGTGAACTTTTCCCCAAAAAATAGTTTGGAGAAACCTGACATATTTGTACCTACATGCCCCAGTGCTAAGGGTTTAGAAGGAAAGGTATTTCCCTGCTTACCTAATACTTTAATATCTCCTCCAGACTTGTTTTGTGACACATTCAGATTTTGCTTGGGATAATAATTTGTATTGGATATGTGTTTTTGCACAATAACATTCAATAAGATCATTAAAAAGCCTTCCTTTTGCATACATACACATATATACACGCATCTGTACATAACGACACAGTTACACAGGGAGAAAACAATTACACCTAAAAATCCTCAGTTAAACACTTCATTAACCATGTACAATAACTCATTACTCCTTCTCCCTCACTGAAAAGGCCAGAATCTATAAATATGCAAATTGTTTAAGTTGGACAAAAGACCTCTCCAACTTCCCTGAACGGCCCATTCTCAGGGAATATGACCTGGAGGCTCCAAGTCTCCAGAGCTCACTTGACTATGATTGGCTCCCAACTAGTTCTGTCTGTACATACATATTTTAGATCTAAGATGAACACAGACGAATGGTCAACCCTTCAGCAGATGAATGTTGAATAAAACTCGTGCACACGTCATTCCGCGCAGTGAACCTCAAACATCCAAGTAAAGTCACAAGAAGCAAAACAAATTTAAGAATGGTGGGGGACTTTGATATTTGAAAAGATCAGTTCTACTTGCTCCCTACTGAGTGTAAACCTTATATCAGACTTTCAACTCTTGAATAAAGTTGCTCAGAAACCATGACTTCCTCGTTAGTCATACCATTATTGAATTGTCTAAACTGTCTAATCTCATCAGGATAACGTTGATCGATGTGTATTTATATGTTCTTGTCTGTACCCTCTCTCAGTCATTATGATATTTAATGAACTGTAACAATCAATAGTGAAGTGTACTGTGGCTGGACTCACACAAACACATGCACACACACAAAAACAAGATACATGTCTTGCATTAGGCGGTATATCATGGTTCCCCCAAATTCCCCCACACACATTTAACACAGCAACACCAGTGTTATATAGTTACTGGTCAGTGAGGGCAGGAGAGGATTAACACACTTCCACTCTGGAGTCCACAAACCGGCAGGGCCACCCAGTGTGTTCGGTGCTTTGTAGTGAAATATTGAGGAGCAGCAGCAGCAGCAGCAGCAGCAGCATTGCAGTTCAAAGATCTAGCATTTCTTTAGGAAGCCACTTGATCAGCTGACTCATGCAGTCCGATATTCCAGAAGGAGAGGGAGCGGCAGCGGTTCAAACACCAGCAAAGCAACAGTGGGCATGGAAGAAGTCTGCAATCAGATCTCAGGACGTTGGGCTGCTGAATCTAAAACACTAATATCCCAAGGTATAAATTATCATCAGATATAAAAGACTCAGTGTCTTTGTGTCAAATTGGTATTAGATAAGGGACAAAGACACATACACACACCTGGGCTATTATTTCACAGCAGCAGTCTGTCAAAGCTACAGCTTCTAAATATAAAGTATAATTATGGTCATATTAAATCTAAAGTATAATTATGGTCATATTAAATCAAAAGTCCACTGTTTAATGAAATGACCATGTGTTTAAGGTAACACATGGCATTGAGGTATCATTGAGGCCCCTACATTTTCAAACTTTATCATTAGGCCCATCTTACATTTAGTGCACAACAATACAAAGCAGACATTAATGGTTGTTATCGCAGTATAACCTTGAGCGCAAGATGGTTTGTCACACAGAACCATCTGAGAAGCCGTTGTTGGAAACAGTTTGGAAAAAGGCAGGCACTTTTAAAAAACACTTGGCAGGTGATTGGATGAAACTATCAAACTCTTGCAGAAAAGCGTAAACTTATTTTCCGTAGAGAAAAGCCTTCAGAATTGTTGTTCGATCTTCTGTCAGTGAAGATATATCCCTTAACTCTCATGAAAGCAATGATATTGCAGCAACTACATTAATCTCTTCAGGAGCCGACATTGTTGTTTGGAATGAACAGTTGCCTTTCTGTGTCATCACATACACCTAAACAACACCCGCAGCTGCCATTAGCTCCTCACCGGACATTGATTGGTCAAAAACCACTGTGGTTCGGACACAAGCGCATTATTTCAAGCCTGACATGGATTGTTGTGGGACGTCGTGATCTAGCAATAATCGAGCCGACATGAATGGTAAACTCAGTACCTCTGATAGTAAAATCGCTCTATTTTAGCTTGCCTTAAATAAAGAGGGTTTGTCCTAGCAGGTGTACAATTTGAGATTTTGTCCCAATGGTGGCATCAACATGTTAATCAGGATGACTTTAAAATTCCATGGCAATGTGGTGAGTAGTTCTTTAAGAGAGAATAGATATGGTTTAGATTTTCAAATGTTGGTCAAATGTTGGTCACAGTGGGGATTTTGACCTTTCCCTTTGGACCATAGCCATGACAAATTCCTTGGCAATTTTCCCTAGTAGTTGTTTAAAAGCCCCTACTGATCTACTAAAAGAAATTAAACAAAAATTCACTTAAAAGATTTACATTGTGATTGTTTTCATCAGAAAAATGAAGCCAGCCAGTGAGGAAGGACAGGACCTCCTGACACATGCTCTTCAATATTGACACACTTTCAGAATAGCTAGAAAGTGACAATGAGAAGAAAAAAAGAAAAGAAAAGACGGGCAAGACAGGAGGGGGAGGAGAGCAGCAAGAAACCAACGATGAAATTAATTAGCAGCTCGACACTGAGGCAACTGGAAGCCATTGTGGCTAATTGATGCTCGTTTATTTACCAAAGAGCTTAGGGGAGGAGATGACTATAATTACGATAGCTCCCTCTCCTCGCTGCTTCCTTGCTTCCTCTCTTGACTCATATCTTTTTTTATACTATCAATCTCTTTCCCAGCTCTGTTTATTGTTTATCACCCCCCATTTTGTAGCTGTCTGTTCATCTCCTCCTTTGCAATTTTCCGACTTCTCCCATTCCTCACATCTTTAGGAGGGTTGATCAGCAGAAGGCAGTTCAGCTCAGCGTGAGTTTAGGTCATTCTGCGGTAATTATTCATTATCGCAGCGTTCAAACGGAGACTTCTCCCTTTGACGTGCTTTTGGAGTTTAGATGAAACTTGATTTAGAAATATTTATGTTATTCAGCAATTAATCCCAGTCTTCTGCTGTGCTTTTAACGATGACTTTTAAAATGACTCCTGGTATCAACATGCCTGGGTGATAAAATCATCTTAAGACAAAAGATTGGAGCATAAAACTTTATACCCATCATATCAAGTCACTAAAACAAAAGGACACATGCACTTTCCCAGCCCTCATGAGATGAAGTGTGCACATTTTCTACCTTGTGTCTTCTACTGTAAAAACTGCAGGTACAAGTTACAGCTTTGGTTGTTTTGACGTTCATGCTGTATTGCAACGAATGATTTTAATCCCTATGTTTGACATGGGTTATAGTGAAAGTTGTTGGTTCCAGGCAGCTCTGATTCACTAAAAGCACCTCTGTTGAGATTCTAACAGGAATCACTTGCATGAGTCACTGGTGTGTTATAGCCGATGGACCAAAACAGTTTAAACCCCCAAAAACGGAGTGTCAGTGAAGCTAGTCAACATCCAGACGCCCAATAAAGATGTTCAGCTCCACGCCAAGTAGTCGAGTACTACATACTTAGCCTATTGTGTCCTGGCTTTGTAAATTTTTTTTAAATGAGAATAGCTGGTCCTCCTTTAAGCTCAGTCCACTTTAGGTGAGTCTGGGCCCAAGCTGTGGTTAAATTCATGGTTACCCCCCTTCACTTCAATCAGCAGGAGGCAAGTAACAAACACGTGGGCTGGGCTTGTGTCTTGAGGAGTTCTAGCATATAATCACCGCTGTGCACACACTATACTACTATAACATTACTACTAACTTCATACTCAACGTCACACACAAGCTTTCCCTCTCTCTCTCTCTCCTTAAAAATGAGTTAAATATCTTAAAATGCCACCTTTCTTGTGTCATACCCTTTCAATGTATCCAAAAACCTAATTTACATTAAAATCCCAATCGTCCATCATGTGTATCTACATGAGAAATAACTAAATGCACTCAACTAGTCCAGTTGTGATCTTGTTGACCCAATTTTCAGTTTACTGAGACCTGTCAAACCAATGCAGATTAACTTTTTATACTGAAACTAAAGTGTGTACTCAAGGCCAGTCTTTCAGCTCTAATTGGAATCAACAACATTCATCAAAAGAGACTGGAAGCTGGAAATACGCCTATGTCCTTTCCAGTTTGACCAGAATTCATTATATTAGTTCAAAAAGATTATAATAAACAGACAAGAAATAAATGTGCCGGCAGCTGTACTGTCAAATGTACAATCAATTCATGTATTCGGAATGACGGACTGGCATAATATTAAAAGTTTGTTGTCTTTTGACAACTTTTGGAAATTATGAACCTTTGAGTCGGCAAGCAAGTTAATTTGCATTGACGTATTTTGGTGTCAGCTTCTCAAACGGGCTTCTTTCTAGACGTGTCAACAAAAGCTGCTATCATTAATATAGGAAGAACTGAATAATAGCAAAAACAGATGTCAAAGTCTGCAAAAGTAGTAGCCTTAATAGACCAAAAATGAAATTTATTTTTGGAATTGGGCAAAAGGGCATAAAAAAGTTGTATGTGTTTGTTGTGACTGAAGATAAAACACAGCATCTCTCTCAAAGCACAGCTGCTGTCTCTGTATTCGCATAGATTTCAGTCAATCTTACTGGTTGTCAAAAAATATTTTTCAGAAATCACTTATTGAGGCAGAAGTAAATGTGGCATGTTCAGGAAATGTGAATACCGCAGAGAGTAAATGATGACACCTGCAAGACATTAAACATTACAGAGTGATAACATAAGTGTGTGAGAGATGGTAAAAACAGTGTTAAAGAGCATGATTCTGCTAAATATGTTGACAAATATTTTAAGAGGTGTCATATATGTTTTAATTAAAGCTGTCAATTATTTTGTAAACTGATGCCAGGATCAACCTCCTCAGTTATGCGATGACCTTCGGGTGTTGCAGTGGCGTGACAGCTTGTAGGCTTTACAGGTTGTTATAGGGTTTTCCACTATTGGCTGAAAAGGGGTCTTTGATTTGTACTTGACTCGTCTGCTACTGTTCACAAAAGCCTGCAGAAATAAATTGAAAAAGGCATCAACCTTCTCCTGCTACTGGCATGATGACATGTCATTGCTCTTTGAACGCACATGGCCTTATAATGTGCCTGAGAAATGGTGACAAAAGACCTTGACGTAAAACATACGGTATCACGTTACAGATCTCTCCATACGTGCCGCCCTGCACATCCACGGTGAATCCCGCTAACAGTAATTGGCTCCCTATAGCATGAGCTCTCTTTAATAAGGAGCCTTCAGCAAAGGCACTGACACCTGCTGTGCATGCACACACACACACACACACACACACACACACACACACACACACACACACACACACACACACACACACACCCATGTACTGCTCTGCTACGTTTTGAAAATTACAGCCAATTACAGAGAGACAGTGGTGCTGTAGGAGACGAGGGCGAAGGCAGAGGGAGACAAGAGGGAGAGGGAGAGAAATTGAGAGAAAAAGTGAGGGAAAAAGAAGCTAGGGGGGCGTCTGAGGACTTCTACAAAATGCCTTGTGTGAGTGTGCGTTTTAGTGTGTGTCAGCTGAGGTTTGGGCCAAGTTCTGTTCAATTAACCTTTGAGTAAATGTCCCTCTACCTTAAACTGCGAAATGAACAAAGCACGTTTAAGGGTAACATGGGAGAAAGAGAGAGGAAAGTAAACTTTAAATGGTACTTTTCAAAATAATAGTTACAAAGTGCATCACAAAAATAAGAAAGTTGGATGGAAGTCATGGACCAACAATGGCGAATGCAAAGTTACCTGTTCTGAGGAGTCTTCTCTGATGTTCATCCTAGTGGCAAAAGCAAGAAGTCTTCATACTTAAACGACTAAATAGGTTGTTCGTCAGCGACTTCCAAGACATGGCCGTATGGCAATTTTCTGATCTGGTGTACTTTTTGGCAGGGCTACATATCTTAAAAAGTCAAACCTTAACAAAAGTGAGAAATTGAATCGAAAAAAATAGTTTTCAGATGTAACTCAAAAAAGCTGATTTAATGAATTTTGATTCAGCTTTTGTGCAACATACATTTCAAAAGGAGAAATCAAAGATAAGTCTGGCAGTGTAAACAGGATAAAGATGTTGCTTTATCCTTTGTTACTGGCGCTTGTATTCTGATATGGCCACCAGGACCTTTGGGAAATGCCAGAGGCTTAGCAGATGGAGATACTTGCCCTTATGGCAACCATTAACACATTCAGACAGTGACAGAGCAACAGAAGAGAGAAAGAGAGAAAGAGAGACACAGAGGTGACAAGATAGTAATTTCAAAGAATTAGACATTCCCCCAGCAATTCACTCATCAGCTCCACCCACAGAGGATTACACATACACAACCTCACATTCTGTTGATGCCATTATTCAAGTCAAAGGACACATTGCTCAATCCCAAATTTACCTTAAAAAAAACCCTCAAACAGTCCATATTTTCTCTCTTAGTCTTGGTGTTGCACCCTCCATTTCCTCAACTCAATTTTGGAAAAGACGTTACAATTTCACAGTAAGGAATACACAAACTTGTGCAATACTCTTGCACAACCAAAATGGATCATGATTGCCCTTGAAGTGTAGCAAAACCATATAATTAGCTCTCTTACTCTTTACTCTATTGAGTGCCTTTGTTTGTGCATCTATTCTGAGTGTCTGTTACAGAGACAATGTGAGGGAGGCATGGGAGAGCCAGAAAAAGGCAAGAGGGGATTAGGTAGAGTGAAAAGATAAGATAAGGAGTGTGTGTGTGGAATTGTAGGATGGGATGTAAGGAGGTAATTAGGGTGGGAAGTACAGGGCCAACAGGGAGCAACTTTACAATAGCCGTTGTCTATTTTTATAGTACAGAAGGAATGAAGGGAGAGTAAGGAAAGGCATCATGGGATCGGCATTACAGTCAACACAAAAGAGAGAGGGAATGGACAAAGGAGAGGGAGGGAAGAACAAAATATATAATGCAGGTATGACACTGTGAGAGGAGGAGATAAGAGAACAGAGAGAAGAATGGCGACAAGGAGGGAGGCCTTATGGGAGCACCTGTTAAGCAGCCCCGGATACAATACACTGAAGAAAAAGGGAAATGGCCTATTTTAATTTTATGGAGGCAGTTTATTCAGGCTGCATAGCAGTGATTTAAGAATTCAAATGGGCTAAGTGCCGAGCCAACTTTATTTGTCTCAAAGTAAACCACCTAGCACCAACCACTAGTGTGCACAGTGCAGTTTGCAGCCTCAGCAACTAGCCCCATCCTCAACCGTAATGCAGTGAATGATAGAATCCCAAATTAATGTCAAAATCTCCTTTCTAGAAATGTATTAGCAGACAATGCTTTTGTCTCTTAGATAGCATGCAAAGGCCAGAGAAATGCTTGCATTTTAACACCGCATTCAAGTAGACAACGGTCTGCATTGTGAACCAAATTTCATGTTTCTCTTTTTGTTTAAGGGTATCAAACTTCACACCTCCTTCTTTTTCTTCTCTGTTGAAAATGTTAAATGCATAGAAGTAACACTGCTATGGCCAACGTTCTGATTGCAACCAAGACATCCATCTCACTCAGTGTGACTTGCAAAAGACTTGTAGGATTGTTGTTGTCTTACAGCGTGGTGTCTTAACAAAATAATCCTCTTAAGCACCGCCAAAGATGCTCAATAACGGGAGTGATGCATTACCTGCTCTGCCAATGGTGTGAAATGACATACACTTCCTGTCTCCTAAGGGGGCGTGTTCATGTTTTAACTGGGAGGGTCAGGGACTACCACTCTGTGTGGGAGGATCCACTCGAGAGAACTGGTTGGCCCTCGTCGGGCGTATTACCTCGACAGTGGTGCGCTGCGACCGGCTCTAGGTCGTCTTGGATAGACCAGGGGTGAAGGTGGCGATTTACAGCGCCGCTCATCACTTAGTGCTCGCCATGTCCTGTCTCCTTGCAGGGAGGGACAACGCTCCATCCTCCGTCGTCCATTCCTTTCTTTACAACCAGAAAGCCCTGCATGATTGAATTGTTTACAAGAGCGCAAAGTCCTCCATAGAGATAGCCTTTTTCATTTTGCCCTCATAGTGCATGTGATCAAAGTGTTTTAATTTAAAAAGTTTAGAATGTTTTACAAAGTCAATGAGTAATCGTTTTAAGTAACCGTGATTTCAATATGACCAAAACAATCATGATTATCAATTATGCTATAGTCGAGCAGTTCTAGTAATTGAAATTGAAAATTGAATCAGTATCCTTTATGATCAAATCACAGATGGAATTGAGAATTTTCAAAAATGAAACTTAATTTACATGTAAACTCGTTGACACCTATAGCTAAACCTAGCAACTGCAATGACTTGGAATAATCAAAAGAGCTGAGCTTTTAAATCAAAGGGCATGTCACTGTTACATGAGTCAACGATAAACCCAGAGAAAGGGTTAGGGTTAGGGTTAGGGTTAGGGTTCACATGGCTGCCTCCTAGTTATCTGTAGCAGCAGAAGTGGCCATCACTCCTGGAAGAAGCTCAGTGTCATTGGCCTTGGAGACCACTGATCCCTGCTTTGCTGAAGCCACAGTGTTCAAAATAGGATTTGATGAGGGATGTTTGGTGGCATCATCTCAGGTCAGCCGATTTCAAGCCAGCTTTTAAAGTTATGACATCAGAGGCCTGGAGCTCCTCAATGGCAAAAGAGCAAAAACTCTGCCATCTGAGGCATTTATGTCAGCTACTTCTGTGGGAATGCAGCCTCATACAGTCTGTGAAACGCGAACAAAACAGGAGACAAAAACACAAATCGGATTATGTGAGTTGTTTTGTGTAATTAATTGCCTTCCTCGGGATAATTTGGCTTGAATTGATGTTTGTTAGACACCAAGGACACATACAATGTATATTGGTGAGAAATGCTCAATGCACAAATGCAACTCCACGGGCTACCTCTAATACAGCATGCTCATTTCACAAAACCGTTTTCTCTTTTGTTGGTAAAAACGCTCAAGTGCTGGATTAATGCCTTATTAAAGCCCCGACTGCCACAAACAGCTCTCTGCAATAATTTGGACAAACACAGAGAGAAATGTGTCACAAGAAAGAACAGTGGCCATTACATTCTCTGCAATAAAATGAACCAAAGGGACACAACTAATGCATCTATTGTCAAAGTCTAAACTTAATGTCCTTTTCCTCTCAAATGTTCAGAGTGGCTGTGCTTTAGGAACTTTATAAGAGTCACCTTGCACTCAATAGTTAGAAAAGTCCAGAAAAGTTTTAGAAAGTGTAACGATGAAACATTGTGTTAAGTAGATATCTTCTTTTTTCTTTTCAAGCCATTCTAGCAGTGAGGCTCTACAGGTGACAATGTCAGTCAGTCTGTACACCGCTTTGGTCCAGACTGAATATCTCAACATCTAGAGTAGTTGCGTTTTTTGAAGTTTTTGACCCCTGGTAGGCATATACGGAAATGTCTTCATAAGCAGGACCCCGTTTGTCGCTTGGACTATAGCATGCAGGGATATCATGTGCATGCCAAAATCTTAGTACTACTCCGCTACTTAGCGTCATTTTTATAAAATAATTGTCTTCGCAAATGTTTCTATGAGAAAGTAAATGCATTTGGTATGTTGACATGACATGTTCTCAATATTGTTTCTTTATAAGAAAACTCCATCTATCCGACTAAAATGGAAGTTGTCTCTGACTGTCCTTTGACTTTATTGACGACCGTTCATCCGATCGACTTCACATTTGTCGGGTGTAGGGTTTGCTGATTGCGGATGAGCGCTTCTCTAGAAAGCTGAACCTGAGGCCACAAAATCAGCATGTTCAGAACTGGCAGGTGTTGAAGAGGCACTGCACAGGTCTAATCAATAAAGCTATTTAAAGCTAGGTATGTAGGTATTGTAAGTGGATTAATACTGTGCCCACAGGAAGAGTGTGTGGGAGGATTACGAATATCTTAATGAGTAGAGTAGTGCTCTATAATGTAAGTTTTGTGTATGTTATTATGTATATTGTGAAATGATAACACAAAGAACACTGGAAATGTCTGCATGGATACATCATATTCTAATAGTCACATCCTGCAGGGCTGATAGGATAAAAAGAACTATAGAATTTGCCCCGAAAAAAAACAACAGTAAATCTCTCTTGTATGCATGCACGCAACCACAAACAGTGAAACAAGTTATACACAGACAGCATATAGCAATCTCTCAGGAGTCCTAACTTTGAGAGAGGATAAAAGGCTGAATAGAATAACTGTAAAACAGTAAAAGAAGAAAAAAAGGAAAGGAAGAAAACAATGGCCTGACAGCCATTAAATATTAAACAGGAAGAAGGAGCTGTGCAGAAAGATGAAGATGATACCTGTAAATTGTAGGCTCTGACTTTGTGGATGGCCAAGGCTTACTGTGTGTGTTGATGTGAGTTATCTTTTTGTTCCATCTTTCTGAGAAACCCTGCAGTAACTTTCAGATTTCCATAACATCGATCAATGTTTGAAGGATTTTTGATGTACAACGAATCCAGAAAGGCTGCAAATGGGCTGGATGTATTTCTGTGTGTCTGTGTCCGTGTGTGTGTGTGTGTGTGTGTGTGTGTGTGTGTGTGTGTGTGTGTGTGTGTGTGTGTGTGTGTGTGTGTGTGTGTGTGTGTGTGTGTGTGTGTGAGAGAGAGAGAGAGAGAGAGAGAGAGAGAGAGAGAGAGAAGGAGAAAGAGTACACTAAGTGCTTCTTTATTGCTTTTTCATAAAGCAGGTCATGGATAAAGAGAAGCAGAGAGCAGGAGAGACAAGTGGAGAACAAAAGAGGGAATAAACAGATTTCATTTTTTTTTTTAACTCTCAGAAGCACAGGATGAGACTGTTATACAATTAAAATTACACCACATGAGCAAATGCAATTTAGGTCCCTTTGTGCAGATGTTCTCAAACATTTCCCTGTCACCGAGCCAGAAACACTGTCAACTCAAATTAGGCCCCTCATTTAATAAAACATTGTCCCTTATGGGCCCTAATTAAAAAAAAAAAAAAAAAAAAAGAAATGTAAGATATGTTTTGGCATTTCTGCCTTTATGTAACAATGTAGAGGCACACTGAAAATGAAAGGGGAGAGAGGAGTAGGACATGCAAGAGGGGTGGATTGCTGATTAAATAAGAATGATTGTGCGAGTGAGATAATTTTTAATTAATTCAATCTGATTCAAATAAACTATTAACTTTGCTGCATTTTGAATCAAGGACCCTTTGGGCATCTCAGTGCTCCCCAAAAAACCCACTGATGTAGTGAAGTTGGAACAGCTGGGCTCTCTTGCATCGCGCTTTTATAGTGTAGATAAGGTTTAAGGCGCAGAGTCGCAGTGCTCGTCGATGTAACATTTGGCCCAGGCAGCCAGGCAGCGGGCTTACAGCTTTACAACTGACTTCCTGTTTTGATGCCGGAAGATGTGGTAGGAACGGACAACGGCAGGCAAAAGGTTGATATTGATATGATGAACTGTATAATTTTTCTCCTCCTATTCATTCGACAGCGGAGCAACAGCAACAGCTCGATGTCTGCATAGAGTCCATTTAAATTTAATAGCCTGGTTGCGTGCATATCCCCGCCCCACTAGCTCATCAACTGCTAACTCTCTCTGCCAAGGGGCATTTTTGAAGCAGCCTGATGACTGTTGCAACGTGTATGGATGTGTTTGGGCTATGGGAAGTCATTATTTGACTATTTGACCGCAGCCCTGGTTTAATAAAAATGATGATGATTTCAGCACAATCTGTTACTTATCATCTCTTAAAGGTACTGTGACACTTTCTTTTTTGTCTGATAGCAAATCTTGCTATAGTTGAGATGATCTTTGCTTTCCTTAGCCGTCATCATAGCCCAAGGCCTTACAGACACTTTACATTCCCATTTATCAGCCCTTTGCCACTGGTTGTGTTAGCAGGTGAGACAAAGCGGAAGCTTGGGCTTATGTGATGCTCATAGTCCATACTTTAAGCTCCCTCTTTGATGCTAACTCTAAAATGAGACATAGCAATATTATTTTCAGGGTAACAATATCCTGACAGATCGCACCAAATGTTTTGCCCTGTCTTCAAAGCAGCACACGGAACCTGCAGCTAGCTGGCATGTATTATCAAAAAGGCATCACTAGACAGAGAAATAAAAGAGAGGGGGAGGAAAGGGGGGATAGCATATACCTATGTGCAGATTTGACACACATGATATCTTGGCTACACCTTGTCCCACTGAGCCACAAACAGTATCAGACTTGGTACGATGAAAATATGGTGAAGGAAAGTCAAAGACAGATTTTTACATTTAAAAAAAGGTATGCTTTAAACAGGCCCTATTATGCTATTTTCCGGGTGCATCTTTTTCTCAAGTTACAGTTACAACATGTTTACATGCGTTAATGCATCCTCCTTGTTTTTCTCATCCTGGCTGTCTTGCAGCACCTCTTCTCACCCTCTCTCTGAAAAGCTCTGTTGTAGCGCTTGCTCCTCCCTCCAGAAAGCAAAGTCTGCATTGATTGGTCAGCTAGCCCGCTCTGTTGTGATTGGTCAACGTTTCACATTTCAAAAAACTCTTCCTCCGGAGCTTCCGTAACATTATGACCTCATAAAGTTACGGAAGTGAAGGAGAGAATTCAATGGAGCCGTTTCAGGCAGATTAGGATAACACATTACAATGGATGAGGAGAAGTCCCTAAAGCTTGCAATAAGTCCAAGGTTTGGCAAAACTTTGGCTTTGCAAAGAAAGATGGAAAATTGGATAACTAAAGAAGTAGGAAAAAGTGGGAAAGCATAATAGGGCCACTTCAAAGCTGCAACCTTAACACACTGGTAGCAACAAATATGCAGAAATTATTAAAATATCAAGTCAGAATTTTGAAACATTATGTCATTAAACTGCACACAACTAGCCCCAAGCATGTACATAGCCAGTGGGCTTTGGCTGACATATAAGATTCTTACAAGGGCAGTGTGCAAATTACATGACGTCAGTGGGGGATGTTTGAGATATGCGCATGGAGGTTGTATTAATTTATGTAGGGTTTGAAGAATTAATTCTGAATGAAAAAAAAAAACAAATTAAAAGTTGAATCCATAAGCCAAAAACACCGCCTTCCTCAAGTCAATATGTAGGAGCAATGCTGCGAGACTTGGTCTGTGTGTGCAGCCACATGTCAATCACAGTAAGCCCGCCCTAAAGCATACTCCACTTTACAATCTATTTTACTATAAAAGGGACCATAATGTACGAAATTAACATTATGCTGTATTAATAAAGTCTTGACACTAGAGATTGAGACCATTAACTTATGTTTACAGTGTTTACTGAGGTAATAAATCAATTGAGAAATAGGGTCATTTTCTCATAGACTTCCATACAATTGGATATCTTCTTGCAACCGGATGAGTTGCCCCCTGCTGGTCAGTAAAGAGAATGCAAGTTTTAAGACATTTCCGCATTGGCTTCACTCAGCAGAACAGAATGTTGCCGCCTGGCACAGACACCATGTCAAAAGCTTTGCTTTCTGGCAGTTTTAGTTAAGTGAAATTAAATGTTTGAACATAATTTGTGCTCATCGTTAAGATGAAATTAAAGCAACTGAACATCTTACTCAGCCGTATTTGTTACATATCAATATCATTAATCATAAAACATGCACTGAAGAAACTTCCACTTGTGAAAGATGGATGGTGTGAAGTTCTCAAATTTGACGGTTGCCCAAAGGCAAAGCCTCAATCCTAAATTCAAACTGATTTAAAGATTTCCATCTAGGTATTCATTTCAAATACAGTTGAGAAATTGTATTTCAAAGAGGCCAAGGATGAAGACATTTTCTTTCAAAGACAGCTGGAAGCATCTTTCCGGTGAGACTGAATGTCCTTCACTAAAGCTTCTAATTTGCAAATATTAAGATGACAAATGGAAACGTAAGACTGTTAACACTGCACTGAATTTATGACATGCATCTTTAAAAACTGTAAATTTCTATCCAGATTATTAGGCTCATCCAATATTTCCTACACTATTTTCATTCTTTTCCTTTTTGTCTTCACATTTCAGTGCCTCCATTTTTATCTTCCTCTGTCAATGTCACACTCTGTCAAATAGATTATCTTCATGAACTGATCTTCTTACCAAGAGCTCCTTACTGAATTAGACAGAAAGTGGTATAACAGATGTTGGTAACATTTTGAGTTGATGGCAAAGTAAAAAAATGTAACCTGTTCAGAAGCAACTATTTACCAATCAGTCAAGTTGTAAAAGATGAAGAAAATATGCCAAAAATGATTAGCATAACTCCCCTTTTTTCTGGAGTGCTGAAAAGTATATAATAGTTGATTTTAAGACTGTGGACTGAACCTTAGAAATGGAGACACTGGTTCTTGTGGATTCTTAAAACAGAGAATACAAAACACTTATTAAACCATATTTGACTTAATTTCAGGGAGAAGTGACTAAGACCCCGATTACATCTTCCATTAATATGTGTCCCATATCCAGATTATATCTAGATATGATTTAAACTGATTACATTTACACCTGGTGTAAATTTCTGGATCGTCAACATTGAGATCCGATCGCTCTGTCCAGCTCAAACAACCAAATGTAACATCCTGCTGTTGTATTCTCAAATCCTAAAAAAAGGTATATTTAAATTTTCTTGTAGGTGTTTCATGTTGGGTTAGTGAGAACTGTTGACAGCATAACAAAGGAGCGCCCACTTGAGAAAGTATCCAAAGTCTGCTAAATGTAAATGAGTCTGTGAGTGAATGACAACCTTATCTAATATGCAGGTATCATATCAGGATACACTGCATACATTGTACTGTACTATGTTTAGCTCTTTTTTGACATTAATTTGCACTCACCAGAGCATTATCCATATTTTCAGCTTGACATCATCTTTCACTAATAGTAAAAATGCAAATAGTGGTAGGATACAATCTTAAATAACTGCAAACCCTGAAATCAGTTTCACAGCTCAACAGCTGCCGTATGACAGATCAAATGTTCTTTTTCCATCTATGTGTGTGCGTGTCCATAAACTATGGAAAAATCCACATGGCATCCCCATTCAACAACCCTCCCCACCGTTATCAGACAATAACTGACAATAGGCCTTTATTCAATTAAACATCTGCAATAAGTGTATCTTCAAATATTCTGATTATTGATTAAGCGTTAAGCAAGTAATATGTTAAATATTTTCTATTTCCAGCTTCCCCAATGGGAGTACTCGCTGCTTTTCTCTATATAATGGAACATGTATCTCTCTGTGTTTTGTACTGCTGTTCAAAAAAAATGTCACCTTGGCATCTTCCACATTTTACTAACATTTTATAGATCAACTAATTATTAAAGGGAAATAATGGTTCATCGATTATGAAGGCAGAGCTCCCACCAGATCCGACCCTGGGCTCTCATTAGATGTTGTTGATCACAGAAATGCTTTAAGTCCTTTTAGACATGGATTACGTAACATTGCTGACTTCATCTATCTGTAAACTGAGACAGTTTATATACTGTATATGTTTTTGAAAGACAGAGGAGCACTAGAAGTACAATAAGAGTACGGTGTGGTATTTCCCTCTAGGTTAAGTGGAGGTGAAAACAGTTCTGTTTAACAAAGGCTTTCCAGCTGTCACACAGACAGGCTGTGTGTGTGTATGTGTGTGTGTGTGTGTGTGTGTGTGTGTGTGTGTGTGTGTGTGTGTGTGTGTGTGTGTGTGTGTGAGGGAGAAAGACAAGAGTGTGTGTGCAGTTAGACAGAGAGGTTGATGAGAGTCTAAAGGTCAGTGTAGAAAGTTGATGAGAGTCTAAAGGTCAGTGTAAAATGTCTGGCATTTCATCCTGAATGATGCTGCTGGCATTTAGACACACATACACACACACACACACACACACACACACACACACACACACACACACACACACACACACACACACACACACACACACACACACACACACACACACACACACACACACACACACAGCAATTGAAGCAAGTCTTCAGTAGGGGAGGAACAAAAGGCAAAGGATTACATATAATGTGATCAAACTAGTGTGATTACAAGAATATGTTCCAGCTTCTATCGACACGGGGGGAAAAAAACTGATATAAATACAGAAAGACAGATTTTAAAACAAAGATAAAAACACAGAAGTTTTTTTTTTTAAAGACAGCCTACTGTTTTCACTATCTATACATTATTCATAACTTGTCAGTGATGACAGCAGCAATCACTTCTCTGACAGCAGCTTGGAAGTAACACACACTAACAAGTGACTATTGTGTATTGAGACTGTAGAGCCCATTACCTTGTAAACCAATAGGAGATATTCCATTTATGGATAACATTGCTTCCTCTATAATTGAGCATCAGCCCCATTAGAGTTGCAAGGCATTAGCTGTCTTACTCAGATCAACTTCAGCAAAATAAACAGATCACTTGAAGTGATATCAGGCTTTTTTTTGGGTCTCTCTGCTCACTCATCTTGCTCTCTATAAAAAAAAAACATAATCCCACTCTGTCTCTCTCCTTAACATATGATTCAATCCCTTTTTCCGAGCACTTTATGTGATGTTGATGATCTAGAAATGCAGCTTAATCTAGCGTTGCACTCGGGGTAAGTAGCTGTGGATGACAGCATCTTTTTATTGCTGGGAATGTAATGTAATGATAATGTCTATGTATATGTATACATAACAGCTATCATTAGCTAAATACAAACAAAATGCACTAGGCAAAGCTAATTGATCCATTAAAAGGCATATATGAAACCCTTTGCAATTATACATATTCCAATAATTCCATTACATGTGTAGGGGGCAGGTCATGCTCCTTTATTCTTAAATAAGATTGCTGGTACCATTAACAGTGTGAGGCTTTTCATACTGCTTAATAGTATAGCAAATGTACTTAATGATTTCCTGTGGTTCGTGTTATTAGTGGAGGTTAATGGGGTCACCTCAATGTAAATGGGATTCCTCCCTTATTCAAGTCCCCCCCTTTTCATTTGTACTTTATGGGACTCTACATGGACTAAGCCTATCAGCCAAAGCCATTTAAAATCCCCCCGGTCAAGTAATCGTGTATTCATTTTTAAAAAACTGCATTATTTAAATCAATCTATTGTTTGTTAAACTCCAAGCAATAAAGTAATGTATTGGGTAATTATGTGCATGATAATGTTAATTAATATCTTAGTTCATGAGCAGACCTGCTGTTACATGAATTATATCCCCCAGGCACCTGAACGTGTTTGAAATGTGTTCACACGAGCACAGTATACATGAATAACCTTGAGATGTTTTTTCATCAAGCTTCTGTTTTCCATATTTTTTTCCTTAATGGACATTGGTCCATTCTGTTGCTTCCTCACTTGTTATAACTCACGTGCCGATCTTCTTTGAAAGTTGTCTTCACACTAAGAACAAAGCCCAGGAGCGCATCTGTCAGCCCATCAACGTATCTCCACATCACAGGCAGGGCCCGCGTCCCTCTAATACACCTGCACATACTATTACAGGGGCTGGTGACTGACAGCCGACATGCGAGAGATGTGACAGAAATCTTATTATTTAAATCTGGTCAATGATGAGATGTATAGCCGCATGTCATCATTCCGCCGCTGGCTGTCGAGGTGGTGTCCTGCAAACAATGTGGGCTTCGTAGACAATTGGCATACTTTCTGGGGAAAACCTGGTCTGATTAGGAGAGATGACATTCATCCTTCTTTGGATGGAGCGGATCTCATCTCTAGAAATCTGACCCAGTTCATTAGTGGACCTAATCCATGACCCAGAGTTCAGACCAGGAAGCAGAAGCAGAGTCGCAGTCTTTCACACTTCTCTGCGCTTCCTTTGGAGCAGTTACCCACCCAGTTACCCACCCAAAACCCTATAGAGACTGTGTCTGCCCCACGGCCACTTCAATTATTTAAAGTCAACAGAAGAGGAGTTATACAAAATAACTTAATAAAAGTTAAGGCAACCAATGCAACAGTGCATCAAAACAGGACAATTAAATGTGGACTCTTAAATATTAGATCTCTGTCATCTAAGGGTGTACTTGTAAATGATTTAATATCAGATAATCATATTGATTTATTTTGTCTTACTGAAACCTGGCTGTGTCATGAAGAGTACGTTAGCCTTAATGAATCAACTCCTCCAAGTTATATTAATACTCATATTCCTCGAGGCACAGGCCGAGGAGGTGGAGTAGCAGCTATCTTTGACTCAAGCCTATTAATAAACCCTAAACCTAAATTAAATTACAACTCATTTGAAAGCCTTGTTCTTAGTCTTTCAAACCCGAGCGGGAAAGCATTAAAGTCAATTTTATTTGTTATAGTGTACCGTGCACCAGGTGCGTATTCTGAATTCCTATCTGAATTCTCAGAGTTTTTATCAAGTTTAGTCCTCAAAACAGATAAAGTTATTATTGTAGGGGATTTTAATATTCATGTGGATGTGTATAATGATAGCCTTAGTACTGCGTTTAGTTCATTATTAGATTCTATTGGCTTCTGTCAGTGTGTACATAAACCGACTCACTGTTTTAACCATACCCTCGACCTTGTTCTGGTTTATGGCATTGAAATAGAAAATGTAATTGTCTCTCAACAGAACTCTCTTTTATCGTTTCTAACACTAGATGTCTATCTGATAATGTCTATCTGATAATGCTGTAGCTAAATTTAAAGAAGCGATTTCTTCAGGGTTTTATTCAGTACCATTGCTCAATATAACAGAGGACTCCTACGCTAACTTTAGTCCGTCTCAGATTGACCATCTTGTTGATAGTGCTGCATGCTCACTGCGAATGACACTAGACTCTATAGCTCCTCTAAAAAAGAAGCTAATAAAAGAAAGGAGGTTTGCTCCATGGTATAATCCTCAAACCCGCGATTTAAAGCAAATATCGCGAAAACTTGAAAGGATATGGCGTTCCACCAATGTGGATGAAGCGCGGTTAGTCTGGCGAGACAGTCTTAAAATATATAAGAAGGCACTCCGTAATGCTAGAGCAGCCTATTATTCAGCATTAATAGAGAAAAATAAGAACAACCCTAGGGTTCTCTTCAGCACTGTAGCCAGGCTGACAGAGAGTCACAGCTCTGTTGAGCCGTGTATTCCTATAAACCTCAGTAGTAGTGACTTCATGAACTTCTTTAATGATAAGATTCTAACTATTGTTTAATTCAAGGTTAGCATTATTATTATTTTTGCTAACAGTCTAGCATCATGTCAATAGGGTGTTCAGGCTAAACTTGATTCATTTTTGGAGGTGGCACATTTGCATATTACCTCAATGCCAAGATATTTTCTGCCAACAGACTAACCTTTTTTTGATTGGTGCAAATTTGGTAGATGTGTTTGCTTGAGCTTAAAATAATGTTGTGTATTATTTGTATATGTTTTTAAAAAAAATTTGCGTGTATGTGTTCAGTGTGCAAGTGATGTCATGAGAGAGTGCCAGAGTGACACCAAAACTTCCGTGTTTTTGTAAGAAAACCTAGTTCATAATCCCACTGACATTCATAACAACGCTAATAAGTAATAAAGCAGCAATAAAACAGAGCCTTCCTCAACAGTATGGCTTGTTTTATATGTTTCGATAAGGATGTTTTGTTTTTTTGAGTATTGCTGTTTAACACCTTTCCCATAAGTATGCAGGCTTAGACGTGTTTAGGCCGCAGTGAATGCAGCTAGCCGTTTTTTAACATTATTAAAATCACAGTGGTTTCAATTTCTTATAACAGCCAACACAGTGGATGCCAAGTTGTCCCAGAATATGTAGAGAAAACCCCAGGACCTTTTGAGAAAGACTGATGAAAGAAAATGCTGAAAGAGATATTGTATTGAGTAAGAGAAGCCAGAGGAACATAGGCTACCTCAGATGTGATGTCGGGGATTTGGCTCTCTATAGGGTAAGGTTAAAAAGTCCATGGAGAAATGAAATGATGTAACCCCATAGCAACACCTTTGATTATGAAAGTTCTCACTCATATCTTTCAAGCAATCACATTTTAAACATCTGTGACAAAGGCATATCTTTTTTTTTTCTTTTTTTACTTAAATAAAGGTGAATAAATATTTTGGGGGAATTCACACTCATCTTAAATTATAGCATTATAGCATTATAGCAGAATTCAAAGCATTTATTCTACCAATAGTTTTGGCTTCTGAAGATTTCAGATTCTGCTTCTCCTATTCTATCCCTGTCTGAAAGAACATAATCAAAGTCTTTGGGTAAGGCCAAGGCAGCTAAGCTACACTGAGGCCTTGACACAAAAATGAAAAAAATCATACCCACAATTTGTCAATTTGTTTGAGTTGCATTGGAACTCGACTTTGCCATGCTCTTTTATTAAAATGCTGCACTTCTTCAAGGGTCCCAGGCCCCTTGCAATCCTTTCAAACGTTGACGTGGAAGCACAAAGCAAATGAAGGAGGTCAGTGGGGAAAAGAAGTCAGTTTTTCCTCCCTCCCTGTGAAGTAGTTGGTGTTTTTTTCATCTCTCAGCCGTGAGAATGCATAGTCTCTGTGTGTGATGATTATTATTAAAGGCCGTCACAAGCCTTTTTCACACGCAGGGCAGCCCAACGCTTTTATGCTGTCAGAAGACAGACATGTTAGAGGAGCTCACATTATCTGACTACAAAGGCTCGACCCTGTCAAAGACTACCGTGCACAAAGAAACAGCAGTATAAACAGCTTATTAAGAGAGCTGGAGATGATACAGAAAGCATGTCAGCAGCCACGCAGGGATATATTTGTCTGTGCGTTGTTTTCCGACTACAAAGGATACAGGTAGACACACTGACAAAGATGGACGGAAAACAAACGGATTAGAGATGGACTGAAAGGGAGAGGCTGCTGCTTTTACGGCACGTGTCTGCTCTCGCATTGTTCTCCAGTTCAAAGACTGCTGGCAAGCACTTTTCAGAGGATAGTGCTGCCGATGGGTAACATGAGCTGACTCTATGTCTAAGTACTTTAGGATTTATCTTCAATTAGAGAGGCTGAATGGAAATGGTACATAAAATAAAAAAAACTCCTTAATCGGCAACAAAGTTTTTACTGTGGCTAGTTTTGTCGATAAGGCAATTATGTGATAAATAGCTTTACAGTAGAAGTATTTTTGAAAACATGACAGGAGAATGGTTCAATCTCATCACCCAATACTGTAAGATTGATTTTGGACTCTTATTCTTACACATTTTGGGCTATATCTCCCCTATAGACAGTTACTGATGCATTACAGTATTGCCGAATGCCAAAAGTACAGCAATAGCTTCCTTACTTGTCTACAACATGTTTCTAAAATTCACAAAATCCCAGTGGATATGAATACATTGTTTTTTTGTTTTGTTCCTTGCATCATTTCATGAATTGAGATGACACACTCGCCACTTAGACAAAAGGGAATCTTCTAAAGAATCTACTAAAAAAAGCATTGCACATTTGCTTGTACAGGTCAAAGGAGACATCATCACCAAATGGGCCAGACAAGATTCTTTTAGAAAAGAACTAGTGAAAAGGTATTTGTCTGCGGTTAATATTTTGGTGTCATAGCCATTGCTGAGTGGCAGCTTTGTCACTGTAATCAACTCATAAAGGAACACATCCGCAACAATAAGCTGGACATTTGACGCTGGTGCTTATCTTCATTTAGGCTTGTTTTATTCAAGTCCAGTTGTGAGTCAGTGACAATGATAAGGGTCTCTTAAGCTCCTGCTAATCTCACTGACATACTGACACTTGTTTCGGTGTGAGACACTCCAACAGTCCAAGATATAGACAATGGCAGCATTTCAGTAATGCCAACACCAATTTAGAGAGATAAACTACCAGTATCCAGGACATTTCTCTAGGTAAACAATTAGAGCTAAGGATCACATGATTTCACATCGGGGAGATTTTAGATTATTTAGATCCATCAGCTTCCAGACAAGACCAATCATTCCTGAGCAGACGGCTGCTGGGCAGTACTCAGAGACGACACAGTGTCAAGGATATGTCTCCGTCACTTTTTAATTTGCTCATTGGTTGACAATTGATTGTCACAGGCCGTTGGGCACCATTCAAATTTAACTTGTCAACTATAACACAGCCACAACCGATTAATTACTGCCTGAATCAAAACAAAGGGTAGCAATATTGGCGAACAAAGTAAATGTCCTTTTGTCTGATGCTTATCACCAGATCTGTACTGCATGTCTACTAGTAAAGCGTCATTTTTCTTTTTAACCTTGGTGTTGAAGTTGGAATGATAAGAAATAGAACTCCTGTCACTAAACTATATAAGCACTATTTTAGATAATTAGTTTGTTCATAAGATCTGAAGGAACAATGGATTAAGCTTCAGTAAATACCAGATGCCAAAAACCTTGGAATGAGAGAACAATTCTATTCCAGCAGGACAACGACACTGAGAACAGAGCCAAACACTGGAACGACTTCAGAGGGAGGAGGTTACAGAGCCAAGCCGAAGCACAGACCTGAATCTGGTTGGAAATCTGTGAAAGCACTTGATTATAGCTGTAGACAGATGCTCCCCATCCCATCTTGGAGACTCATCTTGAGAAAAATTTGCATTGAAGTATGGGGGAGAATCCCTTCATCTGAATGGGCCACACTGTTACAAACCAATAACAAAAATTGTTACCCGTTTGTTTTCATTCATTGGGTACTTTTAAAAAGAAATATGCACGCTTAAACTAAACATCTGAGTTGTAATACATTCTTTATTCAGGCTCTGTATAACCCATTTCAATTGAAATGTATTTGTGCAGCACAATCAGAGTGCTTTATATAAAACAAAAATAAATGTGTGAATAAACGGTGACATCCATGCATTCATAAAGATAAAGGTAAATTTACATATACACATACAAACAAGCAGACTGAATAAGTAGGGTGTGTTCATTTAGAAAAGGTATTCCTGAGAAAAAGGAAGGTTTTAGTTTGGATTTAAAAGAACACACTGTCGGAGCAAATCTAAGATCAGCAGGCAAACTGTTCCATTTTTAGGTGCATAAATACTGAATGCAATCTCACCCCCTTCAGATTTAGAAAGTGATCGGGGCAGATGGAGATTTTCACCTTATGACCGGGGAAATCTGCTGGGGTTATAAACTGACAGCATGTCTGAGATGTACTGTGGAACCAGACCAGCAAGAGCTTTGTAAACCAAAAAAAGGAGGATTCTGAATCATCTTGTGAAAGCAACAGGTAACCAGTTAAGGTTTCAGAGGACTGGAGTTATATGACCTTTTTGTCGTGGTCAGAAGTCGTGCGGGTGAGTTCTGGATAAATTGTAATCCATACATTTTTTTGTTTGGAAGACCCATAAAAGAAAAATTGCAATCATCTAGCCTGCTCATATAAAATGAATGCATCTGTTTCTCTGAGACTGTTTATGAGAGAAAGTCTATGATTCCCGAGAAGAGTATAAAAAGGCAGCCATGGTGATTTACCATCCATGGGTACTCCTCAGTGTTTTATCTGGTTTACATATTTTTTGTGATCTGGACTTCAGGTACTTGCAAAACCAGCTGTCTCTGGGCTTTGGCACCAACAACCAAAATCTTAGTTTTCTCCCTGTTTAGCTGAAGGAAGTTTGCCGGCATCCAGACGTTGATTTTTCCAAGCAGCTGACTAGGGAGTTTATAGGTTGGAAGACGTCAGTGGAAAGTGAGATGGGAAGCTGCGTGTCATCGGCATATTATAGTAGCTGATATTATGTTCATTGATAATGTAGCCAAGTGGGAGCATATACAAGTTAAATAGAGGATCTAGTAAGGGGGTTGGTAGCGGACTTAAGTCGTTTTATAACCGCAGTGAGATCACTGCAGTAGAGAAATGTATTTAGACTGTCTGCACACAGTGGTAGAGGTATGTCAAAGTTAGCAGTGAAGTTAGTAATTGTGATATTGTGCCTTGATGTTAAGACATCTGAAGATATGCATGTGTGGCATGCCATTATGTCTAACAAAAGGCCTAAGTTACTTATGACGTTGCCATGGCAATTTCACTTCCTCACTAAATCAATTTTGTTCACAATCTATCAAATGGGAAGAAAAAAGCCTGAACAAAAAATGTACAAGATCAGGGCTGCGATGAAAAGACTGAACCTTGAGTGACTAGATGGTAGCAATGGCATAATGATGAACTGAGCGGAAAGGTTCCCAGCTCACACATTTATATGCTCATGCCCGAATTTTACATTTATGTGAGGACATTTCTCATTATGTTCTTCTCCGTTTTCTCCAACAGCTTCCAACTGGTTATGTTATCTTTGGCAAATAAGATCCTTGAAAATGATTCCCAGAAAAGTTATTTTTCCAGTGTGTAGTTACAGTAATTGTTAAAGGGGACCTATGAGTTCATTTTCAGGTTCATGTATTTTTGTGTTTTACTAGAACATGTTAACGTGCTTTAATGTTAAAAATAAAACACAATATTTTTCTCACACTGTCTGAATATACCTGTATTCATATTGTCTGAAACGCTATGTTTTCAGTGTCTTTAAGGCCCCCATCCTAAAAACGTGCAATGTGGTCCGATTTGCTTGCATTAAAAATGCAGTGCACCTTTGCAAAGGTAGTTCTCAAGCCATAGATGAAGATGCTCAGTTGGGGGAGATACTATATTCTAATGAGTCTGCTTGCAACATAGGCAGAAGAGACCATTTATGAATGGCTTGATCAAATCATGCTTTGACGTGATTATTTTCACTGGACATTATGACCGGTGTCTGTCTGCTCATGTATCTCGCTCTTTCGGGGTAGGAAAATCAAAAGGGCTGGCATTTAACACAACCAAATTGTCTATATTATATCCTATATAATATGTTATTGAGATCCTTATTGTTTGAAATAGATTGTCAGTGTGTTTTCTTGCCAGATTCAATCAAGGCTCCCAGAAAAAAATTGATCAGACAGCTCTCAGAGCGAATTAAAGAGCAGGCGAGAAAGCAGACAAATTACTTTTTGGGAACGATTCACACTGGATCGATGTTTCAAATGATCCGCTCTTGTGATCGCTTTATAAAGACAACCATTAGACAATTTAGAAGCCTAGCACATCGCTTACAGGGCTTGCTAATGACTAATACAGCATTCATTTAATGATGCTAATCGGACAAAGTGTAAACTAATGTAGTGGCACAGTTGAATCATTTTTTTCATCTTTTATCAGGGAAACCTTTTTTCAATCAATCAAATACTCACTAAAAATGAATCACCACCAAGAAACACATTTAAAAAACCCTATTTTTGATAACCCTACTTGTCAAGGAACATTTCAATCAATCTATCAATTGTATTGTCACATGTAATCATGCAATCTACAATTGCCACCAGTTCCTTCAATTTATGCATTAAGAAGATTTTAAAAAGAAAAGGGTTAATAATAGATACTCTGTCTGATTGGGGCCTGAGTCTGACCAGATTATGCACTTTGTTCTGCATCATCTCCAGATTCACCTTCTCTGTGGTATTTCTTATGCAGGATTTCACGGACAAATGTTAGCCATGAGAGGATGGGATGCTGCTTATGATAAACAGAGGATGGCAATAGCACTGAGTTCCTAATATCTGCCTCAAGGTCATTTCAAAAAGTGACTCAAAAACCTGAGAACTTTTTCTGACGGTTTATCAGGGTGCAGGTAGAGCATGAAGCAGCAGTTTAAAAGTTAAAACTCAAACCCCTGAGAGTGCAAAATGACCACATTTTTGGCTGCTGCTTGGGCAACGTTTCTACTTCATTGTGTTGGTTTTTCTGTCACTGTTTGGTTTTAGGAACATAGTGTTCGCTGCATTTAGACAACAGAGTCCTGTTCTTGATACGTAGGGAAATAGTAATTATGTATGCTGCTTTGCTGTTGAAATCTATGTGCTGATGCCCACATTTGTGAATCACTTGACTGCCATGTAGGGATTCCAGGTGTAAACTAGTTAGATTTTTTTAAGCCACCATGTGATGTTCCTAGAGTCTTCCAGCAGTCATTCTCTAAACAGATTCATATTTTTTGTAACGCATTGCCAAAGATCAGCACTGATCGTATCTTATTTGTGGTCACAGTTTTTACTGCGGCCACAGCAGCCAATAAAACTGTTTTATCCGGAGGAAAAACTGTGATAGACACAAAAAGACACAGTACAACTTTACTATGTTGTGTTGGCAAAAGTCAACCAGATTAGTAATCACAATAAATCCATCCACCACTCCTCTTTCTCACCATCCAAGGCGACCACACATCTAAAGTCGGTTTGTTGCTAATGTGCTACATTTGTAAAACAATGGAATGTACTGTATATATCACAATATTTTTCCAAGTGCCCACAAGTCTTACAATTATTGGAAAAAATGAGGCCCAAAGCACTGAAAAGGTGAGTAATCCACGATATGTCCCCTTTAAATTAAAAGTGAGGTAACCCCCACTAGTGGTCACTTTCTAACTGTAGCAACTCTGGTGTTTCCAGCAACTCCCTCTCTATCTGATATTTTCCCTCTCATACTGTTGTTTCATTTCTTGTGACAATGGTTGCACCCCCCTGTGTCTTGAGGCTAAATAATAGGAAGCTGCTCTATTTTATCTGCTAGCTCTAGGAAGGTTACATACACACACTCACACAAACATATCCACCTACATCAGCTCAAAAAGGTGCTAAGTAAAAACAGCTCGGACACACACAGATGTATATTCAGAAAACAGTCACAGAGGAATATGCATCAAAGACAACGGCTCCACTTACCACCCCTCTTAACTTCATTTCTCTGTTTCATCTCATTTGCATACTGCCTCTTCTTTTTCATGTATTCAGACTTGACAAAAGTTATCACAGTAGATAGTCTGAAGTTCCTCAAGGCTCTTATGCAAGAGCTGAGTTCTGATGCAAGCACCTGTACTTTCTGATGCAAGATCTGATATATTTACTGCTTATTGGAGATACACAATTAACTCAAATAAAAAAACTGTGTGTGAGCAGTTTATCTTAAATGTACAGAAGATCTTGGGAGTCAGCATGTTGCCGCCATTGCCATGTTTACAGAAACTCAAACTTCCATCATCATTCAGAGCAAAACCACCATAGCATTGGAGCTTGTGAATTGTCGCTTTAAACAACACCTAAATTAAGGCACAGATTTCAGGCATCTTTCATGTTTACTTTGGATCCTACTGTCTTTACCCTTAGGCGTTGCAGATATATTTTCCTCCCACCAAGCCAAGCTTCTCTTTTTATTTTACCCCGATGTAAAGCACCTATAAGCCCACTTGAGATGTTTCAATGACACAAGTGTTTCAGGCCTACAGTTTCATTCAGAATGTCAAGGGAGAAGAAATAATGTTGTAAAAATCCACACGGTCCCAAAAGAACAGGCAGAGTGCTGCAATGGATTTGACTGCATCAGGAGATTTGAGTCTTTGCTGCATGTAGAGGATGATACTGACATTGCCCAAGGGGACGTGCCAGGGAAAAAACGGCATTTCTGTGGAACAGAAAATGATACTTACGGGAAATGGAAAGACAAGAAAATGACTTTAGAAGCAAACTTACGGTTTTGTTACTCACTCCTGACAAAGAATGTGAAGGTGAATACGTTTTGTGGGTGCAGTGTATGACAACACAATGCACAACATTCCTCTATAAATCACATTTAAAGCTGCAATAATAATGTTTTATTTACAATGGATGCGTTACTTTTTGTAATGGGAAAGGTATCACTCGCACAAGGAACCAACTGAGAATTATTATCAAACAGAACAAAAAAAGAGTAAAAAATATAAGGCTTGCAATCATCTTGACAAAAAAACAACTCTAAATGCTAATGTTTCTCTGTGTCTTGCTGAATGTATGTATAGCCCCAAAGAACTCTATTAATTAATAACGTGTCAATGGCAAGCAGAAAAGCCAACAGTTTTTTGACCACAGAGAAAATCTTCATTTTGAAAGGCTAAATGCCAACAAGTATAAATTGAAGCAGAATATTGTGTTAGCTAAAAACATGCTGGTTCTGCTGAAACATGCTGGTCATGTGTTTCACTCAATCAGTGAAACAAATGAGCAGAGGATAACAGTGCGCCGCCTCAGAACTAATATAGGGGAAACACTTCTGAATCAGGCTTAAAACTATTTGGTCCTGGTATATTTTGGAACTAACTTTTATATTTAAACCCAATCTTCAATGGCGTTTGTAACAGTATTACAGATTTCACAGACATGTATAGATGTAAAAATAGACACTCATCTCCCATCTGGAAGCAGGGAAAACATTTTGGGGCTCATGTCTGATTGTAAACTGCTACAACAATGTTTGCCATGTCAATATCCACACAATCTCTTCACTCCAAATGACTACTGACAATGCCCTTGCCAGTTGTTTTCCTTCCAGCTACATTATGTCTCATCTTCCCACCCCTGCTCCTGTTAGTGTTTATCATGTCGTCTTCTTCACATACTACCGCACAGAGTTTCTTGAACCCCTGTTGTGGGTTGGTGAGCTATCATAATGACGTCGTTTAGATGTCCATGTCATTTAGAAGTCCGTTCACCTGCTGCAACACAACTTAAGGGACAACGACACCAGGCTGACATTAAGGCTTTCTTGATGAGTCGCCATGCATACAGATCTCTCTGATGCTGTGTAGCTCACACTTTGCTGCTCTATGTTTGTGATCATTTAAATTTGAAGCGCCCAAATCTCCAGCACACACTCATTCTCCCTCCACAGTCCGCTGGCTGCTTCTTCGAAAGACACTCTGTTGCAGTTCCAGAACATTCATTGGTTCTCCCTGGCATCCTCTTGGTTCAGCCTTTTTTCTTTCCAGCTCATCAAACATGAAATCATTTGTGGAGCTGAGAAGTGTCTGAGCTGCTGACGGACACATGCCAGGACACAAAGCAGCTCAAGCCGGTTCCTGTGCAAATTTGAGTCCACTTTAACATCTTTGCCTTTCTCATAATCACTCGCTTAAACACCACAACATTAAAGAGGAACCTCACAGATTTTACACAACAAAAAGACTGTTGGGGAGTCCACAGTAACCGTGTATATGACCATAAAAGGTAAAGCCCTTTGTGTCTCCAGATTCAAATGTGAAGTCACTTTTGTCAATTTAAGGCCCTAAGTTTGAAAATCAAGAAAATACGGTGGTGTGGCGTTTAGCCCGTTCTTATCGCTTTTTGAGGCTAGCGGCTCGAGGCTACATTAGCTGCTACTGTAGCATAACACACCAATTGTCTGAGCCAACGCTTAGCGGTCTAGTTGCATTGTGGGTTATGTATGTAGTTTTGATAATTAAGACGTTGGAATGGATGGAATAAAGAAAGACATTGTGCCTCATGCCAGAACCACTGGTTCATTTTCTTTCAACTACGAACGCAATTTATGAATGGCCCAGACTCTTCGTTGGAGTCATGTGCAATCAGTCTGCTGATAACTAATCTTTTCACTAATGGATTGTATTTCTCATTCATTTTAAGCAGTTTTGAGTTCTTAGTACCTACATACATTACAGTTAATGTAATGTAAGTTAAGTTTTCATATAGCCTAATAATAAACCAATCAAACTATTTCTTCTTTATTACTGTCACGGTATGACCCTTACGCATTAAAAGCACACATTAGTTTTTTATTATTTCTTGGCTTAATTCTGCTGCCGACAATGTCAAAAGTTAAACACTTTCCTTTATGGATACTAAAAGCAGGATTTATATGCCTAATATGGTATTATTGGGGCGTTAATTATGCTAATTTACAATTCTCATGAACACACACTTATTAAAGCACTGGCAGCATTAGTCACACCACGCTGGTTAATTACACAGTTATCTGAAGTTATGTGTGCTTGCTCAATTTTATGTGGCACACTAAGAGCCCACAGTAAAAAAAAAAGAGTAGGAGAATGTTAAGATAAAATAATGAAAACGTTCTTGCATGAGGTCCAATATCTCAAAATCTGATGAATCGTAGCGCTCTATTAATGGATCTTTAATATGACATGGGTGGCAAAATTATGAATGAATATCCCTCATTTTGATTCCTGTCACAAAGAAGACCTTTGCCTTGTCAGATCAGTCGAATATTATCTGTTCAGCTCTGCTAAGGTCCGCAAATCAGTTCAGCTGATTTACACCCAATTCAGTATGGTGATAGACACTAAATTGCAGTGAATTTATCACTTGTTTTTGAATGACTTCTAAAAAAAGGGAAGACAGAATTTTTTTCCATCAGATCTTTTTTTTTTCTCTCTCTCTCTCTCTCTCTCTATATATATATATATATATATATATATAGAGAGAGAGAGAGAGAGAGAGAGAGAGAGAGAGAGAGAGAGATGAAAAAATTCTGTAAAAATTCTGTGTCTTCCCTTTTTTTGTTCAAACTTTTTGAACATTTTGACCTTCACCAACGTGAGGCTGGTCGCTCTGACGCCAAAGGAAGCAGATAATACAGAAGCTAAAGCAAGAACATTTTTTTCCCCCATGTGTTCCACCACATTTAGATTTCTTATATTATTTTCATTTAACAGCTATAGCTAAATACATATCAGTGGTGGATTCAGAAGAGAATGAATTTACAAACATTCAGGTCTGCTGGATAGAACATAAAGTGTATGTCTTTTAAACATCAAGAGACAAAAGTGGTGCTAAAAAGAAAGTCGCATAAGGGAACAAACAAAAGATTAAAACATGACTTTTACTAGTCTGTATTGGTCTCAATCATTCAATCACACAATAAAAGTTTTTCTCCTATGCACAGACACATGTACACTCTGCAGCTACACTCTAGCCACAATATCTGATTGCCAGCACTCTGCGACTTTCAATTAACTCTTAACTAGACTTTTAATGAATTATTTCTGCTTTCATAAAGAGATGGAGCCAGTAGGGCTTAACTGATTCATTAACAAGCTAATCAAGACTGTGAAGCGATGGAATGATCAGTAGAGCAAGTGTGGTGGGAGCCGGGTTACCTAACATACAATGGACAGTTTAGTTAATCCCTCCGGTTTCTAAAGATATTGTATTTTTGGTGCCTATTACATTGTGTTTTATAAAGCAGGCTATGCTTTTCCAGTTGCTCCATCTGTTGCTATTTTCTTGATCCGTTCATATCTTACAGGCCTAAATAACCTATCCAGTGAGCGTGGACAAAGACGGGGAGAAAGATTCACATTTTTTTTTTATTCTTCTTAGACTTAACACTTAGCCAACAAAATGACAACACACACTAGAGTTGGTCACTTTATGCACCGTGAGGCGGGAAAATGTTAGGATTACATCTTTCTCCTTGTGTTCACCCATCTCATCTCTCTCCCATTACATCCAATCTTTTTCTCTTTAATTCTGTCTGTGCTTATCTGCGCCAGCCTCTCTCTGCAAATAAAATCAATAGCTATGATCGGACTTGAGCACAAATCATATGAGGAGAGCATTATAAACACACACATGCACACACACACACACACACTGGGATGTTGTTTAAGTAGCCATTCAGGCAGTAGGAAACAGCTGCCATAAATCAATGGTGGTTCTGAAGGCAATGAGGCAGAGACTGTGACAATGGGAGGCTGGAGACACAATAACTGGACAACATACACTGCACCCTGTGCTCTTTTAAGCTATTTTAAAATTGGAGTTCATGAGACACATTTCGATCCACTGTGGATGAATGGATTGCATTTGGATCCTGCTGCCTCTGGGAGAATGGCAGGTCAGTGGACTAAGATGCTTGGTACAAAACACGCTCACATGTTCCTAAATACGAGCTAAAATCCTTCCTACATGCTCCTAATCTCCTCTCATGTCCTTTTAAACTGCACATGCACAAATCTTTGTTATTGTACCCGTGTCTTGTGTTGAGAAATCGAAAAGCATGTCTGTGTGTATGCGTGTTATCTGTTCTGTCACACTGAGCAGAAGGTCGGTGATACATGTCCTTAGGCTTGTTCTCTACTCCTACGCATAGACCTGGGTCTGTGTTTACATTGCTGTATGTGTTCATGTGTGCCTTTTGTCCTTTGACGGCTAATTCAGGATGAAAGTTAGTGCCATGTTGATGTATAGGCGAGGAAATGAGTGGAAACAGAAGATACAGCGAAGAACGTGGGATTGTGTGTTTTAGCATGCAGCACACATCTCCTCTCTTTCACATTCACAGCTAACATGTGGCATCACTTATAGGGCCATCTCTCTCTCTCTCTCTCTCTCTCTCTCTCTCTCTCTCTCTCACACACCTACACAGATGACACACAGATCACCTTCAGTATGGGCCCTCTCTTCCAGGCCGTTTAGCCCCAGAGGGAGGCTCTGTGCCAGGCATAAATATTCTGCCGGGTGGAGGGCGCTGACAGGCCCTGCATGGTGATGGCTTGTGTTTGGAACACAAATCCATAGCTACATATCTGTTCCCGGCGGGCTTGTTCTTTTTGATTCACCATCCCCCTCATTGACGTCGTAGTCTGACACTTTATGTCTCCATCGAGTACAATGACATTTTTTTTCCTACTGCCTTTGGAAAAGGTTAGAATTTCTCCCGGACAGAGATTACATCTTCATACATGGGGGCTGTGTGCTTTGCACCTTGAGGCTTTTGAATGTCAGCATCTGAGTGCAGTGCGTAAGCTTGTGAAAACCTGGCCAAAAAGCTACCAAAGTTATCACAATTCATACTTTTGGGGACATTGAGTAAATTTCATAGCATAGTTGTTATTGTTGGGAGATTTTAAATAATTTGTGACACAAAGCCCGTCACAGAAATTGTTGAGATATTTCACTCATTACCAAAAATTTCGACCTCATGGTGGCACATGAGGAAAAGCCAACTGATCACCAGAGTCATTATTTTGCGATACTGAGTTGCATTCAGATAAAAAAATATTCCTAAAACACATTTTTTGTATATTCATTATTTTGTCATTTAGATGAATAACAAGCAGGTATTTCAGGTGATGCCTTCCTCCGTGGGCAGCTTCCATGGTCTTCTTTTGCTTATTATCTCGGCCATAAGAATCTTTACAATCTTTTGTGCCAATCCCTATAGTAGAGGTTTAGATACCCACTGGGTCATAAGTAAAATTGACCTGCTGGTGGGGCAAAGCAAACTAGGACAGAATCAATTAAGTCAGTAGGATATATCTTCAGATGTCGGTCCCAAATTTCAATGCGGCAATCCGTCCGAATAAATTGTAGGTGAGATATTTCAGTCTTTACCAAAGCCACCAACTAAGCCACATTTCTATGCCTGGAGCCATGCGACCAGTGTGGTTAGCAGAGACATAACAAAGCTGTCTGTACTCACAATTCTAGTTAAATCCTCTATTGTAAATGGTATGTCTGTCTGTTCATGATACCTTCCCAACAAATGTTTGGAATGAAACCGTTACAAAAATGTAATCCTAACTGAAAATGACTAATGATTTCAATTAAATCTACAGAGAAGGAATTTAATACTAAAAGCACTAGATATCAGACAGATTTCATTTAGGTATTAAATATATTTCTGGCAGCAGCAACCGGTCCTAAAATGTTCCTGTTTTATGTTCCTCAATTATGCTCGTATTTGCTACAGAATATATTTAAAATGGTAATTGGTATGGGTATGAATGAATAAACAAATTGAATATAAGTTATGTATACATGAGATTATAAGGCATCTTTACAAAAAAACAGATTGTTTTGCCTGTCCAGAATGTATTAATAGTAAATACCAACCCTAATAATCAACCAATCCTAAATGATACAATCAAATGCTTTCACTAATTAATTATACTCTCTTTTTCAAACACACATGCAAGTCATTATGAGTGATTCATGTCCATAAGTTTACTTTTTTTCATTAAAAAAATATTCAAAATGATATTATACATTCTTTATAAATGTGCCTTCCTCTTCCAAAGCAGAGTATTGATCTGTTTTAGCATGAATGTACCAGCTCTTACTTGAGCATAGATAGATCTTTTGTCTTTCAGAAAAATAGTTAAGATAAATAGTTAAGAGAGATTGTTAAGATAGCAGTACTAATAGCACAATAATACAACCTAACAACACTTGATCATCAGAATGAGTTTTTACATTTTTGATTTGATACGGAGTTGAAGTAAATACATAGAAAACCATTCAGATAAAAAAAGTTTTATCCTTGGGGCATGTGCTGC
Organism: Anoplopoma fimbria; assembly: GCF_027596085.1. Lineage (NCBI taxonomy): Eukaryota > Metazoa > Chordata > Actinopteri > Perciformes > Anoplopomatidae > Anoplopoma > Anoplopoma fimbria. The sequence goes on from NC_072463.1 coordinate 15,739,347, forward strand.
AGTTGACTGATTTCCACATTTTGTTGAAGGCATGAGTAAAGTCCCCTTGCTGTCTATGTGTGAATATGAATATAGTTTTCCCCAACACATCACAGCATAACCTCATTCAGCCAACTGGGAATCACAGCCAAAGAGCATATCACAATTGCCTGAGAGACAGAATATTTTTCCAGGGAAATCTTTCTGAGCCTTTGCACTCAAGGGTCCTTGGTCCTTGGTAAAAGTACAACTTTAATGTGGTGTCTAATTTCATGGACACTATTAGAAACCCTCTTTTCTGTGGGTTTGTTGGTGCCAGCTTATCTCCGCATAGTAAGGACCGAACTGACTCTGCTGTGTGCTCTGTTGCTTTAAAGTCTAATGTGATTTGATTATTGGAGTGAAGCCTTCCGTTCAGTAGGACACCAATCAGTTCTGCTTAAGTCGGTAATTTTATCACTTTTAGTGATAGCAATCAGTCCTCGCTCCCTCCTCTCCTCCAGCGACAATTTGTATTCTCTTCATCTCTCCTCAGTGGCTGTGGCAATTATCCCCGACTCCAATCAGACAGGAGAGTATCCAATGGGAGGAAAATCTCGTTAGACTGATTTAAGGAGGCCTCTGTTGACTATAAACACTGTGGAGAATATAAGCACACATGCACATTGATAATTCTCTCAGCTGTTAGAAATCATTATTGCTCATTAGCTTACACTGCCAGACACTTAATAAAAGAGACACTTTATAATATTGAAAATAAATGTTAATATCTCTACAAAATGGTTTTCAAAGTTATTGTACATTGAGAAATGCATAGCACATGGCTGGCATCCAGAAATTGGATACTTAAGAAGAAATATTGCAGCTCAATATGGGTTCCACCTCAACAACATTTTAGTCATACCTCCCATCAAGTGAAGTTGTGTTTAGCTCTGTGCAGAGCCTAACTCTGCATGTTTTATTTGGGGCACGCTGTTCCCATCAGGATTCAAGAGCTCAGAAAAGAATAACAAAAAGGAACGGGCCTGGATGTGAAAGAATGTGTTGCATATTGCAATTCTTTGTGTAAAATGGAGAACAAGCGCTGCACTTTGTCATGGTCACACAGAGTGACAAAGTATAAACCCCACTCCCTGTATGGAAAGTGGTGTTTTAAACTGAACTCTGCACATCTTTTAAACTAAATATATTCAGATACATTCAGTAATATCATACACCTGTCACATCGACTTCACTCTATAAGTTATCTTATGATGAAGTCTCTAGCATTTACTTCAGGAGTGCACACACTTTTCCACAACTGCCTTGACAACTACTTAAAGCAGTAAAAGTAAAAAAAAATCTACACCTGGAAAGCGGAACTAGCTGTAAAAACAACATTGACTTAATATCTGCTTCCAAAGTTTCTGACCTGTACATGCTTGCTATTTTCATTTATGTTTGTTAACACATCCAGCAGACACTGAGAAACCTTGGAATTCATTTGGAGTCATGTTTCCGGTGACATGATGAATGTAAGTCAAGTATGAGAGAGAGAGAGACTGGTTCTGCAGCACCTGAGGACCCAGCTTACATCTTTCCTGGACCCACTACAGTTCGCCTATCTGCCACAAATCGGGGTGGAGGACTCCATCATCTACCTGACGCACAAGGCCCTCTCTCACCTGGAGAAGCTGGGAAGCACTGTGAGAGTCATGTTCTTTGACTTCTCCAGTGCTTTCAACACCATCCAGCCCTCCCTACTGAGAGAGAAGCTGCTGGAGATGAACCTGCACCCCAACACCACTTCCTGGATCACAGACTACCTCACAGGCCGGCCACAGTACGTCAGGGTGCATGGCTGTGTCTCTGAGTCTGTGATCAGCAACACCGGCGCACCCCAAGGAACTGTACTGGCACTGTTCCTCTTCACTCTCTACACCTCGGACTCTGGTTCCTGCCACCCCAAAAGTTTTCCGATGACTCCTCCATTGTTGGATGTATCACCAGGGACAACGAGGAGGAGTACAGAGGACTGATTGAGAGCTTCATCACATGGTGCAGCAACAACCACCTGAAGCTCAACATCAGCAAGACCAAGGAGCTTGTGGTGGACTACCAGAGGAACAGAAGCCCCCTGTCCCTGTTTTCATTCAGGGAGGGGAAGTGGAGAGGGTTGAGTCCTACAAGTACCTTGGGGTGCAGATAAACAATAAACTGGACTGGGCACACAACACTGATGCCCTCTACAGGAAAGGACAGAGCAGGCTGTTCTTCCTAAGGAGGCTGAGGTCCTTCAATGTGTGCAATAAACTGCTCAAGGCATTCTACCAGTCTGTGGTAGCCAGCGCCCCTCTTCTTCGCTGTAGCGTGCTGGGGTGGTGGCATCAGGAAGGAGATGCCAACAAACTTAATAAGCTGGTGAGGAATGCCAGCTCTGTGGTGGGTCTGGAGCTGGACAGTCTGGAGTCAGTGGGTGAGAGGAGGATGAAGGCCAAACTCGGAGCCATCCTGGACAATCCCTCTCACCCTCTCCATGAGGAACTGTGGCAGCTGGGCAGCTCTTTCAGCCATCGGCTGATTCTGCCAAAGAGCAGGACGGAGCACTTCAGACGCTCATGTGTGCCCACTGCCATCAGACTGTACAACAACAGCGGAGACCACAGTCTGTCAACATGCTGACCAGCATAAACATTTTTAATTTCTTATTTTTGTTCATTTTGTTGTAAATCTATCTGCTGAAAGTGTACAGTGAGTTTAGCATTGTTGTAAACAGCTAGATGCTGCTGCTGAAAAATAATGAGAAGGGTGAGTTGAAACCAAAACAATGTGGCTTCAGTAACAATTCTCTGTGGGTTGATACTTACAAGCAACCCTATACATGTTACACAGAGTGAGTTGATCTATTGATAGAAATCAAGAAATGCAGCTTTAATATGTTGATTTCCTACATTACCTAAAATGCATTATAACAACTCCCCAATAGTGACATCATCGCATAAAGCTAAAGGATGCAAAAAACATGACAGGTCGCAGTTTGTTTTATTCATGTTCAGGATATGTATTGGCTATGTGCCCTATTGCTTCCATTTTTCCTCTTCCTGGGCTGTTTCTGGCATGGGTCGTGATAAAGCATTCATGCAATCACAGTTTAAAGCTAAATAACACAATTAAATATGTGTTGATCCATTTCGATTTGGCTGCAAGGAACTTTTCTGGCTTATTTCTGTTATCATAATTGTTACATGGGGATAAGTTGTAGTAATAGACAAGAGTGTATTCATTTTTAAACTTTGTGGGAGAAAAATATTTCATTTTTGTTAATTCGTTAAAACTTGGGATTCTATATTTTAAGTTCACACTTCCTCCTAAGTTTTGCATTCACAAATGTTGTTTTCGAGTACCAAAGTATCCACCTTAAGCCATTGATGCACAACCTATTACAAGTTCCTTCATAAGTCAGTGGGCATTACATAAGACTCTGTATGAATTATATGGCTATAGGAAGGCAGAGTAATATGGAGGAAAATACACAGTAGCAACATTATCCATTCAGTTTGTTTATGGAGTTGAGTCTTCTATGTGGGAAATGGGATACCAAAATCAGGCTTTCTACCTATGGAACTATGCCTATAAATAAGTTATGTAATTTGGATTTGAACTTCAAATTCATCCCATCAGTTCATATCCAAACTAAACATTGCAGAGCCAAAATGTGATAATAAAAGGTGTGCTGTGTTCAAATACGGGCAGAGATCAATCTCTATTTCACCGGAAAGGACTAGAACTAGATTATTCAAATTCATGCCATGTTTTTGGATGGCTTTGGCTGGATTTCCAGTAAAATCTTTGGATTCCTTTCCATTGGAGTGGAGAAAACGGTTGTCAGATGTCCCTTGTTTGCAAGCAAAGAGCATAGTTATGTTAGAAACCTTTGAGCACCCACAGATGGTGCCATGTTAGAGAACTAATGCAGGAAAACACAGAAATAATGCATTATTTACACTACAATAGCATTCTAATTTGCGGCATATGGTGCTGCCAGATTGTGATCTATATCAATTAGCAGTGGTATACACATAATGAAAAAAATAAACAAATATTCTAATAATAAATACAATCTTTTTTTTCTTGGTAAACATTGTAGCTGCTGTGATATGTTGATGCTAATACATCAGACATTTCTATTCTGTCTTCTCTATGGAGGAAATTAGCCAATTCCATGCCTCTGGTTTATCAAACTCAAATGAAGCCCTGAATTCAACGCAAAAGACCTATAAATATATCTAGATACCATCTGCATGACTTTTTTAAAAACGTAATAATTTTTTTAATTCAGTTTTTTGTAAAGGGAAAAGTTGAACCCTGCCTGAAAAGTCAAATCTGTGACTAATGAATCATGATTAAATTAGTTTTTTTGTGAATCTGGTGTTTTCTGAACATTATAACAACAGAAGGCGTCTGTTTCTACAAATGTAAGGACAGCCATTTTGAATGTTATCATCTCATTAAATGGCTGTTATGAGTTGTTATCACTTCAGTGCTAATGCTTCAGACAGGAAAGTGAAAGGTAAACGGTCTAAGTTGTATTCACGTGGGTAAACGTGTTGATTTGAAACTAAACAAACCATTTTGTTAGGTTTAGGAAAAGATTATGGTTTGGGTAAAATTAAGTTTGTGGGTTAAGTGACTTTACTTACTTACGTAGTTTAAAAAAGTCAACATGTTGAGTTTTGATTATACACAGACACGAACAGCGGTCTGCAGGGTGAAAGTCCTTTGTTGTTTTGACACATCCATCCTCCATTTCCACTAGCCCTGTGTGGACTTATTCACTCTTTACACTACCTCAGTTGCTTTGTGCGTCTAATAGTGACACGGATGGGTTTACATTGGAGTGAGTTAAAAAAACAGCCCAGTGTGTCTCATTCATAGGCTAAAGAGTGCATGGTTATACTTTCACCTAAGAACAGATTTTTGTTATTGGATGAGTCTGTCTGATTATTGCATTTGTATTATTTTGTGGCTGCCAGGAGGAAGAAGCCTATCGATTTGGAGGCCCAGTGACTTTTTCTGTTAAGCCATATGTCAACTTTTCTAGCAACCATATCTCCTCATCCTTAGTTCAGAGAGAGAATATTTGCTTACTTTCTTTTTGCGGGTGGACTGGCGTTTGTTTATCATTCCAAAAGTTGGGGCAGTTACATTGCATTACATGGCCCTCTCAACCTAAAAGGCCTGCAGAGTAAACAAATCAAATCATGGCTGATTCCAAAAACAGGAAGTTTCTTTAAAGTACTGAGGTATGAGTCTGGAGCTGTCACAGCAGTTACACCTTTGCTTTTGTAGCAGTCTTGGACAAACATTACCTTCCCTTAAGGAAAAGAAGAGATAAGGAGGAATCAGGACAAGTCTCAAAGATTAACCCTATGACTCTCTGAAGATGAAGAGTGATGAAAATGGATCTGATAACCGGCTCAAAAACAGCACATCACACACAGTATGCATGGATAAAATGTGTTCTAGAATGAGAATTCAGAAATCCCTCCATAATTCCACATTAGGACCACAACACTTTGAAGAAAACCATATTAAAGTAGTTTTCTTCTGGAAACTGCTAAGAAACCACCTTGTTATAAATAAACCGAAGTCATACATTATCCTAGAGGTCACAATAGGTCATTTTATACAGTGCCATCAAGTTAAAATAGTCTTATCACTAGGAAATGGCTACAATGGGGATTAACATCTTGCACATGAATACAATTGAGCTCATCCGATCCACTAGAGACCCCTTTGATTATGACCATTCCAGTTTGTCCCCCATTCCAGTCCCCTTACCGAAACAAAGAATGACAGTGCACCAATGCATGCTCTACCTCGTCTAGTTTCATATGATACTATATATTTATATTGACCTAGCTTTAAAACTGAGCCCACTACAGCTTCTTAAAGGACAGAAATGTCGGCCTGGGATCATGCAGGTCTCAGAGGGTTCAGTATGGGCAATAAATCACACACATTATCTATTAGATATGTATTTACATCTTATTTTATTCTTGTAAATGTTAGGTTAATTTAAATAAACTGAGAATGAATTCAGAATATTGATTTTACACAATTGTACAAAAAAACAAAACCAAGCACTGGAGACTGTTGTGTGTAAACGTATCTTTCATCTATCTTCATTTGAGAAGTAGGAAACAGGCAGCAAATAACAAAATAATGATTCTGGTAAACAAACTGAAATAATTGTAAGTTGTTCAAAATGCTGCAAAGCAGGCATGGTGGTGAAGTTGTGTGTGTGCTTGTGTGTTGTTCAAATGCTCCACTGCTTGACAAGAAAAAAAAAAAAAAAAAAAAAAACTTTTAGGGGAGAAAAACATCAGCAGCCCACGGTAACGGGGGAGTCTGGGTTTTGAGATAACTCCATCTCTGGCTGCTGGGAGATGGAAAAAACACACACACACACACACACACACACACACACACACACACACACACACACACACACACACACACACACACACACACACACACACACACACACACACACACACACACACACACACACACACACACACACACACACACACACACACTAGTAGTAAAGCACATCCACAAAGTAAGCAGAGCTTCAGAGTGCACCTATGAATCCTAGAGAGGCAGGTGGAGGGATTCATTTTGGAAATCAATCCAAAATGATAATATATCAAAGCAGTAACGCATGTTTACACATTAAGAAGTGTGATGTGCAGGAAGTAGCAACACCTTACAGTTTTACTCTTACTACGGCAATAAACAGCCTAAAAGGTATTTGGAGACTGCAGAGATAAAAGAAAGCTATTACATTTTGTATTTCTCAAAATGATTGAAGTTTTTTTTGCCCACACTCACCCAAAATCTAGGTCATTTTTTCTTTTTCTTTTTCATTTGTGAAGTTGAATTGCTAAGCAAATAAACATTCCATCATTCCGCAAAATAACCATACATTACAGTCATGATACATAATTACCATCGTTTGCAAATCCTCCCGGGCAAAATTTGGAAATATAGTCTGCATCCAAAACGGGCGTGTGTACTTTCTTTTTTTGTTTTAGTGTGTGCGTGTGGTCGCGTGTGTACGTGTGTGTGAGTTTGTGTTTAAAAACTACTCAGTCATTGATCAACTACAGCCAGCTTGCTTCTTGCTCCCTCATTAACTGGAGAACATATTCTATAATTAATAGCAAGCTATAAATGATACACAGTGATACACCAAATATACTCCTCCTTAAGTGTAAATAAAAGGGTTGCGCATGTACATTTCGTGCTGTTTCTCTATGTACACTGTTAAAGAACCATCGAACAGTCATTACTGTGGCAGGAATGTTTGAAATGCACCTGATACTGGTTAAATGACAACCGCAACAGATAGAGCGCTTTAAATACTAAGGACATGTAGCTTTTGTGTGTGTTTTGCTAGGTTTAGGAAAAACAGGAAATACTGCTGTTCCATGTTTCTGGCCAACATTCCAAACTTTCTCATACTGTGAATTCAGTCTATTTCAGCACTGCAAAGTAAACAGATGTTTCATTAATTTTGATTTGCCCTTTACAATTTAATTTGATTTTCCAATTTCATCCATTAAGGTCAATGAGGAGTGACAGCGCCTCTATTCATGGTACTAAAGCCTGAGGAGGCTCTCTGATGCTTAGGTGAGTCAGTGTGTGTGTTTATCGGGTGCAAATGTATGAGGGAGAATGCTTAAATTCAAGCCTATTGATTAGAAATAGTCTCACTGAGTCTTCTCTTTTCAGGCTCTAAGCAGATTTTAAAAATGAGTTTGTACACAAAGCCTCGAAACACCAGGAGCATTGTACCCAAGCCTGAAAACCAGAGAATGGTTTCCTTTGACACATCTGCACTACTCTCCTTTGTTAAACCAACAGGTCCTCACTCCCAGCTCCTCGAATAGGGCTGCTAAGTGAAACCCGTGGCACCCTTTAGCGTCTTTAAGGGACACACTGGGCTTTCAAGTACCTCCAATGTGAAATCATCTGTGTCATTAATACATGGATAGAGCTACTGATGTGGTATGAAGAGCATGAAACTCCACGTATGGCAGACAGGAGGGGAGGATGGAAAGGTCAAACAAAAACAAGACTTTCACCCAGGAGACCACTGTAAGTGTCCAATGAGAAATGAAATCAACGCTGAGATTATTTTAATCCCAACCATTTATTTTAATCTCAACCATAACCTTTCCTTAAACCTAACCAAGTCGTTTTGCTACGTAAGTAAACATAAAAAACTAAGAAAATGTATGTTTTAAGTTTATTTTGAGAAGAGACTTTATGCATGTAACAAAAGGTTGAGCAAACATATCTATTTCCATGTCATCCAAAAAAATCTATTTAAAAGCGATGTCTCCTATTCAAACAACGACTCCCTTTTAAAAGTCTGTGTGTCTATGCAGGGTGAGACGATATCACAACATTGTGTTACGTCCAACACAAGGCTATTATCTTAATACCAATTCAATTAAATTAAAATCATATCTGAAAAGTTTGACATTCACATTATTATCATTAATAATTTACAGAAACCTTGTTTGCAAAAGGTCACCTTCTCTTCCCCCTCTCTCTTTCATACAGCGAGTGTGACAGATATTCGCAAACCTCAATGAAAAAAATGACATTTGATACAAAAGCAACTACTCCTATGTAGTGCAGAGCGAAGTAAGCAGGCATATGCGGGGAGCCAGATCCATGGAATATAATTTCATTTGTAAACTCTCTCATCACTCAAGATGACTAACGGGGCCAGGCCAGCGACATGTTGCGCCACCAGAAACCTCAGATTCTAGAGATTATTATATAGTGTAGGAAAGAACGATGAAAAATCTTCAATACTCCCTTCAATTGTTGGTATACGATTCGATTGTCAATCGGCACAGGCCTTTGTTTCCTGTAAACATGAACATATAAGCGGTATGTGACGTGCCGTCCCTGACACGTCCAAATCTGGCGCTACTGCCGCTCACATTCACTCCCAGTAGGGTTCTGTTCACATTGGCTATGCTGACGGTGGCCGATCCTCTGGAGGCGAGGTTAGCTGACGCTTTGTTGAGGAGATCAAAGCAGTGTGATAAGCTCATCTGGCATCATGTCCTTACACGCAATGGGGGAGCTCCTGCTGTGATGGTCTGGATCGCCTGCCACATATTTTTGGTGGTGTTGGTTTTGAGGTCTCTCTTCAGTCCCTCCTGACGCCTGCGCTTTGTCTCCTTAGATGCCAGCTTCCAGTCTCGCTCTGGCGATGCTCTATGTTTTCTTGTCACCTGACTGAAAGGGAGCTGTTTTCTCTCCGGATAGGGCCTTCACCTCTCCATTCATCCAGTCTGCCTTGTTGGCGAATGATTTCATTGTCTGTTTCCTGTGAATCTCCTGTGTGTGAAGGCAATTTCAGTATCCAGTGCTGGAATGGCAAATGCTGAAATATGTTGACCATAATTGCGAAAAACAAGGTGTGATTTCATGAAACCTTGGATTATTACTTTGAAAACTACAGTAACTCCACAGAATACAGTAATTTAGCTCTGCATAACTTTACACACATATGTAAATAATCAAAATACTTGAAAAATAGCTAATATTAAATCCAACAACACAACTATTAAGCCAAACATAGCAGGCGTTTGTCTTTAGGGAGCTTTCATCAAAAGAAATTACAGGAAATGTTTCTTTTATTTTTAAGTTTGGGAAACACTTCCTCTTATGGAAAGATGAGACCTCCCACAATAAAAGTAGAGCAATTTGTGCATTTTGACATGATGCCAAGTCAAGCCAGAAATAACAAAATCTAAAGACAGAACAATAAACTATAAAAATAAGATTAAGTTGGAAACACGTCATCCTGTACATTGAAAAGAATCCTCGAGCTATGTTCCAACACCACAATGATGTGAATGGATCGTATCTCACTTTTAATGGGGATGATACACTCATCAGATTTGGCCTCACTTGAGGGAATTTAAAACTTTGTTACCTACAATTATCTCATTAGCTATATAGAACGAGGGGTAAAAAAAAAGAGTCAAGGGGTGACAAAACAGCCCAACGAAGAAAAAGACCAAAAGAGTCCAAAAAAAGAAAAATGGCGAGTTCAGCAGAGAAACTTCTTAAGAAAATCAACTGAATAGTCCTGTTGCTTCAAAGCTGGACTGATTACGCTCGGTAGCCTAAATTGCTGTGTGTATGAGTGCAGCTGTGTGTGTGTGTGCGTGATAAGAGAACAATAGCGTCTGATTAACCCATCCTCACCTCCCCATGGGTCTCCAGAACCTGGACTCCATGCAATCACATCCAGACTCCTCGCACAACCGTACATCTGGAATTAGGTTGTGATTTACGTGAATAACAGTAATCGGCTTTCTTAATAGGCGGACCTCCGAGAAAACAGGTGATTGATTGTTGGATATGGAGGAAGTATAATGCTGTTTTATGCATGAAAAGGAAGTGAAGCTATTAAATCCTTTTCCAGCTAAACACTTACATACAGTATATTGCAGTCAATTTAATAACTCCCTTTAAGTTTCGGGTTGGCATGAAAGAAAAAAATAGAAAATATATTGTTAAGGAGGCATCTACACCAGTTTAACACATCAGAATCAGGTTACATTTCCTGAGAAGATCTACTCAGCCTGTAAAACAGTTGATGTCTCTGTGGCTCTGGAGAAGCTTGAAAATAATTCAGGGGTTATTGTAGCTTGGGCTTGCAAACTTGTTTAAGAGAATCACAAACTGCGGTAGTGGAGACATGGGTATTGTAGAATCAGAACACATGATTGCTCTCAGTAAGGGGTCATGTTTAATCAATATGCAGTGCATGGTCTTAAGTGCATGGTTTAAGTGCATTAAGGGCGTATCCGACTTTTGCTAGTTAAATAGCAGGGAAATACTGTGCCATTGATCTGGTTGGAACAGGTTCTTGTTGATCAATGGCACAATTGCAAGTCTGCTGCCTCAAGATTGCAGTTGCGCCAAATACGTGCCTAAACACACCTCACGGGCGCACAGATGGGTACACAATGTGGCCGCTTGGTGTGGAAAGCATAACTGGCTTGGTCTGACACAAGCAGTGACAAATGTGCTGCGCTGTGCGCCAGGTTGTAAGATAGAACCCATTCATAATGAGGACCAGCAGTGCGATAAGCTAAATGTGAACATCAGGATGCTAACAATAAATGGTAAGTGAGCTGCATTACATTACATTACATTACAGTCATTTAGCAGACGCTTTTCTCCAAAGCGACTTACAATTGTATTCAACATAGGTATTCAAGAGAACTACTAGTCACCAGAAGTCATAAGTGCATCTCCTTTCTTAAACAAGCATCTAAAACTGCATATATATATATAGGAATTTCTATCCAAAGAACTTTACAATTTCTCTCTGCTTCATGTGTGCACTCTCACGCACTCTCACATCCCATTGGCGGTCTCAGAAAAGGATGATGTGATGTTTTGAAGGTATTTGGTCATATATCAAAGTATTAGATCAAAGTATTGGATATCAAAATCCCCACTTGATGGTGGCGCAATACAAAATGAAGGGAACACCAAAGTCCTAACAAATAATCATCATGGCACTGTGGATGTCATGGCAATCCATACAATAGCTGTTGAGATATATCAGTCCTGTGTTGGAGCGACGAAGCGACAGACTGACGTTGCCATTCCAACAGCCACGAAGACAGCGTGGCTAAAAATGAAGTCTTCAAGTCTGCATAATTGCTATAGCTCCACCGTTGGTAATACAGGTTATTTTACGAGCGGATTCGGATTATCAAGATCAGAGAGCTGCTGAAAGCCAAAGATGCGTCCATCGGGGAGGTCTAATGTAGAATTAGCATTGAGAGTTCTCTTCCTCTCTTCCCGTGCATGATTTCCCTTGTTTGATACCTTGTTTGCCTGGTTGCCTGTGGCTGGTGTGCTTAGCATTACTAATGGCATTGCTACCAAATGGATTACATTCCTATTAACATGTTGACACTGTCTCCCCCAGGCTTCATGACAAACAGAAACGGAGAGATGGGGTTGCAGACAAATACAGAAAGAGAGCTCAGGCTTTTAGGATGAGAGACCCAGAGAAGAGAGGGGAAAAATAACCGTGTTATGCTAATACACATGAAAGCCTATCCGATGTTCAACTCAATCCTCCTCTAGTCAAACACCAAAGCATTCACTGCAGTCGAACATTGTGTTTGTTCTGGTAATCATTTGTAGATACAACATCTCTCTGTTCTGATAAAGTCAGTGTTTGCCTGTTTTGTCGATTACAAGGTCAATTTTCCGTTAGGCTTGAACTTACACTGCAAGGATTTGACCAGCAACTCGTCTCGGAACCCATTGGCTATCAGTCTGACAACGGATGAGCCTCTGGGGAAAAAATAACTATATGTATACTATACGTTTTCCATGCACTGCTAATTGTTTAGAGTCCCATAAGAAACCTGAGACCCAGGACTGGAGTTGAGAGATGACTAGTACTACTCAAACTACAAACAGAAACATGAACACGGAAAATACAAAATGCATGCCTTTTATTCTGCATATGAATGCAGAATCTGTAAATAGAGATTAACCAGAACCTAAAAGGCAAGTTTAGTTTGTACTTTACTTTTCTATCTATTTCTGATTAGTTTTTGGTTATTTCCATGTCATTAGAAAAGACATATATGGTTTGTACCATCTTACAGTATTTTGGGTACAGTATGAACTGCTTGAAAAGGATTCAATTAAAGAAAAATGCTAAATGTTTTGTTTGACTTTTGGGAGATGATGATGCTTTATTTTCAAGTTGTCAGAGGTGCTAACACTATCCTTTCTGATTGCCAATTTTGTCAAGGTTTGTAATTTTGTTTTACCTATTGAGTATTTCCTTCCACGGTCCTAAGGTTTTAATAATACATTACAGCATATATCCTTGGCTTTATTGTCAATCTGATACTGCCATAACTCTTTGTGCAGTACAATGTGTCCAAATGACCCTGAGCACTGCTTGACCTCAAATCAATATCAGACGTTTTCCTGCCCACACACTCCTCCGAACTCAAACACACAGACTCACAGAAACTCACAGGTTTTCAGTGAAGTGTTAAACTGTCTGGCTGAAAAAGAGGAATTCAGTCTCTGGTGAAGGTGACAGTGATCAACTGTGACCAATACAGGCAGTAACGGTGCCAATGACGATGATGCTGATGGTGATAAACCTGGTTAATGGAGTCGAGTAATTAATTGAAGTTCACAGTTTGAACCCATCTTAGCTCATTTGTATCCAACCAGAACACACACAATAATCACCAAACACAGTATGGTGCCTTTTCCTGCGCACATGCTGCGTAGATGTTTTTCACGGCAGACATTTTGACTTGTCATAGCAGTCAAACCTTACTCACACCTTACCTTTAAATTTTCCATTTGTTGAAATTAGCTAATGTTGTGCAGGACTTGATATAGAGCTGACACACATGGAATATCGTCATTATATGTATACTATACAGTGACTGGCTAGCATTATGTAAAGCATATATGGTATGATGAACTTCCACCATTATTTCAAAGAAAATGAAAAAATATTGTAATAGGGAGATTGGCATTAATGCTCGGAAATTCTCGGGAGGAGGGGCTACTAATGTTTGCAGCACTGGATCTAACAGCTAATGTATAGGGTTCCACTGAGTAAGAATATGGTGCATTCATGCCCTGTTCAGTCTAAAAGTGTATTGGTGAAGGCAAATCATCACATCACATAAGGTGTTCTAATGTATTCTGGTTAAATGTAATTTAAAAAAGAAACTTTAAAATATACAGTTGTTTGTAGAAGATGTTTCACAGCAGTATAAAATTGATATTAGAGAGGGAATTATGACCTGTTTAACTTCCTGACACTGTCTCTAATCAGGTAATAAAACATGATTAGAACTACTAATAACTAGGATTTTTTTCCTATTGATTTGGATTGTCTTTTTATGAACATAACCACCATAAATGAGTATAACAAAGTAAAAGGATAACATTTAGAACTTTTTTATGGTTTACACTGACTTCGGAGCGGGTGAAATACTTTTTTTGTCTGTAGCCTTGTGCCAGCTGCCATGACAAAACAACAACAAAAACAATCTGTATCTGCAGATACTATGGCTCATCTATGATTGGCAATCAGGTATCTGTGGTAAAAAAAAAAACATGATCTCCTAAAAAAACAGGCATCTCAAAAGAGTTATATTTGATCCCCCCTTTTTCTTTCTGCTGATCGGATCCATGATTCAAAACCGTGGAACGATTTCAACCATGACTTTTTTGAACCATTGCATCCCTTATCACAGCCACCTTAAAAGCACAAATGTTTAATTTTCAGAAAAACACTAATCATTGACACATCCCACTTTGAATAAATGCTTTAAAAAATCATATCAGGCCTTAAATAGGTGGGAAAACACCATTCTGTATATACCACTAACTACATAGAATTGACTATATATGAAAAACAAACAGCTAAGCTTCTGAAAACAATGCAGTACTTCTGACACTTTGTGCCAGGCAAACACTCAGAAACACACTCAGGGGACTTTGGGTAGCTGCCACCAACTGCTTGTTGTCTCAGGCTTAACTTTTCCCCCAGTCAGGGTTAGCTTGTCTTTGTCCACCGTTTCAACCTGACTGCCAACATAAAAGGTCAAACAATTACTGGCCCACCTTTCTGTTTCGCATTGCTCTTTTCAGCTGGCTGTGCATGTGTGTGTACAGTCTGGTTGAATGTCAGCTTTTAGGTCAAAGATTGCTGGTATAACAGCATTTGAAAGTGGCCCTTTTCCACTTCGTAACGTATCTCTCTCTCTGTCTGTCTCAAACACTTTGGCCCTGACGTAGCATAGTTCACCTCCTCAGTTCAGATGTCTGAAATAAAGGACAAAAGTCGTTGTATTATTTTTGTTATCTTTGAGGTGCTTTCTGCTTGAGTAGTTGGCACAGAGGGAAGTGTGGCAGGGAATACAAAGTAGAGGGTGGGATGACATGTGAAGGAGCCATAACCTTAACCCTGCTTACAGTTTGTTCTTACTCTTCCTACGTTCTACACAAATGGTTTCTTAGATCTGCAGCAATCAGGCTTCAGAAAACAACAATTTTCTAGAGATTGTGATAATTTCTCAATTGCGTTGTACCATTTGTACACTGATGATACTGTAATCTATTTCTGTTTCTCATCAGTAGTCAATCTCTCACACTGTTGCCTTTGTTTTTTTTCCTATTCCATTCAACCCAACTTAAGTTGGAGTTGAATGAAATTGAAATGGTCTCTAATTATTAGGGTATTAATTATTAGATTTCAGATTTTGTAAATCAAACAACCACAAATGAAAAAAGTAAATTTCTCCTTTGAAAAAACATTTGTTAAGACTAAATCATGTTTCTCCTTTTAGGTAAATAAATAAACATTTTTTACCTTCATTTGATTATGCTGATCTTTATTTTGTTTGTATTGTTACAACAATGATAAACATCTCAACCAGATTTACCTTTTTACCTAAAATATATTTTACCACAGGGCAGACATTCTTTTTTGTGTTTTTATTTTGCTGTAAAATCAATGAAATATTGCCTGTGCAACATCAACTACATTGACACAAACTGTCCAATTCCCATCGCAACAGAGGGGAATGATACTGACAGGACTGTAATCCTTTTTTAATAAAAGACCAATCTGAACCCCATATATTGGCTGGCCCCGAAATAATGCGAACTCTCTGGTCTTTAATCCTGGTCCTCAGGACTCTCTGGTCTTTAATCCTGGTCCTCAGGACTCTCTGGTCTTTAATCCTGGTCCTCAGGACTCTCTGGTCTTTAATCCTAGTCCTCAGGACTCAGAGCCATGCAGGTTTTCATTCTAGCAGCATAATCAGGTAGTGATTTACACCTGGCACACCAGGTGAATGTAATTAGCCGTGATTCTGACTGAGTGGACATCCTGCATTGCCATCTACATGCTGAATGGCTTGAAAACCACAATTTATAAATGCAATTTGACACACACTGTATTCTGTGTGTGTGTGTGTGTGTGTGTGTGTGTGTGTGTGTGTGTGTGTGTGTGTGTGTGTGTGTGTGTGTGTGTGTGTGTGTGTGTGTGTGTGTGTGTGTGTGTGTGTGTGTGTGTGTATGAGTGTGTCTATGTGTGTGCCCATAAAAGAGAAAAGAGACTTCTTGTTAGCTTCTCTTTCCTTCTACACACAAAAAACTAGTCCAAGGCACATGATGAGTGACATTTGTACATATATAACTTTGCAGTTGGTCAAGCATGGAGTTTATTGGGCATGCTAAATTATGCCGGTATCTAAAGCATCACTACACACACACACACACTTGCAAACGGTGGCCCTCTGCTTCAGTGTGTAATTGCCTAACTGTCTGGTCGGTTGACTATCTGAGGCAGGACTGTTTGCCTGAGTGATTGGCTTAGCAGCTGACTGATCCACTAATTGAGTAGCTCAGTTTGTGAGTGACTGGCTGGCTAAACAATTCCGACATGACTGGGTGGTGGTGAGAATGAGCAATATGTGTTGTTTTTGTCAAGACAAAACTTTTAAGATGTCAGGGGTCTGTGCTTATTAGCCATTTATTATATCCATAGAACATGCCCATTGCCAGGGGGGTAATTTAAGGTTCAGATTCCAGGTCCCCTAACCTAGTTCCTAGAATAGGCCTTTTTTTTTGACAGCAGCCATTTTGACATGCCATGGCAGGGTAAACACTGGTGTAATTTATTACATTGATGGTACCATTCTATTTAGTGTGTCACAGTCATTCCAGTGAGCCTGCAGGAACAATACCAGGGCCCTGGCCGACCTAAATGGAATAAGGTCATAATTAATGTTATTAATTATACCATTTATCCTTCGATGAGTTGTCAAAATGGCTTCTGTGAAAAGGGCCTGTTGTGATTTGTCACTGTCCCTGCAGGATCCTCTGTTGTAATTGATGAGAGTCAAAACTGTCATCCACCAAACCTTCATGTGGGCAACATTTGTCTTAGTGTTGCTTACCCAAGGCAAAGATTAACTTCAAAGTTAGGAGCCTTCAAAACATGGTTGACCCCAGATGTAGTTCTACATATAGTGTAGTGTCACATTCTGACATCGTGTTATGTGGTAGGATCCAGTTTCATCTAGATTACCATTAGCCGGTCATAAGCATGGGAAAAAAACATTTGTGCATGTCTTTATATTTGTGAAAACCCTGGATAGGCCATTTTACGGTTGTAAACGTAAACATTCCAAATTTGTCTCATGGACAAAGTGGATTTTTATTCCTGCTATAGTGTATGTGAATGTCATGAGCTGACAGGAAGTGAACATGGAACCAAGTTGTTGCCTATGTAATTATTTTAAAACAGTCTATAGGCTGTAACAAAGGATCCAATCAACCAGGTCAGGCTTGACTCACATACAGAACCTGTAACTTAATAAGTGGATCGAGTATCAGCCAGAAATGACTTATTCACTTTGAATACACTTTTTTTATTATTTTTATAAGTGACAAAGAGCTAGCAGCTTTCCCAGTCTATACAGGAAGTAAGTTTTACATCCCGTTGCCACACTACCAGCCAGTCAGCATGGCAACCGTAAATCGAAAGAAGAAATTCAACACATCACTCAAGCTATCCTCACAATTATACACATTGACGAGAAGAGGCAAAGCAGGAATTCATGCTTCATTCCCCCCATTGATTCTTCCATTTTATGCTAAATGCAGCCTGTGATTGGCTGTCCGTTTATTCTAAATGGTGGGCTCTGACTGGTTTGACATTTTGCTCTGAACAACAGGCACTGATTGGTGAGGGAGCTGATACCGGGCCTGGACTGGTATCCAGCAGGCCGTGAATGAACGCACACACAAAGTCTGTATAGCCAATACATGCGCACACACAGAGATAAAAAGGGACATTTTTACGACTTGATACAGTGTAGCAATGGATGGAAAAGGAAAGAAAAGAAAGACGACTGGATGAGGTGCAGTTATAATCTACCTCTCTCTATATGTTCACATTAAGCATTTACTCTCCTGTATTTTTCAACCTTATTTGCATTCCTTCATTTTGTGAGAGATGAGGAGAGACTGAGATAGGAAATAAACGAAAGAGCTGATTTGGTATGCGAGTGCAACAGCATCACAACAGGGAAAAGCTAAATTGAAATGTCATTTTGTATTCATCACTAGGCAGTGAGAGTGTATGTGAGTGGGCAACAGGGTGTTTGCACATTATAGGGTGTTCAGTTTGTGTGTGTGTGTGCATCAGTTACCTTCTTAACCAACAATGGTCCTCTGGGTTGTTACATATTTACCAACAGGGGGTGCGGACAGTTCCACTGCAGTATATGGAGGTCCCCTTTTTGATAGGTAGGAATGGCTCAAAGTCGCCTCTTGGCAATTTCTTAAAAAAGAAAGAAAAATAAGCTTATTTGCAGTAATGTTATTGGAAAAGACCCTAAAAGTATATATTTTTTTCTGTTTATGGTTTTTAAAAATGACCAGAAACAGAGGTCCACCGTTGGTTGGAGTAGCGTGATAGTCCACTGTTGGTAATGGAAATATGTGAGAGTGTGTGTTTGAGAGAAAGAGATAGAGGTTGTTTTTGCTAGTACAGTACAAATGCAGCACAAATTAGTTACTCATTCCTAAAAAGGGCTACCAACCAGTTCCAGAGCCAACTTCCCATTGATTGACTGATTTTTGACATTTTTTGTGGTTCAAATTTAACAAAAAAACAGAAATGGAAGCTCCATCATATTAACATTTGAGGTAATGTTGAGAAGGAAATCAACTACAAATTTCCATGAGAAAATCCAGCTCCACTTGGCCGAAGCCATGCCGTACACAACATTCCTGCATGGAAACAGGGCCCAAAAGTCTCACTTGACAATTAAGAATTAAGATCTTACAATGACTAAATGATGAAGAAAATAAAAAAAATGATTAGACTTTAAAGGTCTTGATATATAGTATGTTGTATGTTTACTTAAACTCAACAACAAAATATAAAAAAGGAAAAGTTATTTTTGTTCATAAATATGAGTATTAGGTGTAACAGGTTTTCTAACAAGAAATTAATAAATAAGAAGCTAGTCAGGCCTAAAAAAAGAGGTGGAAAAAAAGCCCTATGATATGGACTCTTCCTAATCAACTGATATAGCTATTGCTGGTTCAGCATTAGCTATTGTCGTAAAGACAAACATAAAGAGTTGTTTTGTTTTCCTTCTTTCCTCTCAAACAGACAACCCAAGCACCTACTGAACCCTTTTACCTGAAATGAAACCTGCTTTCATCTGTCAAAAATATCTATTTCTTTTATGTGACATGACAATACATTTGATCTCGCAGAGCACTGACAGAGCAATAAGCAGCTTTGAAAAAAGGATGTGACAGTTATATTTTTTGTATGTAAAACTAATAAATAAGAGAGGGATATTTGACAGTTCCACAATACAAGGAGTGTGTATGCACTGACAAGTTATGAAGGAGAAATTTCTGCTTTGGAGAAATCCTCACATACCCTGTTATCATCATATTAATCCCAGGTCATCAGATATGGCAGCTTGGTCAGTGGCCCTACGCCTCAAACTATGATGTTATATTTGTGGTGAGAGTAAAGGAGCAGGTCAGGTGACAGATTATAAAACGTGATAACGTCCAAGAAGGGAGGAGGTCTGGTTTGACAAAATAACAAAAAAGAAAAAGATTTTTACCCAGTGTTTTTGTCCAGTGTTTACCATTTGGCAACGTCACTTATTTAAACTTCACAAAGTGAATTAAGTAAAGTGACCTTATCTCGCGTTTGCAACAGAGTCAACTTAACTATGTTACAAAAGTTAATATTTTATGCCCAAACCACGATCTTTCCCCAAACCTAACAAAGTTGTTTTGTTGCTTAAACCTAACCGAGTGGATTCCTGATTCAGGGAAAGTTTATTTTGAAAATATAATAAATTCATGTTTACGAGTGGAAATTGACACAAACAAAACTGCCATGTGCAAAACTGTCGCTAGGCGTATACGAAGAGCGCTGTAGTTTGAAGCACACAGACATTGACCATACCGATGTATTGGACGAGTTGGGCATAAAATGTGTTGGATCTTGCATGTATGTGTGTTACGGATGACTGTGAATCCACATTTATATTCATATGCATGCACAAGGAATACAGTGGTTACCAATACAGCCCCACCGTTTGCACTTCTTGCAACACACTTAAGGTGAAGTTATGGGTTAGGGTTATTATAAATATGTATATCTATACAATATTCAGTGACATGCAGTGGTATGAGTCTCTGTTAACTAGGATGACATGCAATACATGTCAAAGTATTTTGGTCATTGAAGTCATTGTCACCACAGATGGGAGGAGGGAAGGAAACATTTACATGACAGAAAATCACATGTGAGTGGAACAAGATGAAACAAAGCTGAGTCAGCGTGCTTCCTCCAGTCATCGGTGTAAAATTAGATCAGGCGAATTGTTTCGGCGGATTTGCCTTATTTTCTCCCTCCTTCCTGTCATCCTCCTCCATGCTTTATTTTCCTTCCCGTCACCCTGCATGACAAATACAGTAGCTGGCAAGCTCTGACACAGAATGGTAGAGGGAAATCAAGTCATGGCACCAGGCTGGTATTAATACTACCCAGTATGACAGAGAGAGGAGTTCATATTGGTGCGTAAACAATGCAGTCCTATGTTTAAAGTGCTTACGTATGAATGTTAAATCATCCTCTTTCCAGTGTTAATTTATTCACCGTCAAAAACATGATGACAGTGCTTCCAGATTGGGATTGATTGTATAGGATGGCACGAGAAGTCTAGTAGCGGGGATTTCACATTTTTTCTTTCAAGTAGGGCCTCCTGCAGTCTGCCAGTTGCCAGAAAAAGTGTGCCATCTGGTCCAAAAACAAAGACTGAGAACTATTAAGACGGCCTTTTAAATACCACAGACAGTAGGAAACCATTGATCTGTTCTTGGAACACCATTTCTCTGAACCCTTCCTCCGGATGCTGGGTTTACTTTCCCCTTTTCTTAATAGTGTAGCTGGAAAGTGAAGAGCTGCAAATTAGAGCCTGTTAGGAGTAGCCACAAGAGAAAGACACACATGCATTGGCTACAATGCCTGTGTTTTTTTGTTTTTTTCTGCTTGTTAAATACTGAATACAGAAATGTGAGGGGCCAATTCACAATAGGGTTACACGTCCACTGCTCAATTTGCAAATCAGAAGGTGCCGACGATTAATTAGAGAGGCTGCTGAGGAAAAAAATAAAATAAAATGTATGCAAAGAAAGTATCAAAACCACAGGGCCTGGTGGACAGACAGCACTTAGGATGCTGCTTTGCTGAAACTGAACCGGAATGACGAAATAAATAACACTATGTATAGCGCACCGATTGAAAATCATGTTGCATCTTCTGACATGACATTGGAGTCCTGTAAATGCTAAGCACCCAACAAGGAGAATTAATAGACCATATTCATAACCATCTATACTGTGGGCCATTAGGGCTAGACACAAATATTCAAACACGAATTTGTAAAAATGAATGCCTACAAACGAAAGATGGTTATGTTGCAGTACTCTGCCGTCCTTCTCAGCAGAGAACGGAGCAGTATCTGACTGTCAGTCCTTTCCCAAGTCCCAGGGCCCTCGCTGCAATTGCTCGTGTCAGAGCCCATGGGGGGGCTCTGGCAAATAGGGTTTTAGCGTTTTATTTACCTTAAGCCTGTGTGTTTCTCTCTTTTGTCATGGCTTCAGAGTCAGGTGTCTCCTACAGCTCTCTTTTTATTTACCTGCCTCCTGTCTTGCCCCATGGCTGTCTTATTGTTCCTATTTCCCTCAAAGGATGAGCAAAGTTTCCAGCTTTTTTACCTGTTCATTTGCAGTAAGCACCTCCCTAAATTATGCACCCAGTATGTACATTTATGTGATTTAATTTCACCCCATGAGAAGCGCTTTTTGAATTGGCCTGTTACTTACCAGTACAAAATACTGACCCTGTTCATTTGTGTGCCCCCCCCCCCCCCCGCCCCGCCCCCCGCGTACCATTACTGCAAACCACCACTCAAAGCACTAATAAAAGTAGGCATGCACGTTGCAGTTACTTTACGTATCAGGCTAGTTAGCAGCTTTTGCTGGCCAAACAAGACCCTAGGGGAGGTGGATTTTGCTTCTGCTGACCTGCTGTCTGCAGTGCAGTGTGGAGCTCAGTTCAGTTAGACAGCGTGTGGATGGAAACTTAGAGGACTGCAGAGGTAAAAGTCTGGTTGGTAAATAGTTTGCCCCCTTTTTCTGCATTTTGTCATCAGCAGAGCAGTTTTATGCTCTATGGCAAAGTGACAACTCTTTTCACTGTGTCCTGCTGCTGTATGGACATCTACTTGTGTTATATGCAGCATGAAATGATATTGTTGTTGTAAATATTTTTGACTGACTTCTTTATCATAACAAGTGTTTCTGGCTGCACTGTAAACGGATGGTGTATTTGTGACAAAGTCTCGGCTCAAAGAGGGTTTTCTGTATTATGAAATGGAAGTTGGTGATACCTGCTTGAACATGGGTGTTGGACAATCAACCAGGACTGGAACCCTAATGATGTACTTATTATATTCTTTAAATTAACAATGGATCAAATTACTATTTGTAATTTGAAAAAAGGTAGCGCTTGAATCCAAAGAGAAAGAGATCTCAACCCAAGCCTATAGTTCAAAGCTGTACGGAGCATTTTAGCGTCTTTCAGCTCGATATTTTTGGTTTTCCAGCCTGCTACTTTACTGATTTGGTTAAGCTGTACCAAAAAAACTGCAAAAACAGTCTGATGGACTCACCGTGGAGTACCTGTCCAGCTCCAAACGGCAAAAACAAAAACAGAGGACTAGCTGGTGAGGAAAGCGGGTACCAGCTAAAGAGACAAATATTTTTCTCTGGACTTAAAAATTGCTTATAGGTCTGTGAATATTAGACTTATGTTCATTAGGGGGCTATTTCACAAAAGCCAATTTAAGAAATGCGGGGCCAGAAAAAGTGAGGCTGTACCTATTGTCAAGTCAGTCTTAATACATTTCACACAAGCCATGCTAGGTTGAGGAGCTGTGACTAGGTCAAACCAGGCGTGAATAATTACATATGGTTTAGGCTTTTTTTTTTTTTCTCTTTTAGGCTCTTTAACAGACCACAAGGTCGATTGCATATCTACTAATGCTGAAATGGAGAAGAGGCAATCGGGGTACTTTACACCCAATGAGCAACAGCTACGGACGGAAGTAGACTAGGAAGCAAAATATATATAACATGTGCAAACAGAAACCTGGTTGCTGTTATAAACAGTGAGAAAAGGCATGGCAGACCATAGCGGACTCACTGAACCCATAAGTAGCCCCAAATATTAATTTACCAACCACTGCTCTTGAAACTGTCATAACTAAAAAAAATTAAGAATGAAAGTTTCTTACCATTTGCACAAATGAACAGTTATATATACTTTTTCTTAAAATGAACAGTGGAAGTTAATATGTTACTCAGGAAGATAACCATGAAAACTATGAAAATGTATTCCAACAACTACACAATGCTACAATATGTGTGTGTATGTGTACAGTTTTTTTTTGTTTGTGATATTTGATTTTCACCTCTGCCACCAACCTTTTTTTTTTTTTTTTTTTTTTTTTTTTTTAAATGTGTGCAAGTTGAGAGTTGAGTTGAAACAATTTAAACATAAAAACATTATAAGAGTAAAAATACCTGTCACATGAATAAGTATAAAAATAATAACAGTCATAAGGTTGAAATTATAACAGTTCTAAACTGAATGGCAACATTTACCTGTAATATTTTAATTAAACTAGGGGAAAGCTTGGTCTGGAGCAGGCTAGCTGCACAAAAGAAATCTCCATGGTAACTTCTGTGCCACTGCTTCCAGGAACCGAGTCACGGTTAAATTCAACCAGCATAACTGGAAAATCCATGTTTAATCCTCTGTCTAGGTTTTATGAAGAAGCCCCCAGGTGGATAAAAACACAGTGTGCTGTGTAAAAAGGCAACTGCTCACCAGAGCAAATTTATAATCTTAAATTCTGAGAAAGTGTCAAAAGCCCGTGTTTTATTGACGTAAAGGAGGCTTTAAAGTTTGTAGTTTGTGCGTTTACAAAAAACAGGCTGTGGAGTGCAAATCTTTCAAGGCAGAAAAAAATTGAATCAAAATGTCTGTAATGGTTCCAAACACAAATTTTATAATTTAGGAATCAGTATGCTCAGTAAGTTTCACAAAAGTGGAACCAAAAATTGTTAAAAATGTAACTGGAGACTGAAATGTGCCCCATGTTGACAAATTGCTTTCCTTCATTTTAGTGTACTATTTGTTTATCGCGTTTAGCAAATTTTGCTTTCAGTAGAGACCCACTGAAGCAGCGATCTGAGCAGGTGCATAAAAAAAATAAGGTAAAATGGTACTATTAGACCAGGAGCTTGTCAAATTAGGAAATGGAAATATTCACAGCTGTCACACTAAACCAGAGTCAACCAACAAAGTAGAAGAACGGTGCTGCCGAGCTGAACCAAAGGAGTAAATTAACTGTTTTACACAAGAATAAATGGCAACCAAATTCTGTCAATTAATAAATATGGCTGTGCCCCCCCCCCCCCCTCTCCCTTACCATACTGCACATCTGAAGCTCATCTCTAGTGGAGCCGCGGCTTTTGAAGATAATCATACTCCCTCAGATGAATTTCATTTTCAGAGGAGCTTTGAAATTGTGCTGAATCCGTGTGGAAATACATTAGATGCAAGCTTTACACTTCAACATAGTATGCAGGTCAGCTTATGGGAGGTGAATTAAACCTTGAGAGCTTGGTCCCGTGTATCTGACAGTGTGAGGAGTTTATTAGTAAGGATGCATCTGTGGTCAGTGCTTGTACAAGGCTAAATGAATATTAATGACATGAACGATCGCGTCTTGTAATGTCTCATGGAAGCATTACTGTAAAACCTCATTAAAATGCAGCGCTCGTTAGATGTATGCGAGCTACGTGGGAAAAACCTCATTGGTAGGCAACGGACGGCTTTTTCTCTTGACAACTTTGAAAGAGTTTGAATGCTTTTTAACAGCCACGCTGATTTGACAGTTATTCCCATATGTGGAGAAAATAATGGTGAGGCGGGGTCACTGGAGGACAATAACAAACTTGTAGATGCTCTTCTGGATGCTCTGTGACACTGCTGAAGCATTCATTTGGAATCCTGTCATGCTTCCAATTACCTCCTTCCTTTCCTCTTCCCTCTTTCTTTCCATTGGAATTGCTTCAAAGGAGATGATTTATTTGTACATTGGTTTATTAAATCAAATTCTTCGCATCAGATCGGGCCGCTAAAAAATGGACGGGCTCGGAGTCTAGAGCGATAAAGTGCACCTTCCTCACCTTTTGTTAGATGCGGGAGGAAGACAAAGGAGAGATTGAAAATCACCAACGCTTTCCGTGAATGATTAGACCTCAGCAACTTTGTTTTGGAAATTAAATCAACGTTTTTTTTCCTCTTATACCCAAAACACACATCTCTTCCTGTCTCTCCATGTTGCTTTGTTACTCTGTCACCACGTTCTGCAAACAGTGAAGTGAGGGTTTATATGTTCGATGTGGCTACCTCGTTGCCAAAAGTCTCATTTGATTGGATTCATTTCTTTGTAAACGCACCTGGGACCAGAATCAGTTTTACTGAAAACAAAAGACATGGATTTGACGGAAAAATACTCTGGTAAATGATGCAGATTTTTACAAATATATTCAGCATGTAACGAGAAAATAAATAATCCACCAACACAGAGACACAGGATTAGAACCGAAGAAATGTTTTCTTCATTTCACTCGGTCTTTAAAGTCAAATAATGAATAATTAACTTTACAAAATGAACAATAGGCACAAAACAAAACAAAGCAAGAGTGCACAAATGTCTCCTGACCTTAATATATAAGATTCAACCTCTTCAGCCTGATATGCTTATATATCTATAGATTGTTACCTCACACGGCACTTGGATTCTCCACATATCGCAAGATCACACAAGAGTCCATCTTGCCAGGCTTCAAGGGATGCGTTTGAAGTCAGAGAGGTTGATTGACTGATGGTTCATCCCAGAACCTTTTTTTTTTTTTTTTTGAAGGGGCCTACATTGTTTCCAAATAGGTTCCCAATGACGGTTTCCCAGATGGTTCTGTGTAACAAACAAAGCAAACTGTGTTACATTGCTTGACCACAGGGAGGAAGAAAAAAAACAAAAAACATCAAGAAGATAATCATAAAATTCATCAGCTCAATGTGTCAGTTTCAGTTTGAGGAGCTTGACTTCCAGTATTTATCGATCAGTCAGTCACATAACGACATGACCCCCGAGTTCAAACTTTGATTCAAGGAATAAAGAAAACCCCCCCTCAGGGACCAATTGGCTTAACAGGAAGACAGGGGATTACATCTGCTTAACCGTGGAAAACAGCTACGAGGAAGGCTCACATACAGACATCTACGGGAGCGTGAATAATATGGCATAAGCTCCTAACAGAATGCTTTCCTCGACACAGAATTACCTTTTTTTCTGTCAATGGCATATTGTGACTTACAAAAGATATGATTCTTCTATGGTATGAGCACTACAGCAGCACAGCAGGAGCAACACACACACACACACACACACACACACACACACACACACACACACACACACACACACACACACACACACACACACACACACACACACACACACACACACACACACACACACACACACACACACACACACACACACACACACACCCTGAGATTATCTTCACACAAACTAGGCACATAGCTCCTATTTTTCCAGATTTAAAATCACAGGTAAATGAAAAATATAGTGTGTAAAGACACACGGGGCAATGCCTCAAGCCATACGGTGTTTCATCAGCATAGTAAATCACTTGTCTCTTGTACTGCCATGTAGTGTGCAAGCATGTTACATCACATAAGAGACAAGACCTAAAGAATGAGCATGTGCAGCTCCAATAATCAATATTTAATATCAATAATGGATCAAATGAGGGTAGCTATGCAGAAGGGGTTGCCTGTGGGGATGAGGCCACAGAGAGTTAACACTCGACTCTGTGGTTGTTTGGAGATGAGAGGAGACAGTCAAAGGTTTGGAGATGTAAGGCTGGTGCTATAAACATCTGGAAGCCATATGATGGCAAAAATATCATAAGTAGATGTATCGCCACGGCCAGACCATGACAACTGATTTGTTATGTTCACTTCTTGAATAAGATACGCCCCTTTGGCAGTGCTTTCTAAATCTCCACCCCGAGCCACTTTCTTCAGCGTTTCACTTATATTTATCCTGTAGCAGCAGCAAAGTGCCGCTGCAGAATAATCGAGTGCTGCCGCTAGATTTTCACATGATCATAAATATCCTCTGCTCTCTGATGTTTCACTAAAAGTGATGTTAAGAAGCCCCGGTACATTTATGTGGCGTGAGCACTTATAGAGGTGCTGTGGATATCATTTATGCCGATGTGAAGAGTGGTTCATGTGGATTCAGAAAAGTAGCTGATGCATATTTTAAGAAACTTTAAAGTGGCAGAATTCTAAATGGCATTTGGTGAGATGAAAGTTGGTAAAATAAGTGTTTATTTTGGTTTGTTATTCTGAAGTTCCTTTAGTTTTCTACAATTATAAACTGCACATCTTTGGATTTTGGACTGCTGGTTGCACAAAACAAGATATTAAACTTAGCCTTGGGATTTTGGAAACAATGATGAACATTTTCTGACAAACGCTTAATTAATTATTAACAGAAATGATCAACAGGTTAATCAATAATGAAAGAAGTCATTATTTGCAAAAATGTTGTCACAAACTGGCCAGTTTCAGATGGTGTAATGGGACCCCACCAAGGCAGGGAGCCAGATGTCAAACTGCAATGCTGTTCGGATCGCACTTAACGGACAGGACAGCAGTGACGGAGGCACGCAGCATGTAACTGTCACCTCAAGTTCCAAGGGAGTCATTTAAGTTGTTCTTTCAAAGGCCTCTTAACATCATCAGTTTAAATGTGACTCAGATCCTGTTTTATTAATCCAAGCACTCCCAATTTACTGGAAGTATGTACAGTCAGTTTCTTAATGAGCATCTGTTTCATGTCTTTTAGTGTCAATTAGATCCAAAAACTGCTTATATCCACTAGTTGTTTCATGAGGAAAGTGTAATGATCTGCAATTGGATCGACACAGATGCATTCACAGACATATAAGCATTGATTTATTATGATTGCGTATTCAAATATAATGAGTTAATATCGGAGTTCATTTAATCCCAGTAGCAACATTGTCACCATTCATTTACTATTGACAGCTCGTTTAACACTGCCAGTGTTAATATACAGATCCAGCTGAGTTTGTTTACCATTCAGCAAGGAACTACAACAGTTTAGATAATAACAATAACACATTCTTAATTAACATATGTCAGTGACAAACACAAACAGCTGAAAACACTCATCATCACTCATTCAATTTGGAAACATGTGCCACGTAGAAATGCATCTAACTTCAAACACACACTGTCTGGTATATGTGGAGTATTTTTGCTTAAGGATTAGCGGCACTTGAAAAGAAGAGTATATAAAGTTCACTTCACTAAAGATCTCTGTTTAGCACAACTTAATTGACCAAAGACTAGCAGGGTATTGAGAGTAGCATACTGTTCCTTAATTTACTATCATTTACCACTTCCGTCATTGGCCTTCTGCAAAGATTTTTATTTTTTTATGGAATTTAATGGCTCACTGTCCAGTGTTAGTACAGACATTCATGTTCCCCTCAGGATGAAGTGTAATGACTTTGGGGACCCATCTTCTTTTCATCCAGCACCATCAGGTCAATCTTAATTTAACCATTAGTTTGATTTATGATCAAACATTCCCATCAGCCTGAGCTGTACTTTGTATTAATAGTAAGTATCAAACGTTAGAAGGCTGAACTTGGTAAACATTATGCAAGCTTAGCATTGTCATTGTGGGCATTCTATCATGCTGACATTAGCATTTAGCTCAAAGCACTGCTGTGCTAAGTGCATCCTCACAGCGGGCTGTAGACTCTTAGTCTTGTTTGTATTAAAACCATTAAAACCAATAAATCTCCCATGCTGTTATATTTAAATTGTGGAGGGACTTTCACATTCAATCACTGATCTTTTTCTTGTCCACAACTTTTCATCAATTAATAAAAGCAGTGGGATAAATCTGAACTTTAAAAATCAGACAACAACAGTCTAACTACATCTTTTCAATACCAGTAACTGTGTGGCCCACCTTAGTACATAAACATTACAACAACAAATCAGAAATCGTTCTGCATTGCATTACAAGTGTGCTTTAACCTACAAAAATAAGGTTTTCACAGCTATGAGACAGGTATTATAAGACATTTTACAGTGCATAAGTTAGTCTAGTGGCTAGTGGACTTTAGGTAGACACAGAGGTTACTTTTCTTACACAGAGGTTCTAGAACTGCATCGATGCAGAGTCTTTCAAGTTTGCATCCCGATGCATTTTCGAATCCAGAAATTTCCCCACCCATAGTTTCACTTCCTCTCAGCTGAGGTGGCGGCTCGTAGCTAACGGGGCTAACAGTACGAACTACAGCAAACGTGCTGGCAGAGTTAACAGTTTAAACCTGAAGGGGGAACTATTTAATGCTGTGAATGATCTATATTGCTCTTTTAATACCACCAAAGAGAAGGGCAACTTTTTGGTTCTTTTCAGTTGTACTCTCTGGGGGTGGGATTTATATATGCACATATATAATATGTTATATATGTTTAAAATGTGCTTCGAGCAAAGACTCAGTCACAGTAGACAAAGAGTGGCAGAAAAACATTTTCACTTCATCATGCGCTTCCCTGCACTACCTGCTCGTGAGAAAATGTATTCAGTCTGAGTGAAGACACACAAAGCCACATACTGAGTCACACTTATTATGTAAAGTCAACTTCCCTCTCAGATCCGGCGTGATGCGTTTGATATATCCACCCTGACAGAATGGGAGTTCCTCAGTAGTTGGGTCCACAGAGAGGCAACGCGGTGCAACTGTCACACATCAAACACACCTGAAGGATTTCAAGAAATGACTCAACCTTCCCAGAGTTCGGTCTTCAGTACAATGCAACACACTACACGTTGCCGCTTCTACTAATGACATGATATATCATGCGCTGTTTGTTTTCAAGTTTGAGATTTTCCCCATTCGTACTAATAACAATATTGTCATACAAATGTAGGTCAAGGCAAATTATTGTTTCTGTCTACTTGTCACTGAGAAGCTGCTGTAGTGTACGCTGTTATATCAGGGTTGTGTGACCTCCAACCTTATCCTTTTTAAAACAGTATAATTGCAGACCACTGCCTTTTTGCTCAAACCATGGTAGTGAAAAACAATGTTTTTAAAAAAAGAATTATAGCATTGCTTTTCTGGTTTTATTGTGACTTATATTCTATGAATATTAACACTTGGTATGTATTTTATATCCAGATTTAATTATAGTTAGTTTTAAAAAAAATTCTGGGAACTTTTTTTTGTCGTGTTTTTGAAATGTGTCTCATGGCAACAAAGACCAGCTGAGAGCAGATGGCCAGTTTTAGCATGCTCTTCCCACCAGTAAATATCTGAGGCAAAGATTTTGAACTTTATATATATCAATGAAATAAATGACTTGAAAAGGATGTACTTTCATAGAGAGCTCAATCATGGGCAGATAGAAATCCTCACAATTACCAGAGTTGTCTTATACACAACCACATACTGGGTTTTACACACATAAATGGAGCAGAAAGTTAATCTTTTGCCCCACAAAAGACGAGGGCCTCACCAGCAGCTTCTGCATAATTCAGGCTTTCAGAGCCTAGAATATAGTTATTCAAAGTCTCTTTTTTTGGAAGCAGGTGGTGTTTAAACTAATCTGCCCCGTCACAAAATATTCAGCGAATCTCGTAGGATGATGAGCCTTAGTGTGGCGAATTATGAATTATGTTACAATGTCAGATCGTACATTTGTGCTGCCTGTAAGACTCAACGGTAACTCAGAGATAATGTCACAGAGGGGTTTGACAAAGATACAGTTACATAAGTCTCTAATGTAATTGCACCTGTGGATAACCTCGGCTGAAGTATGAGTGGAGGTGTGCCCAAGGTTATACTGTGTGTGTGGGAATGAATATGCTCTCTATCTCTCTCTCTCTCTCTCTCTCTCTCTCTCTCTCTACACACTAAAATCTCAGTGTAATGATCATGCCCTTCCCCATCTCTGTCACCTTCTCTGCATAATCCTTCCTCCTGTCTACTGATCTGAATTAATTACCATTCTAAAAGCCTATATATTTATAGATATTATAAATGTGAGAAGTACATGTGGAGGCACTTCCTGAGATATCCTTGATTAAGGATCGTTGGCAGCAACATGAAAGGCCACCACGGTGATAAAGGCATTTTTGCATATAAAAGAGAAGCCTGGTTTTCTTTTTTTTTGCAAATTTTCAAAGCTAAGTGTTCTGCTGTAATATCCCCTCCTCCGCTGGAGAACCGTGCTTCAGTTGTGCATTAACAATCTACATGGATAAGGTCTGGTGGAGACCAAGAACACTTTCTTTCCACTGCTTATTACCTAGTGTTACACTTTTGAGTGCCTTCCTGAAAGCAATAGAATTACAATAAAATTATAGATAAGTAACAACCCTTTAAGAAAGTTGTGAGTTACTTGAAGCTGTCTAAATTCAGACCATTTCATATGCTTTACCGGGAGAACCAGAAAGGCCATTTACCGGTGAGATAGCTAAATCACCCGTATGGTAGAAGTACATTCAGGTTAAATTAACCTGTGAACAATCCATTCTTCTACATAAATCAGAGATGTGTCTCAGGCTCATATAACATTGTGATTGTAAAGAAGTTTCGGCATTGTCATAAATGCTAGAAAATTAACTCAATTAAGTATTCTAAGAAAAGCATTCTTGCTAAATTACTGATGTATATAATTGTGGGAGATGATGAGAAGTCACTGCACATCTTGTGTACTTTAGTACAAAATGATAAAGTGCATGAATGTCTTACATGTCTTTATGGATTTCAAATTACAACAATATGAACATTTTGTATACAGTGCATATTATGTTGTATTTGTGTATATCATTTGTTGGCCTTGAACCCAACAAATGCTAAAGTACATTGTGGCTGCGGAGAACCAGGATTTAGCTGAGAGAAATGACCCCACTTTGTATGCTCTGACACAGGAAATCGCTCTCCAGTGGTTTGGGATTGACTGCATAGCGAAATAACACAAGCTTTTTACAGAGTCAGCTAAAAAAGATAGACAGAATGCCCCCCGCTGGAACACTCAGCCCTGGTGTTGCAGGAATAAGGCAACAGCTTAGAATATGGTTGACATATCAGAAATAAGGCTGTATAGCTTTGAGTCATTTAATGATACATCTCAGATTCTGTATCGTTAATACAACCTTATTACCAAAAAAATGTGTTCTACGGGATTTTAGCACAGGGCAACTATGATGTGCTAAAGTTTAAAGAAAGAAAGGTTTTTGGAAAATAATCTTTGGTTAAGGTTAGGGAAAGATTGCGGTTATGGTTTAAAAAAAAAGTGAAAATGAATTGCAGGTCTGTGGTGATCTGGATCTGGGATACAAACTGATGCCTCGAACAAATGTCAGACACACTAGGTGCACTGCAGTTCATCCCTCATTGACCCTTAATATTGGCGAGAGTTACCAGTGCATGTACAGTGTTTCATGGTACATAGACATCATCCGTGTCAGCTAAAAACCTTTTCAGTATCTGAGCAAAACAGCTTTGGTTTGAGCTTGACCACCGTGCATTTTGGAGTTCATCCAATGGCTTTGAAAGGGTTTTTACGTGCCCAGAGGTCGAAGAATTTGTCACAAACCATAAAACCATGAAATCCTTCCACTGCATTTTAAACAGACCACCGACACTGAGCTGGAAAAAAAAAAAAAAAAGCTTCTATTGGCTATCTACCTGCAGAGTGTTTGTTTGTCTATCCGGCAGAGTCAGTTCACGTGCAGTGGATGTGTGCGACATTGACATGGTTTAGTGATCGTCCACCACACTGCAATCAAGTGACGGAATCACTTTGAATCATTTATGAAGTCAAGTTTACCGTAATCACATCTGTGATTATGTTTCACCTTTGCTCAGTCCCGTGAAAGGGGAGCCATTAAAACAAGTGGAAAATTTACTTAGTGAAGGTCGTCGTAAGGGCAACTTCAATGGACTCTACTGCATGTATAGATAAATAATGGATGGCACATTTGAATACACCGGTCTCAAAGCACAAACCACTGGGAGCAAAACTGCAATTTCCATGTAATTTCCATAGGATTATTAATCATATGTTGAAATACTTGTGTGTCATTGCCATGACCTCCAATCAGTGAGGGAGTGAAGAGAGAATGAGAGAAAGACTTAGGAAGATACTTTGATGATCTTCAGTAGGAAAGCAGAGGTTGGAATAGCAGATGAAATAATGAATAGGAATTCTTGCAAATTGAGTAATAATATTACTCAAAGTAAAGTATTAATTACATCTGCCAATGGGGTTATGTTTTTTTTGATACAATTGGTGTGTTTTTCAGCAGGATTAAGCAAAAACTACACGCCAGATTTTAGTGAAGGTTGGTGGAAAGATGTAGCATGGGTCAAGGAAGATCCCTTATCCCACATATTGAAAGGGTTCGGTATCACAGGGTGGATTCACTTCAGTCAGCATTGGGAGGAATGGCTATTGACCTTGGCAGAGGTCTGTGCTCTGTGAGTGCCTCACTGGTTGAATATGTATCTACTTGCAAATTCAGCATTGGCCAAATTTAACACCTTACTGAATACACGAGTCCAGAAAGAGTGTTTTTCACAGTATTGGTGGTGGAAATAAAAAATAAATACAAAAGAGTGACTTTTTCCCAACTGCACAGAGCCCAGGACTGGATGATGCTCATGGGTTTAGGACCGAGACTCACCATTTTACCAGTAATATTAGTAGTTAATCTGACACCTAATGTGACTTTAATATTATATAGCATTGGTATATGGTATGGTAATAACATGGTAGGATTGTGGTGACAGCAAATAACCATGGTTAAGGTTTAGTAAGGGTTAGAAATTAAAACATTTGGTTCAGGTTGTTCAGATGTTCCCAAATGAAAACCCTTAAGTGGGAACTGACTTAAGGCAGACATATACCTCATCCACAAATAGCAGAACCAGCACCCAAACCTGAACTGGAGACACAAGTGAGTGCTGATCTGTGTTTTGATAATAATCACCAGGATGTGAAAGCAGTATTCTTCTTTTTTTTGTATTTATTTTTACTTGGAGGCAGTGGAACAAGCTGTAAATACACCATTGGTATCAGTGTATAAAGATGTTATGGCGAAACAGTTTGACCCCTTTTTAGACAATGAATGAATGACTTTATCTGACCGACAGCACTGTGTGTAAGACTTATATTATTCTACGGCTAACTGTAAAAAAAAAAAAAAAAAAAAAAAAAATGCCTGATGTGTGAAAATGTGAATAAATAACAAAAAGCTCAACATGTGGCTCTATCCTGCACTCAGCTTACTTCATCTTAGATGCTGTTATCCTTAACCACCAATGTGTCTTTGAGCGGAGCCTCTGATCCCCTGCTTTGTCTGTTACTCTTTATTTTTCCTCTGTAACACAATCTTGTACATAATGTGGAGCCCAGCCTCAACCCCCCTCACACACTCCTCACACACACACACACACACACACACACACACACACACACACACACACACACACACACACACACACACACACACACACACACACACACACACACACACACACACACACACACACACACACACACACACACACACACACACGCACACACACACATTCAGCTTCCAGTTTATGTAGTTCTGATGATTCATCTAAGCAAGCTGCTTGCTGTCTGAACGAATATCTGCTGTTATTTGTGTAAAGCCCCCAACACTCAACATATTGTCTGGGCTTGTTAGTTTACAGTAATGAATGAATTTAAACTCATTGCTTTATTGGCAGTAATAAGTTGGGTTGTTTAAACGGAGAGGGTTTTTTGTGTGTCCCTTAGGGTTGCCATATTTCATCTTAACTGGAAACTGAAATAGTATTTTTTTTATTATTGTATTAAGAAAACTGTATGATTACAGAGGAATCACAAAAACATGCTGTCAGAATCTGGTCCAAATATACCCCCGGATCTAATTCTACTTAAGACCAAGCTTTAAAACTATAACTGCTTTGGGATTTCAGCTCACTGTACAGCAAGTTACGCTGTTTTTAGACAACGTGTCATCTTGTGGGATTCAGGCAGCGTCTATGAATTATTCAGGTCTGACAGCAACAACTGGGGAAAAAAAATAAATATTGAATTTCCTGGAAAATAAGACATGAGCCAGGAGGGCATGAGTTTACGCAGTGGACCAAAGTCTCAGGTGGGCCCATGAGTCCACCTTATAATTCATAATTCAGACTACAGATGGTTTTCAACTGAAGTCTGTAAGGCTGTTTTTCATGTATGAGGTCCCACGACTTCATAATGACATGCGGTTTCCATAGTTTCTTGTATGACGCGTGGATTCCTGCTGTTCAGTGGCATCCGACATGTACATAAGTCTGCATGTACAACAAAATCATATTTATAGAATTAAAACCAAGCAGCATGTCGAATACACAACATCATTTTAATTGACAGAAATGTTGGTCTGCATAATACAAAAAGCAGTTTGCTGTTTTAAGGACCAAGGGGCCAGATTTACTGAGAAAACGGAATTGTAAATGTGCACCCTGGTTTTCATTGAGTCTGTGTTCAGCTCCTGGTTTACTAAAGCAGCAGCTCATTACACAGTCAGCTCCGTGTTTCTATCGGATCTGTAAGCTCAGAAAATGAATCAAACATAGTGACAAAAAAAACTAAATATTCAACTCCACCTGAGAAAAGCTGTTAACAGTATTGAAGTGTTACTCAAGAAATTCAGATAATTTAAGCTTTAGAAATTATCTAATTATTAAAAGAGGCAAACCCAACCTACCATTGCAAACACATTTTTGGTATGGAGATGAAATATAAGACAAATCAAACCTCATAGATGGTCAAATACAATGAAGAACCACAATTCCTTAGGTTCTATTCATTTGTGTGTACAGGGATCGGATGTTGTGTTCAATAATAAAAGCCTATTGCTTCACTTTTCTGTCTAACAATCAGCTTTTTCATTTCATAGAAGACTATTTTTAAATTGTTTTTCAACTAAAATCATCCTTATGGCTCTTGATGGCTAAATCCCTGAGTCTGTGCTGAGAATTCTCCCCCAAAACTGACACAAACAGCATGACTCAGCGAATCCACAGGAACATTTGATTGACGTTTGTTTACGCGTTTTCTCCCTATTATATTTGCAGTTGTCCCTCTTAAATGAATATGCAATGAGGAGAGGGGTACAGCTCTGCAGACAGTGGCATAAATGACACACAAACTGCATCTCCAACCTGGTGCCTCTGCTTGATAAATATTCTGCATGTGTGTTTGGAGTAGAATGTGTCACATCTGTGGATGAGAAAAACGTGGGCAAAATCTACAGCAGATCTGTCTCCTTTCACACAAATGTTGTTGCAAAGTTTAAAAGGCACAGCACAGAGGCCCGATGAATAACCAGGATAAAGTGTGTGCAGATATTGGCATGTCAAGGTATAGTGACGTGTTTTTTTTCAGTTAGTTTTAGCAGTTTGTTTTTTTGTTGTTTATTTCAAAAGATGATAAATGAATCTGTCAGTGAAACGATGCCTCTAAAATTACCAATTTCCAGGCTACAAGTTGTTTTTATTGCTCGCAATCTTATTATTGTTGCTAGAACACACATAACACTAAAAGATTACCTAAATGAAAGATGTTATATATTAAAACTTTAATAAAGGAACAAAATCAGTTGCCAAAAGGAATTTGTGCTGAATTCATTACAGAAAGAATGAGAATAAGATGAGAGTTGTTGTTTTGAAAAAAAAAAAAAAAAAAAAAAAGAGAGAGAATGTGTGTGGTGTAGAGACTAATGGAAGGCCAGATTACAAAAGCTGAACACTGCCCAGGGCAACAGGTGTGAAAACTTGTTGATAAATATGAATTAACATGATAAAGACATTGAGTTGCCTAATCTTAAACATGAGCATGTGTTAACACTGCCAACCTGCGCAGAATATCTGATACTTTAAAACACTCTTTTCTTTCTTTTTAAATCTGTATTTTATCACCACCACCTCAGCAAACCTGACCAGCATACAACTCTGGGGATGCTGGGCGAAGACTTGCAACAACATTGATGTAGGAGGTACATTTTTATTCATTGCAATATGCCCCCATGTTAAAGTCACATAACTGAAGAATATGGTGTCCTGGTGTGTGTGTGTGTGTGTGTGTGTGTGTGTGTGTGTGTGTGTGTGTGTGTGTGTGTGTGTGTGTGTGTGTGTGTGTGTGTGTGTGTGTGTGTGTGTGTGTGTGTGTGTGTGTGTGTGTGTGTGTGTGTGTGTGTGTGTTTGAAGCCAAGAGTATTATCGACAGGCTGGATTTGGCTGTGAGGCAGAGACAAAATTCGTAGGCTTTTGGAGCCGAAGTGCTGGCCATGGGTGGGATTTAGAAGAGAGGGATGATGGGAGGTTTGGAAGGAGGAAGGAGGCACGGATGAAAAGAGAGACTGGGGGGGGGTTTATGTGTCATTTTCAGAGCTGAGGTCAGTAGTCAGTCATGAGGACACGGAGAGTGAACAATGGCTGGTATCCTGAGTGTGGACACTTGTGAGTGAATGTATGAGATTAAAATTTGTTGTGAATTTGTATCAAGTCCAGGGCTGTTTTAATGATTAAAAACAAACCAGATATTCAAATGTAAAAATATATATTTTTTTATTGTGGATAAGAAGCAGCACTTCCACTGCTCTCCGCCTCATCCGCACTGAATGCACCGCATGCTGGGGGTCACACAGCGGGGTCACACAGCGTCACTTTGGTTCATTGACAATCAAATGTAACGTCAAGAATAACTCAACAACAACCATGATGATGCGGACAACTGGGCCACAGAGAAAGAGACGCTGTGTTCTCACAGCAAGAGCTACGTCACGTCATGTTAGTAAACCTCATTACATGTCAGCTGTGCGCTCAAGATCAGACTGGAGACGTAACCACTTTAAAGATGGGTGACCCCTCATTTCAACTTCTCCTATCAGCTGTTCTTCTTCCCTTCGGGCACTTCCAAAGTGAGGGACAGGAATAAATAGAAACACTGCTCAGCTCAGCTCACAGTTAGTACACAGTGCCATGTACAAAATGCACAATAATAGAGATTTGAATAGTTCGACCTATGCTTTGTTTTTTTGTAATTTACAATTAATATTCAAACATATTTTTACGTACTATTAACACATAGGCTCAAAATGATTTTAAAACTAAATGGATACAATGTGATTGCCGTGCCTGAATAAAGAGGATTCCCATGCTCTCCCTCTCACTGGAATAAAATTGTTGTCCGACTGAGTACAAAGAAAGCACAAGAGTTGAAATCATTCTCTCTCTCTCCCTCACTCACTGTCTCACTTACTTTCTCTCTCTGTTGGATAAAATAAAAAAAAAGAACGCTCTCCTGTCGCTCTCCCAGAAAGCAACTCTGTGTGTGTCTCTTTCAGAAAGTCTGGTGAAGAAGAAGAAAGACATTCCAGGACATAACAGATGAAGCATAACAAAAAATGTGTGTGAGATCAATGCAGTTAATATTACATTGTTTCTTTCACATTATCTTTATGTCCCAGTTTGCAGATAAAGAGGAGCGAAGGTGTTTGTGGTGAAAAGTCACTCTGCTCTCCATGTGTGCAATTATTTGGTAATCTTATACTCAGAGTGACTCGTTTTACACTTACAAACAAAGGGTATTGTAGGGTCAGCTCTTAAATAAAAAACCCATTAAGATAAGATAAGGTAAGATAATCCTTTATTAGTCCCGCAGCAGGGAAATTTACAGGATTTACAGCAGCATAGGGTATAGTGCAAACAAGGGACATAGTAAAAAAAAAAGATCAAAACAAGTATTATAAATAAGCAAATAAGCAATAAAAAAACAGTAAAGAACCCACAATAACTGAAATATTATATATACAAACAGAATAACTATTGGAACTATTATTGCACAGTGTATTTGTATTGTGTCATGTGGTCTACTGGGAGCACAGCTGGTTGTGCAACCTGACAGCAGCCGGAAGGTTGTTCCAAAGGTAGGCTCTAAAGTTTCCTTAAATTGATTTACAGGAATAAGTGTGGTTTTTATGTGCTTCAATAAACGTGTTCAAGCTGTAGTAAAGGAAACTGGGTGTCATGTTTATTTATGTGTGAAGAATGTGGGATTCACAGAAGCCTTTACTTCCGACAGGCGTAAGCCATAGTTCACATGGCCACTAGGGACGCTTTTTATACCTGGCACATAAAAATAAAATCTGTTTTCAGCTGCAAAAGCTGCAAATTACAAACCCTTACTTTTGTTCAGACTTGAAGCACAATATAAAAAGCTGCCTCGAGTATTTTCACCCACAAGTCACAGCTGCTGTTGGCTGTTCAGACACAAGTGTTTATTCTGCAAAATAATCTTCTCAATGTACCACAGGGAGGACAGGCTATTTAAATATACTGTAATTCTGCACACACTGCAACATCAACACCAACCTTATTCATTTGAATGTTTTTGTATGAAATAACTAATAACTCACTTTGTTTAACTACAGTATTGTCCATTTGTGCTAGAATGTACAAAATTTACCCAAAACGCATCATATAAACAGATTGAGTTGTCAGGTGATCTTTTCATTGTTTTTTTACCCGATGCAAAAACAAGTCACCGGCTTAACTATTTCCTATGTGATGGATGCATCATAACTTAAAAAAAAAAACATCTCTGTCACGGTTTGAGTGGCTTTTAGTATTTTAAAAGTCAAGTCGAGGTGTAACTTTACGGGCCAGCTGATTCATTCTCTCCTTCACGCTGCCTGTTTTATATCTGAAGAAAAGAAGAAAGGTGTGGTCGGCCGCTGGGTCAAGGTCCGAGGACAGAAGCCCAGTCAAACGTGCTCACTGGTTCAGTGACATTAGGGTGCCTCACTGCCCACACCAAACAGAGACTATATGAATAGGAATGCAGTTTTGCACAATAATGTCTGTAGGTTAAGACTCAGAGACTGAGTACAAATTTTGATGCACCTGTCCCAAAAGCTGAAAGCTGAAATCTGAGGTGAACAGAGAAGCAGAGGCACAGAGCTTAAAGGATGCTTGAGTCTTCAGAGCCTTAATAACAATGTGGAGACTCGGTTCAGCCTGTCTGAGTGTTGCTGTAGTGAGGATCAAAAGTCTTGACAAAAGCAAGAGCTTGAACGTAAACAATAAGATAATTTGAACAAAGATCCAGGCTGGTCAATTCTCATTTGTTCACTAGGGTGTTTGTGTATTTCCAATGTTGGTGTCGTAGATTTTTCTGCACGGAGAGATGGACAGAAAAGTAAGCAGGCTGATGGGAGGAGAGAGATCAAGAGAAAGAATGACGCAGAATAGCAAATGAGTGAGAGCGAGCCAGCAGCAGACCGAGAGATAAAAGAAAGGGGGACGAGAGGAGCAAACAGAAACGGACACAGTGAAGGACGCCTAAAAGAAAGGGGGACGAGAGGAGCAAACAGAAACGGAGTACGCTTTGAGTTTTAGGTCAATTTCCTGTCTCTCAATTGTCTGCCTCCTCGTCTGATGGGAGAGAGCCTGACTGATGGATGATACACAGACACGCACACATCGTGCAAATGGGAGCGTGAGCTGTCCTTCCCGCTCAGTCCTAACAGACCGGACCTGGCCTCAACTTGACTC
The DNA here is from genome assembly GCF_027596085.1 of Anoplopoma fimbria. Classification (NCBI taxonomy): domain Eukaryota; kingdom Metazoa; phylum Chordata; class Actinopteri; order Perciformes; family Anoplopomatidae; genus Anoplopoma; species Anoplopoma fimbria. The sequence goes on from NC_072463.1 coordinate 15,780,381, forward strand.
CACCGGTGGGATAAACGGAATCCAAAAGAGAGGAGGCCGGTCCAAAGAGGTCGCTCCTCTTCTGTTCTTGATAGGCAAGAGAGAAAGTAGAAATAAAAATGTTTTTTAAAAAAAGAGAGGAAAATCTCAGTTTCTGGTCAAATCTTATCATGATTTCTAAAATATGTTTTTCTCTCTTCTTTTGAAGAGCGACACCTGCAGGACAGGCAAGAAAGTGGTGATGGGGGCCAGAGGAAGACGGGCTCCTGCTGTCCTCCTTAAGGGCGGGACATCTTTTAATCTTTAACTTCGATCGATCAATTTAATGTATTTCATTGTTTTCATGCTAATCTGTAATCGTCCAAATCACAAAAAAAATGACAGAGGGGGGAACGTCCTCACTCTGAGCGTGACCAATCAAGAATCAGAATACAATGTTGACATTGTTTGTTCCAATGATGATTTCAAAATTTTCAACGATAGATTCATTTAGATTTGGAATAGGGCCGAAGAGAGTAGATATAACCCCAACCCAGATGCTATTGTCATGGTCATTGATTATACCTTTAAAGACTTTATATTGTTACGGGAAAATGTGGCGTTTGGTTGTTGAAAACAGCCAAGGAAAGAACACAAATCTTTTTTTTTTTAATACATTTGATAAAGATGTTGGCAAAGTATTTTATCCATAACTATACATATAACAATAATACATTTTTAATTATTAACTTTTTCCATCCTTGATTTTTTTTGACGTACAAAAAGTTATTACGTGTGAATGTGGTTATGCCAGAAATGATGATGGTGTGCAAAACCCTCTGGATGTCTTTTGATGGAGCTGCAGGTGCTCAGTAATGAAGTGAGAGAAACAAAAATGAGGGCATCAGTGGTAGAATTTCATTCTGAAAGATTACCTTGGATAAGAAAAAAAAAAAGGAAATAAACATCTTCAGAAATGATGAATTATATGACAGAGTTGAGGTGTGTAAGTCTATAATTTATAATTCTTGTGCTCAGCGAGGGATTTGGTGGTATGGATGGTCAAATTAACTCACAACATCAAGCACAAGATGGACACTCTCTGTCTTTATGTGGCTCTCTAAGCCACAGTAGGCTACTATTTGAGATTAAAAAATACAATTTAAAAAGTCCCTCTAATTGATTTGAACATGAAGTAACACTTGTCAAAGCAATAGATTGCCTGATACTGTCATTTACATTACACATGGATGATTTTTGGTGAACATTTGCACCATTTTCCTCATTGGAAATGCAATGAAACATACTGAATGAGTCATCTGTCTTACCTGTAGAAGAATTACATTATGAGGTCATTTATACAACATACTGTATGTATAGCTGTATAACAATTACTTAATCAGTCAATTTGAACGTTACACACCACGATTTAAAAAAACCTGGAAAGCAATAAAGCATTGATTTCATCACTAGGACTTATCGTGACCCATTCTGTGTGGCATATATTGGATTGATGTTTTGAAAAATTATTTTATTCGCTTAAAGCTTGCGAGGTCTTTTAAATGTATGGCTGAATGCCAAAATAAAGACTCTCACGAAGGGGAACCAGTGACTTTTTCCATTTTCATTGAAGAATTTCTGGACTTCTTGTACAACCCTTAAAGTCTTCCTCAATATCTGTTAAAAGGGGAAGCAGAATGGCACAATCCCATGTACAATGTTTTTCTGTAGCAGTGTGTGTCTGTAGCCAGGTTTTAAGGAACTCTGAGTAATCTGAGTTTCTACAAAAACACAATATTTGTTGCAACCTAATGAATAAGGGAGGCACCTTTGACAGGCAGCAGTCTGACTACAATGTTTTGATGGGGAGGGTGTGTGAGAATAGACGTGTCTTCGGGGTTATCACACAGGCTTTATTGTTTTGTCAGTTTTATTGAATTAAGCCTTGAGCACCTCTAGGGCGCTGATCATTATACTGTCTAACATCCCCAGACCGGATTCTATAACTGCTGTGATCAAACCCAGCGGCGGTGAGAGAGAGCGGTCGCTTACTGATGATAACAGAAAGCTTGTAGTTCACTCAAGTCTCATTGTGTCGTCCCCTGAGACTATTTGCTGCTAGAGTCAACACTTTACGCCAGATGTTTCGTTCATCAAGCATGCGTAGAACAAGTTCAGTCAGGGTCTGAATGAACAAGAGTGTTCTCATACTTTTATTTGATGAAAAAAAAAAAGGTGAACCTCACCCAAAGCACATTAATCTACTTGTTCATGTACCGGCTCATTTACATTCAGACACACTCCCTTAATGCCATGTATGGTCAACATCATCACTGTGGATAAAACACAGCAGGAAAGATGACGTTACATTTGTGCATTGAAACGGCTAAGTTATCTAGCTAGCAAGCCAAGGAAACGGCCTTGTTGGATGACGCAAATAGTGCGTGACCAGACATGCAGTTCACTGATCGGTTACACACAAAACTAATCTATACTATAAAAAATATATGATAAACTGCAACTTTCCTGGCGTAAAAAATTGTCATATGTTTAATTCTTGGCACAATTCAAACGGGATCAAATAATATTTGTTTTGTACATATTTTCTTGGAAATAAGGTCCAAGGAAGGGGCGAATCTTATTTGTTGTGTTGTGGCCAAAAGTAGCAACGGAGAAAGATAAAGAAGACAAACACTAACGACAATGAGATTGAGATGCTGTTCTGATCTGGGAGCAGGCTTGTACATAATATCCCTGCGTTGTTGCTAGCGCTGTGTTTTACATCCCACTTCAACTTTTTCCATCCTTGATTTTTTTTGATGTACAAAAAGTTATTACGTGTGAATGTGGTTATGCCAGAAATGATGATGGTGTGCAAAACCCTCTGGATGTCTTTTGATGGAGCTGCAGGTGCTCAGTAATGAAGTGAGAGAAACAAAAATGAGGGCATTCTGAAAGATTACCTTGGATAAGAAAAAAAAAAAGGAAATAAACATCTTCAGAAATGATGAATTATATGACAGAGTTGAGGTGTGTAAGTCTATAATTTATAATTCTTGTGCTCAGCGAGGGATTTGGTGGTATGGATGGTCAAATTAACTCACAATATCAAGCACAAGATGAAATTGATGAATCCAATGCAAAACAGATATGAGCGGATACATGGTTTAAAGACAAAACTTGAAAAAAAAATGAGGCCCAAGAATTTGATTTAGTAGTACCATGTCTCCCTTAGTCAGGATGAAATACTCTTGTCTTTACATTTAACCATTACTGCTTAACCCCTGGTGTTTCCTTGAAAATCATAATGTGTGTGTTGTACTGATTGATGCGGCCTCTTAGAACTAACAGCAGGGCTTCAGACTTTTACGTGGTTTGTCTCACTTGCAGAGCTGACTGACCTGTCTTGGTTTCAATGCTTCATTCAATAGTTTACAATAAAGATATATGATCAGAAGCAGGTTGACAACCAGATTAAACAAACACAGATATAACCAAATGTGACACAATGCAATAGGATTGCGCTCCACTTAACAGGAGACGGCACTTTTGATTCTCTCCGGACACTTTCAGGGCTGGGTTTTTAAAAGAAAAATGATTAAATTTGTATGAAAAGAAAGAATTCTTTCCTCCATCCAGCTCTGTGTTCTCAAAGTAAAAGAAAAAAACAAAAGGGCTGAAAAGAAAAAAAGAAGCACTTTGGCTGACACTTTGATTTCTCCCTGCTTCTCCTGCATCTGCACTGAATGGGTTGGAATAGAATAGCTAAGAACAGACAAGAGCAATAAAGTAAGTTAATAAAACACAGCAACATACATGGTTGCAAAATGCTTTAAAAAACCTTTTCCTCTCAAGAATCATTCTGCTCCTCTGATCAATCAGGAAGTGACAAGAATGTGTGTGTGTGTGTGTGTGTGTGTGTGTGTGTGTGTGTGTGTGTGTGTGTGTGTGTGTGTGTGTGTGTTGTTTCTACTGTGTCTAATACCTATTGTGTGTTTTTCTGTTTGTGTGTGAGAGATGTAGAAACGAGCACCAGGTCTGTTCCAATTACACTACCACAGCTGTTCCAATATTACTTTCTTCTCTGGGACACACACACACACACACACACACACACACACACACACACACACACACACACACACACACACACACACACACACACACACACACACACACACACACACACACACACACACACACACACACACACACACACACACACACACACACACACACACACACACACACGTGGTCATTCTCGATAATTGTTTGGCCCGCTGCACCACCTCTGCTCTCTCACTGCAGGGGAGCATGGCAGAGGTGGAGTTATGAGATTGAAAAAGAATGAAATGAGATGCCCCCCTTATGTCTCTGTCTATAGGTGCTCTATAAAGACATCATACACCTTTAGTATAGCAGGTGGGCTGAGGTACTAACGCGGTGTGTCACCTGCACATTTGGATGACGAAGGCCGAGCAGGAAACAAAGAACTGTGACTCATGTGTGCTACAGCTTTAAGCATCTTTGAACCCACGCATGGCTTGGCTCCATTATATACTGATGGTAAGTGCTCCACTTAAAGATTATAGACCATATTACACACAAGTGCATATCATTTGCATGGGTTGCTACTGAAGCCTTTTTGACTCCTTCCACCACATTCACACTCGCGTGGTTGATCAAGGGCGGAGGAACGCGCATTGTGCCCCGGAGCTCCATCTGGCATTGATGTGCAGTCATGGGTGAATGGATTAAAACCCATAGTGTCACAGTAGCATGATATGGGTGTCATTGTACTGAAGGTGGCATTGAAGATCCCACTGGTTCTGGAGGTGGTGAACAAATCATGAACAGATTCCACTTGTAGCAAATACAAAACGAGGAACGTGTCAAATGAATTGCAGAGTACGCCTACATGGTACACATTACCATGTCTTACTATCTGCAAATGTCAAAAAGGGAATGAAGTGTTCTCTTCTCCTGGTTTTAAAGGCTGTATTGCATTAATGTGATGTAATTATTTTAACTTACTAGACTGTTCTAGCTGTCCCATTGGTTGAATTTACCCACTTAGTCAATATATACACGCTTCTGATGATTATTCATGAAAAATCACATTGTGTAAAATATTTTGAGAAAGCATGAATGGTCAAACCTACATTGTCTTAGCAATATCGATGGCGTTATTTGCTCAAAAATATCGCCATTTTGGATTTTCTCCATATTGCTCAGCCCCCAGATACAATACATGCTACAGTTTAAAGCCGCACTAATCGATATTTTTATATTATCTATGAAAATGTGTAATGAAAAAGGGGCTCCTAGTAGTCACAGTGTTTCCACCAACAGGAAAAATGTGCTGATGAACTCACCATGTGCTATCTGCCCAGCACCTGACATGCAGTTTGCAGCTAGCTGGTGAAAAATTTGCAGCTAAAGCACTAAATGTTCAAAGACACAGCTTTGTAACACAAGCAATAAAGGAAACATTAAACGTGTATCTCATTGCCGCATGTCTTTTCTAACTAACTCTGAAAGTTAATGACAATTATGTGTGCCTTACATAAGTATGTCTATGTGTGTGCGTGCGTGAGAAGTGGAGGGTTTGTGTGCCGGTCCTGGTGTGACACCAGTTTAATTACATTATGCTAATTGTGATTGGTTACTAACCCGACTCGGTCCTTCATTGTGGTGCTTGGGATTGTTTTTGTTTCCCTTTATTTTAATCGTGACTCCTTGGGTTTCACAATTATCTCTAATGCATTCTTTAGTCTCTCCTATTATAGGACATTTTAATAATTCCTCTTAACAAGGGTGAGTAAAAATGGGACGAACTTGTTCAGTCATAGTATCACTACCATGTTTACCTAAGAGAAATCCTGCCCCCCCAAGTGGAGCATCCTGAAACATTCAGCCGCTAAAGGAAGTTTGTGCATTTTACATTCTTTTTAAGTGTCCGATAGGTTACATCTACATATGTAAGAGCATAAAATCTGAGTATTTTTCTCTGGGTGTCAGAAATAAAGCTTTGACAGAGAGCGGAGGAGTCAACATGAGGTAGATAAAGAGGACACACACACACACACACACACACACACACAAAGGGTCATCTAAAGTGTTATTACCGTGTCTAGTAGGGACTATCTCAAACGCTGTGGGCCACTGGAAGGCTGTTGATGCCCACAGCAACCAAACCAGTAGGTGGGCTATCTAACAGCTGGTAGGGAGAGATAATGGAAACTGTGTGTATATGTGTGTGTGTGTGTGTGTCTTTCTGTACTTTTCTTTAAAGTGTAGGTACCACAGGCAGAGCTGGAGCATAAGTCAGTTCTGGTCTTTTCACATACGATTCAAGTTTCTTAAAGGCAATTTAATATTTTCAAGTAGAAGTTGGGGTTTGAATGCTTGAACTGGCGGAGAATGTGTCCTTGTACCTAAACAAGAAAATAAGTTGTCATTGTTATATAGAAGTATCATTGAATGTTTTTTTATTTATCTGTCACCTCTATGGTTAAAGCTTTGGTGGTAAATATTTTAGAAACCAGCAAGAGTACACTAGATTTTACAAGGTATCCAACTGAAAAAACAACACTGACAGCCCGTCTCTTCAGGACTTCTTCCGAAGCCACCCCTACAAAGTTATCATAATGAACGTAAATAACCAACATGGCTCTTTGTCAGGCACGCAGCTTGTGGAAGACTCTGGAGACGCCTAATGAGTGCATAGGCAGAGTGCAGCAGGTAGACCAATCATTACATTGGAGCCGCATGAAATGATTGATTCTGAACTAATGTTTTGACAGCTGAGTCTCTCTCACGACTGAACAAACAAATTGTGCTCTAGAAACAGTGTTCATAAGAACACAGTGTCTGTAGGTTTACAGAATGGACAGATATTTGAAAAAAAAGGACAAAAAAGTAAAACAGACGATGCTTCCAAGACGGAGAAGACTACCCGATCAGCTGACAGTAATCAAAACTAAATATGATTAAGTCTATGTTGCTCTTGGGTTTACAGTGAATGTGGATGGAGATGAGGAGGATGTGTATTGTATGGCTGAAAACTCTGGCAGCTGACAGTATGATAACCAACAAATTAAGAAGACATTTAAAAGCAATACACCACAGTCCGGTCAATAAAGGGAAGTGGTTTAATAAATTTAAGTGGCAGTTGCTTTTTTTTTTGCTTTTTTCTTTATTTGCACATCCTAAATAAGAGGAGGGAGAAGGGAGAAGAATTCTTAAAGTTGAAATGAAACCTGTTCCCCCTGCTGGTTAATATATTTTTATGTGAAGGCCTTCAATGGCTTTTTTCCCAAAATGAAGCGCTCCCTGCCCCGCCACATTCCAACCTCTCCTGCAGGTAAAGCCTGTTAGCCGTTAATAGTCGGCCGTATTTCTCTCAGAGGTTTTTTTAGTGGCGCCCCTGTAAGCTCTGCAGCTCCGCTCCAAGGCTGTTGCTATTTCTATCAAAGGCTCAGTGCCCATCTGCAGTGCATCGTAAAGACTTGACTCACACAGTCAGTCTTCTCGCCCCCCCCCCCCCCTTCTTAACTTGCCTTCCTTCAACTTTCTCTCTGTCTGTCTGTCTGCCTCGTCTTGTCTTTTCAGCCCCGCTCATTAATTCTCAACCTGCAGCCATGTGGGTGAGAGAGAGCCGAGAATACAGAGCGGAAAACAAGAGAAGCTAAAATGACAGAAAGCTCATGAACTAAGGGAATGTCAGAGCGCTGTTATGTGTTTTGTCTATGTGTGTGTGTGTGTGTGTGTGTGTGTGTGTGTGTGTGTGTGTGTGTGTGTGTGTGTGTGTGTGTGTGTGTGTGTGTGTGTGTGTGTGTGTGTGTGGGAGACATTTGATTCTATTTAATCAAAAAAAAATGTTTTATTGTTGTTTGTTTAAGTGAATATATAATGGAAAATCTTTGTCCTTTGGTTGTATAAGGTGATAGAACTTTCAGCAATACTCGCCATGTTTTTTTAACCTGAGGTCAAGAAAAACAATACTGCTGGTCTATTTTGCCACTTCTGTGATGCAGTGTGCGGCCGATGGCAAGCGAGCAAACAGTCTCATCTTGAGATGAGCTGGGTCAATTGATTGAAATGTCCAGGATGGGTGGGAGTAAAAGGCCCGCTGATGTATTGTGGCATGGCGTATTGCTCTTTACAAGGCTGCGTGGTCAAAGGCTGTCCCGTCAACACATTCTCACTCCCGAGACTGAACTCGTCAAACACAGATGCTCCGTGGGCGGCCCTGAGCTTCAAACGATCGCTCTCGGTACCCCTCTAGAGTCAGTTTTGGATGGGTCAGGGACGGTGTGTCAGTTTCTGCTCTTTATATGCATAGAGCAGCTACTCTGAACGTAGGTTTACTTAGTTTTTCAGGTTGTTTAGGCAACAAAAGTACTAAGGTTGGGTTGAGGAAAATTTGGGTTCAAATAAATGTGAGTGAAAAAATTATAAATGTAGTTTGTGTTGGCTTTTTTTCTTTAGAAAATATCTCAACTTCAAGAAGATTTGCACACATTTTGGTACAGATATCCATTGTGACCTGTTAACGTGGGCCGTCGGAACGTTAACAACCAATAATAAATAATGTAATAAATTCTCTATATACAGAAATGATAAAAAATATTAGTCGATTATATAATAAAGAATAATAAAGTAATGCATGACTAATTGGTTTATGACTATATACCAAAGGGTTCAATATTGAATGAATGAATGAATAACTATGAAATAAATAGGAACATGAATACATTTGGGGAGATATAAAATTAAACTACAATTTGTGAAATAATTGAAAAAAATGATTGAAACAACTCATTATAAAATGTTATTTCATATAGTATATAGTTTCAAAGGACTTTTTTACTTTATCGTAATACATTATAAAATAGAATAGAATTTAAATATTTTCAAATAAATTTGAATTTTAAAATAGAATTTTTCACAGTGTCATTTATTATTTCATGTCACTTCCTAATGTCACTTTTTTTAACAGCGGTGTTGTCCCCGCCCTCTCTCCTTTCAACCAATCACATGTCCCCTGCCTCTTAAGGTAGCGAGCTCAACAACTGTTACAGTTTAGCGCCAGAAAGCATCTGTTAGCAAGAGCATTATTATTGACAAAGTCATTCCTTATCAACTATCTAGCTTCTTATAGAAGTTTTGATTCCAGCCACTTTAAAAAATATTAATCTTGAGGTCAAATTATTGTTTGCTATAAAAAAAAAAAAACTTAGATACCTTTTTTTTTTTTTTTTTTTTTTTTTTTAAACCAGTCACCTTTTAGAACACACACAAACACACAAAACAAATCAAGGGTTGTACAAAGGTTTCTGTGTATGTACACTCCCCATTGTCATCAACTGAATCTCTGATGGTTACCTGATTAGACTAATTTATCCTGGAAGTGTTTATTTCCTAACTAAGGGAACAATGCAGAAAGTAAGAGTGAACACAAAGTCAATTCACACCAGTCTGAACATACCTCTGGGGTATTGTGCAGATTTTACAGACGGGGAAATGTCACTGCTTCTGAAAAGAACTGACATTTCCCTGTTTGAGTATCATACTACTCCCTTACTGCACATTTTGAGCTCACATAACATTGTTTATCAGCATTGAAGGAATAAAAAAAAGATTTTACATAAAGGTTTTAGTAACAAACTCAACCAGCATTCCTCATAGATACCAAATTGTATTTTATTAGAGAAAGAAAACCAAGCAGATGTCACACCATAAACGATCTTGTAAAAAATCTGTTCTCATCATGTCTTTGTTAAGAGACAGCATGAGTCACAAGCGCTGTGTACCCATGTTGCCTGTGATTTGTTAAGTAAACTCAAATATTGACCTGCTGCCTGTCTCCGCAGCTCTTTATTGACTGACCTCTGTTGTTTCTGATTTAAAATTGGTTTGTTCTTGACACTTTCAGCATGTCTGAGCTCAATATCTCTTCAACTCTTAACCTTTTCGTGTACGAATAAAACAGACATGTGTGTTGTAAAAATGACACTAAGGTCTGAACAAACTTTAAAATGACTTAAGTTCACAATAATGAGGAATAGCAAAATTCAGGTTCTAGTTTGGGGAAGTCACCAGTGAATCCCTGGAGGATTGAAAAAGCTGTAAAACTCTGTGGTTTCATAAGTTTATAGTGCCTTGGCTTTGAGGTTTTGTATCATAAGCCTTGGAGTTGGCGTGGCAGGTTGGGAAAACTGGCATCAAGCACTGGCAAAAAAAGAAAGTGATTTAACTCAGTGGAAAGCTGGTATTTCAAAGCTGGCACAGGAAAAGACTGCAGAGACGGCTTACCTCATAGCACCTGAGACGTTATTGTATTGTGTTTATGGCCCTGTCAGAATGTGCTTAAACATGCTATGTATATCCTCTTTAAACAGTTGTATTAGGAGGAGGGGTTTTTATCTAAATGTGTATTTGATGAATTGTTGTTCAGATAGAGTTCTGAGGAGCAGGAAGCATTACCACCAGCACTTTAGCCATTTATCTCATCCACTCTGCTTTCAAATATTCGCCTTTTCTCCTTTCTTCTTCACTCTGCATCAACCTGTCCTCCGCTCCGTCACTGCACTTTATTCCTAAAATACCAGCAGAGCCTGATGTCTTCTTTTTGTTTTTATAGGTTTAATCTTTCATGCTAGTATTGGCTCTTCTCTTCATTCTCTTTATATTATGCTACGCTGTTTTTTTTCTTCTCTCTCTCTCTCTCTGAGCATTTTGAGGTTTAATTTCCCTCCGGTACTCCTACCACTTTTCAATCGTCTTTTCATCCTGTCTTCCTCTCAGTTTGCTTGTGGCCTCATGTTATTCGTTCATTAACTCTTTTTACACTTGTTGTTCCCGTTCTTTATCTCATCAGGAATCGATACCTCTGTTTTGATTCATTCTCATCCACCCTTTTCATTGGGAATAAAGACGTAGACAGTGCCTCATAGAGAGTTTCCCTGAGGACACAAAACCTTGTTTTGATATGTAAAAAAACCTTGCCAAGCTTTGAAAAGCATTTTCTTCGCACTCAGTCTGACAGCCCTGGCAATGTTCAACCGGCTTGCTTCCGTGTTTTGTCTTGGATTTAAAAAGAGACATAATGTGGGTCATCCAGTAGGTCTGATCCGGCTCACACACAAACATGTCTTTGGTCTTTCAAAAAGATGCATGTGAGACTAATCTCCAACTAGTCAATTTCACTCATGAATTGAAATGTTCAATGACTTCTTATCAGTATTTGGTCTTCTCATTTGAAGTGAATGGCTTGAAGGCTTGCACAAAACTATTTGAAATATTTTGTCATGGTGCAATCACGCATTTTAGCTGATGCTCTACTACAAAGATGGGGCACTCTATGCTTATCCACCCATCCCTCCTGGTTAATATATAAAATAAGAAAATGTAAACACTTGGGACAAGTTACCAGTTTATCACAGGATAATAAAAACATCTTCCAATTGACACTTCTCTAAGTCATGCTCCTCAAACGCACGCTGCCCAATCACAGCGTAGCATCGGCCAGCCCCCGACCTTTGCTCCACAAACTCTCATGCAATCGTTTATAAAAAACAGCAGCGCTACCATTAGCACAGTGCGCATCATTATCTAGCGTCAGCACTTCTATGACATTGGCTACTGAGGGTATACTGAATGTTTACATATGCTCTTTTTTGATGATTGTAAGAGTGAATAAAGACCTAACTGGCTATCTTCTTCAACCTGCGTTCGCTGCTGGATCAGTTTGACAACCTGGATATATTCTTTCAAACTCATATTGTAGACCCTTCTGTCTACTTCTTTTTTAAATCACATTTTCCCAAAATTAGATATATCTTCAAGGAGTGCAGTTAGTGACAGTTTGGGCTCCATGGTAGCTCTGGTAGCTCTGGCGGTGGGTTTCGGAAGGGTCATTTCACCTGAAGACAGTTTGGCTACAGGTTAGCCTAAACAAAAGAAGGAAGGTAATAAATAAATATATTGGCTGCCTACTCTTCTTCATCACCCCCTCATCCTCTCTCACTCCTACACAACTCTGATTCCTCTGATTAATGAACTCTCCAGCTCAAGGATACATTTATGGAACACACACAGCTTTATCTCATGTCTTTATGCAGCACAGCTCCAAGCAGAGCACATTCCCTGTGTATATTGTCTTCCTCATTATATAGTGAAGTTTTCCCATCAGTCATGGCAAACCAGATATAATCCAAAACATCCATCACCCTCTACAGTAACGTTTCTTAATCACAGCCAGTTCCAGGTTGGCTAAGCTAGGTCATGTCTATGGTATCACAAATATTCTCCATAACATTAATCATAGTGTTGCATGCAAATTAAAGTGTCTTTATCGCTCATCTGATTTTATGAAACATAACATCAATCATAGCTTTGTGTATGCACTCTAAGCTATTTTTTGTGTATATATATGTAGATAACTTATCATCAATCATACAATATTGGGTGTGCTGGATTTAACATATCTTTATCATGAAGCAATATATGTGGCTACTTGAACTGTCGACATATAGAACTTCTGAAGTCATACTGCCCTTGTTATACAATATGTTTAAAGGGTAGGATCTATCAACCAATGTATGGCATGATAATATTCAAAGTTATCAAGTGATAAACATGTTTCTCTAAAGGCCTACTTTTCTTATTTTGTTAAAATATCAGTAAATATATATTTGGCTTTGTCATTGTAATTCGCATTTTTTTTTTTAATATATATAGTGAGTCAACAGGTTATTGCCATGCAGTGTTTTCTTATTTTCAGACACTGGGCTGATTTTATCGTATAATGTAGTTCAATGCCATTCAACATTGTTTTAGTTTTTTTGTCTGTATGTTCAAAAATAAATATCGCAGAACACATATCTGCATTTGAATGGGTAGAGGAGAGTGACAGTGATCAAGGAAGATAAGAGCCATGTTGATGGGACCTTTGAAGTCTTATGAATCCAAAATATCACCATTAAAAAGTTATCCGTGTACCGATGAATGTACACACACTTTATTACTACGATACGTTAAAAACATGATGATTCTCAGGCAAGTTCTGGAGTTAGAAGGGACATCTTTTTTTTTATTTCTAAGCAGATTTATGGATATTTATTCACATTCATCATAATTATATCCTCAGAAAGTGTAAGTCACACTAAAATCTAAAAATATTTGTATCATGAGCGTTTTTTTTAAATGCCAACTGTGTCACTCTGTGGCAAGGGGAAGCTGCCTGTGTAGAGCTGCTCAAAGAGAAAAAGAGAAAGAGAGGAAGTTATTTTAATGGCTCTGTACGCCTCTTTAATAAAACCAATTTAAAACTGACTTTAAATGTCAAAATAATCATGGAGAGATGTTTTATTAAAAGGCTCTACTTATAACAATTAACACCAAGAAAAGTTCTAACCACATTAACGTTGACACATAGTTTTACACAACCGACACTTTCACCGACTCCCAGTCTGCTGGATTGCTCTACAGTCATTTACTTTATGACACGAAGCAGGAAGACGCGGATGTTTTCACAGAAAAAAATTAAAAATAACTACAGCTTTTAGAGTTTCTGGCTACGGTGGATTATTACAGGACTTAAAAATAGGAAATCACCTCTAGTGATCACTAAATTACAATGAAAAGACATCGTTACACTGGTCTACCACACGGTTTGATGTGGGTCAGACGCTGCATGACTTTGCTGAACTGTGGATAAATGGATTTGTGAGTTTATTTTTGAAAAACAATTTGAGAAACATTGCAATCTTGTTAAACAGAAGCCATAAATCATGGTGACCATGGTTTCTTTGTTTACTTAAGGTGTCCTCAGGAATCCAAATAAACTTTTGACAGTGATTTATAGTTTCTAACTGATACAAGTAGGAACTTTAATAATAGACAAAAAATTATTAATAACAGACATATTTTGGAAGAGATGCAACAGTAGCTCCTCGCTATGTGGCATAATATTCAAATCAAACCAGGCATGTCGTCACATGGTATATTTTAATGCACAAATCTGATGTCCTGGACAGGACGTACTTCTTTATTCTGTTGATTGCCCTACCTTGTCGATGGGGTAACTTTGGATTTCCATGCTCTGAAGTACAAGCCATTACTCATGGAACTACTGGGCAGACTTTAAATGTCTTTTTTTTTTCTTTTTTTATCAAATCTAACAGTGTTGCAGGCAGTGCAGTGTTAGTAATCACGCCAACATACTCCACCACACTGCACTCCGGACTGGCCTTGTCACAAAGAGCCAGAGCAGAGATGATCTATCATCCGTGTCATGATGCAGAAACAGCCACTTAAAGTCCCAGGAGGGAAACCTCATATGTCTTCATAAAGACAGGTCCCTAACCAGGCACATCTCTGTATCACGACTTTGGGACTGGAGTGTAAGCTAAAGAACATATTTTGGACTTTTGGAGAGAGAGAGAGAGAGAGAGAGAGAGAGAGAGAGAGAGAGAGAGAGAGAGAGAGAGAGAGAGAGAGAGAGGGTACAACATGCAAAAAAAAGTGGACGGGTTGGATTCGAACCTGTGTCACTGTGGTAAAGACTCTTTGATCTGTAATGTTAGAAATAACTAATTCACAGTGTGTAAGGACAAGCCCTGTAGCCCTATCGGATTCATAGTTTCTGTCTTTGTAAAATGGAACGAAACAAGCAAGCCATGCCGACCTGATAATCGTGACAACCAACAGTCAGAGATGTAATGTGACGAAGCAATTAGAATTTTACACCACAGATGGAAACAATGCTGATGAAGGGCTGGATTTGTAAAATGCAACTTCCTCTCAGGAACCCTGGGAGACTGAGCCTTTAAAAGATGGGGTGGTGCTGTTTACAAAGCTTGACATCCCAGCAGCCATTGAAATGTCAAAAGGAGTTTTCACATCGATCAGCCCCTCATAAGGTATGGTGATGCAAAACATATGACTAAATTATTCTATAAGATGTTTAAACAACGTTTGTTTTATGTGATGATTATGATGGGATATTTCGTTGTTCAATACTTAAATATTACAGTGTGTTTTGAGGCCAGTCACTTTTTTTCCATAATATCTCATTCTTAGATACAAAAAAAAAAAACTGTTGTAGATATCTGTTATTTATTTATTTACTTATTTATTTAGCTTCAATGTTCCACTGGAAATCCCAGTCCATTTTCTTTCATGGTTTTCTGATTTGCAAGGATTTGCAAGGAATATTAACTGTGAAAAGAACATTTAAGCAGAAAAATAGGGCATTTGTGACAAATCATCTACTTGCTGTGTCCACACACACACACACACACACATTTGTCATGTTGTCAGCAAGCCCACATGTGTTTATGATGTGGCCCACAGAGGAACAGTGAGACAAACATGTCGAGCAAGGTAATTCTCGGAATGTGACGAAGATGGCATGCAATTATAGAGGTGTGTGTGTGTGTGTGTGTGTGTGTGTGTGTGTGTGTGTGTGTGTGTGTGTGTGTGTGTGTGTGTGTGTGTGTGTGTGTGTGTGTGTGTGTGTGTGTGTGTGTGTGTGTGAAAATGTGTCTGAAGAGGTGATCTACAGTCTCATTTGGGGGGAAAGTGATACTGACTTGAAACACTTCCTGGTGTTATGCTCTATTTGACACAACAGGGGGCAGAGAAATGAAGAATAGAAGATGAGAAAAAATGGAAAGAAATTAAATTGACATGATGGAGAGAGACAAGAGGATGCCCACTGACATTTCCATGTAATTTATTTCTGGAAGCCTATTGTACATAATAAAACTCATCTGTTTTTTTCCTCTCGCTCTCTGACACACACAAGAAATGAATCAGTGAGGCCATGAAAGAAATCAAGAGGTGTAATGTAAAGGGATGGCAATTATAGAGAGGGAATAATAAAAGTACATCGTGTGAGAAGCATAGCAACATGATATTTAATGTGGCCATTAAAAAGTAGATAGAAGTTATTATCATTAAAAACTGTGACGCAGATATGCATTTCCCTATGTCTGCATGTGTGCGTTTCTCACACACTTGACAGTTAAAGCTGGTAATAACTTTCTTTCTGTCAGGTTTTGAGACGCAAAGTGGAAAAGTTTCTTTAAATTATTATTCAAAATGACTTTCCTTTCAGTTTGTTTCTTTTTGGTGGTTTGATGGGAACTCAGAGATCCAATAAATGCTGGTTTATTGAAAATGTTATCAGGACTCTTGAATGACTTGAATTAATTCATGAATGCAAAAGTGTGTAAATCAGACAGTGGCATCATAAATGGTAGGTTGGGTTTATTTACATTTAGTTTGGTTGGACAGGAACATTGGCTTGTAAATATTACATTTCTATATTTCAGGCAGTTGATGCCTCCTTGAGGCTCAGATTAGATTATTATCACCTTTCACGAACAATCAGATGTTGTCATTGTCGACCACAATTTATATGGATTATAAACACATTGGTTGTTTAATGAGTGCTGATGAAAAGAAAAAAAACACCCTAGGGTCTGTGTTTCAAGACGGATCGGGTGGGTTGCAGACCACGATCTGAGGACCGCCCGCCCAGGTAAGCAGCCAGGGCAGGAACAGGGGCCTCATCAGCCCCCGAGGGAAGAGAGGGCGAGGCAAGCACTAAGTTCTCAGCCCCAGGAAGCAGCGACATCGGGCAACCTCGAGCCTCGAGCAACGTTCCGAGCCAGAATAGAGCAGGCGCTGCCGTCGCAGCTGAGGAAATGCGCCCCGGAGAGTGCAGGCCAGCAAACCCTCTCATTGAGCAGTGGAAATGTTTGGGTTCACTCATAAACTGTGGCAGGAAAATGCGCTATATTTGAGTTGCATATTTTGTGAGTCAAATCTGGAACTGCAAAGTTATTAGTAACATTTCTCTGTAAGGTTAATGTCGTACTATAATGTTTTCCTCTGAAGTAGAGGTACACAGTAAGTAGTTTTAAGTCGAGTTCAAGAAATGCAAGCAGCAACACCACAGGCCAAGCATTTAGTTCTGAATGGGCCCTGCACTAATCTTGTTAATTTCAGGGACATGAAAGGCTCTCTGCTGAACAAAGTCACTTTATTGTTTTCAAGCATCAAAGGTTCAAAATCTCCTTTTAAGTTTCCTGATGACCGACTCTTAAAAGAGAGAGAAAGGTGGGCTCAGCTGAAGAACAGATTTGAGATGTTGACACAGGGAATAGATCAGAAGCACTGCTCCCTCTCCTCTCCACCTCTTTTCCCTTTTCATTCTCACTTCCCATCATGAGGAGGTGTGCGATTAACAGGAAACGCAAGTGAGAAAGAGAGGGAGAGGGAGACAGATGGAGGGGAAGATATACTGTAGAGTAACCGTTTCCCACTGTTCATGCCAAGGTGACGTATAACCATGGAGTCAGGAGCTTGCATAGTGTGATGCCGTGCTCTATACGCCGTAAACCCAAATCAAGCCTACTAAGAGCGAGGGTTTTTTATTGTATTTTTGAACGATACCAACTTTGAAAAGCGTAGAAACAGCTCTTTTGTAAAGCTCTCTCTCGTCGACTGTCCCTTCACTTCCCTGTCATTTCCCTTCTAATGTATAAGAAGGAAAGCAAGCATTCTTCTGGGGGAAAGCTTCTGTGGCTGATCTGCTGAAAAATGTGACCAAGCCCCAGACCCCGCGGACTCTACAGGTCGTTTGATTAGATATCAGAGCCGGGAGATGGGTTTTAAGAACAAGTATCTCACCCAACAACAATAACAACAACCACCTTGTTAATTCTAGGCACAGGAGCTCCTCATCATTCAGCCATGGAATTGTGTTGAGCCAAATCTGTCAATCGTTGTCCGTCTCTCCCTTCCTTTCAGAACTCTGGACAGCTTCCCCCCTACAAGAAATGATGCTGTCCTTGGTCCTGACACAACAGCTAAGCCATAGCCAATCAAAGTGTCCGCCTGTCTGGTGCAGTTTAATCCAGCATAAGGAATTAACAGGAAATGATTTATGCAAGTACATGGAAGACTTGACTTGTGCAAATGTGCACTTTTTTCACAATGCAAACACAACATTAATCAGATGACATGATTGCATTATATTTAGTCTTAAATCATTATTCATATGTGTTTGTTTATTCTTTTGGCCTGCTATCATGTTACTCATGGAAATTTACGACAGAAGGTATGACCTATTCTTCCAAATTTGTCGTTTTAAATCAGGAAAAGCCACCAACAAAACTTGAGAAGCTGTTACCTGAAGTTTAAGTACACAACAGCAGGGGTTCAGGGTTTAGTGAATCTATGCATTTTGCCAATTCAGGTGTCAGAACTCAGCAAAATAAAAATATAAGAATGAATTGTGGCTGACACACATCTGACCTCCACCCCCTAATATCATTCCTAAGATTTCTTAATTACCACAAAAGCACAAATCAGGGTGTGCCTAAGGGTCAGTTTAATCCCTTCAAACTACACGACATGATTTCCTATTCACTTCAATACAATCAAACCTCAACACACACATGTACACACATACCAGTTTTAATGCACACTAAATACTACACACTGAAGCTGAAGCTAATAAGCCAGTCCAATCAACAATGATTTTCGATGTTGCCAACCCAAACTGTGGGCTTTCTAATTAGCTTGATCTCACACACACACACACACACACACACACACACACACACACACACACACACACACACACACACACACACACACACACACACACACACACACACACACACACACACACACACACACACACACACACACACACACACACACACACACACACACACACACACAGTTTAATCTACAGGATGTCAAGTGGATTCATTGTGTTGAGCTGTTTTGTAGCACCTGTATTTTTACACTCCTTAAATATTTAAAACTTATTCATGCTCCAGGACACAGCCAACATCATCATCATCATCATGAGCCCAATGTTAGTCTGGGGTATAGCAGTCAGGACTGTCAGGTAGATTCATATTCATCAACAGGGGAAATCATGGTAGTGGCATCATGGTTTCCTGCTGTGCTTCTTCAGAGGCCTGCAATTAGCAATTAAGGGAGCATAATCAACTATAAATAAATACGCCACAACAACCTGTTGTTTCAAAGTCTATGTACTAAGTGTGAAAGCCAATTTACACCATTTGGTGTGCTTCAATGATTAAGGACCATAAAATAGGTCACGTTCCTCTCTAAACTAATGTAAAGGAATATTTCAACATTTTGAAAATACCCTTGTTCGCTTTCTCTCTGATAACAAGACGTGAGGATAGTAACCAATCTGTGTCCGACAGAGCTGGAGTTAGGACATTAGACTAGCTTAGCATGTCTCCGTCCAAACAACACTCTCTTTGGAGGGGAAGGTATGCCAAACTTTGTCCATCAACCGAGCACTTATACAGTGGGGCAAAAAAGTATTTAGTCAGCCACCAATTGTGCAAGTTCTCCCACTTAAAAAGATGAGAGGCCTGTAATTTTCATCATAGGTATACCTAAACTATGAGAGACAAAATGAGAAAAAAAATTCCTGAAAATCACATTGTCTGATTTTTAAAGAATATATTTGCAAATTATGGTGGAAAATAAGTATTTGGTCAATAACAAAAGTTCATCTCAATACTTTGTTATATACCCTTTGTTGGCAATGACAGAGGTCAAACGTTTTCTGTAAGTCTTCACAAGCTTTTCACACACTGTTGCTGGTATTTTGGCCCATTCCTCCATGCAGATCTCCTCTAGAGCAGTGATGTTTTGGGGCTGTCGCTGGGCAACACGGACTTTCAACTCCCTCCACAGATTTTCTATGGGGTTGAGATCTGGAGACTGGCTAGGCCACTCCAGGACCTTGAAATGCTTCTTACGAAGCCACTCCTTCGTTGCCCGGGCGGTGTGTTTGGGATCAGTGTCATGCTGAAAGACCCAGCCACGTTTCATCTTCAATGCCCTTGCTGATGGAAGGAGGTTTTCACTCAAAATCTCACGATACATGGCCCCATTCATTCTTTCCTTTACACGGATCAGTCGTCCTGGTCCCCTTGCAGAAAAACAGCCCCAAAGCATGATGTTTCCACCCCCATGCTTCACAGTAGGTATGGTGTTCTTTGGATGCAACTCGGCATTCTTTCTCCTCCAAACACGACGAGTTGAGTTTTTACCAAAAGGTTCTATTTTGGTTTCATCTGACCATATGACATTCTCCCAATCCTCTTCTGGATCATCCAAATGCTCTCTAGCAAACTTCAGACGGGCCTGGACATGTACTGGCTTAAGCAGGGGGACACGTCTGGCACTGCAGGATTTGAGTCCCTGGCGGCGTAGTGTGTTACTGATGGTAGCCTTTGTTACTTGTTACTTCTATCTCTGTGAAGACACTTCACATGTTCATTCCCTAGCCCTTTACCCTAACCCTAACCATTACCATCTAAATGCCTAATCGAAACCTTGCCCTTAAATAAAGTGCACAAACACAGGTGCATGTGTGCATGCAAACACATGAAAAACACAGGATAGTGGTAATTCAAAAGTATTCAAATGTGCAAAAGGTGGGAGAATGAGGTGTCTGTTGATCATCAGAAATGCTGACATGTTTTTATTTCCCTCTGTTGTAAAAGTTTTCCAGGTCACCAATGTCCTTTAGACATTTTACCCAACAGAACTCCTACAGTGCACGGCTGTTTTTGAACAGAATGTGCTCAGAGTGAACTTGGTAAAAAAAAAAAAGGACAGAGAAAAGAAAAAGTAAGAATAGGAGTGAATGGAAATGGACTGACTGCTACTGGGAGCAAAAGGATTTAACAAGCAAATAATAAAAGCAATTCCAATACTGTTTCTGTAACTTTCACTTGCAACCCAAGGACTACAGGCTACAAGAAAAGAAAGACAGAAAGGCTAAGGAATGACTTTCACGTCTCCTTCCTTCTTGCTTTCTTCATTTTTATTTTTTTTTAATCGTATTTCACCTTCTCTTTCTTTTTATTATAGTAGGGTTGGGAATCATTGGCAGTCTTGAAAAAAAAACATGAATTGTAAAATCATGAATTCCGCTATTCCTTTCTGACAAAAAAAAAAAATTTTGATTCAAAAATCATAGAATATGAGAATCCCGATTCTTATATCTTCACCCACCGCAATAACATACCAATCTAAGGATCTGTATATCTGTCGGTTTGGTTAAATCCAAATTCCAACATAACCTCTCAGCTTTTCTTTCCATCGATTCAACTGTAGAACATTTTCCTTTTTCTGTTAATTTCACTTAGCAATCACTTAACATCTGAACCCTGCCTGCTCACTATGTTCCCCCGGAGCAAAGGACATAACGACTAAACGCGAAAAGTTAATTTAAGTTTACCGTAGGCATTTAGTGAATTGATTAACAATTATGAGCTGTTGAGATCAAGGAAAATGTAATCTAAAGATTGTGCTCAATTACAGTTGGCAGTAATCTTCCCTAGGTTGAATTAATTCTGCTCCACATTTCCTTTTTAACCAGAGAGCACGAAGCACTAAAAAAGCCTTCTGCTATGTTACAAAAGTCTGGTCTCCACCTAGTGTTCTATATTGTTCAGCATCAATGGACCCCTGCAGGCTCTGGCCTGTCATTACCATGGTTGCCACAGTGACACGTAGAAGTGTCTTATGGGTAACGCTGCTGTCCAAAGGATGAAACTTTCCACAGTGGGGCTTTTTAATTCTGCCATCTGGGGTGTCTATCTGACAATGTGTGTTGTGTGTGTGTGTGTGTGTGTGTGTGTGTGTGTGTGTGTGTGTGTGTGTGTGTGTGTGTGTGTGTGTGTGTGTGTGTGTGTGTGTGTGTGTGTGTGTGTGTGTGTGTGTGTGTGTGTGTGTGCATGTGTTAGCTGAAAGAACAGTGCAAAATATAAGAGACTTTATCTAAAACGGTGTAACGGCTGCAGAGAGTCAGCCACAGAAACAGAAGCTGTGAACCAACAGTTGTGTTCTTTATGTTTAGATTTTATTTTTTAATTTTTGTGTTATGGTTATGCTGATGCTTTATGCTTCATGGAGTAACGATTTTCCAAACAGGCTGTTATCTGGCTCGTCGTCAGTGTCGCTCAACAGATCGGTGCTTTTAAACGAGTTGTTGTTCTGAAATCGTGAGCAGCTGAGGTGTGCAGCATACGTTACCATGGTGATTTACCGTGGTACGAAGCGAACCACTGTCATAATCCTCAAAACCCAGGTTTAAACCTCAAATTACCTCCCCAACTCTGCATTGACCTCCTGCCACCAATAGCTTGTTCCTGGAGTGAACATTAGATTATCACATAATGGGAATCCTCACAGATGTTCTTCTCTCTAATCTCCAACACATTACAGGATAGTATTAAGATTATCTTGCCAGACGGAGCAACAGATGTAAACAAATCATTTGAAATACTCGGGCGGCTATGATGATTCTACAAATGGTTCCATTTGGTTTTTGAATGGATTATTAAATCCCTCAAATAACAGATAATCTGGACCAAACATCTGTACCGACCAAGGTCCCTCACCAGATTTCCCCTCCAATTATCAGGAGATGTGAATCAGTTAAATCAGCCCAAAGCTCATGTAGTCTTAGTCCGGCTTTAAAGCAATGGAAAGATGCAAATAAGCTTAATAACTGCGATGAAACTATTTCAAGTTTTTGTGGTTACTCCCTCTCTCTCTCAATGAATTGCTACTCCCTCAGCCACCCCTTCTCTGTTTCGTTTGTTCATGCTCTCAGCATTTTTTTAAAGTTGTCTTTTTTTTAGCTGAAAATAGCTTCCTGCCGCATTTGGAAACTTGATTTGTGAGAAAGTAAAATGAGTAGAGTAACTTTCTGTCTAGAAAGCATATAGATAATGTTCAGGCTTTTGTTACGCCTTCAACGGCTCCTGAACAGTTGGAGAGTGCCGCCCTGGGAGCAAGAACAGAGGAACCACAATCAGTTCCTACTTCCTCTGAAAACTGAGGTAAAGTTTCTCAAAAGATGAGGTGGGGGGGAAAAAAACATCCTCAAAGTGTCCATGAGCAAGCTTTGCTCAAAGGGTTTAAAGCTCTGAGTTTGCACTATTCTCATACTACAAACATCTAACATATAAACTTCTGAAACGTGTAGCGAGTGTAGTGCGGTGTATCAGTGTTTGTTCGGATTAAGTTTAAGGCCAATTTATCAGCCAACAAACACAAAACGCTACATGTCCGTTTATTCTTTTGCCGGCTTTTGATTTTTACCCGCTAATGTTTGGGAAGATAAGTGTTCTTCTAACGGCTTTCATTAAACTTTGTAAAGTTGCACTTTTGTGTTAACAGGCAGCGAAACATCAAAACTCAAAGACCAGAGGAACACAAAAATAAAACCAACAAGCGGAGAGATGTAAATGCTGCTTTTATTGCCAATTGTGGCCCTTGATTTCATCTTATTAGATTTGAAAGCAAAGAAACTGAAATGTGGAGGTCAAAGGGGGGTGGCAAGGAGAAGTGCGGGGGGGGGGGGTGATGAATTTCAGCAGCATCACAAGAAAGCTTTCACATATTTGTTGGTGTTGGATGAAAAACTATGAAAAGAAATTGCAGAGGAGGAAGTGACACACAGAAAGAGAGAGAGAGAGAGAGAGAGAGAGAGAGAGAGAGAGAGAGAGAGGCAAGGAGGGAGAGTGGTTGAGCGACAGAAAGCTATAAAAGTCCCATTAAGCTCTCAGCCTTGATTGCTCGACAATTAAATGTCCATTTTCTTTGAGTACATAGACAAGGTTGGCAACTTCACTTCAGCAGTTGGTTTACTCTGTGTGTGTGTGTGTGTGTGTGTGTGTGTGTGTGTGTGTGTGTGTGTGTGTGTGTGTGTGTGTGTGTGTGTGTGTGTGTGTGTGTGTGTGTGTGTGTGTGTGTGTGTGTGTGTGTGTGTGTGTGTGTGTGTCTCCGGGTGTAAAAGCCAGCCATTACTTGTTGTGGCTGAGTGGCGTTGCTAGACATTCACACTTGCACATCAGGGAGCCAAGTTCCAGTAGCCTGCCAAATTGATTTCAGGTCAAAATCAGTTAATTAAATAAAGACTCAAACAGCTTCGGGAGTCCAAAGCCCGGCCCCTGTGATCATGGTGTGTTTAGCCTGGAAGTGAGTGAGAGAGAGCTGTTAAAAATCTTTCCCCGTGACAGGGTCAGAGAGAAAAAGCGCCAGGAAAGCTTTCATGTAGTATTTCATCGAGCAACTGCAGTGTTCTGGAGTCCAAATGGACGAGGTTCAGAGGGGTCTGAGTCATTGACTTGTTTGGGGGGGTGGAGACGTGTTGAAAGAGTTCATGGCAGAATTGGAAGCGGTCATCAAATCCTTGATGTCGGTAAAAGTACTTGATTTCAGGCGACAACACATAGCTCACCTGGGCTCTTATGTCACTAGATGATTCAAGGGGTGGGAACTAAAAGTCCGTATATTTGAGTGGATTAGGATCATGGTACTGCTGGGACTGCTCACAGCAGAGGGACATGTTCCACCTGTGACAAAGGGTGTCAATGATTCATTTTTGGCTGTCACAACCCAAAAAGCGTTGTGCTTAGCTCTGTGTCTCACTCTATCACTTCCTTCAGCTGGTATCCACCTTGCATGTGTTTTCTTTTTTTCATTGGGCAGCATTCAACTCCTTTATGTCAGCTATTTTCCTTTGTGTTGCAAGCTGCTCACCCCCTTAGTTCTTTTTTATTTATTTATTTTCAATATTTATTGAACTGTGTAAAGAAAGAGATTGTGTTTCTTTTGATATTTTTTTTTTTTTTTTTTTTTTGTCATAAATTTGCCCAAGCATAGTTCAGCTGGAGCTTTGTCAAACTGTTCAGCCATGTTTATTCTCGGCAGAAAGGAACCCAACCTGAACGAGTCAGCTTTCTCTATTTAAATATATCTCTTACAACATAAAAGTCTTCTATGTTTAGAATCTATAGTAAAAGTGAAATGAACCCAAGGGCCCTTGGTAGTAAAAGTAGTTAGTTTCTTAGTTGAGGTGAAAACCTTGCCATTAGTTATCGGGGAAAAGAGATTTGATAACACAAGAATAAGGATTCTTGACTTCTACAGCTGTGAATTGATTCAAAGATTTCATCAAATCATGTTTTGTACGTTGTTCATAATGTTATACTGATGTGACCGAACATCCACCACGATGGCACAGAGCAGCAAACAGATGAGGGATAACTATTAAGTCCTTCTACAGTGAAGGCAAGAGTGTTATTAATTGAATACCTTCGGGAAAATAATAAATAGGGAGAGAAGGAAAAAGAAAGATGGTATTAGCAATATTTTTCAGCTTTTATCTCCATGGTAACAAGCGACAATTACCTAAAAATTGCTCTATGAGCAAGCATCAGATCTGGGCACAAGTAATTCAAAGCTTGTAACAGTTTGACTGGTACAGTGACTTCATTAAAAGTGACACATTGTCACCGTATAACTGTTTTTCCTTTAAACATTGTTTGTGTTGATTGTTGCATTCCCAATTTGTTACGGGAGCAGTGAAAAACCCGATACACCTGTTTCATGTGTGATCCAGAGAATTCTGTTCAGGATCTCATTACACCTGTCCTGTAGCATGGTATCCAAAACACAGACAAAAGCATTATTAAACAATGTGTATGCTCTACTCAAAGTGGAATGCACTGCTTGAAAAGTCCTTTTCTACTGGAAGCCTTTTCTTGTATAAGCCTTCATACTGAGGGAACTCTGCCGCTCGATCCTGCTTTGGTCTCAGCATGACACGTTAAAGAATTCAGGTAAATTGTTTTGGGAGCTCCTCGGGTGAAATGCATCCGTCCTCAAAACAGGACACATGTGACCCGCGGCTCATCACTGCCCGTCTCCTTCTGTACCGGTCAGATACCTGTCACCTGTCTCAGTACCTTGTCACAGGTACTTGTGACAGGTCCCCTGCAGTAAAAATAACTTCTCCTTTCTACTACTTAGGAGTGGCCCCGACCACAAAGCCCTCGGCGTTTGTCTGCCACAGTGAGGTCATTAGCTACAAATGTTTGCATGGTTGCGGGCTTGTTAAATTAGCTTGTTGGCAAAAAGCTTGTAAATGTCTTGAGCTTGTAATGAAGTTATTCCGCGTAGATATTTCGCTCCAAAAGATTAATGGATTTTGGTAAGTAACTGTGTAATAAGCAGGATGATGTACAGGCTGCTGCTCAGGGCGATGAGGTCCACTTTGTATCAATTGATTTTACCCAGTTGGGCTTCATTTCGTGATAATGACCGTCTAGATTGCTGCACACTAAAAATTGAACATTCATTCCTTTTTTTTTTCCTTGTATTGTTATTTTGCCTTCATTATGTTTGTGTAGTGTAATATTCCTTTTACATGCTTGCTGTACAAATATATTGTATTTTAATACAAAGTCATATTTTTACCTAATGCCATGCCCATATCCAATTTGCACTACAGTTGTTTATATTCTATTTAAACAACTATTCTCTTTGTTGTAGCCCTTTTTATTTTATTGCTGTAATAACTCAATCACCCTGCAGGGAACATTCACTTTTTATTTGTTCCGACTTCATTTCTTTATGCTGTATATTCACATAGTTATGCAGATCAAATTAAAGCTACAGGGAAGCCAAATACCTGTGTGGATGTTAGTTGTGCTGATTGTTTCTTTACATTGTGTCACGTTTCCAGAGCCAAACAATGATACTGTCAGTTCAGTTGTACCTCACAATGTGGGAACTTTTCCAAATTTAGACTACTAGAAAAAAATACCTCTGGAGAACAGAAATGATGCATTTATTCCAGTCACTTTAACAGACTTTGACAACTGAGGTAAAACAATGTAGAACAAAATGCATATAGTCCATGTGTCAATAACACACACAAACAGACACACACACACACGGACTGCAACTTGACTATGTCCATGTGTGACATTATTCTAATATAGAATAGCAATAAACAAGCAAAAGGCCGAAATTTCCACAAAGCAGAACAGATCTGAGGTAAACATTTGTAACATTTGTAACAGGAAGGAAAAAACTATGTCTCGAAACTGACAAACATCTTCCTCAAAACTACTGTATTTATCTACTTTATTTTTTAAACTACTGCATCTTAATGCTACTAAATGCAACCCTTCATTGACATTAGCTATTAGCTCCGTCATTAAGCCAAACAGGACTGTGCTGCCTACTGGCTGGTGAGTAGGCAGCACAGTCATTATGAGCGGCTGCATGTTTAATTAAAATATTGATACTTGGCGCCAGTCTATCGATAACGCATCACAAGAGGAAGTAATACAACATATTCCTGTCTTGATATTTTGTCCCGGCCCCTGTCTTGAGTGGTACAAGAATTGGTTTTCTTTAATGCCAGTCTGAATAATCACCAGTACATTCCCATAGGTGCCTTTAATTTAAACTTTTATCTTTAACTTAAAGCATTCAAAATAAATAAAAAAATCAAGCCTGTTGCACTTAATAGATATTTTTTTTGGTGTATGCAACACATTTATCCGCTAGGAAACCATAGAATATCACATCACAAAGACAAAGAAGCATTCCCATCATAACGTGGTGGGCCAGATGGTTTATTACACAGAACCATCTGAGAAGCTGTCGTTGGTAACTTTCCAGAAAAGTGCAGGTAGTTTAAAAGAAAAAATAATACTTGGCAGCTGATTGGATAAACCTTCTGTCAATCAAACTCTTGCCTAAATCCAGTCGGTAGAAGTTCTGATATAACTGATGCTATTACAGCATCTGCGCTAACCCCTTTAGGGTCATTGTTTTCTGATTGAACATCTCCTCACCGTGCCTTGTCACACGCACCAAACCACGACCGTAGCTGTCATAAGCTCACAGGATGCTGATTGGTCCGTATACTGTATTTTATACAGTTTTTATATAGTAGTTTGTAGCACTTACTATATTCGGATTAGTCTGTTGCAATTATTGTTTTCGTAGTAACTTGCCTCTGCACTATACTTATGCTCTGGCTTATGCTTTAAGATGCTTGTTTAAGAAAGGAGATGCACTTATGACTTCTGGTGACTAGTAGTTCTCTTGAATACCTATGTTGAATACACTTCCTGTAAGTCGCTTTGGATAAAAGCGTCTGCTAAATGACTGTAATGTAATGTAATGTAATGTATTTTGGCAATATAAGCAACAAGCAAAGAATGAACTGGCACACATACTCAACAACATAGTATTAAAGTATTAAGAAAATATATGAATTGTTCTATGTTATTTGGAAATTTAACAAGCTGCAAGGTAATACCGCCTTTAGTGGCAGATAATAGAAGTTGGGTTTCACACTGTCTAAAGTAGGAAGGCTTGCTCACTCACAAACTTTGACAGCTTCCTTAACAGAATGTGAGGCTCCTTTATCCCGTTTGCATAATGAAACCAGACAGCAGCACTAATGGGAGTGCGACATTTAGTGCAGTTACATTAAAGCAGAACTCTTGAGGAGGTTCTTAAATGTTTGTCATAGGGAGATAAAATCCAATATACCTATTACACTGCATGTGCGCCTCAGTTTGAGCCGGGTCTCAATATGTTAATTTGCTGAACAACTCAGGTACATTGGGTATTGACACTGACAGCTTCTGGAACACCACATCCCTTGTTAAACCAGGGGTTTCTTTTCTCACTGGCTTATTTTTATGAAAACAGCAAAATTCGATCACCTTCTGTGTATATTTTACAGTTCTTTTTTGCCATGGTTGCGGCATTGATTTAAGAAAGGTCATCACCACTTTGGTCAGTAAGAAGAATCTTACTGACTTTAGTGATCTGCTGAATTTTCCCTGAACTTTTTTGAATTGTGGTGATATACAGGTATATATGGCTATAACTAACTAAATATATATGAAATCATCTCTTAAATGCCTAGGAATTACAACAAACTGATCATAGAATTATCCAAACAAACCTCCAGATGTATGCAAAACAAGGTAGCAAGCATGTCAACTTTTATCAACTGAACCAAACATGTTAACTAATCTAACATTATCTAACATTACTGAACCACTTGAGTGTGTGTGTTCACAGCGTTCCCACAACATAACCAAAATACTCTCATTTACCATTTGAACAATAACAGGATCCTGAACATGGCTAAGCCCTTTCAGATGGTAAAGCTATCTGCTTTGGGGAGCTCTGATAGATATCCTAATAGTTAATTCTCGGCTAAAAGAAAATAGGACAACGTTAACATAATTTCTGAGAACAACCCAAAATCTAACTTGTCCTCTCTATCGTGTGTTTTTAAAGCAGCATCTCGCTAACATGCCTTCACCAAGCTGATTGTCAGCTAGTGTAACAATATTAAATTTAATATCACAATTATTGTCAGAGGAAATTTCACAATTTCACGGCTTTCATGATAATTAATCTTATAGGCCCATATCTAACAAATGAGATAATTATCATCATCAACTATATCCTTTACATAAGTCATCTACAGTGATTATTGGCATAAAAACACAACATAAATGATTACAAAATAATATATTTTTATTGATATAAAAATAATCATTGGCAGATTAATGATACATTATAAGCTGCTTAGAGCTAGTGTTAGGACGTTAAACAGGTCATATTTGAACCTTTAATATCTACTTTATTCTGTATAAAAACATCTCCTTCAAACAAGTGTAACATTCATTGAGCAGATCATGTTGAGCCATTATTTAACACATTTCCAATGTTATCTAACTACAACTCACCATGTCCCGTTCAACTCTGCCCTGTATGTACCCATTTCAAATGTTTTAATGAATTATTTAAAATAATCATAAAATCATCATAATGACATGACGTGATATCCAGCTATTGTAGACATCCCGCTCAATTCATTAAATCACATCTGATAAAAACTAGTGGACAACTCCTTAAAGAAAACCCCCTCTCGCCTTGCTGTATCCTAAATGTGTTTACAGTGCTGGAGAGAGAGGCGGGCGGGATCACCATTGTGCCCATAATCACATTAAAAGACTACAGTGTTATAGCCATAGTAACCATATGTTGTTGTCGGATGATTTAAATCTCCCATCATCCCCTTTTCCCCTAGCTCTCCATCTCCCCCTCTCGCTTTGCTTCTCTCGATTTTTCAGCCCCATGCATACTGAGTAGCACATCAAATATTCATAGCACACGCACACAACACACACCCACCCATGCAGAGGAAATACACATACACACATAAACTTGCAAACGAGTTGCACAGGCGCTGGCCCTCACCCCCTCTCTGTCTTAGGCACTTGAACGCACCCGTACACACATATACGTACAATGCTGCAATCATTCACATGCTTGCGAGAGAAAGAACCAGCTCAAACCAAGCGTCCATGAAAAAACACACACACACACACACACACACACAATCTCCCTCTTTCACTCACGGCCATTAAAGTTTAATCTACAGGATGTCAAGTGGATTCATTGTGTTGAGCTGTTTTGTAGCACCTGTATTTTTACACTCCTTAAATATTTAAAACTTATTCATGCTCCAGGACACAGCCAACATCATCGTCATCATCATGAGCCCAATGTTAGTCTGGGGTATAGCAGTCAGGACTGTCAGGTAGATTCATATTCATCAACAGGGGAAATCATGGTAGTGGCATCATGGTTTCCTGCTGTGCTTCTTCAGAGGCCTGCAATTAGCAATTAAGGGAGCATAATGAACTATAAATAAATACGCCACAACAACCTGTTGTTTCAAAGTCTATGTACTAAGTGTGAAAGCCAATTTACACCATTTGGTGTGCTTCAATGATTAAGGACCATAAAATAGGTCACGTTCCTCTCTAAACTAATGTAAAGGAATATTTCAACATTTTGAAAATACCCTTGTTCGCTTTCTCTCTGATAACAAGAAGTGAGGATAGTAACCAATCTGTGTCCGACAGAGCTGGAGTTAGGACATTAGACTAGCTTAGCATGTCTCCGTCCAAACAACACTCTCTTTGGAGGGGAAGGTATGCCAAACTTTGTCCATCAACCGAGCACTTATATGTAGCGGTTCCGGTTATAGAGCAGGTTGCCAGTACCAGTCAGTGAGCACAAAGTTTACTATGGGACTTTGTTCAGGCTCAATGGCAACAATAAGGCAACGTAGCTGAGACAACAAGACTTCTGGAGGCTACAGCCCACACAATTCCTCCGCACCGACTGGCATAATACCTTCTGAAAAGAGTTTTTACAACTGTATGGGGAGTTCATTTAAGAAACTTTTGTATCATGATGGGGCGTTAAGTAAAAAGTACTGAACATGCCATTGGTTTTAAGGGACACTTTACTGTGAATATATTCCACATAAATAAAATGGTAAGTACAGATGGCAGTGATTCAGGACATAGTCAAACTCTATTTTGCAAGGAATCTATCTGGAACAAGTAAACATCCAATTTAGGGGAGACACCCTGTAGTTACAGCAGTGTCAACATTGACCAAGCTTATATTAAAAAGGCTACCATTTATTGGTAAACGTAAGTCTCATCTGTTGACTTTGGTATAGATTTTTAAATAATACACAGTATTGATTGGACTCAGTTTGTCATTCTGAGACAAATGGTCTCCAGCTATGCACAAAGCGGCTAGCAGACAGCAGCATGCAGGTGAGGCAGCGAAAGAAGGGATTTCTAAAAACATAGGAAAATAATGCCCAGCTATCATTATATATATATATATCTTCTAAAATATATTGTATATTCTGTGTTATTTGTGTTTGACCCTTTTAAAAACAAGATCAGGACAAACTCTCTAGGAAGAGTATTGCATTGTTTAATGACCAGGAAGAAATAGTCCTTCAAAAGGCCATCCTTCAAGTTCAACCATTAAAAAAACCCAGCACTTATTTCTGCATGCTCAAGAGCTCTTACCATAAATCCCAACCATCCCCCCGTTTTTTTTTTTTTTGCCATTGTTGACCTTTCGACCTCCCGTTTGAAAGGTGGTTAGCACAATTTTTTTCCTTTGGAGAATTAAGAGTATCACTTAAAAAAAGAGTCAGGTTTAGAGAGCTGCTGGTTTAAGTGGACGACCACAACTGCACAGGCAGGATCAAAGTGGTGGAGGATGTCTGTTTGTAAAAGAGAAGAAAGCGGGACAGAGGGAGGGCAATGAATCAAAGCGAGAGGGGGAAGGGCGAGGAGACGACAGGAAAATGGAATTTAAGTGGACCTGAAAGTGGGAATGTAACATTCAGTACATCTGTAGCTATAATAAGTGTACCGCTTTTGAAGTTCAAGAGGGCCTTCATAAATACGTACACTATATGGCCATAAGTATATGGCCAAAATTCCATCCATGCGTGACTGTTGAGTCTCCAATCTTTAGGGAATCCTTTCCATCACATTTTGGAGCTCGGCTGCATGGATGTAGAGTGAGGTCAGCCGTTGATGTTGGGTGTTAAGGCCTGGTGGTGTCTCAGTTCAAAGGTGTTGAAATGGGGTTAAAGTCAGGACTCTATGCAGGCCAGTCAAGTCATTCAACACAAAACTGCCAAAATGACTTTTTTTGCTCGACTTTGTTGTGTGCACAGGTGCATTGCTATGTTGAAAAAGAGTGAGCCTTACCCAAACTGTTTGTTTCACAGTTTAAAGCAAGTTTTTGTCAAATGAAATGTCATTATGTAGCGATGAGAGTTCCCTTAACAGGAATAAAGGGGGCTAACCCAAACTATAAAAAAAACAGCCAAAGACCAAAAGTATATGGATAAGCCTGTCTGCATAGTTCAGGTCATATTGTGTTGATTGGAAAAAAAACTCGTAAGAATGACATCTTTGTACATTCGAAACAAAGAGAACAAGATATAGGATTATGAAAATACTTCAACTTTGGACAAAACTTGGTGGTGATGTGCAATGTTTTAGGTGAAATACAGCATAACACACTTATTGCAGTAATTGTATAGTTCAGACGACAGACGGCTTTGACAGCTTGTTGGACGTGACCTTGTTTTGTTTTTTTGGACTCTGTGCTTGTCGTAATGATGTCCATCTGATGCTGTTGAGCCTCGACTACGTTGAGCTCAAGTAAGGACATCCATGGGTGATTTCTGTACACACGTTTTGATGCAGATTTCACCACACTGACCTCATTACAGCAATATCCTCTCCACTTCCTTCGCATATGAAATGACTACAGCTACCACTAATAAGCCCATGGTGCGTAATTCTGTATTGTTTCAGGTTAAGAACAATAAACAATTCCTGAAACAAAGAAAAACGGCATCAGGGACTGTAGACAATGTTTAGCTAGGTCTGTTGCAATTATTACAGAACCGCCTGATGGCAATTGTTTGCGCTGAATGCGATCATTTCCAATAAAAGTCAAATTCCACAAGCAAGGGAATTTTAATCACAAGCTTCCGATTCAGGCAAAAGAGAGCTTGGATGTCTAGATCTTACTACTGCTGGGCTGGTTCTTTTGATTCAGGCAATGAGACAATATTTATTTTGCTCTTCGAAGCAGGATGATGACATAGAGGCACCAATGGCGGGGTTTCCTTGATTTGATTTCTGACCACGGGGTGCAGCAGAGTGTTTGACAGCTCTGGAGAAAGTTATCGAGCCTCTTTCTACGTTATTAACTGTATCAAACCACATTTTTGTTACATTAGGTCGGCCTGCTCAAAAGTTTCAGAGCAAGCTAAAGTAAATAAATCTATGTGCAGCTGAGAGACGAAGATTAACTGACACGCTTGGCCAATGATCATTTCGATGAGCATCCATTGAAATAAACAACACAGGTTTAGGTTTAGGTTTGGGTCTAGCTCAACACAACAGCACCCCTTTGTGGCATAAAATTAACAGAAAGAGACGATACAATTACAAGCATTTGCATGGCAATTAATCGTCAACTCAAATATGAGCTCATTTCAAAACACAAAGTAGTAAATGCATTTAAAAGTGTGTATTATAAAAATCGCAGTTGCAAGAAAGACAAACAGAACAGCTCTGAGAAGGGAAACATGACTTGGCAAATCTCAGAAAATGACTCACCAAGCAGCAGTACAGATAAGGGAGCTGTATAACCGCTTCAACAAGTGGATTTGATTAAACAGGCTCAATATCTCCTGCTAAAACCAAATAACTCCAGCTGGTGCAAACTGGGCTCAGCACCTCGGACAGCTCCTGTGGTGCTGACAGCAGCAGCCAAATTGGGAACCTTGATAAGTGCTGCAACACACAGTCCTGAGAGGAATGTTGTTCATGTTATACATTAATTCAAGTCTAGCTATAAACAATATGAGCAAATTAAGTTTGCCTTTAGGGCTTTCTATGAGAAAGGGTTTATTTTAACCCCGGAAACCTTGATCCTTCCCTTAACCCAACCAAGAAGGTGTGTTGCCTCAGCCTAAGGCAGACAACTTCTCTCATGCACAATATTAAAATGCCTATATGTACACTTAAAGTGTATTTGGTTGATGCAATTTTTGAAAGTACTTCTAGAATTTACATATTTTTCTCAGAAAATACATGTATTACTATTGAATTCACTTATGTTTTCAATTAAATACACCATTATCAAATGTGAATGTCTTACTCCTCATTTTAATGTACCCACAGACATACATGTTGCAGTCATTGATTGACTGATAAATTGAAGGCTCACATTGAGATCTATTTTGCAAAAGAAACCTTGAAACAAAACAAAAAAAAAGAACCTTCTCATCCAACAAAGAATGTAAACAGGTCATTATTTCCTCTGTAGTATCTATTTGATATTGCTGTGAAAACATATCCTACAAATAACTGAATATATTCTAGTTTCTCGACCAAGAACAAATCATGATAACCTTATAATTTACCCTCGCCTGCTACTCGTTTTTACTGAGTTGACCTTGAAGGCATCATAATGTAACTCAGGATGTACGGATCAGGTAGCGAGTGACACATGTTGTTGTTGTTCCTGTATAAGCGCACATTGGCTGATAAATGATATGATAAAGTGATATCAGATTGGTGCATAGACTTCAAAGTACTCGCTGATACCTGATCCAGCATTTTTGGCTGTATGGGAAAGACTCTCGACACACAGTTGCCATGGTGAAGAGACAGGCCTCTCTCTTTCTTCTCCCCCTACCTCTCTCTGTGCCCTCCTCTCTCCCCTTTTACTCCCCATTCCTGTCACTGCCTCTTTCTCCCCCTGTCTCACCTGTCCTGTCCCCCACTTAGCAAAGTGAAGAGCGACAACTCCAGTACCGTGACATTCCCTCAGGGGCCCTGTTGAAAAATAAGAATTGATGTTGGCCTGATGCTGGCCAAGTGTACCCAAGTTTCCTCTCAGAGTACAAATCAGTCCCTCACGTTACCAACTGTGTCCATGGTATGATAACCTCACAGTTCTTCAGAGGAGCCGACACAACCTTAAAAGTTGGAAGTGGAAGCAGAGTGGTTTGTACTCACTAAAGGATACAACCAAACATGCTGCTGGATTCCTACAAAGTGAAACGCTTTTATTGCCCTCATGACATTATCAAGTTTCTGACCTTGCACTGTGTGAGACACACTTTGTAAAATCCCCCATTAGTCCAGAATACCAATGACAAGCTGGTGGCTTTAAGGCGCCATAAAAAAAAGGCTGCCATTGGATATGCCTGTATTTCATTAATGTGCTATCCTGAGGGGTCTGTGGAGGCATCCGGCTCCTTAACACAAGGACATTTACTGTAGGTCACACCTGAATAAAGCTAGTGTACTTTCAACCATACCCTGATATGATCGTAAAAACAATGGCCTTGGATATGCCTGATTAGAATTAGTTTGACATCCAGGGGCCCCCAGAAGCAAACAAAAGCTGCCCTTGGGACTTCCCTGACTGTTAGTAGTGACCATAACATTAAAAGATGCAGGGGCCGTACAGAGGCTGTCCTACAGCATGCCTGTATACAACTGATGTGATATCCAAAGGGGTCATTCTGAGGGGGCTGGGCTCTTTGCCGTTCAGGGACATGCCTGCATATATTTGGTGTAATGCCCGTAGGAGAGAGGGTCATTCTGGGAGTTTTGCTGTCCTGAGCTGCCTATGGGATTTTAGCAGGTTATAATTCATGTAGCATCCCTTATATAGACCCCACTGTAGAGTAGGAACAGAGGCATAAAGGTCTTTATACTTGCCCTATATCTCTCCCTTTGTCTCTTAAACAGCTAAAGGTCTGATCCCAGCGGTGCTATAGGTGCAAAGATCAGCTTTTTAATATCAGTGAAGTTCAGACTATAAAAAATTGAATAAAGTTATCGCCGTAATCTATCATTTATAGCGGATGGACAGTATGGGCCTGCCCTCATTTGCAAGTTAAGGGGATTCAGAGGGACAGGCAAGGAAGGAAGGAAAGGAGGAGGAAAGGGAGCAAGATGAGTGTTTCAGGTGTGTGTTTAAGAGGCCTGATTCCTTTGGAGGTCCAATTTGAGTTTAAATAAATCAGTAAAAGCTAAATTATAAGCAATGCAAACAAGGGAACATAAATATGTTAAGAACACACATCTCAACTGCATGCTGAAAAAACTGTCTCTTTTTTCTGCAGACACACAAAATGAAGTCAGTATCTTTAAAAACAGGCATATTGTACCAGATACGTTTTAGTGGACACAACAAGGTAAGCTACTATAAGTTAAGAAATTCCAAATCAGCCATATTTCACTGGTTTAACTAGACGGATATAAATAGTGAGCAAACGCTCCTGTCAGAACTACATGGATATACTTTAAGAGTCATGACAACACATGTCACTGACATATAGAAATACAGGGACTATATACACTTAATACAGAGTCCTACAAATGTAAGTTCACTCATTTTCTGAGGGAAACCTGATGAAAAAGTGCTACATAGAACAGCTTTTGTCAGGACAGTCTGTTCCATGTGCTCGCCTCATGTGAACTTGCTGGGTTTAAGAATCGTTGGGTTATGAGAATGTGATTAAAACATACACAAATGTTTTTGCCAGTGTTTCGTTTTCAAAGACTCTCTTGCTTCTCTGTGGAGATGCCTTAGTAGCACCATCAATAACATTCAAAACTCTATGCTTATTAGCGGGACAATGATGCTACACTATCACCATTACTGAAATATAGTGACCACATTTAATAGCAAGACAAGGTAGTACCATTCATTAAAGCAGCACCATAATGTCGTCCTCATCAACAAAGGTTGTGCGTGACATGAAGCTGCAGCATTATTTCTGAGCGGCTGCATGGGGCTGTACTGAAACGTCTCCCTCTCTTCCCTTCTTCACTTTCAGAACAGAAAACACAGTTTTAATCTTTCTCTTAATGGTCTTTTCCTGTTCTTGTCTTTCCTCTGACTGCCCACTCACTACCTGCCTCCACTGAGTGTGGATCACCAGATTTGGATGCCTGCCTGCCCAGCTGCTTCTCATCATCCATTAGTCGGTTTGTTTACAAAGGGTAGTTCTCGCCCAAGCAAAGTAACTCATGGCTGAATTCCACTTAGCTGCTTCAGTTTCATGGGGCTGGTATGGTGTATGTTGGCTGCCCCATTATAGCCAGAATGACAATCATCATCAAATGTTATCAGAATGATAACTATTTATCACATATTGCACTGCTTTCACTGCCATTATGTGCTGCATTCCTGCTAATGGGCCAATAAGACTGGTCCTCATTCACAGTGCATCTCCTAGAAGCAAAATTTAACTTAAAATGAAATCAGAAGAGGACTGCTCTCACTTTCACGCTGTGATACATTCCTACTAATTTACAAACTTGCATTTAAATAAAACTTGATCTTCTTCACCAGAATTCAGTGCATTTTCTGTTTTGCCTGATAGATACAGTATATTCCTCATCTTTTTTGACATTGTATGTGTATCCTGCAAGTAACTCTAATGAGCAGTTTCATTTTGATTAAGGTTATGACAAACTGCTTCATTTCAATTACAGACTAACAGAGTTATCACCTAGTCTACCAATTACATGTGAAATTTTCAAATGTCTTTATTGGTAAAAAAAAATAGGTATTTAACCTACATCTGAAAAGGTTGGTTGGTTTCATATAATTTCCCTATGTCTCTCTCTCTCCCCCATTTCGACACTGCCCTCTCTAAAATAAAAGGTGATAATGGCAAAAATTTTAAAACATCAAAACCAAAATGTTATCATGTTTGAAGAATCATAGTGGCTGATCAGTATTTTTGTATCAACTTGTAATTGTAAAACAGTTACCAAAACACAAAAATCTTAGTTGGAACACAAAAACTAAGACAACCATCTAGGGCTTTGATAAATAGTATGATAGAGTCACAAGGCTGCTGAAATATGATGAAACTCATTTTGAAAATGATTGAGCAGAGTTCAAAGCCTGTCCAGAGTTTACGTTTGTTTTCCACAGCCTCAGGTTTTGAGTTTGCCTTTTGCTGTTAATTATTAGTTATACATGACTGCCACCTTGTGGCATCAAGTGATATCGGCCTTAAAAATACTTTCAATACATTTAGATGCGTGTATGTTGTCAAGAATTGTAAATAAACAGGAATCCCTGCATATAAGTTTTCTGTGTCAAAGAAGGTTTCATTTATAGTCAGTTAGTTTGATGAATTTGGCGACATATTAGCAGCTGATCTTGTACAAACTTGTATTTGAACAAATGTTGGTGTACACACAGCTTCCCCTCACCGTCTCATCTGCTTTCACTAATGACAGATGGTTATTCATAATTAATATCCATTCAACGTTTCACCCCTAATAGTTTGGTGTAGGTCCCTGCCTTCAAAGCTTATATTGATTAAATCACGCTTCCCAGCCTCTGGGCCAACACGGCAGCATAACAGACTCTGGAGCACAGTCCTGGATCAAAGTGGTTAGTACCAACATGCCCGAGGTAATATATGAGTGTGTGCATGTCCAGTATGTGTGTGGACTGTCAATTAACTGCGTGCATTTTATTTTATTTTCTAATTGTCAGGTGGTCTTTGGTTTCCTTTTGGAGTTGCCGCTCTTCTTTCAACATGTTTGTCTGCCTTTTTTTGCCCCCAATAGTCCGACATATCTGTTGACTTTCCACAAAATGCCCCCAAAGGAAAGAGCTATTATCTGGCTCAGAGACAGGGAGACAAAGACAATGAAAGGCACAGGGGGGAAAAAATAGGCAAAGGAAAAAAGTAAAAGCATTGAAAGAGAGACGAGACAGAAAAGGAGAAAGACAAAGAGGAGGAGGGTAAAGGGAGACGGAAGAGGGAGAACTAGCAGACAGAAAGAGAGCAGATCTAATCCCCCTGAGAACTAATTATAACATTGCCACAGAGCTCAGTTCAATGACACTTTGAAGAGAAAGAAAAAAATATAACTA
Source organism: Anoplopoma fimbria (assembly GCF_027596085.1). Taxonomy (NCBI): domain Eukaryota; kingdom Metazoa; phylum Chordata; class Actinopteri; order Perciformes; family Anoplopomatidae; genus Anoplopoma; species Anoplopoma fimbria. Next base: position 15,819,600 of record NC_072463.1, read on the forward strand.
GTGTTGCACTTCCGCTGCAACTGCAGACAAAACATACACGCAGCTTCTCCGGATACATCCCATGCTGCCATCTGGTGTGGAGCATGGTTTCTACAGGCTCGTAGAACTGAGTATATGCAACTTCTCAACTGTATATTTCTGTGTAGTGGAATGTTGCACAATGTATATACACACGACTGTAGAAAATGTAGCCATCCATCCTGGCTGCAAATGTGCTGTAGTTCCTAGTTTAAAGACTGCCATCGTAAAGTTGTATATTTAAACAAACTCACCGTCTTTTTTTTTTACGTGGCTTTAAAGATGTGGTCTACTGGCTGGTGTTCCTCACCTGTCCACCGGTTGGCCTCAGCGTGCTCTTCTCGTGCTCCTCACACCTGTTGATGATTGCCTCATCAGCCCTCCTGAACTCTTGTTTGTCTCCACAGCTGTTTCCTATTCTCCCTAATTGCGTCCATTACCTGGGCTTAATATGTCCCTTAAAATTCCTGCACAGCCTATGAGCCATTTTGTTTGAGCCAATTATAACCACAGGGGCCAGCATGGGGCCAGTTTTTCCTCCTACAAGGGCCAGTTAAAGCTGCTAAGAAAATAAGCATTACCTTAGACAGTGGAGTGGCCAACAGATTAAGAAAAAGATGTAAGGACAGCTCGCTTCAGTACAACGGTATAACCAATTTCTCCCAGTCATATCACAAAAATGGAAACGTGATTGTGCTAAGTTGAAAAGAAAAACCCTAGGAAGAAGAAGAAACTGAAGGATTTGGACCTTTTTTTTTATAAATTAAATATCATAACCGATGTAAAAGAGAAGAAATATAAGACATGCATCTTTATCGTCAGCAGAAAAAGGGTGTTTTAAAAAAAAAAAGGCCAAAGAAAATCCAGAATAAATGGGGACAAGGACTGTGGTTGAAAGATAAGCAAACAAAAAGTAAGTAAAATACTATCTGTTTTGTTTTTTTGACCTACAACCATCTAATACCTTCTAAGCATACATCATTGAACAGCAGCAGTGAATAGAAACCTTTGTGGGACCAAAGGCTAATGTGCGGATTATTATTATTTCTTTTGCCCAGCAAAAGTACATACTAAAATAGCTAGGCTACTCTGATCAGATTTGAATACTGAAAATATACAACACTACAAATATCCACAGGTCTTAAAGTACCAATGCATGTAGACCAATCAGTTGCATGTTTGGCATAAAATTAGCCTGTAAACCAATAAAAGTATAACATGCAGACCCTCTGCACAACATAAATAACTACACAGAAAGGAGTTGAACACACGCCGTTTTTTTTCCTCAGGCTCCAGTCCATTTTCAGGTTCCCAGTGCCATGACACAGTATTCCCATTTGCCTGTTTACTATGTTTTTAATCAGTGGACGCCAAACTCACCTGTGTTTTTCAGGTGGGCTCCACGCGACCGTCTTCTTACTGCAATACCGCCTTTGACCGTACAGACTGGCCCACCAGCCGTTACCACTCAGGGAGGCGCTGTTTCACTCGTTTGAGGAAACGGACTTAAAATGGGGAGGAGTTGTCCATCACCGTTGCAATATACAAGAAAAATGACTTAATGATTTTATTAAATGCGCAATGATTGGTATGTGGTAACATTAATCCTGGCCTGCCTCTGTTTCTGAAAAACAAACACCCCTGTGAGTCCAGGCTTCCTGACTTCTTGTCTCAGCTGGATCAGATCACAGGTGTAATTAATAAAATTAATAACACAGGCTTTAATTTGGTTAGCTAATGTGCATGCTGGCTCACTCATTACAATGGAACAGAGACAGTATTATTAACATTGTTAGCAGTATATATTAGAAGTCTAGCGTTAAATCATGAAAAACACCTATGCATATGTGGCCCAGTGAAGTTTGTTAGATCTACAGCAAAATATTGTTTTGTAACATTAATATCTAAATAAAAGATGTTTGTATATTTATTTACGCTATGGCCCTCGCAAGGATATACAAAATTGTACACTGTTATTTTTTATATATCCAACTTTTTTAGTGTTATTTTCACTAATAATAATAATTATTATTATTATTATTATTATTTCATTGTATTTGATTTATTTATATTTATTGTATTTATCATTATTTTTCTTTCTCTCCTATTAACCTTACTTATCTGTCACAACGTTGCCACACATTTCTTAAAATAAATAGCTGTAGAAGTCATTATGAAATGCTATGTGTTATGCCTATTGTTATGAATCATTATGAATATTTGAGTACTTTAACTGTAAATATAGTGTGCAATAAGCAGATTATAACGCATTGTAAGTATGTTTATAATGCATTACAGACATGGAAAATTCTCACTTGGCAAAAAAAACAAAACCTGTCCCTCTCAATAATGAATTGCCATTGGATGCACCTTAGATATCAATACACTATTTGGAGGTCAGATAATTACCTTTGTGTAAGGTGAGTATGTTTCTCTATGTTGTTTTTGTCACAGGATCCTAATCATGAATATTTATCAATATAATATACTCCTTCAAGGCTTCAGTCTGAATTATCACTCACCTTAGGTGCTAATTTTATGGGGGGGGGGCTGTTTATTGGAACATACATGCAATGCAATGTCATGAAACAAAGTGTAACAGGAGGAGAACACCCTGCGATCCTATTAACTGTGCAGCTGTTTTCATTGTCTGGCTCAACCTCCTCCAAAACCCCTTTCACCACAGTGCATTCTGGGAGAATGAGCATAGATGCAACACTCCCAGTCTCCAAACTCTGCTCCCCTTCACTGGTCAAATTAAACAAGCCCTTCCTCCATGCGTCGATCTGCTGTCCGATCATAGCGACACAAAAGCCTCACAGTGATCACTTGGTTGTTGTTGTTGTTGTTGTTTTCATTGCGGCAACCGATGTGATTCCCCATTTTGGCCTTTAGGTGTCTGATCACGAGGGCGACGCATATGAGCAATACCAGCAAGCAGGCGAAAGCAGCCAGGGCGATCACAGCAGCCCTCATTGTCCTGACCAGAGGGTCGCTGACCTGAACCTGGAGGACGTACTGGACCACAGTCTTCCGGTGCACTTTACCCTTTACTGTTTCCACTGTCTCACAGGTGTAAACGCCGGAGTCCGAATCGGCTGGTCTGATGATGAGACCCTGGCTTAGCACACTGTGTCGGGGACCGGGGAGGAGGATGCTATCAGAGAGTCGCCAGCTTACTGGGAGGTTTGTCTTAGGGGAACACGGGAGGAACTGCGCCATATGCTTGATGAGGTGGACAATGGCAGGTTTCTTTTTCACTGCGGAAGAAATCAAGCGAGTACACATTGTTGAAGTGAATTTTCGATATTCACCTCTTACTACAGTCTACGCAATGTAAGATCACACCAAGACGTGTCGCACCAGACATTAGTTCGTAATTGAAAAATTTGCTAATATCACCTTTTCGTCTGCCTTTTTATCCGTTTCTACCGTTTCGTCTCGCATCAAAACAGGAAGGTGGTGGTGAAGTAGTAGAGCCCGCCTCTTGCTTGTTTTGATTGGCTGCCTGGGCCAAGTGTTACATTGACAAGCGGTGCGCCTCCCAAGTCGTTGAGGAAACTTACCTCTTATGCGCGTCCAAAAAACGGCTCAAAAAACGCGGCGCAAGAGAGCATCAATGCCAAACCATAGGAAAACAATGGTTTTCACGTTTCTAGCGACGCGTCTCAGTGTGATCGGGGCCTAACAGAGATTCTATTTTAATGTATGGTTGATTGTGATGTGAAGATTGCTTTAAAATCCCAATTTTAGAAACATCATGTGTGTATGAGCACATGAATGTCTTACTTACGCTCGGTGATTGGGCACATCCGGAAGTCTCCATCAGTCAAACTCTGAATCCTGCACAAAGCGAAATACCTCTTTCAATATGAAGCTCCCAACGCAGAATTAGTCTTGTGAAAAAGATTTTAAGAGATATGACTTACACAGACCCAAGTAGCGCCCCAACAACAGACGCACACTGGCCTCTGATCTTGTCCCAGCCACAGTATGGGTCTCTGGCAATGAGGCAGTCATCGCATGACGTGTAGCGGCTGCAGTCCCTTACATTAACTTGAACTACAACGTCCTTGGCGCCACTGTACAGCTGGCCCTACAGAAACAAGGTTCACAACAGAGTTCTCAGCTGCCTGCCTACACATTTTAAATCACAAATCTCTAAAGATCAAGGAAGAAATAAAACTCTCACAGGATCAAGGTATTCCAACAGCCCTACTGACTCAAGTCTTACTGTTTTGGAGGAGAGCTGGAGAAAGTTAAAGGGCTTTGGAGTTTGAAACAGCTGCAGCTCCTCAATGACGCGGCCGTCCTCGCCGTCAAACCTCACTGCCTTCTGCAGCCAGCCAGAGTCTGGGGGGAAAAGAATGAATCCAGCACGGGGGTTCACCTGTCATGTGTGATGTGTGTTATTGGGGGTGAACGCGTATCCGGACATTCTAGTTGCTTACCCGTGCCAACGAGCATAACTTGATGCCGTTGTCCATCCAGTGACGTTACTTGGTCCACGACAATTTTGGAGAACCGGGTCCCTGTGCGTACCAGCAAAGGCTTGCCAGCCGCCGGTGTGACCGCCCCTTCCATCAGAGGGTGGTTTTTCACGAACAGCAGGGTTTTGTCCGAGAGGTCGAGGGACGTCGTCACACCTCTGGCCCGCAGTGCCTCGTTAATGCACTATAAGAACCAGACAGAGCTGGATTTGAATGACGGATAAGCGTGCCATCTACATGCTTCTTTTGTTAAAAGTAAATATAACAAGCCCCTAATTTTGATGTGTCCTTCAAATTGGCTTGATACTTGCTAAACCTGGGTGAGGGAATGGCTCCTCTCCTGTGTATGTGTCCCAGCTCCCAGTCTCCCTCTCAGTCAGAAACCTCCCACTGAACACCCGGCTGATGTCTGACAGCTTGTATGCGCAGACAGCAGACTGGCTGCAAGCCCCTGAGGACTCCCTGTGACGGACGCAGAAAAGACGTGCTACTTCTTTCCATCTTTTTTCACAATTCTTTTCAGTTATATACAGCTGAGCGATGAGGTCCACGCTGTGGACACATGCGACTTACGAGTTGGCGGTGAACGTGGCGTAGAAGACGCTATCCCTCCAGTTACTTTGGTCTCGGAGAAGGAAAGCGTCCTGGATGAGGGGTGGCGAGCCAGCGTCGCCGAATGGGCAGTCCAAACGGGCCTTCAGGAAAGAAGTCCACTTTCTCTGCAGGGTCCTTTTGCCCCCCAAGTCACTCTAGGACGACACACATTAATAAGCTTACTTCACACTTGTTAGGCGAGCGCGGGTGATTCAAGCTTTAGATGACTGTCGAGGCACACCTTACACACACTGGCAATCCTTGAGACCTGGATGTTGTTGCGACGTTCCTCCACAGCGGTCTCAGTGAAGAACAAGAAGACATTGTCGTCTTCACCATCCTCGCTGGTTTTGTTTGCTTCAACGAGGCTTATGGAAATCATGGTAGGCTCTGAAACCCAATCGTTCATTCTGTCAGGCAAAACGGTTCACTGCACCATGTGTTGGATACTTCTGTCACCCCCATATACTGTATGAGCAGCTTACCGTTGAACCAAGAGCGCTTCATTACGGTCTTGAGAGGGTTCAGTCCATGTCTCTGAAACAACAGCTCTGTGCCCAGAAAGTTAGAGGAAGCGGCCGAGTACAAAGTGTTTTCTGCCGAGGGTAAAGGAAACAGCGGTGCACAGTTATTGTCGTCAATACTAGAAACCAAGCTTTATTTATTCTGACCCTCGACTTTTTTTTACAACAAGATATCTATCTGTGAAGAGTGGCCATGAGCAATCAGGAATAAAGTGCTGAAAAACCATAAACAGTTGTGTTCTCACCATTCATAAGGGAGGCAAAGCGTTGGTAGGGGTCAAAAGGAACTTTCCCTCTACCCACCTGCTTTCTTCCCTCCAAGGAGACTGTTCCATTTGTGAATGTCTGTTGAATGAAGCATTATGGTGGGGCTCAGTTATTCCAACAGTTTCTGAGAAATATGCGTATTCCCTTATATCGCGATAAGAAGATTGATACCACTCTCCTAAAGACGGTAGAACCGGCAAATGGCATGTTCAGCTTAGCTTAGCTTAGCATGACGACTGAAAGCAGATTTTACACTTTGTTTTTTGTAGATATTAAACGAGCAAGAAATAGAATGTTAATTAGTGAAGTTTAGATGAGCTGGTTAGCGGATATACAGTAGTTACCATTGGACAGAGCCAGGCTAGCTGTTTCCCCCTGTTTGCAGTCTTTGTGCTAAGCTAGCCGCTGTTGGCTCTAGCGACATATTTAACAAAGAGACTTGAGAGTGGTATCCAGTTTCTCTCAGTAAGAAAGCGAATATGTTTACTTCACAAAATGTTCAACTATTCCTTTAAGCTCCAATTAACAAGCTAAACCCCTATAAAAAAACATCTCCACTGCATACAACAACGTTCCACATATCTTCTGTACCAGCTTTCTCCAGCTAGTTGTTAAAACTCATTCAAATCGTTTTAACATTCACATGAAATGGATGTTATATGGATATCTCCCCTTATTTATCTTGACTTCTTACTGAAACAACACAGCAGCTGTTGACACAGGGAGGCTACAGTGTTTGGTATCTCAGGATGAAACATTAGGCATGTGACTAACCATGTAGTCACATGCAGGGTTGAAGGCGTTTGTCCCACACACTAGCATTTTGCCGTCCTCCGTCGTGTGTAGAGTGCGGATGAAGTTATCACATTCCTGTCGGAAGAACAAGTGTGATTTAAATGAAGGAAAATGTATAGTGTGATTGGTGGTTTAAAAAAAAAAAATGCATTTACAGCTTTACTAATAATAATCTTACTTTACCTTTGTGTCCTTGCCCTTCATTTGACAGAGGGCTTTGGCTGCTGAACTGACCGTCCATTTGGCCTGGAAGAAAAGACAATTAGCAATGACCCATAAGCTCTTGTGTTCATACTGTAAGGGGAGATATAAAGGAGTCGTATGGTATTAGAAAATAGCTCTGAAAGCTAATAGTTTAATAGTTTTTACTGCCATTTATCATACATTAACTGTACTATTATTACATTTCAAAAGATTGTTTAATGCAACATCTTTCTTCGTATGTGCTTTGGTATCTGAAAACTCACCAACTAATTCCCGCACATTCATTTTAAGTCATGATTGTGATTGAGTTACGGTGTGTTTAAAGTTTTACCTCACTGGTCTTCTTGGTGATGTCATCCAACCTGAGCGTGAGCACCTTCCCTCTGGCTCCGACGACCAGCTGGCCGATGTCGTCTCTTATGGTCAGAGAGCTCAAGCCGCCAAAGCCGGACTCTTTGAACCGTTTAAAGTTCATGTCTACAGCAGACCAAAGGACAAATAGCCATGTGTTTAATTACAGTTCAGTTGTCCAATGTGTTTTGTTCATACTGTATGAGTACAGTAGTATTATTTTGCTGCTGCTGCATGGTGGGAACATCCTCTCTATGCAGATTTATAATGCGTAATAAGTATTGTTCACAAGTCTATTTATATATTGGTCCCTTCAAAGTGCCATCTGTAGTCTAAGTAGAGCCCATTAGATGCCTTTACCTTGGAAGGAAACGCTCCTTCGGGGTTTGCTTGCTGGAAGGCCTTCACTCATGATGACGAGGAAGTAACAGACCATAACAGAAGGTCTCATCATGTCCTACAACTCAGGATAAACACACCAGTTTAGAGCAACATTTGTTCTTCATTTTTGGAAAAAGTTGGGCTGAAATGAAATCAAATATTCACCAATCATGCATGTTGTTGACTTATGACAACAGCAATGAGTTCTCCTTACATTCTTACTTCCCCAACCCAATTTAATATGCTTTTATAAGCATTTTTTTTTTTTTTTTTTAATTACCTGTTGATGAACTCGTTTTCTGAGACGAGACTCGTGACTACATCACGTATTTGCTGTCAGTTTGTTTCTTGCCAGTTGAACCCTCCTTGTGATGAAGAGTCCCCGCTGTATCCACAGTGACACAGTGTATCCGCCGCTTACCGAACCATCTGGGATTCTTTTCAGAACTTTTGAGTATGTTTGTATGTATCCCCCATGTTGGTGGCAGTACCTCACCGAGCCACTAGATGGAGCAGCCATCATTTACACAAGAAATGATAAGACCATGTCTGCAATGTCAAGTCAAAATCATAATTCAATGCACACTATCACAAAGGTGTAATGAACTTCAATTTAACGGTCATTACCTCAATGGAGTTGAATTGCTGTAAACTGTGTAAGCCTGGCAGTGCAATGAGGTGAGTCTAGAATGAAACTGACAAACTCTACATTTTCCTTATAACTTGTATAGTTTTACTTTTGAGCCCCTTCATGCTTACACTTTCACAATCATGACAAAAAAAACGACTTTTTTACAATGTGTTAATACGTTATATAATCTACAAGAATACAACAGATATGGATAATTGCAAATCAATTCAATAACAAACTTTCTGTAATAGGGGAACCACACACACAACATAATATCTGATGTATCATCTGTGTAACCTGAAAACACATTTTTTTTTATTATTTGTTTTCAATGTTACTTTGAAAAATATAGCTGTTTGTCTTAATAAAGTTTTGCCATTTGGATATAAGGGGCTTTGTTTTGGCAAATATTAGTGGATTTGAATGTATCGTCTTGTTCAATGATGGGTTAAAGGACAGAACATGTATTCCAACGTTTGTTTTCAAGCAAATAACACATCTAAGGATTTAACAAGAATATGATCTTTCCTGAGAATGAATTGTGGACTTTTCTCACATATTGGGAATCTCGAGAAGAAGCCCTTTTAATATTTAAGTTTTTTGTTTTTTTTAAGTGCTATAAAGCAAAGTGCACCACTTCTCTGTTTTATTTCTTCCCAGTTGAAAGTGCCATAAACATTATAAAACACCATTAAAGTGTGGATCAAGTTCATGGACAACAAGCCACGCCCTTCCGCACTTGTGAGGCGCGTGGCCCCGCCCCCTCCCGCACGCTCCCACACTATGATGGGCGTTGATTTCCGGTATCGTGCGTCTGGACGTTCAGGTTCCACAGAGTGCGTGTTATTGACGCGCGTCTGTTGCATGTGTGTGTGTGTGTGTGTATGTGGGAAAAAAAAAAACGCTCCCTGCACGGATACCGCCACCGCACCGCCTCGCACCGCACCGCACCGCACGCAGGCGCCGCGTCCCTACATGCAAGTGACCGTCGGGGCTTCCACCATAGTTTGGCCAGCAATGACCAAGACGGCCAACGGGGACGTGGGGAAGCCCGTCAGGAACGGACTGAAGCCGGGGAGGAACGGACTGACCAGGAGCCTCCACCGCTGCCATGAGGAGGAGGAGGAGGAGGAGGAGGAGGAGGTGAGGCCCGGGATGGGACGGGGAGGAGAGGCTGGGGTAGCCGGGGGGACGCATCGACTGTGTGGACCCGGAAACACCCTGGATGATGTGTGACATTACTGTTGTTTTTTTTAATATATGACACGATGACAGCTGTTATTGTTTTGAGCCAGTCCTGCTCTTCTTCATCATCATCATCATCATGGACGACCCTAGTTTATGGTGTTTACGCACGGTCTCCCTCGAGACATGGATGCTTTCCATGAGTCTCAGTCATATCTGCACCTGGCAACATTTGAATATGTTTAAAAATCTCCACTTTTATGAATGGCTTTATAAGGCACCCTCACTTTAATTTTTTTTTTTACAGGAGGGAGGTGGATTTAAAAGTTAACACTGCACTGAATACTAAATCAGTTTAGCACATAATATGCATGCAGAATTAAAGAGGAGGAATAGCTGTAACCCCTCTATTTCTTTGATTAGGCTAGAAGAACTAGGTATTATGTAACCCCTAATAACTTCTCAAATACTAAGCAAACAGAATTCTTGTAGTTTTACCTTCACAGACATGTAAACAACCTGGGACAGTTTACATTTCTCTGTCTGGATGATGGTAATAAGTTTGCAGGTTGCTTTCCTAACTCTATTCTTAGAGGGAGTGGTGTGTGTTTTGGTGGAAACTTATTACAGTATGTTGGCTACTCCTCTCAGCCTCAAACAGAACTATAAACATTTATTAAATGTGTTTTAGGCGTATCTCTGAGTGTTTATTGGCTGCAATCTTATGAGTGGAAAATATTTGTCTGTTACCTTGTGAACAAAAATTCCATCTCCTTGAACTGGGTTACTATGAGTGATTTATAGGGAGACACCGAACCAGTGCGACTGTTTAGTTAAAGCTGTCCATTGAGACTGCATGCATGCTGGGAAACAACTTTATTTCCCAAAGAGGCTAATTAAATTTCCACCCTTCGGTGCACCGGCTGTGACTGTCCCAATTAACAGGTCCCCTCAGACAGCTGGACTACATGCTATCACACACGAGAACTGAGTCGCATGGACGTGTTTTGCTACAGTTTTTTTTTTTTTTTTTTTAGATTGATTTTGAGTCTGAATTTTGCTCTGCTTATCAAAATGAAAAAGAAAGTGTGTGGGAGCATTTTTCTTTTTTTAGGTTCTCTCCTAGGATTTGTAACTTTTTTAAAAAGGAATTTTACAGCACAACACAATGACTGAAGAATACAGTAAGTACAGTAAGATGCTGTCAACTGGCATCATACTAAGCGGGTTAACCGTTGACAGAAGTAAATAGTTAAAAACCAATTCCAGTTGTAGATTTTGAAGGACAATAATCTAGGTAGAGACACACCGTTGCCAGGTCTTTTCACAAACAGTCAGTTCCTTCTGTAAACTGGGCTGCAAGGCCGAAAAGCCGAGCACCTGGTGACTGAACCTCAGCTGATTACGGTATGTGCAGATCTCAGTGTTGCCACTCATGCTAAGGTATTTGAGAGAAAGGCATGACCAGTCACATGTGGTGCCTAATAGCCATGAGCACGGAGACGCGCATGATGGGAGTTGCATAACTTATGCAAGGTTCTGTCCGTCAAGACAGAGAAGAGAGAAGTTGACTTTTCTTTTATGATGAATCATAAACACGTTTAGTTTATGAACGCGTTGCAGTGCCAGTCAGCACTCGGTGCACGGATTAATACCAACACAACCTCCTCTTCCCTTATTTGGCAGTCAAATCCTCCCTCCCTGGTAATTGTCCCACAGCGTTTTCTTTCCTGTACAGTTGGTGTGAAGCTGTACCAGAGGTCATTCTTATCCCTCCCACTACTTACAATTGGACTGCACATAAGTGACCTTTTAAAGTGAGACACAGAAACCTCAGCCAACTATGATAAAATACTTTTTTTTTTTTTATTCTCCATTAGGACAAAAGGACAGGGAGTCATAGGAGGACAGACTTTACCTTCATATAAAGTATTCAAAATGTGAAACTGTATTCCAGCTGAGGCTTACGTTGCTGTGTTTGCATAGGGAGATTACTTTTTACAGGCTAGACTTGCATACATGGAGACAGTGTTAACTTGTGGGTTTTTTCCAACTTTGTAATAGTATTAACAATAATACACCATTTACTGCAAACAGTATAAAGTATTTTTGTTATATGTATTAAATACATGTTATACAAAATACATATCAGGTAGTAATATGTTTTATTATCAATGGAATAACAATTCATCTAGAGAATTTAGAGATTCTGTCTATTTTCAATTTTTTTTTTTCTTTTCAACATTACATAGCCACAGCGCATGCTTCAATTACTAAAGTATATAAGTAATAGTAAAATGCAATAAAAGATGCTATTACTTTTGAGAACATTTGACAAAAACTGCCCATTCCTACGTGCCAAAGGTCATCTTAATACATGGTCGCAGTCACTTAATGAGAATTGTTCCGGTTTCCATGCTGCCCAGGTCCATGCGGCGTCACACCACGGCGGCCTGTACAGCCGGCCCTTCGTCGAGTCCTTCGAGGAGACGCCCATGCTGGTGGCGGTGCTCACCTACATGGGCTACGGCATCCTGACCGTCTTCGGCTACCTGCGCGACTTCCTCCGGCACTGGAAGATCGAACGGTGCAACATCGCCAGGGAGAAGGAGGAGCAGAAGGTGAGGGGGGGGGGGCCACAGGCGCGACCCTGTGTTGTCTTTTGTCGTTATGACTTACATCTGCATACAGCATACTTTTCCCAGGGTCATAATAATTGGTCATCTTGTTCTGTGACACTGCTGTGGGCAAAGTTGCTGTCTAGGAAAAAGAAGGCCGGGTGTTGAGAGGAGCTGGTTTGCAACTCTGATCTCATGTTGCCTGGTGACTGTAGAAACAATGGGGATAACGAGAGGAAAAATAAGCCTGATGCGTTTGTTGTTTTGTTAACTAGTCTGAGCCAGCATGTTATTTTCACAGCACAAAGCTTTCCAATTACAAACCATGGGCTCTTGAATTACAAATGTTTTAAAGTATTTTTAAGCATTGCTCCAAGCTTGATGTCTAGAGAGGAAGCATACATTTAGAAAATCAAATTTACCCTCAGATTATTTAAAGGAGTCTTTAGGTTGTTATGGCTTCTTCTCCTCACAATTCAGCAGAATGTTTGTCAACGCACAGCTACTGGTGGAGCTATCAGCACATATTTGGAACATGTCCTTGACCGCAGAGGTTGTTTTCAACCTGTTATGTAACTTTTGATAGTGAGGCCCATTGTTGTGTGAGGCCCAAGTGTTTGGGTACGTCGAGGAAAGGAAGCGGTAGAGATAGCCGGGGGGGAAGTCACGAAATCACCCAGAGGATATGCCACGCATGTTTTCTCTAAGAACCAAGGAAAATGAGTTCCCTGACATGTGTTTAAATGTTAAAGAAGATATGTCTGTACTTCTTTCCTTCAACCTACGCTTGCCAAAATGATGTATGGCTTATAGTTCTTTGACGTTACTGGTAGTTTTTGTGCTCTAAAAACAATAGTGACATTCTCTCTCCCCCTCGGCTAATGTCCCCCTCCCTACTCCTCCTCATCACGCTCTCTTTATTCATCCCTCATGTAGGACTTTGTGCCCCTCTACCAGGACTTTGAGAACTTTTACACCAGAAACCTCTACATGCGTATAAGGGACAACTGGAACAGGCCCATATGCAGCGTCCCGGGGGCCAAAGTGGACCTGATGGAGCGAGCGTCCCGCGACTACAACTGGACTTTTGAGTGAGAAAGACATTTATTCGCGACTGTAAACACAGTAATATATAAGTCAACATAAAGGTATGCAGACACGTGAAAGCACAGCAGGAGGCCCTCATGTGACAATGGAAAAGTTGACGTGTGCTGTTTGGTTAAGGGTTAGTCATGGGTTAGTTCTCTCTGTGCTTACACTCTTCTACTCTACAAATACTAGCGGGACAAGTGACACATTTCACTTTCGAAAAAAAGACTGGTAAACGTTACTAGTCTACGATAACACTGAGCAGGGTTTTACACCAGCTAAAAAGTAGCAAAGTCATGTTGTTAAGTTGTATGAATGAGGAATAAGCGGAATTGTAACTTGAGCTGTGAATGTGTTTATATAGTTGTGCCTGCTGTCTATATAAGTCACTGAAGGGATTTGCTTTTACTGTCGTTTCCCACATCTAAAATCTGTATACCTCACTACGTGTTGATATAAGGCTTTTATGATTTTTCTCATTTATTGCTGACATTACATTTAATTTGAAACCTGTGATACATCTCCTAATGGTATTATAAACTGTACCAAAAGGCTTGCATAAACAGCAGCTTCATCTCTTTGACTGCATCCCTTCTCTCTCCCTTGCAGTTACACGGGTCGGGTAGTGCAGGATGTGATCAACCTGGGCTCGTATAATTACCTGGGCTTCGCTGAGAACACGGGTCCGTGCGCCAACGCCGCAGCCGAGGTCACCGCGAAGTACGGCGTCGGAGTCGCGAGCACCAGGCAGGAGATTGGTACAATCACACGCCAAAAACACAGCTGAACAGCAGGAATGCGGAGGGATGAATTCTCCACAGTAAAGAGAGAATAATGGACCAGTTTGTTTTTGTGGCGCAGTGGAAACTAACACGGTAGAGTCTGTCTAACAACGTAGTGTGCAAATATCACCAAGCTTTGTCTAGTACCTGGGCTTTATTTGTCCTGCAAAACAAACATTGGTTTTCTTAATAGATGCACAACAAATAACATTGGTTCTGTTGAGCCAGGCTAGTTTATTCCCCTTAGACTGGTATCCATGAGATAAGAATCGATTGTTTTGATAAATATCAAACTTCAGTGCAGTTGTGATCACTTCCAGCACAATGGAGAATATCTGAAATCAGTACGCCGATAGTTGCGAGCACTTCAGAAATATGTGGCTGAGGTCTGTCATCTGAGCGAGTCTGATAAGATCCAGATCAGCCTAGGGGGAAGTGAAAAAGGGTCATATTGTTAGCAGATTTTTACTGATAGAGTAGAACCAATGCAATTCTTCTCTCCTTACACAGGGAGAAGGCCGGCCCACATTTTTGATAAAGAATGCATCAGCGAGTGCTCCACAACAGAAGTCAGTTTTAAATCCAATGAGTTGACATAATCTCGTACTGAGATACAGAGTGTGTAGCTCATGGATGTTTGATTTTAGGATACTTTGAATAGTTAGTTGTTTTTAGCTATAAAACATCTTACCCAGAGTTATATGATGTTAATTATGGAGCTACAGCCAGCAGCTGGTTAGCTTACAGTCTTAAAGCTAACAGCTAAGCCTGGAAGCAGGGGGAGACGGCTAACGTGGCTATCTCCATAAAGGCTTCCACCAACTAGCACCGTTTAAACGCACTATGGAACATATTATATCTTGTTTGTTTAATCCATACAAAAACGGAAGTGTAAAAAACTACAAGTCATGCCAGTATCACAGTGATTACATGAAGTCACTGCAACCGTCCAAGAAATAGTCCAGCTAGTACCCCCCCGCAAATGTTGTCTTTTTACACTTTGTCTTTTGTATGGATTCAACAAAACATGTACAACATGTTAATTAGTGCGCTTTGGAGGTGTTGGGAGGCATTTTTCAACTTTGGACGAAGCCAGGCCAGCTGTTTTTCCCAATTTCCAGTCTTTATGCTAAGCTAAGCTAACCATCTCCTGGCAGAAAATTCATATTGAATGCACAGAGATGAGAGTGGTATCAATCTTCTCGTGTAATTCTCGGCAAGAAAAGTCAATAAACATATTTACCAAGCAATCTATGTAAGGCCAATCTTTGAGGTCATGTTCGATATGGTGATGTCCTGTAAATCTGTATCTCAGGTAACCTGGACAGACACGAGGAGATGGAGAAACTGGTGGCTAAGTTCCTGGGTGTGGAGTCGGCCATGGCGTTTGGGATGGGGTTTGCAACCAACTCCATGAACATACCAGCACTGGTTGGCAAGGTAAGACATCAGGTCACGGGTGATGGATGTTTTCTTGCTAGAGCTGCGATTTATTCTTGCAGCACTTTTTTTACCTCCATATTTTTACCCCTGCTCTTTTGGCACATTCAGCTTCAACAGAACATTTCGCAACATCACGAGTCACAACACAAAACTGTTCCCTGGCCTCATATATCAGGAGAAAACACTTCCTGTTGGCATGAGCAACTGGTTGCTCGACTGTGTGTCAGAGTGAAAAAAAAAAACAATGAGTCCCGACCTGTACTGTTTTGTCACATCGCTGCCGTTGTTGCTCAGCAGGTAGATGCATTGCCACATAGTTGGTTCCCACTGGCGAGAGGAAACCAACAGTGTAAATCCTTTTGTTCTTTGTGAAATGATGCAAACCGGTGTACATTTTCAACATCAGTAGTAGTTGCTCAATGGCCTCCCTTTAACAGGCAAACAATGCAATCAATGAAGCAGCATTCTCAGTGTAAATATCTCAGATCAAGTATAAAACTCACTGGAGAATATGTACTAAAGTGATTCTGTAAGCAGATCTGTGTGTGTGTAAAACTATCTGCTGCCTCAGGTGGATGTAAACAAATGAGATCTATGTATCATGTGTAAATGTCGTCTGGTGTCCTGCAGGGCTGTCTGATTCTGAGTGATGAATTGAACCATGCCTCTCTGGTCCTGGGTGCCAGACTCTCGGGGTCCACCATCAGAGTCTTCAAACACAACAGTGAGTCTCTGATCACAGAAAGGTCCACCTTTATGTATGTCTCCTTCCTGCTCTTAAAGGTCAATTTTTCTATCTGTGTTTGTAAGTCCTCTAGTTTACCTTGATTCCTTGCTTCCTTATTCAGAAGCCTCTGTAGCTTTTATTACTTTTTTTCAGTACATGCCTCATTGATGTACTTATCGACTCTACTTAATAATGAGTTTCTTCATTATCCTTCCATATGCTGTGTCGCCACCATGTGGTCACTTGGTCCCATCCCTTTTCATACACACACTACTGGGGATTTAGCTCTGCATTCTATGTCCCGGGTTAAGTCGTGTATTATAATCTGAGGATTTAGAAAATTGGAGAATAGAATGAATGATGGCTGCTTTAGTTTCAGGGTCTTCCTGGTATGGTTCATGCTGGCTCACTGTCAGACTAGAACAGAAGAATAGCCTTTGTTAACGTTATTTGTAACACCTGTGCTTTTCCTAGTACAAGTCAGAATGTCATATTGGCATTCAAGATACTCTATCTTCTTTCTGTATCACAAACTTCATTATATTCATACAAAAGCACTTGTCTGTGCTTGTATGTCAAATGCAGGGGAGAAGAGCTAGCTGACTAGCTGCTAACGGTGACTCACACACTGAAACCATTATATTGTGTATGCCTCAGGGCAGCTCACAAATAGCTCTTACTCTTATAGAATACCAGATGATTACATTAATTATCATGCGTGATCATTTGCATGTGTAATTCATTGTTAAAAAAAGATAGCCTTTAGGCTAATTAGCCACAGCTTGGCTCTGAAGCTATGCCCACATACAAGCACTGTTTGTTTGCATTTTTATGCCTACATGGCAGTGACAGCCATAGCCGGAGAAATGGTACTGTCGCTGATTAATGTTGATTAATCTGTGTAATTTAAAAAATAAGAAATAAAAGAGCAACATAATTGAAGAATCTGATTCCATACAATCATTATGTTTAATAAAACACCCAATATTCAGTATTGTAGTCAAGTTGTTGTTTGGACATGGATGGAAATTGTGTAGGCGAGTGTCTCACTTTCTTCTACTGAATTCTCAGCAGACAACAACCTGTGGGTGGGTTTCTGCCACCACTGTTAATACCACAACTTGCATTTTGAATGTATGTCTCTTTTGATTTTCCTGTCAGACATGCAGAGCCTTGAGAAACAGCTGAGAGAGGCCATAGTTCACGGACAGCCCAGGACTCACAGACCATGGAAGAAGATCCTCATTGTGGTGGAGGGCATTTACAGGTAGCTTACACATTTTCTTCACAAGAAATATCTTTGATAAAACCCTTCCAGGTATTTTACAGTTACATTTAAGTAGGATAAAAGTGTCATTGGACAAAAGCAGTGGAACAATAGCAGTTACCAGCTTTAAAATAATGATTTCCTTCCTGGTTTCGACATGACCATTGCTTAACTTAGTTGCGCAAGCCATGGTTTAATCAGATTTCAAAACCGGGTCAAATTGAATCCAATTAATTACCAGTTTACAGCCCCTTCTCTGTATTTACCTTAAAATATAGCAAAACCATGTTTATCAGTAGTAGTCTTACACAAACAGACTTCAAAAGGCAGCACTTATCTTTTATGATGGTTCATGTGGTTCCATCAGATACAGCAGTATAAACACTCCCAGGGACTGGATTGCTGGTTGACAGAGCTGATTCGTTGCCTGGTTGGCTCTTTCTGGTTGTACTCACAGTGAGCAACTCTGATGGGGTTGCTTTATTCTGCCAGACAGGGCTGCTGCAAGAAGCTGCACTGTATAGCAACCTGCAGCAACATTGTGCAAGCAAATCATGCTTTTTACTGTGACATTATGACATCATTACCACGAGTTAGCACATGTGAACAGAATATATGAGCCAGTTGTCATTCAGGTAATGTCTGCTCACCAGGTGACCGGTTCCAGCAGTTTTGTACTTGGCCCCCGAGTGGGGAACAGATAGTACTCCCCTGAGCTCAGATTTCCTGGGTTGTCAGAAAGAGAATAAACACATGGGGACATTTGCTCGACACAGACAGTAATGCCTCCTACTGTGTCTTTTTCTTCCCTCCCTTGCAGCATGGAGGGCAGCGTAGTGCGCCTGCCAGAGGTGATCGCCCTGAAGAAGCGCTACCGGGCTTACCTTTACCTAGACGAGGCCCACAGCATCGGGGCCCTGGGGCCGAAAGGGAGAGGTGTGGTCGATTACTTTGGCCTGGACCCCTGTGATGTGGATGTCATGATGGGCACGTTCACCAAGAGCTTCGGCGCCGCAGGGGGATACATCGCAGGGAAAAGGGTGAGGATGCGGGGGTTGTATGTTTATTTGTTTTTGAAAGCATGGTTGTAAAATAAAGAGTTAAACTAGAGCTCTTGTAGTCACAAGACATGGATGGTTTTCCAGTTCAGCAACCCGTGGTTCTTACCGGGATACTCAATCAGGCTGAACGGCAATCTTTAAGAGTGTTTAAGTCGTAAACTATCCCTCAAAATCAGGGGTGGATTATTGTGCCAAGGGACAAAGTTGAAGGTGTGGTAAAGATGATACCCATCATCTCAGTAATGTGGATTTTCAGCCTGACAGCTCATGGCCACTGCATTCCTGACATATTAACCCTGTAACATGACATCGACGTATCAAAACAAAAGCCTAGGTTCACAGACATCTCGACCTCAGGACGTGAACTGCTTTTGTGTCTCCTAGAAGAGATTGTGATATTGAGATTGTAAAAAATGAGCCTGAGCAGATTAACTGGTTTTTTCTCACCTACTCCCAACCTCACCGCAAGTGTTTCAAAGTGACAGGATGTGGCTTGCAACTAAGTGTTAAGAGCCTGCATGACTTTGAAACTCTGTAGCCAAACAGTAAGGATGGATGGTAATCTTCTTTCGTAAGTGAAAGGACAAAATGTGAGGAGTGATTTAATTTAATACAATTTTCTCAAATTAACTTAATAATATGCAGTGCCAGAACCTATTGTATTCTATTGTATATGTAATCAGTCTGTACAAAACAGTATACATTCCATTATCTTTTGAAATTGTAACCAACTGCAGAGAATAAGCAGCATGCATGAGAGTTCTGTACCCTCACTGGTCTGATAGAGTAAATTAAAGCTTTTCATGCACGTCTCCTTACATCTCCTGTGTATCTGCTGGGTTTAGGAACTCATTGAGTACCTGCGCTCCCATTCGCACAGTGCGGTCTACGCCACTTCCATGTCTCCTCCTGTGGTGGAGCAAATCATCACTTCTATGAAGTGCATTATGGGAGAGGATGGCGCAACGATCGGTGAGTGTTACAACAATATAATATATATATATATAAATATTAAAAAAGACACCCTGTGGAGTTTTTGACCTAGTGGCCATTGAAGGAATGCATGCATGCGTGAACAAAAAGGTAACGCTATACACAGTCCCACCACTGGGTTCACACTATTCCCATGAACAAGGCCCCAACAAAGGCAGGCAAGCAGCAGACTGCTGGCAAGGAAACATGGACATAAATAATGCAGGTTTCAAAATGTTCAAAAATTCTGGCTTTGTTCACTTTTTATGAGGCTGAATGTGGAGATGCACACAATGCATTTTGGAGACTTAACACTGAAAGGTAAACATAGCTTTCGTTTGTTTAGAAGAAAACTCCACAGGGCGCCTTTAAACTTGATGCTTAGAAAGATCCCTGACTGAGATTCAGATGTAATGAAAAGTTTACCCACTGCACATAATGTGTCGATACGTTTGGTCTATGAAGCCCTACTACCGGGGCCCCAATAGTTCCTTTTTTATTTTTTACTGAAATTTTAACAATCACAATTGATGCTATCTATATTTACCAAAAAACTGTGGCCTCCTTCAAAGAAGCCTAACAGCACCATTGCAAAGTTTGTTTATTACAACATTTAAAAAGGTAGAGGACCAACAAAGACTCTTAATGAATGACATACATCAGAGACTCTCATAGCTTATCATTTCAAATGAACTAAGAGTGAAAAGCATCAGACTAGCAATGGCGCTGTCCTCTTTGTCAGTGTTGAATTAATTTTATTTTAAATGCTGTAATTGACATCAGGTGCCAGCGGGTGTCAGTGCACACCAATAAAAATCTAAGACGGCCACAGTAGTCTCATCTTAATCCAGTTACTCCTCAAAGAGTTGAAGGCAATCCATTTTAGATATAGTTAATAGTATCTCTCTTTTACTCCTCCTTCATTCCAAGGCTAGTCCAGATAAATCTTGTACAGATTTAGCTTTTGTGCCATTTCTTTTAAGCCCAACTAACATAATTTTTGTTGCTGGCATAGACCTGTATATCTTTGCAACAATTTGTGTGTGATGTTGTTTACGTGTAGAATTATGAGTTTATAGTCTTGCCAACCCAGCTTTCCAAAAGAACCCAGTGAATCTGGAAAACATTACAGAGAAAGTAAAAAACCTGATCTCCCCATGCTGCCTGGCTGCTGTAACGCTCATCTCAGGAATGTGATTGCTTGCAGCTGCTTGTCAACCTTCTTCTGCTTCTGCTTCTTTTCGATGCATCATCAAACTAGCTATATATAAGTTCCTCTCTATTCTTGCCTGTAACAGAAGTATCAAACCTGGTAAAGGTAAAACATGTTTGGAAAGGAGAGTCTTCTTTGTTTAACTCTCAACATTCATATACATTTTATTTAAATCCAGTATCTGCATTTATCCTAGTGAATTGTGCTAAATAGAGTTGAAGGACATTCAGTGGAGCTTAATGTTCACCACGGTGTAAATATACTTAATGATCATTAACTTGGATAGAGGGTCAACTCATGTTTCAATATGTCCTCTCGTCATCCCAAGGTCTTGAGCGTGTGCAACAGCTGGCGCAGAACACAGTCTATTTCCGAAAGAGGCTTCGAGAGATGGGCTTCATCATCTACGGCAACGAGGACTCACCCGTTGTTCCCATGATGCTCTACATGCCCGCCAAGATAGGGTGAGCCTCGAGCTTTGACTAGCTGCTGTCGTCCTCCAATCAGAGGAGTGTACGATCTTGAACAGTTTTATTTTCAGGCTAATATTTATCTGACATGCCAGGTTAATGTCACACACAGAGCCTCTTAAATCAATCGACAAATAAATTGTTTATGTTGTGTGTAATTTTCGCCACATCTCTTCACGTTTTCCTTACCAGAGCATTCGGCAGGGAGATGCTGAAGAGGAACATCGGCGTGGTTGTCGTGGGCTTCCCGGCTACGCCCATCATAGAGTCTCGGGCACGCTTCTGCATCTCAGCCGCCCACACAAAAGACGTGCTCGACAGGGTAACTAATTATTTGTCAGCTTTAAAAAAATGACTAACCTTCTGCAGAACAAGATAAGGCTTAGCTTTATCTGTTTTATTTCCTAACCCTACCAATGTAAACAAAAAAACAAACAGCTCCTATACACTACTCTGATTTTTGTCAAAGTTTTCCAGCAATTAGCTTATTAGCGAGATTTAGAAGTTATTGTTGTTGATTCCAGAAGGAAGAGAAGGGTGTGAATGCCAATATGTCCAGCATTGGTATGCTTATCTCAGTAGTACCAGTTTATTAAACTTTTTTTTTTTCATAACAGCTCTCCTGTTCCAAGTTGGTGTAATGACCTTCAATTTGTTTGAATCTAAGCCAAGAGGTCATGTCAGAATTAAAGGGAAAGCAGGGCGGTCTAGTGGGCAGGAACACTTTCTTTAGTTAGAAGGACACAAGTGTGATCTGTCATGACCCCAAATGTCCACTTACAGAGATGTCTTTTGAGTCACTTAATGCACAGTGTAGTCACATTATCTTCCCTGTGTTTAACCTCCGCTCCAACCATTCTATTTTCTCATTGTGTTGCTCTACGTTCGCGCAGACTGTTCAGCTTTGGTTGCCCTTGGCCAAACATCAGAAGGACGCCCACTCCTCTTTTCTTTCACTATACTGAGCTATCTGCAGACCTGCCTGCTGGTCCTCTTCCAGTCACCGTTAAACTTCAGTCTGTCTCTCATTCTCACAAAAATATATAGATCCTTTCACACGGCGGCTGAACCATCTCCTGTCTAATTCGGGTGTCCTTGTGGCTCAGTTGGCTCAGATGCATGCTGTGTCTCCGGGAAGTGTTGGGTGTTGGTGGGCTGTAATCTTGTCCCATTCCTCTTTTTATTCGTCAAAATTAAAAAAAACGAAATAAAGACAGGGAGTGGGAGTATTGTAGCGCTCTAGTGCTTTTATCTGTCATGATGGTGAAGTCTCTCTTTGTTAGCCGTCCTCTCGGTATCATTCTCTCGTACTTTGATGTGTCATCTTGATTTGTGTGTCTCTTTTATCCGCTGGTTAGCTTTCGCAGAACACAATCAAACAAACCCACACACGTACGCATAAACCCTGAAGACGTTTTAATTTCAATGACCAAATTAATTTCCGACTAGACAAATCATACTAATCTACACTGACTTCTTGAAGAGGTGGGAACAGAACAAGGTGACTTTAGTTTGGGCTTTCTTTGACCACTATGCGCCATAAAAGTGCTAAAGAGAGGCAAAGTCTCTCCTCTTCCCGTTCCCCCCATGAGACCTTCATTGTGGAAAACAAATGTACAGTAGTCGTTGGTGAAAGATCTGGTTTGAATTGTGCCATGAATTACACATATGTTTGTCAATTTAAAGGACAAAAAAGTCGCAGTTTGTCATTTAAGTTAGTGTGAAACAGATCAGTGAACTCCATCTCTCTTCTCGTGAGATAAACTTTACCAACACTTTGTTACTTTAGCTTGTTTGCTAGCAAGCTAACATGCCAATATGCAACCAAGGGAATGAAACGCTAGCAGATTGCCTGTAGCTAGTTGTAGGATTATTTTAGCAGCCCTATGTCTACCAGTGGTGCAGTTGATAACTAAAATGATAATGGAACAAGTTAGCTGTTAACAAGCTAATTTAAGCTATGTGTTAGCAAGTGACTGTAGTTAGCCGAGACACTTGCAAACGGTTTGGCAGCTTAAAGAGACGTTGTTCTTCCGACCACAAATAAATAAATAAATAAATGTTATTTATAAAGCGCTTTTCACAGACAGGGGTCACAGAGTGCTTAACAGCAGCGTTAATTACAGTCAGCAGGAAAACAAAAAGTAATTCAATAAAAACAAGACATAAAACAATAAAACGTGTTAAAATGGTACAGAAGACAGTCAAGAAATAATAAACACAAGTTAAAAAGTAGACCTGGAGTTATACAAAGGCCTTTCTAAAAAGGTATGTCTTAATCAGGCCTTTGAAAGAAGTCACAGATTCAGATAACCGTAGGTGTGCAGGCAGAGCGTTCCATAATTTTGGCGCTACTGCCTCAAAGGCTCGGTCACCACGGGTCCTAAGGCGAGTGCGTGGTACCGAAAGCAAATTCAAGTCGTTTGACCGTAGAGTGCGAGCTGGTAAACGGGGGTGAAGAAGTTCTGCTACATATGACGGAGTCTGACCGTGTAGTGATCTGTAAGTGAGGGTGAGAATTTTAAAGTGTATCCTATATTCAACAGGGAGCCAGTGGAGAGATTTGAGAATGGGGGTGATGTGAGACCGTCTATTAGTCCTAGTCAGTAGTCTATCTGCAGCATTCTGGATTAACTGTAAACGGTTAAGTGCAGATGTACTGAGTGAGGAGAATAGGGCGTTACAATAGTCAATGCGGGATGTATGAGCATCTCAAGTTCAGATTGTGATACAAGAGATCTCAGTTTACCAATGTGTCTGAGGTGGAAAAAACACATTTTAGACAGCTGTTTAACATGGCAGTCAAACGACAAGGATTTGTCAAAAATTACCCCTAAATTTCGCAGATTGGAGTTTCCAGCAGAGTTGAGTGGACCAATACTCTGCTCGATCATAGGGACAACTTGATCCGGTGCAAAAATCATGACCTCCGTTTTATTATTGCAGAAGATAACCTAGTGGCAAACAAACGTTTATGAAACTTACATCTGTTACTCACTTACTTACTTAAATTGTCTTGTTCAGCAAGTTCATCTTCACAAATGAACACCCCTTTTTTGATTTTTGAAGCGTAAATGCCAGAAGTTAAAAGCTAATGTTTGGCTATAGACAAACTAAACCACGGTCACTTGACTTCATGTCACCACCACAAAGCTCAAGGCGGAGAACAAAAAGGTAAAATATCTTCTAATAACCACAGGTCTTATTTCAGGCATCAACCAAAATCCCATTCACAAAACCCATTGACTTCAAGATTAAGAAACCGGAACTGCAAAAATGCTAACTCATTTTGGCCCATCTTGCGTGTAGGTTTAGAGATATGAGATTTTAAAGGTGAGATGGAAGAAACGGATAAGGTTTCAGATGATGCTCTCCAATTGGCTTTTCATAATTGGATGGAAATTGTTTTCCTTGGAAGGATAGCCAGCAGTGTTGAGGTTCTTTGTCTTGTGCTTTTAAAAATGTATTGTCCACAACTTCAGGGGAGACACCCCAGACAGACTCTTACTGTAGGTCCTTGGTCACTCCTGGTAATTACAATAATGATTATTATGATTCACAGTCTTCACAGTTAGTTTCGCTAGCCCCAAATGGCCTGAAAGTCAAATAATGCATCTTAAAGTTGAAAATGTTATCAGTATAGAAAGAAAAATGCAAGATGTAAAATAAGTAAAAATTTCTAGCTGCAAGAAACATGAATTTGCATTTTTTTTTAAAACACAATCAGTATAAACATAAGCTGTTCTACGCTAATACACCCACAACTTTCCGTCAGGATACCAGGTTTTTTTCTGTCTTATCGGATAACACCATAATCAACCCAGGGGACTTTGTCCTCAGTAGTACTTAACATTGCAATCAGTCATTTCCAGGCTGTGTTGTTGGTCATGTTAATGCTTTATATTTGACGCCTCCTCTGCCATAACAAAATGTCATCCACAGGCGCTGACAGTCATCAGTGAGGTAGGAGACCTTCTTCAGCTCAAGTATTCCCGACACAAAATCCAGCCGTCGTTGGCGCGGCCCTTCGACGATAACGTGTATGAGGACATTGACGACTGATGAGCCGCCCCTCTCCTAAAGTGGCGTGAACCACAACAACCCCAGAAAATACCGAATGGGTCAAGATGGATCACAAGTCTCCCACGAGGACCCACCAACGAAAGGAAAAACACTTCAAAGCGTTGTTAATTCTACTTTGCCTTACTTAAACTTGCAGAACTTGTGGTGCACACACTGAAAACAGCACTTCAGCATTTTTCTTATCACTATTTTTTAACATTTTGTGTCTTAAGACTTTTAGTGTGTGTGTGTGTGTGTGTGTGTGTGTGTCTGTGGTGCTTCTAGCATTCGTCATGTTAAGCCTTGTGTTTTTGTGCGTGGAGCGGACAAATGCCAACATTCCAAATGTTTCTGAAATTGTGAGCATGGCACTCACATCAACAGCGGGGATGATATAGTACTACAAAAAGTTGCCAAATATCAGAAGATAACTACCCTGATCAATGCAACGACTTGTTGTAAAGCCATCATTTGCCATTTTTTCCGTAAATAAGCTTGTTTGATTTCTTTTTTTCTACAATTGGATGAGAAGATTAGAACCACTCATGACTGTATGGTAGAAATGAAGCTACATCGAGCAGGCGCTTGCCTTTAGTGTTGCCCAAAAAGAAATGGTTCCAGCCCGTTACTCCCATGGATGTATTATATAAACTGGATACCAATCTCGGGGTCCCAAGATGGCGCCCATTCAGTCCAATGAGAATAGCTCACCTGGCGCATACATCAAATAAAGTTTTCTAGCCTCTGGGTTTATATCCTGGTTATGCGACCCACTGAATATCTGCAGTAGTGTTTCTCTCGCTGGCACCACCCGCGAGTTCCCACTCCGCCCATAGACTTTAAATTGTGATGACGTCACCAATTTTCAAATTGCTTTTTTCGGCTGGGGAAAGTTCTATATATAAAAGCCAACATTGATCAAAGAAAAAATATTAAAAAGGGTCATACTGGACCCTGTTTGCGTTTCAAAGTGTCCTGTCAACAGTTTAACAGGAGTCTCTTTTACAATTGTGGTCTGTGGGGAAAATGCTTTTTGGGATTTTTTGCTGCAAAACCGCCAGTAGCCACTGGGCAAAATTGGAAGCAAGGCTGACTGGTATCCATAGTCCTTTCTACACTTTATTTTTTGTACCGATTAAACAAAAACCCTCCCCTGTTTTCTGATTTTATGCTAAGCTTCACTTATTACCTGCTGGCCTTAGCTTCATTTTTACCGTGAAGACTGTAAAGACAGGAGAGTAGTATTGATCTCATCTAAATTTAAACAAAGCAAATAAGTGCACTTCCCAAAAAAACAAACTATTCCTTTTAAATTCGGGTCAGTGTGCTGTAGGGTTAAATGTCCAACACTAGCTATCGTAAGCAAATTTTTCTTAGCATAATCAGCATTCAGGAAAAACTCATGAATCCGTCATGAACTAAGATTGACAACCTCATTTGTCTCAGCTAACGCCAGCTCTGGGTCTGTCCAACAGTGACAAAAAGTTTTTTTGCTATGACAAAATTTAAGCATATGATGTAAACAAACCTTAATTACATCCCACAAAATGGAATACAATTTAAAAATAATACCAGTTTTCAGAAATTATAACTTAAGAAGGCAAGATTGCAATTCAGTCACTCATATTGCAAATTTCCCCGCTGCGGGACTAATAAAGGATTATCTTATATTGAAAAAAAAAATTGGAAATATCTGTTGAAACTTGACCAGTACTTAAATCCTAATTGTCTGTTACACTTGGATTTGGCTGGACTCTCCTCTCCACAACTATGTTTTATGTCTCCATCACTGACCTCAGTATGTTTGTTTTTTTACCCAACCAACTTGGTGCATATTTGTACAGTTTCCGTGTTACAGATGGATTAAATATCACCTAATAGTCTTACTTTTTTTTCTTATTAAAATGGCAATATCTGCCCAGTATACAGTCCAGTTATTGATATCAAAGCTGTAGTTTGAAGCTTGGTCAGTTTAGTCACTCCAAGAAGTGCAACAAATAGAAATAATATTTCAATTTAAGACAAGTCTGGATGTGGTCCAGCGCTGGTCGTAATACCCCTCAATACTATTGTTTTAATGCTTTGTAAAAGTGCCGTCTTTGAGCTGTGACTTAAAAGGCATTCATATTTTCAATCAGTGTGGGCCTAGAGATGTGTGTGTGTGTGCTTGCTTGATTGCCCGGTATCGATTTATAATGTGCGTCACTGCACTTTCACCTAGCTTTTCTTTTTTTTTCCTTTTTTTTTTTCTGTTAGACAACCCTGTCTTTCGAATTCTGTTGCTTTGTGCTGCTGAGCTTTGGGAAAACAACACTCCTAAATGAAGGCAGCTGTAAATACAAAAAAAAAAAAAATTCCACATGCAATACATTTACACTCGCATGCACTGCGACAAGCATTGTGTAACCACTGGTTCCTCATACTAATGCATGTACAGTGAGAATGAGTCTTTGCAGCTGCTCTGCACCACAGCCAGTGGTGCTCAATGAAATATACACTGTTCTGATGTTAATGTTGTCATAAAAATCCACTTCATTCCAGAGAAAGTTAACCTGTCTGTCTTGGCTCTAGGAAGAGTCTTTTTATCCTCTTCCGTAGTAGCTGTTTGTCTGTCACTGTAAACGGGATATTCTTGTGTTTTTTGTTTTACTTGGATAGAAAAAGTATCATAACTTTATCTACAAATGATTGTCCATGAGCTAAAAGCTTAGATTTACAATGTTACTCATAGAGATGCAGATTTTCTTTATTATGTATTTTTAAATTTGCACACAGGAAAGCCATCAAATGATACTAAAAGCAGGCATTTAGAGCACATTTTAATATGAAAATGGAATTATGTAAAACCCAGAGACCTCATGGGTTGATAACTTAATGATGCTCCTCCAAATATGAATGAGATCCCAGTACCGTCAGAATGATGGATGCTTGATAAATCTTAAAAAAAAAAAAAACAGATGCAAAGGAAACCTGTGAGCTTTGTAGGTGTAAGATGGCCCCAATATTTTGTACATAGGTTCTATTGTCTCATTGAAAGGGGCATTCAGAATATTTTGTTTACTATAGAGCAACCTGGCAAGGATGGTTATCTTTATTACTGGCAGCTTTGGTTGACATTTATAGAGGCAATCATTTCAATGGTTAAGTGAAAATTACCACACATCAGAGATAATTATTTTCTGATATAGTGCCTTTTGAAGCAAACGTTTTTCTAAGAATTCCGATTATACCACGTGTCATAACTTGGATTGCTCATCTTTTACAGTCTTATTTGATTTATATTACCACTTTGTCCTCAACAATACTTATAATTAGCACTGGATTTGTCCTCTGTGTTGACTAATTCCCATGCATTTGATCATAGAAAATGCACTATTTGCCTCATATGAGCAAATTATTAATATGTAAAGCGTCACCCATGTCAATGATAGTAGTAGACGGTTAAAACAATAAAAAACTAAGTGGTTTTGAATTGCTGTCAGTGTTGTAAGATTTATCTTTAACACACTTGGATACGCTAATGTTTCATTACACTGCCCATACCATCCTCTCACTTCTTTACTCTCTGCCCAACAATTAGATTGGTGAACCGTATAAACTGTCAACTTAGTACAGGCACTTTATCATATAAATAACATAATATATATTTATATCTATTTGGTTAAAATAATTTGGGTTCTTTGTGCACATACTGGCAATTCATGCAGGATCCCCAAACTTGAATACAATTGTAACTTGTGCATATACATTTGGATATAATTTTTTTAAAAGCTCTTTTTGAATTGATATCAACATCAATTACAAATACAAAAAACTGTAACAACATATTAAACCTTTAAACTACTTAATGACTGTATAACTATACCGGTATGTCCACACAATAGTGGGTTCAGCGGGTCAACAAATTGTCACTCTCAATGAAACCCAGTTGCTTTTAGTACAAAAGCCGTCTCTTGGTCACAAATATATCGTAGGCGTTGGAATTGTCCAAAGCACACTGTTCATGTTTAGCTACTCCTAAAGAATGTGGTATGTAACTGTTCGTCCATGTGAGGAGGGCTCTACCTGAGGGATCGACTTGTCAAGCCTTAATGTGCCATTAGAACAAGGAATTGTGATTACCACAAGGCTAGACATTGTTCTATGTGTCACAATGCTAATGCCATCTGTGCATAGAGGGCACTGAGCACATTCAACCTTTAAACCTTTAGAACTTTAACCTCTGTTAAAGACATTTTATTATCCAGGTCATGTGATTGCCTGCTAGACTATATTGTTGTGACCAACGTTGCCCGTTTAATGATTTAGCAAATATAATTCAATTGAAGATGAATTGAAGTCAAAGAAACATGAGGGTTCATAGAGGATTTTCTTCACAGAAGTGGCATCAAAGGTGCTCTTTACAAAATTTGGAGCATTGGCCTATCAATTGCCTCAGCACAGCTCCCAACACAGAGACGGCCGAGCCGGCAGCTATCAGCTAACAGTGCTAACCGCGATAACAGATCAAACATGGGCAACAGTGCTGACTTGGCTAACAGTGTTTTCTTGGGGGGGAACCAGAGGATGGGCGTTACACTTCCACAACGCCGCCGTGGGTCGGAACAGCGTTATTAGCTGTATCTGCCGTATGAGTGCAGTGCAAAGTGGCCAACATTAGCTAACCATCGGGGCAGACATACGTCTGACTAACAAAGAAAATAGAAGCAACACATTCAACTATATCTTTACACAGCACGCACTTAGTTGTTTGCTGCTATATCAATGCTCTGAATATGGAATTTAACACCTTTGTTAGTGAGTTGTCAATGTTTGCCATGATAATAAGAATTGAAAGCACTGGGTTGATCAAGGTGGTTAGGATTTTTATCTAAGACTTGAAGGTAGGTACAGTCTCGTGAGAGTAATGTGATAATCTTTAAAAGGGTACATGATTGATTTGATGACTTAATGGCTTCCACATACAGTATGTGGACCAGATTCGAGTATCAGGAACTGATAACATGGATTGTACACCAGTGGCTTAGACAGTCCCTGCCCCTGGGTGTTTGCATAACTGATTTTACTTGCAGCAGTATTTAAACAGCAAATCTACGGTCTCTCCTCCCCACTCTTTGGTCAGGCAGCTCTTTCTTTCAACTCCTTCCTCACTTTCTGCTTTCAGCCTTGCTGCAAAAATGGCCACAGCTGGTAAGGTAGGTATATAATTCAATAAGATAGTATGTAATTATGTAAAACTGTGATGTTTTAATTTGTTTTTGTATAGTATAGTAGTTTAAGTATAGTCAAGTATAGTATGTGTAAGTAGAAAAACAAAACATCAGACTCACAATGCAAAATACTTCACATTAATACATTTCAGTTGAATATAATGAGATTTCTTTGTGAAATGTATCCAGCTGATTTGTTTTAGTGCTCTCATGTACAGTGTTAATGTAATTCTGTTTGCGCATGCATTCTTCTTCCCCTGGAAGCAATTAAGAGTTATAATTTTTACAGCTCTGCCTCACTGAAATATTGATTGTCCTTTGTGACCTGGCACCCAGTTTGAAACTATTCAGACAGATTTTCGCAACTGTGGATACTGGCAAAGATGAGGAGGTAGTGAGCCAAAAAAAAGATCATGCAGATTGACCTTGGTCTTTAAGAAAAAAAGACCAAAAAATGTTTTTAATGTGATGTTTGCTTTTTCAGGAGCAGCAGTATTAGATTACTTGAAACCACTGTACTCTACTTCTGTTAACATGTAATTAACAAATGTGCAGTGAATATGTGAAACCCTTATGATTATGATTTTTTCAATTATGAACATTTGCATTGTATGAGTCAATGCGGCGCCTCTAGATGAGAAATTACCTTGAAATCATGCGCATTGGATAGTAACATTTAATTTCCTTTCCAGAAACCCTTCCTAATATAGTTGTGGCAGTAGCAGCCAGTAATACGAGATTTAACTACCCTGTAGGTCATCAAGTGCAGGGCAGCAGTTGCCTGGGAGCCCAACAAGCCTCTGGTGATGGAGGAGATCGAGGTAGCCCCGCCCCAGGCCAACGAGGTCCGCATCAAGGTGAGAGACGTCCACTTTCGAGACTAAGAATGTACACACAGGAATGTGTTAATGCACCTTTGAGGAAGGGTTAGTAAGTGAATGTAGTTTTTACTGAAGATTTAAAAGACTTCCCCAACCAGAAGTCCATAGTGACATCAACTCATTAAAGTCTTCCTCTGGATGTGTAGTGGAGGATGGCTCTCCACTGAAGTTCATACCTGGCCCTTGGGGGTTCTCATCCAGCATTTGTCGCCATGTCTACAAAAAAAAAGAATGCGCTGTAATTCATAGATATCTCGCATAATCAATTCATATATTGATACATATAGTCATGAACCAGTATGCAAAGGCCATCACAGGGTGGGAAGGAGGGGCGGTGGATGGGTTAAACAAAAATCGATCTTTCACCCTAGAGACCGCTGTTCTTTCCCCTTTGTGTCAACATTCATGAGGTTGTCACTTAACTTGCTGAACCCAAATGACCCAAATGACGATCTTTTCCCAAACCTAACTAAATTGTTTTGTTGTCTAAACTTTAATAATTATTCCCAATCTTTTCCTAAACCTAACTAAGTATTTCACAATCTTTTACTAAACTTTACTAAGTAGTTTTGTTGCCTAAACCCAACTAAGTGTTTACGGACCAAACCAGAGCTAAAATGTCATCCATTTTGCATGGCACACATGAAGGGTGGCAGATGCAGCTTACACTCAAAATAAATAACCACTTTTTCTAATTTTAGTCAGAAGTAGAAAAGGTGCTGTTTATGTTTATGTTTTTGTTTAATTTCTATCAGGCAACCATCGGTCAGCTGAAATGACAGCAAGCTAGCTAGCTAATGCTAACTTTAGCTCCATGAGTGTACTGAAAACAGTGCCTCTGGTTGACCTTGTTTTAAACCAAGAACCCTGTAAAGGGGTCTGACCACATTCAGTAAATAAAAAAAATGTGTGCTGAATGACTAAAGGCCAACGGCTAAAGCTGCACATAATAATAATAAGTCAGCAACCTCACCAGCTGCTTAGCTCGTTAGTCATTGTACTATAAAGATGACGAGGAAAGATGTATCAGGTCACCTTTTTTATACGATACTTATAACCCTATAAAATGTTGTGATAGCTGTGAGCTAACAAAATACTCTTTGGCCTTAGAAGTAACAGACAGGTTCTTCTTTAGTAAACCAGTCAAGTTACTGTTTGCATTTTATGCTAGAGCAGATTAACACACAATTTAATCCATTCCTTGGTCAACTGGTACGGTTGCTTTGCTATGATTTCAATCATGCTTAAAGGAAGCACAGTACCCAACTTTTCACAAGAAACACGCATCAGTACTTTCATTGTGTGGTCGTTTGTCTTGGTGCAGATTGTGGCGACCGGAGTGTGCCACACCGACCTGTATCATCTGTTTGAGGGTATGAATAAGGCGGGCTTCCCTGCAGTCCTCGGCCACGAAGGAGCCGGCGTCGTAGAGAGCGTCGGGCCTGGAGTCACTGAGTTTCAACCAGGTCAGTTAAAGCTCACAACCTCAACAGTTTATTTTGTTTAAAAGCTTAATGTTCTTTCCCCCTGGCAGCAATGCTAGCAATGGCAACACCAGGGCATATGTGTGCTACTCATCGCAACAAACCTGTTTCACATCGCACTTGTTGTATTGCTAGTTGGCCTAAAATCCCTTTGACATGGCAGCACTGTATTTGAATTTCAGGCGACAAGGTCATTCCTCTGTTCATCCCCCAGTGTGGAAAATGTCGCTTCTGTAAGAGTCCCAAAACCAACCAGTGTGTGAATGCCTGGTGAGCTCGTTTTTTTCTTCTCATCTCTTCATTTCATGAATCATCTGTCTCTTCATGAGTCATAGTACTCACTATGTCAGGTGTAGGTGTTATCTGATGATGGCACAGAACAGTTTGTTTAGGTGTTAGGTTTATTATTTTTTGGGGGCAATTGTATCATGTCAACCAATATTTCTTGCAACCTCTAATGGAACTGGAGCAATGCAAACATAGAGTCTAAAGTAATGTTTTCATTCTAACAAATTCTCTATTCAGGGATGCTAGCGTGATGTCAGACCCAGACTCCAGGTTCACCTGTAAGGGGAAGAAGGTGCTGCAGTTTATGGGAACCAGTACCTTCTCTCAGTACACTGTTATGAACCAGATGTCCGTGGCTAAGATCGACCCCGCTGCCCCTCTGGACAAAGTCTGTCTCCTTGGCTGTGGGATCTGCACAGGATACGGAGCAGCAGTTAATACTGCTAAGGTGTGTCTGTTTGACTGTTCGGGATAGTCCAACCACACTGCTCTGTTAAACATCAGAAAGTCAGCGGCACCAAAGTATTTAAAGAGAATAAGTGTTTTAAGGACTAAGAAGTCTGACCTAAAGAGCCATGCTGACAGAAGTCTGTTGTATTGTAGGTAGAACCGGGCTCCACATGTGCTGTGTTCGGTCTGGGAGCTGTGGGTTTGGCTGCAGTCATGGGCTGCAAGGCTGCAGGAGCCAAGAGGATTATCGCCGTCGACATCAATCCAGAGAAGTTTGATAAGGCCAAGGTGTTCGGCGCGACCGACTTCGTGAACCCCAAGGATCACAGCGAACCCATCAGCCAGGTGCTGTCCAAGATGACCGACGGGGGAGTGGACTTCTCCCTGGAATGTGTCGGGAATGTGGGAGTCATGGTGAGTAACTTTTAAAACCCATATTTTTTCAGCTCCTCTGCAGATTTGAGACCCTTCTGGTGACACGCCTTCTGGCTTTGTGCTGTTTCTCCATGTAGCGCAGTGCCTTGGAGTCTTGTGTGCAAGGTTGGGGCGTCAGCGTGCTGGTTGGCTGGACAGACATCGCCGACTTTGCTGCCCGACCCATTCAGCTCATTGCTGGACGCACATGGAAGGGCTCCCTGTTTGGAGGTGAGAGGCCTGTCAGTCAAATATTGTCACAGTAACAGGTTGTCATTTTTGATTGGTTGTCAATCCCCAAAAGGCATGTCTAAAAGTAATAATCATAGTAATGGCGGCAGCCAAAGTTAGCCAACCTCATATGGGGCTCAGGTAAGGCCTGCATCCTTTTTCTTGCTGACTGGCAACCAAAGTTATTTCTCTTATGTATGGCCTGTTAGTAGCCGGTACGGTGACAGTAAACGGCATGTGGAGCTCTGCAATCGGTCAGCCAGTATTATTAAGATAAGACTCCATTTGCTCTTATTCTATCAAGTGTGTGTTTTCTGTGAATCAGGATTTAAGAGTAAAGATGGCGTGCCTCAGATGGTCAAAGCCTACCTGGACAAGAAGGTGAAGGTGGACGAGTTCATCACTCACAACATGACTCTGGACCAGGTCAACGATGCCATTGAGCTGATGAAGCACGGCAAATGGTAGATTTACACTCCCATACCTTCTCCGCCATTTAGGATTAACTAACCCGCTGAACGGATCTGATTGTTGTTTGTTTTTGCTCCACAGCATCCGGACGGTCCTGAGTGTTTCCCCACAATAACACCAACGCGGCGGTTATGTTGTACTGGACCTCAATGCCATATACATATACGCAATACAATGCATATAATAAAGAGATCTATCAAATAATGCACAGTGTACTTGCCTGTCTTTGAAAACTCAACACTCTTCAGTGGATTTCTTGCAGAAACCGTGTGCAGAGCTCATACAATAACACCAGATCAGTGGTTTCCCTGTTGGTGTTCTTGTCAATCAAAATAGTTTTATCTCAGATTAAGTCAGACTAGCTTAATTATATCAGTGTTTGTTAAAATTGGAAGGCAGAGTTGACATTTTTATGTTTTATGTAGCAGTACATATATGTATATATATAGCACACTTATTGCGTGTGTACTTTGGTTAAGCTACTGCGGGTCAAAGCAGCGATGCATTTCCATACAAGGCTTGATTCCTGGTTGATGTTATAAAGGTGTTAATGTTAATCGATTTAACTCAAGATTGCATAATGCCTTTCCCTTTTCAAATGTCCCTAGGAAGCGAGTTGTGAAGGATGCATTTAGAACACTGCCCTGCCCAACAAGCACAATGTCTGACCATGAAGGACACCTACCTTCATGGTCAGACATTCTAATTTTGTGAAAGCACCTCATAACACATCCATCACTACTTCTCTCTTCTGAGTAAATTAGCTCATTTAAGCTTTTCCCAGGAAATAAGACTGTCAGATTTGTTTGTTTTGAACCCAGGTACACCCAGAGACAATTTACTTGAAATCTAAAATCTTATACTGTAAATTGATAATGGAAAGTGAGCAAGAAAGTGTTTAATCCAGAAAGTGGGGGAGTCGATGTAGATTTTGAACCATGTATGTGGTTATTTCAGGAAGTCCCTGCCTATCATGATGTCAAGCTGATTTCATTCCATTCTAAATAAATCCAGGATCACTTGTCTCCTCCCCTTTCCTGTCCCGCAGCTGAACTCTCTTAACTCCACTCTCGCTTGTATACAGCTCATCTTTGCAGCGAAAATGGCCACAGTTGGTAGAGTGAGTATAATCTAACACAGGGCTACTTCTTTTCCTTCTTTTTTTCGTAAAATGTGCATGAACATTGCCTATTTCACAAGATATGGGACATAGACAATGTTCGGCGATATACGATAATGAAGCAAAACATCAGAAACCAATGAAACACTCATTATTTAATGATTCATTTAATGCATGAATATTATTCATTTGAATGGGCTTTTGTATGGTGTGCAGTTCACATTAGTGAGGCTGATTCAGTGGCTAGAGTGTGCTTTCATGTGCAGTATTTCACAGCATATCTGGTTACAGATATGCAATGTTATGTAATAGCTTTACGGTATCTTAACCTCAAAGTGCCTTTTCTTTCTGCCTCTTATTTTCAATCTCTGTTTTTCCCTCCCCTCTGTCTAAGTGAAAAGCCTCATGTCCTGAATTGGCAAAGCTTGAAAGTATCTAGTCAGTTTTGTGTTGATATTGGTCAGCCTAAAATAACAATGACATAACATGCTCGGGGAAAACCAAGATTTCATTATATGTTCACAGCGGATATAAAAAAGTACTCGGTGGTTTAATGGCCCTAATCGAATGTTTCCAATAACTCTTGTTTGGACTTTAAGCTGTTGCTTTTCCTGTTTGCTTTTGCCAGGAGCAGCTGTATCAGATACATTGAAACCACTCGCTGTTATCATGAACAAGTAATGAAAATAATAAAAAAACATGATGAAGCGAGGACGTGAAATCCATTTGTTTGCTTGAGGTGATTTACTGTCAATGTGAAAAGCTGACAACATGTTGCTTTACCTTTCATTCTTCATCAAAGGGTCTTGGCACTGTGGCTCTTTTGTTTGAAACTCTTCCTCATATGATTCAACAGTCCCCAATAGTATTCGTGGTGTTTCTGCCCTGTAGGTCATCAAGTGCAGGGCAGCAGTGGCCTGGGAGCCCAACAAGCCTTTGGTGATGGAGGAGATCGAGGTAGCCCCGCCCCAGGCCAACGAGGTCCGCATCAAGGTGAGAGACGTCCACTATCAGAACACACACACACCGGTCATGTTAAAGTTGCAATATGCTGAGTATTCCTATAACATAATTTGTGATATATTTCTATTCATAACCTTCTTTCAACTGCAAAGTATGCAGTTTGTCAACATCTGTTGTATCTTATAAGGTGAGGTTTTCACTCTGTTCATCTCCCATAAATCACCAGCCCAATGGGTTATGTCAGTCAAGCAGATAGACTAAACAACACCGCCATAAAAACCTGTGGTAAATGTTGCATCATGCACCCAACAACCTGGACTGTCTCCATATACTAATCTCTATGACTTCACCCATGACTGCACCAGAAAGAAACTCACCACCATCTAGCTGACTTGGAAGCAATTGTTTCCAAAAGGTTTAATTTGTATTTGCAATACTAATACTAAAAGATCGACAATTGGCGTCCGTTCATCGAAACATATCAAAGGTGTGTTCCTGCACTCTAATCGACCGGCCCCTTACTCGTCTTTGTCTTTTCAATCTTTGGTTACGGTCGTCTCTGCAGATTGTGGCGACTGCGGTGTGCCACACGGACCTGCACCACCTTTTAGAGAATATGAATAAAGATGGCTTCCCAGTAGTCCTCGGCCACGAGGCAGCCGGCATCGTAGAGAGCGTCGGGCCTGGAGTCACTGAAATTCAGCCAGGTCAGTCTCAAATTATGAAATATTTTGGAATTAATGCTTATTTGCTTTATATCTGAGAATGAGATGAGATAATTGATATGTCTTATGTCTGTGTGTTGAGAACATAATTTGGACGAGTTTAGCTTAGCTTAGCTCGGTTTACCTTAGCTGAGCGTGACTGGAAACAGCTAGCCTAGCTCTTTCCAAATTTCAGATATACAATGATCAATATGGTTGGATCATGTGACTGAAACTTCTAAAGCTCACTATAGGCAAGTTGCGTCTTAAGTAATTTAGTCATTAACACAAAATGCCAATCAGACAATATTTTTTTACACTGTTCTTAAAGATGGCCTAAATTAATTTGTGGCAACATTGTTTCTGTCTTTCAGGAGACAAGGTCATTCCTCTGTTCATCTCCCAGTGCAGAGAATGTCGCTTCTGTAAGAGTCCAAAGACCAACCAGTGTGAGAAAGCATGGTGAGCTCAATAAGCACTCATCTCCTCCCTTTCACTACATTTTCTCTTCAGCCACAACTTTTCACTTCATTCCTCTTGGGTGTGGTCATATGGTTATAGACAAGACATTGAAATCGACACGTATCTATCAGCGTGGCAACTTTAGGTGCTGTCTGACGATTACCAGAGCACAGATAGTTGAGATCTGCATTGCTCTTTTTGTGTTTATGCTTTGTTTGTATTGCAAGTAGGCTATTCCCTGAAACCTCTAATAGGACATGAGCATCACTCAAATATTGTTCCTGTATTTTTACGAACAAAAACACTAACTTTATACTCTTACAAATATTTGCTGCAACCTAAAAGAACAGGATAATTAAGTCCGCAGTTGCATGTTCATTTTAATAAATTATCTACACAGGGTTGGTCAACACAACGTGTTGTCAGGCCCACTCTCCAGGTTCACCTGTAAGGGGAAGAAGCTGATGCAGTTTACAGGAACCAGTACCTTCTCTGAGTACACTGTGGTTAACCAGATGGCCGTGGCTAAGATCGACCCCGCTGCCCCTCTGGACAAAGTCTGTCTCCTTGGCTGTGGGATCTGCACAGGATATGGAGCAGCAGTTAATACTGCTAAGGTGTGTCTGTTTGGCTGTCGGGGGAAGTGTTTTAAGAACTAAGGCATCTGACCTAAGGCGCCATGTTGACCGAATTCTGTTGTATTGTAGGTAGAACCGGGCTCCACATGTGCTGTGTTCGGTCTGGGAGCTGTGGGTTTGGCTGCAGTCATGGGCTGCAAGGCTGCAGGAGCCAAGAGGATTATCGCCGTCGACATCAATCCAGAGAAGTTTGATAAGGCCAAGGTGTTCGGCGCGACCGACTTCGTGAACCCCAAGGATCACAGCGAACCCATCAGCCAGGTGCTGTCCAAGATGACCGACGGGGGAGTGGACTTCTCCCTGGAATGTGTCGGGAATGTGGGAGTCATGGTAGAGAGATTTGATTTGATATGGTTCAAGCATATAATGAAGAGGTGTGACCTAACTATCACAACCGCGTCCTATATTCTACTCAAGGTCAACTGAGCCCACTTCTTATGCTTCTTTCAATCTGCAGCTATTGGAGAAGAGCTTTCCTCGGCTAGTCCAGAGATTTGGACCAGCGGCCCTCTGGTAAAAAAGCCCACTGACTTTGTGTTGTTTTCCCATCTAGCGCAGTGCCTTGGAGTCTTGTGTGCAAGGTTGGGGTGTCAGCGTGATAGTTGGCTGGACAGACTTAGAAGACTTTTCTTCCCGACCCGTTCAGCTCATTGCTGGACGCACATGGAAGGGCTCTGCGTTCGGAGGTGAGAAAAATATGACCATCCCTCTGTTAACTAAATAGCTTTGGGCTTTTGTTCTGCAACTCTTTGGTTAGTTGTATACTAGATAAAACTGTGTGATTGTGTGCCTCAGGCTTTAAGGGTAGGGATGACGTGCCTAAGATGGTCAAAGCCTACCTGGACAAGAAGTTGAAGGTGGATGAGTTCATCACTCACAACATGACTCTGGACCAGGTCAACGATGCCATTGAGCTGATGAAGCACGGC
Organism: Anoplopoma fimbria; assembly: GCF_027596085.1. Taxonomy (NCBI): domain Eukaryota; kingdom Metazoa; phylum Chordata; class Actinopteri; order Perciformes; family Anoplopomatidae; genus Anoplopoma; species Anoplopoma fimbria. The sequence continues at coordinate 15,858,989 of NC_072463.1, forward strand.
AAATGGTAGATGTACATTCTTATACTTCCTCCACCATTCATGACTCAACGACAACACAGATAAATGAAAAGGTGCAGGTCTGCTGATTTATCTTTTATTTTTGTTCCACAGCATCCGGACTGTCATGACTGTTTCTCCCCAATAAGACCACTGTGATGCTTTCAATGACACCCAAAGTAATCAAATACTTCACCTGAATGATTTCCAAAATATCAGCATAATCCTCATACAAATACTACAATGTACATAATAAAATATTATTTAAAATGTTGCACATTCACTTGCCTGACTTTGAGCACTCAATACTATTCAGTGGATTAGGTTTTGTAGTGTATATCTAGATGTCAAAACTATCATTTTACTAGGTGCTACATGAATGCAGGTCCATTTACTAAATACTCTACTGCTCAGTGTTTAGCACGACCACATTTTTACGTTAAATTTACTCAGATAACCTCAGTAATATCAATGTCAGCTACTTCAACCTGGCATGCATTATTGAAAGTATTATTCTAATAAAAGTCCAACTGTAATCTTAACATCAGTTTGCAGGCCGGATAGCTGATTAGCTGCTCCTAGCTGGTTAGCAGGTCTCTTTAGAAGCTGGTGGGGTGCTAAGTCCTCATTACCACTAACAACATCCTGTCTTCCCGTGCAACGTATTCTGATACGAGGGTTAGTATGATATCTTTGGAAAAGTTACTTCTCATTTTCCTCGTTCATCTTGTTTTTTCGTTTTTTTCTTCCTTTCAATAGTTAGAAACTATAAACAATACATTTTATACTTAACTACATAGAGGGATGACTCAATGTGATTTCCAGTTTGACAGGATGAGGTTTGAGTGAAATAGTATCATTGACTATTCTTACTGCCCCAAAATTCAAGGTGAGTAATGTAAAGTATTTTTTTAGAATTAATATTTCTGGATATTTTGCATATAAGAGATGCATGAACAATTTACACAGGGACACAATATTACTGTAACAGGAACTCAACACTTTATTAAAATTTGAACATGCTCCTCTCACAAAATGAAAAAAAAGTGCATTCATTTAGTCAGCGGTAGAGAAGGTGTAAATTGGCCATAAACACTGTTAACTATAAGCTTACAAGTAGTAGAGATGGTATTTCTACTAATGCTACTGCATGCTGGCAATCTAAGTGTCCAAAGGTTCTGCATAGGATCAATTGTTTCATAAAGTGCCCTGCTGTTACATAATGTTTTTCCTGTGTTCCATGTCATTCATTCACGTTGAGTGTTTAATGTTATATGTTATATTCTTTGTCACTCATCTCCCCCCTTCAGAGCATATCACTTCCTACCTTTGTTTGTTTTCCCGCCAGTTTTGATTGCCTCCCCCGCCCTGATTAGTTTCACCTGTTTGTCGTTAATCCTGCAGTCGCCTCACCTCCTGCTCACCTGTTCTTACTTCCCCAATCAGTCATTCACTACAAAAAAAGGATCCTTTGTTCCTTTACAATTCATCATTGTTCTTGGCACCCAGTTTGTATTACTTTGGCCCCGACGACTAGAAAGGGGGATGTAGTGTTTCTTGTGCTTTCCCTGTTTACTGGGGGTGTAGTGTTTCTTGTGCTTTCCCTGTTTACTGAGGGTGTAGTGTTTCTTGTGCTTTCCCTGTTTACTGGTCTTTGGGTTTACCTGTTTCTTCTCTTACACTGCTTAGCATTGACACAAATTAAAAAAGAAGCTGGAACATGATTTTTTTTCAGTTGTTTTAAGTGCAATAAATTTAAAAGCTTGTGTTATCCTAGCTGCTCATTTTTAGGTTGTCGAAACGTATTGACTATGTTAGCACAAACATCAGCTGGTGATGATCACATTTTCAGGGGCATACAAATAAGCTCTTCTCGGAGCAACATGCATCATTAAATATTCCCCACCCTGGGAAAACAAGAAAACAGAAAGATGCTCATTCGGTGGCATCAGGAGTTACAGAGGAAAACACCCTTTCAATGGTTTATTTCACACAGTGTCTGCTTTCAAACTGAATAATCTTACCTCACAAGGTAGTCACACTACCTGCTTAAGTCTACTATGGGCTTGAGCAGGCAGACGATGGGCCTCATGCATATCTTCATTTCAACTTGATAAAGGCCAGCTGTTTGGGAGTAGGTTTGTGTTTGTGATTAACTCCCCTCATTTGCTATAAAAGGCTACATGCTGCACTGTTTGCAGGTTTGATTCTCAGGAATGTCTCCAAATAGTTAAAAAATAAAAAAGCATCTGGAAAATGTAGCAATGTATGTAGTGTTAGGGTTCTTAAAAAATTTTTTATAAGATATTTATGAAACCATTACGGTCCTGACATTGCAGTACTGTGTCAGTGTGTGACATGAAGTTGAGTGACAAAAAACATCCCAGATTTGATTCAGTCATATCATCATGACATTACACGTATTTTCATGTACAAAGACACAAGTTTTTCGTGTGGCTCGTAACAAATGGCTTTGCTACACAAAAGTTAGGTTTAGGCAACATAACCACGTAGTTAGGTTCTAGGAAAACCATCACTAATGTTAGGTTTATGCAACAGAACCACAACAACAAAACCAAACAAGGCGTTGAACACCCGTCTCGTGGTTGAAAGTCATGTGGATGCATTTTAATTGTGGTGTGTTTACCACGAAAAAGGATCTTAATTGCCTTTGGATTGGCACTGTTTTCGTCCTGAAAGTCACAGAAAAAGAATGACAATTCGTGTCCCTGTACGCAAACCAATTGGTTAAACTTCGTAACTATTTCATGAACCTGCCACAATACTGGGCTTGAGGTTATTTTAAAAAGAGATACTATGCATGTAACGAGCAAAACGGACACGCCGTCCTTGACACGTCAAAAACGTTTTTGTTTTTTACACTTCAATATTTCTAAGAATTACAGATTTTTTTTATGAATTAGTCAAAAAAGCCTTGTTTTTCGTATTCAAATGAAACTCACCACATATGTGATCTTGTTTCTCGTTTTTTACACTTCCATGTGTGATCTTTGATCTTGCAGTGCCTGATGTCCAAAAATTGAAACTTCAAGTCACTCAAGTGTGTTTGCAGACTAAATAAGCTAATTTACATTTTACTCATTACATTACATTACATTACAGTCATTTAGCAGACGCTTTTATCCAAAGCGACTTACAATAAGTGTATTCAACATAGGTATTCAAGAGAACTACTAGTCACCAGAAGTCATAAGTGCATCTCCTTTCTTAAACAAGCATCTAAAAGCATAAACCAGAGCAAAAGTATAGTGCAGAAGCAAATTACTACGAAAACAATAATTGCAACGAACTAATACGAATACAATAAGTGCAACGAATTGATACGAATACAATAAGTGCAACAAACTAATACAAATACAATAAGTGCTACGAGGAAGGCTCAGGGTAGTACTTCATGAAGAGGTGAGTTTTCAGCCTGCGCCGAAAGATGGGCAGCGACTCTGCTGTCCTGACGTCGGTGGGGAGTTCATTCCACCACTGAGGGGCCAGGACAGAAAAAAGCTGTGACCGGGTGGATCGGCCGGAGGGACCTCTGAGCGACGGGGAAACCAATCGCCCCGGTCGGGCGGGGGTGTAGGGCTTGACCATGGCCTGGAGATAGGAAGGAGCTGTTCCTTTCACTGCCCTGTAGCCTAGCACCAGAGTCTTAAACTGGATGCGAGCTCTTACAGGGAGCCAGTGTAGAGAACGGAGAAGGGAAGTTGTGTGAGAGAACTTGGGGCGATTGAACACCAGACGTGCTGCAGCTTTCTGGACAAGCTCCAGAGGTCTGATGGCCGACGCCAGGGCTCCGGCAAGTAGTGAGTTGCAGTAGTCCAGGCGGGAGATGACCAGAGCCTGGATGAGCACCTGCGCCGTCTCCTCAGTGAGGAAGGGGCGAATCCTCCTGATGTTGTAGAGGAGGAATCTGCAGGAGTGTGTGACCGATGCAATGTTTGCAAAATAGGGTAAGATGGGGTGTGGAGAGGGAAGGGGGAGCTGAGGGGGAAGAGCTGGAGAGGGTAGAGAGGGAGAGGGTGGACAGGGAGAGGGGGGCTGAGAGAAGGAGGATCTGATATTGTTTACCTTCTTGTCAAAGAAGTTGGCAAAATCATCAGGGAGAAGGGAGGAAGTAGGAGGAGGGGGTGGGGGTTGGAGGAGTGAAGAGAAAGTTTCAAAGAGTTTTTTAGGATTGGAAGCAGAGGTTAGGTCTGAATGTTTATACTGTGTGGCAACCCCCTTCGTCGGCGGCGGGGATTCGGGAATTAAGGAAAGAAGCAGGGTTGCGGTGCAACGGGTTTTATTGGGAGTCCGGTCACAAAAAGGGAAATCATATACAAACTAAGGTTCTTCCGTAATCGGGACACAAAAAGGGCAATCAAATACAAACTAAGGTTCTTCCGCAATCGGGACACAAAAAGGGAAATCAAATACAAACTAAGGTTCTTCCGCAATCGGGACACAAAAAGGGAAATCAAATACAAACTAAGGTTCTTCCTCGTCGGGTTCTGTCCTCTCCTTTTGGCAGTCCTCCCGTCCACATGTGCTTTCCGCGCTCCTTCCAGCCATGTGCTCTCCCTCTCTCTTCCTCTCTCCCGCCCTTAAAGCTCCTCTCTCCTCGTTCCCCAGGTGCCCCCAATCTTCTTGATTTCCTGGGCCCGGTTGATGTTCCCTCTAGTGCAGCTGGGTGGAGGGGGAGGTACCTTCCTTCCACCACCCGTCCACGGGGCGGGTGCTGCAGCGGCTGGCCCCTGGCCAATGGCGTGGGGTTGCCACAACTGGTGCAATATAAAAAACCACGAGTCCAGGGACTGTTGTCTCCTCCCAACTTCTTTCCTTCAGCTGCACTCCTCTCTTAACTCATCTCTGGCTTGTTTGCTCTCCTCTTTGCAGCCAAAAATGGCCACAGCTGGTAAAGTGAGTATAATCTAATATGTGGGCATTCGTATCTTTTGGTGTTATTATAAGTAATTTTTGCAATGTGTGCATGAATATTTGCATATGTCGCATGACACACCCATGCATGCACACACACTAAAGTTAATGTAACAAAACATCAAAAAGGAATCTGACAATTTCCCATTATTATAATTCACATGATTATTATTTGTTTGAAATGATTCTGTGCTCCTGTGTTGTGTGAGGTTCATGTTTGTGTGTGGATGTGTGTGAAAACAAAGCCGATACCTTCAGTGCTTTCCTGTCGTGTATCTGGTTGCAAATACGCAGGTCACCTCTCAAACAAAAACAAACAAAAATCTTAATTTTAGCATTTGTAATAATAGCTAAGTTTTAGGGTCAGAAATCAGAAGGTCATCAGAAATACTGATACAAATAGCGCTTGCTAAACCTACAGTACATTCCTTAATTCTGTCCAGCTTTTTGCTCAACCCGGTTTGGAACTGTTAACATGTTATCAACCATGTAGGGAGGATGTAAAACCCATTTATTACCTTGATATAATACTATTTTGAAATGTGGCAGTCAGACAACTTGACATTGCAATCAGCCTCTAGACCTCAACACTATATTCAGTAATTCTTGTGCATGTAGCATGTTGCCTTTTTATAGTCCACGGGAAAAGCTGACAACATGTTGCTTATCATATCTCACGCTTTAAAGGGTTCTGGCACTTTGGCTCGTTTGTTTGAAACCTTTCCCAATATGATTTAACAGCCCTCAGCAGTATTTGGTATGTCTAATTTCTGGCTAATTTCATGTGGCGTCCCTACCCTGTAGGTCATCAAGTGCAGGGCAGCAGTTGCCTGGGAGCCCAACAAGCCTCTGGTGATGGAGGAGATTGAGGTAGCCCCGCCCCAGGCCAACGAGGTCCGCATCAAGGTGAGAGACGTCCACTATCAGAACACACACACACACACACACACACACATACACACACTGTCCACAAGGTGTGCTGCTGCTCTTGTTTCTGTCAGCCTCACCTCAGTTTGTCATATATATTCCTTGTATGTTTCATTTTAACCACTTCAAATTTTTTTGAAGTGTCACCAGCCAGTAGAAAGCAGACCAGAAGGATACGTACCACAGAACAATCGTGACTGACTGTTCACATCAAAATGAATGTATCGATATAATGTGAAAATGTTGCAAGTACCCACTGAGAGTGAACACTCTCATCAGCTTGTCCCTTTTTAATCCTTTTGTTTTTCATTGTTTGGTTACTCACTTCATTGTAGATTGTGGCGACTGCGGTTTGTCATTCTGACCTGTACCACCTTTTCGAGAGTATGCCTCAAGACGGCTTCCCAGTAGTCCTCGGCCACGAGGCAGCCGGCATCGTAGAGAGCGTCGGGCCTGGAGTCACTGAAATTCAGCCAGGTCAGTTTCAAATTGATAAAATGTTGCCATGTTGGCAGTGATGACACAGCCTTTTTTCCGGCTTATCCAAAAACAGGCAAAGACGTGGATCACCTGTGGAGCTGAGGCCCAGGTTATGCAACAGAGGGACACCTGTCACTCAAAGCGGCTAATCCCTCAATTATGCCTTACTTTAAGTCTAAATGTAATTTAACAGGAGTGAGTTCTACAAAAATTCCCTCCCATAAAGTTGTCATTAACGGGGAAATTAGCTTTAGGAACCAATACAGTTTTTTTTGTACCAGGATGTTCTATTAATTCAGCTGTAAAGTTGGGCATATTAACATGGGGGTCAATGGAAATTGTCTTGCTTTTGGAGCGATCCTCAAGTTGACTTAAATATATCTGTAGGGAGCCAGCCAGCCCACCCAACTTTTTTTTCTGTTCATTATGAAACTGTGGCGGGACTAAACAGACTCTGGCGGGCCGCCACCGTCTAGGTAATTAATGGGAAGCACTGTATGGTAACCAACAAGGCACATTCCATCGGAAATTCAAACTTTCTGACTTAAAAAAAAAAAAGAACAGCCATCGTGACCAAAATACTCTTAAGCATACTTTAACAAGATGTGTCTTGTTAATCTAATCCGTCTCACTCAGGCAATATGTCATTTAACAGCATTCTAAAAGATGGCCTAAATTCATTGTGGCAACATTATTTCTGTCTTTCAGGAGACAAGGTCATTCCTATGTTCATGTCCCAGTGCAGAGAATGTCGCTTCTGTAAGAGTCCAAAGACCAACCAGTGTGAGAAATCATGGTGAGCTCAATAAGCACTCATCTCCTCCCTTTCACTCCTTTTACTCTTTAGTCTCAATTTTTCATTTCATTCCTTTTTGAACATTGTATTCAACACTTCTCAATCAGCATAGCAACTTTTGCTGCTGTTTGACAATACCACAGTACTTTTTAGTTTTATTGATTGTTTCTTTTTTTTTTTTAAGCTTATTGCAAGTATTCAGTGAACCTTCTAATAGCATAAGAGAAGCACTTGAAATGATATTACGTTTATTTCACGTTAAAACATTGCCTTGTTTAGGTCCACTGGTCGTCTCAATGAGATGTCACCGTCAGACTCCAGGTTCACCTGTAAGGGGAAGAAGGTGCTGCAGTTTTCAGGAACCAGTACCTTCTCTGAGTACACTGTGGTTAACCAGATGTCTGTGGCTAAGATCGACCCCGCTGCCCCTCTGGACAAAGTCTGTCTCCTTGGCTGTGGGATCTGCACAGGATACGGAGCAGCAGTTAATACTGCTAAGGTGTGTCTGTTTGACTGTCGGGGGAAGTGTTTTAAGAACTAAGAAGTCTGACCTAAGGCGCCATGTTGACCGAAGTCTGTTGTATTGTAGGTAGAACCGGGCTCCACATGCGCTGTGTTCGGTCTGGGAGCTGTGGGTTTGGCTGCAGTCATGGGCTGCAAGGCTGCAGGAGCCAAGAGGATTATCGCCGTTGACATCAATCCAGAGAAGTTTGACAAGGCCAAGGTGTTCGGCGCGACCGACTTCGTGAACCCCAAGGATCACAGCGAACCCATCAGCCAGGTGCTGTCCGATATGACTGGCGGGGGAGTGGACTTCTCCCTGGAATGTGTTGGGAATGTGGGAGTCATGGTGAGGCAGATAAAAAGGTCTACATAAATATTTGATGTAAATTTGCTCTTGAGGGTTGATTACATTCAAGATTCATGCTGTTCTCCATCTAGCGCAGTGCCTTGGAGTCTTGTGTGAGAGGTTGGGGCGTCAGTGTGCTGGTTGGCTGGACACACTTGAACGACGTTGCCACCCGACCCATTCAACTCCTTATTGGACGCACATGGAAGGGCTCCCTGTTTGGAGGTGAGACAAATATGACCATCACCACTTACTTACGACTAATTGGCTGTGGGCTTATGTTCTGCAACTCTGTGGTTGTATTCTGGATAAAACTGTTTGCTGAAGTGATTGTGTGCCTCAGGCTTTAAGGGTAGAGATGACGTGCCTAAGATGGTCAAAGCCTACCTGGACAAGAAGTTGAAGGTGGATGAGTTCATCACTCACAACATGACTCTGGACCAGGTCAACGATGCCATTGAGCTGATGAAGCACGGCAAATGGTAGATGTACATTCTTATACTTCCTCCACCATTCATGACTCAACGACAACACAGATAAATTAAAAGTTACTCGTCTGATGATTTCTCTTTTTTATTTTTGATCCACAGCATCCGGACGGTCATGACTGTTTCCCCACAATGAGGCCACTCTGTTGCTTTTAATGACCCCAAAGTAATTCAGTAATTTACCACTATATTCTACAAAATCTTAACATAATATTCACACAAAACATATTGCAGTGTTTAAAGAGCAAAATAAATGGTATTAAGAGATAAATCTCTGTGGCTTTCTAGTTTTTGTTCTGGTTTTATTGACTTTTATGACACAGGCACAGCATTTACGCGTCCACAGCATTGTCTGTCATGCCTCTGAATGCTCCATTAAACTATGTTTAAAGTGTCAGTCAAACAGTTTTCATCACTCACAACATGACTCTGGACCAGGTCAACGATGCCATTGAGCTGATGAAGCACGGCAAATGGTAGATTTACACTCTTATACTTCCTCCACCATTCATGACTCACTGAAAACACACATAAATTAAAAGGTGCACGTCATCTCGTTTCTATTATATTTTTGTTCCACAGCATCCGGACGGTCATGAATGTTTCTCCTCAGTTAGACAACTGTTCCTTTTAAATGTTACTATTCAGTGGTTTATCTGCTGTGTTCATTACAGTGAAAGCTGAACATGTCAAAGTGTTTATAATGAAAATAAATGGTCTCAACCACTGAATGGCTTCCTTGTTTGTGTCCTGGTGTTGTTGAGTTGTTTGCTGATGATGTTCAACTGTCTGTTGTGGTTTATCATTTTTGTCTGCTTCTTTATACCACTAGGTGGCACCGCTGTAAAGCAGGAACTAGTTAAGGCAGCAACATTTAGAGCATTTTTTCCCAAGGGGAACCAATAGACTGAACTAAATCCTGCTCAATATTATTCCACCTCTATATAAAAAGCAGTAAATTGTATGGTTGTGATAAGCTGCGAGTGGTAAGAGTAAATGTTATGATCAGTGGTGGAATGTAACTAAGTATATTTGCTTAAGAACTGTACTTAAGTACACATTCAAAATACTGGAGTATTTACATTTTATTCAACATTGTACTTCCACTACACTACATCTCAGAGGGAAATATTGTACTTTTTACTCCACTACATTTGTCTGACAGCTTTAGTTACTAGTAACTTTGTACATTACATTTTTTCAAACCCTTCCTAACTACCCAAACTGAACAACAGTGTATATAGGAGTTAAATTGAGCTCCACCTTAATAATCTGCAGCAGGAATAATGATCCAAACACATATACATATGTAATGTCCTTCAAAATAAAAGCAGTGCAGCTGTATTGCGTGCATGATGTACACGCTTTATTCCTAATTTCCCATCGACGTCCCGTGGGCTGTTCGGCGACAGCCAAAGGGCTGGGTGTGGCCCGGGGGCCGTACAATGCCCAGGTCTGATTAAGAGTGACATACATCGATAACATCTATCATCACATGATTTCATAGTGTAAGTGAAGTGGGATTCTCTCAGCACCTCGGTTGCCTTTTCCTAAGTCTTAATGAATTCTCCTTTACATCTGCCCTCATGACATTTTAAATTTAGGTTAAAAAAAATGCCAGCTACTTAGATATTTTGTTGTTACTTTAAATGCTGAACAATGCCCCTTAGCTGTGTTAAAATCACTGTAAATCGTGACCTCTAGTGGCTTTTTGCTTAAATTAAACAAAACAGCATTTTATTCATGCAGCCCACTACAGTGTGTACAATGCATTGTGTTACAAAAGTGACGTTGTCAAACAGTTTAAGGTCAAATTTACTCAGATCAGTTAAGTTATATTAATGTTTACTTAGTTTTTTTTTGTCTGCTACAGCATGCATATCCGCTCTAATCTTCCTGTCCTCCCTTGTGGAAAAATACAAAACCAAAAGGGAGAAATTCATTATTTTATTTTTAGTCACGTGATGGCGCCCCCTAGTTTTGCATACATTTTATGGAATACTGTTAAGTAGCCATCTACATAAATGGAGACCTTATTTCAATACAGCCAATCAAATGTTGCATAAAGCAGTATCGTAAGTGTCCTATATTAGTGTATGCATCTGAGACTGTGTGAATGTGTTTATGTTTGAAAGCGGGGAGTTGGAGGCTGGCAATCAGTGTGCAAATTATGCAAATCATAGTAAGGATAAATAAAAATGTAAAGTAAAAGAACGATGGATTGCATAAATGCCCCCCAAGTACAGAATTGAGGACTGTTCAGGCCTGTTCATTTTGAAGGAGCGACGGCCAATGGGGCAACCCCAACATTCAATCAACCAATTGTGTAACTTCACCACTTGCTCAGTAAGACACAGACAGACTTTTTAGGGCTTTGCAGGTCAAAGTCTATGAAAAATGCATTCAAAAAGCTTCAAACATGGATAACTAAATGTGCTTCAGTTGGACATAATGAGATCCAGGATTTGAGTAATAGAGTAAATCATTTATTTAATTTGCAAGGCATGTGCCAGAGTGCAAGGTTAAAGTTATAGTATGCAGAAAATGTTGCCAAATAGTGACGAACATTTGAAACCAGAAAATTGATGTGTCAAAGATTAATGCATGTGATAACCACCAACTGAGGCTTGGTTTAGCATCAGTACTGGACAGAGTAATCTATGTAGAGCAAGAACATTCTCAAATGGCAGGCTTGAATGGATTTTGGATGGTAGGGATGCTGAATTAGCCTTTAGCTTGCCAGTGGGACACACACAATCAAACTCAAGTGCACTAACATGCCGGACCGGCTACGTAAACAAAGAACAGAAAGCTTGGATTACAACACACAATGATGAAGTGTTACTTCAAACTCTGCTTTGGATGCCAATACTCTGCTATATCTTTACATAGAAAATAGTTGTTTGTTGCTAAGTTGATGCTCTGAGTTTTGAGTTTAGAACCTCTAACGAACAAAAGACTTTCACCCTTTACACCACTGTTCATGTCCCGTGTGAAACTAATGTTGACCTATTTTTACTGAAGCCACTTAAAGTGGCCCTATTATGCTTTTCCACTTTTCCCCTCTTCTTTAGTGTGTTAAATTATATTAGTGTGTACATGTAAAAGGTCTGTAGAGTGTAAAACCTGAAGTCCATGTGTTGCACACTCGGACAAAAAGGGACTTCCAGGCGTGCATAAGTTTTTAAATAATAGTTTTACTGAAAGTACAGAAACACATTCACTTCAGCGCTGACTGCACCCTGCAGGTGGCTTTGGTCATCTGACCCAAGCATTACGTTGCTCTCTTTTCTCACCCGAAGGACCCCCCAAGCTGCCCGAAGCGCCAGCATGAGCTCCACTCACTGCAACCCAACATTAACCCATTACTCACTGTAGTTGCCATGCAGGTGAACACATGCCAGGTGATGACCAACAAATCAATCAGCAAACAAAAGCAAAAATAATAAATACATCAGAATATGGGGGTGTCCATGTCCAGCTACCACTATCATGTCCAACATTACTGTGGGCCCCACACATGCCTAAAAGGAGTTACCCTCCCCCTCAGAAGCTCCTGAGCTGCCTGAAACGGCTCAATTTAATTATCTCCTTCACTTCCGTGACTATATGAGGTCACAATGTTACGGAAGAGATGTAGTTTGGCCCGCCCTCAAACAACAAAGGAGAGAGACGGAGCTGAAACTCAGGAGGAAGAGTTTTTTGAAATGTGAAAGGTCGACCAAACACAACAGAGCGGGCTAGCTGACCAATCAGGGCAGACTTCGCTTTCTGGAGGGAGGAGCAAGCACTACAACGGAGCATTTCAGAGAGAGGGTGAGAAGAGGTGCTGCAGGACAGCCAAGATGAGAAAAACAAGGCGGATTATGAGCATTAACGCATGTAAACATGTTGTAACAGTAACTTGAGATAAAAATATGCACCCGGAAAATAGCATAATAGGGCCTCTTTAAGTAATAACTTAACAAACATACTTCTTTTAACCCAAACCACGTTTTTTTCCTAACCCTAATTAAGTTTATAACTGGAAGTTTATTTTGAAAAGACATTGTATGTATGTAACAAGCGGAATTGACACACCATCCCTGACACATCCAAAACTGACGCAAGATGGGTACCTAAAGCATCAGACTTTGAAGCTCAGGGCCACTGACCAAGTGTCAGTATTTGAAGAGTCTGGAGTGAGAATGTGTTGGTCCGAAAGAACAATTCACTTTGGTGTCTTTTGGTTTGAAAATCAGATAACAATATCATTGTGCTGAACACAGTCCACAGTTTTGCCTCTTGGCTAGCGTCTTGGATAGTATGAAAGGTAAAGAAGATAAAGGACGTCACAAGAATAATACTACAGCCTCAATTCTGTCTCCTCTGGATGTTCAAGTAGGGTTAGGTAGTATCGGCGCCCTATGCAGTGGTTGGGCCTTGCAGCAATAATGGGCTATAAAGCAGACAGGGCAGCCAGGGTTATTTGAGTCGAACTCATCTGAATGGTTTTGTTATGATGCAATATGATACACACAAAAGTCCAAAGTCTCTTGTTCTCTCCTCCCTACTTCTGCCCTGCAGTTATTTAAACTCCTATCTCGATTGATAGCTCTCATCTTTGCAACAAAAATGGCCACAGCTGGTAAGGTGAGTACAATACAACCCTTTTTTAAGTGTTCTTATTATTATCCTTTTTTGTGGATAAACAGTGTGTTTTTGGTGATTGTTTTAAGAAAACATGCTATTCCATCCTGCCGGCTGGGTTTTTGGTTCAGAGGGTTAACTATAGAGTACCTGTCTTTCTGTTTCTTAGTTTCTATATATGTCTCTCTGTCGCCTATGCATCAGTGAAATATATTATGTCATATTTTGACTTGGCACAGTTTGAAAATATCTAAATATTTCTAAGTAACTGAGACAAATGATTTAATCACTGGTGCTTGCTAACCCTTCATTCCTTTATTCTGTTCAACTTCTCTTTAAATAAGTCCTTAAGCCTTGACAGCTGTATAGCAATTTAAGGAACACATAACATGGCTACAGGAGCTTTTTTTAAACTCAAAAATTAATTTCAAAATTGATTCAGTCAAACTACTTGTTTGGACTTTAAACTGTTGCTTTTCATGTTTGTTTTTGGAGGAGCAGCTGTGTCAGAGACATTGAACCACTTGCTGTGACATTATAAAGAAACAGAAGGTTTAATATCCTGTAAACAATTTGATTTGACTGGCAAAATATATACTAAAATGAAGATTTGTAACACCTCCTGTTTCTACAGCATCTAATAACGAATTAGCCGTCTTTGTAATCCCTAGACATGTAAATAGTGTTTTTATCAGTGAACTATATGTGATACACTCCGTTCGCCAAGTTCCAAAGATTTAAGGGTTTGCGACCAAACCTGACGATGACTTGCACCTACGTGCACCATGTGCCGGCCGTAATTATGTTATTTTTTGTTGGTTTGCTTCACCCTGGCTTCACTACGGCGAGTATAAACTAAGTTTAAGGTTATGGCCCAGTGGCTTTTTTTGACACCCTAGTCCCATGTATTATTTGTCATGTCTCATTGCTGGGTAATTTCCTGTGGTGTTCCTGCCCTGTAGGTCATCAAGTGCAGGGCAGCAGTGGCCTGGGAGCCCAACAAGCCTCTGGTGATGGAGGAGATTGAGGTAGCCCCGCCCCAGGCCAACCAGGTCCGCATCAAGGTGAGGGACGTCTAACTATCACTACTATGGGGCGAGTGTGGCAATGAATGTAGACCGGATCGTCCTTTAATCACAAAATCCTTCTTAGTGCAACTTACTAGGTCCATTTGTGATATGTTTGATATTAGCGCTACATAAAACTGTCAATAAATGTGAAGGATGTTGCTAGTACTGCTGAACCCAGTGAAAGCGAAATGTCATCAGTCTGTCTTTTTAATCCTTTGTTTTTCATTGTTTGGTTACTGTCTTCGGTGCAGATTGTGGCGACTGCGCTGTGCCATTCTGACCTGTACCACCTTTTAGAGAGTATGCATGAAGACGGCTTCCCAGCAGTCCTCGGCCACGAGGCAGCCGGCATCGTAGAGAGCGTCGGGCCTGGAGTCACTGAATTTCAGCCAGGTCAGTTTGAATAGTACAATTGTTTGGAAGAAAGGCGTATTTGCTTTCTTTACCAGAGTGAGATGAAAGGATTGATAAGTCTCTGTGCGTTGACTACGGAGCTAAGTGTTTAGCTTAGCTCAGCTGAGCTTAGCTTATGTATGAGGGTTGTAAATTGAGGCCACTCTGTACCATTGTTTTACACCATTATGAAAGTTGGAGAATCATGTGACTGTCACATGACAATATTGTTTCTTTCTTTCAGGAGACAAAGTCATCCCTCTGTTTATGTACCAGTGTAGAGAATGTCGCTTTTGTAAGAGTCCAAAGAGCAACCAGTGTGAGAAAACATGGTGAGATGATTAAACATTAATACACTCTTCTGTCCCAACTATTGATTTCATTCCCGCTGGGTGTGTTAATAATGCATCGCCACCTTAACCTGGTGGAGGGGTTTATGTGCCCCAGTGACTGAGACCTCTGTTGTTGGGGGCAATAGCTCCTGGTAGGGTCTTCCAAGTGGACTCAGGAGAGGGTCCAGACTAAGACCGATTCACAGACCCCTTTATGAGTCGGCTAGTAAAGGGTTGTTGCACCTCACCTGGAAAAGGGAAAACGGGACCCCCTTCTGGGGCCAGACCTGGGAGGGGAGCTCGCCGGCGAGCGTCTGGTAGTCAGGTGTTGGCACATGGGGCTTAGCCGGGCACAGCCCAAAAAAACTACATGGAGCCCCCGCCCTGTGGGCCCACCACTCGCAGGGATAGTCATTGGGGTCGGGTGCAATGTGAGCCAGGCTGCAGGCAGGGGCATGGACATCATCGCAGACTAGCTCTAGGGACGTGGAATGTCACCTCTCTGGCGGGGAAGGATTCAGAGCTGGTGCAGTAGGTGGAACGGTACCAACTAGATATAGTGGGGTTCACTTCCAGGCATAGCACTGGTTCTGGAACCAAACTCTGTGAGAGGGCTTTGAGAGGCGGGGAGCATTGTCGAGGAAGATAAGGCTTGGACTGGACTTGGAGACTGGAGGCGAGCATCTATAGCCTGAAAAGAGTTTACCAGAGGCTGTAGGGTTGCTGAGAGGGCCAAATGCTAGGCGGGATGAGCAGAGCTGGTGGCGACGGCCTTGTGTATAGCTTGAGGGGCTGAATGATGCGGTTCTTTTGCACGTTTGCGGCCGGGAGTTGTGGTCGGGGGCTTGCCCCGGGCTGGTGATCCACGCCCCACTTCGTAAGCCAGGCTTTGAAGCTGCGAGAAGTCTATGATGCGGGATGATGCCTTGAGCAGTTAACATCTCCAATAACTCGGGACTGGCTTCATCTTGCCGGGCGGCGATTTGATCGTCCCCCGAGCGACAGATGAGATAAAAGCCGAATCAGTGAGCTCTGTCTCTGAATCAGACATCATGAAGGAAGATATTAGCCAGAAAATGAGCAGCCGAACAATACAGGACTTTGCCATAAACATCCTGCCGGTATAGAGTCGCACGAAATAGCTGCGTATTCAACTAGAGGCAGAGATACAGCACATTTAAAAAGAGACAGCAGGATAGGCTAACAATTAGGGAGTGATGCTGAGCTTTTGGATGGAGAGCCCAGCTGATAAACAACTGATTGCTTGTAAGACACTTCTGACGGTGACAGCTGGAACTGAGAGTGTGCAGCTAGAGTGGAGAAAGCGGTACTATAGAGGGTGGACTACGAGCCTAAGCATGCAAAGGATATTCTTACTGACTGAATTTACGCTAGAGCTTCATAGATTAGATCTTGTTTTGTTTGTTTTTCATTTCAAGCATGTTGCAAATATTTGTTGAACCTTTTAATACATGAGAGCAGCGCTCAAATTGTCTTTCAGTTTTTTTCACATCAAAACATTGTCTTGTTTAGGTCCACTGGTCGTCAGCATGCAATGTCACCGTTAGACTCCAGGTTCACCTGTAAGGGGAAGAAGGTGCTGCAGTTTATGGGAACCAGTACCTTCTCTGAGTACACTGTGGTTAACCAGATGGCCTTGGCTAAGATCGACCCCGCTGCCCCTCTGGACAAAGTCTGTCTCCTTGGCTGTGGGATCTGCACAGGATACGGAGCAGCAGTTAATACTGCTAAGGTGTGTCTGTTTGATTGTCGGTGATAGTGTACATAATTATTTTAAAGTATAACAACAGAATGAGGCATTTTGTGTTAAGTGCTTTTATATTTGGAGAGGCTTTTTGATTGAGTATTACTGTATGGAGCGTTAGTACAACCTACTCCAACCTAAGGCACCATGTTGACCGAAGTCTGTTGTATTGTAGGTAGAACCGGGCTCCACATGTGCTGTGTTCGGTCTGGGAGCTGTGGGTTTGGCTGCAGTCATGGGCTGCAAGGCTGCAGGAGCCAAGAGGATTATCGCCGTTGACATCAATCCAGAGAAGTTTGATAAGGCCAAGGTGTTCGGCGCGACCGACTTCGTGAACCCCAAGGATCACAGCGAACCCATCAGCCAGGTGCTGTCCAAGATGACCGACGGGGGAGTGGACTTCTCCCTGGAATGTGTCGGGAATGTGGGAGTCATGGTGAGGGATATAGAAAGGTTTTTCATAAAGATTTAAATTAAATATGCTCATTATATTTAAGATTCATGCTGTTTTCTCCATTTAGCGCAGTGCCTTGGAGTCTTGTGTGAGAGGTTGGGGCGTCAGCGTGATCGTTGGCATTATGAACATTAAGGATGTTGCTACTTGCCCCTATCAGCTCATCGCTGGACGCACATGGAAGGGCTCCCTGTTTGGAGGTGAGACAAATATGACCATCCCTCTGGTAACTAAATTGCTTTGGGCTTTTGTTCTGCAACTCTTTGGTTAGTTGTATACTAGATAAAACTGTGTGATTTGTGCCTCAGGCTTTAAGGGTAGGGATGACGTGCCTAAGATGGTCAAAGCCTACCTGGACAAGAAGTTGAAGGTGGATGAGTTCATCACTCACAACATGACTCTGGACCAGGTCAACGATGCCATTGAGCTGATGAAGCACGGCAAATGGTAGATGTACATTCTTATACTTCCTCCACCATTCATGACTCAACGACAACACAGATAAATTAAAAGTTGCTCGTCTGATGATTTCTCTTTTTTATTTTTGATCCACAGCATCCGGACGGTCATGACTGTTTCCCCACAATGAGGCCACTCTGTTGCTTTTAATGACCCCAAAGTAATTCAGTAATTTACCACTATATTCTACAAAATATTAACATAATATTCACACAAAACATATTGCAGTGTTTAAAGAGCAAAATAAATGGTATTAAGAGATAAATCTCTGTGGCTTTCTAGTTTTTGTTCTGGTTTTATTGACTTTTATGACACAGGCACAGCATTTACGCGTCCACAGCATTGTCTGTCATGCCTCTGAATGCTCCATTAAACTATGTTTAAAGTGTCAGTCAAACAGTTTTCCCTCAGATCTTCTCAGACTAGCCCAATTACATCAGTGTTTGTATAACTTTGCAGACAGCATTGTAATTATTCTGCTAGGATGGGCTCCAGGATTTGTCCCCGAGCAGTGCTTCTGTTTGCTTCTTGCAGAATTCATAATAAAGGATACAATATTGCAGTTAAACAACAGGGGCACTAAATGAAAAGATATGAGACCATATAAGTACACATATAATAACAACTGGTGTAAGGCACTGCGAGATTTTACCAAGAAGAAATTACAGTTGACGATGGCTCTCTCTTTGCACTAGAAGTGGTGCTGATGGTTGAGCGGATGGCTTTTTCCAATTATTCATCATTATTTTCATCTTGGGGAAACAAAAGCATATTCCCTCATTTAGGTTTACACACCAGATTTACTGTGAATGCCTTAAGTTAGTCTTTTAATCTGACAAGATATAAAAATGATAAGGACCTGGGCTACTACTGGCCTCCATTGATTTCAAAACTGGAATCACAAATGAAATGTATATTTCACTTAAAACTGCAAAAAAAACATCAACAAGTCAAATGTAACCTTACCCAGTACATGATACCATCCAACTCTTTATAGTAAACAATATTTAATCATAGGGCTCAAAAATACTGAAACCTTATTTCGACAAAGGCCAACTGTCGCTTCCCCTCACGTCTCCTGCGTCTGGGCCAAAAAGTTGAACTTGGAAACATCGCAAAGACTACAGCCAACGGCCACCTAGCGCTGATTCCGCGCTTGCTTGAGAGGAAATAACTCTCCATACCAGCAGGAGGCGGTAGTCTGTGTTCGTCATCCAGAAAGGGGAAACCAGAAGACCTAGGTCTTGGGATATACAAGCCGTTGTTCTGATACATTCATGAAATAAAGCAGTGTTTGCCCACCATTTTCACACCACTCTCTCTCAACACTGAGATTCCTTCCAGATGGACGTGTGTTGTTAAGATGTCCGTGTATGGGAATTATCAGATGCTGCTTGCTTTCCTCACATCTGTTTCTCTTCTCGTCAACTGATTTGCTCATTCTGAACAGCCAATCAGAGGGATTTCTCTCACAGACGGACTCCGCCGCCATTTCAACATGCTAAATAGACCGAATGAGGCCCGACTAGTGTTTAATTTGTTTATTTTCCCTTAATGCTAAATAAATAGTGCATTAAAACAAAACTAAATGGTTAATGAATTCAAATGCAAAGAACTGCACAAAAGTAATAAACACAACCTGAAATCTTATTGAACTCCAAACTCAACAAATATTTGGGAAAAGAAAATCTAAAACTAACGCTAAATGTCAAACGATATTTCTTCAAATTGCTATTTAATAGAAACAAACAAATGATAGCTTCATGAAATGGATGTCCTTTATCATACCTTTGTGTTTTTAATTTCCATCGCTCAGCTTCCCCTCTGTCAAACCACCAGAGGGAGGAGAGGAGCATTGTAGAAAATGGGCCAGGCCCACAGCCCACATGTGCAGGACCCTCCTTTGTGATTGGTCTAAACTTAGATAGGCCTGCACTCTTTACTAATCTTGTGAGTGGGAGTCCGCTTGTGAAACATCATGGCAACTGCAGGGAAGGTAAGCACTCTGGCTTCTCCTCACACGCAGTCACATCAGAATAATAAACTTCTGCAAAAGTTAGAATGGATTTGAGCTGTTCTACAAACACAAACGCTGCTAGGGTTGCCAGGACTTTTCCTGTTGATCATTTATGGGACTGAGGAAATGGTTAGAGTGCAAGAGGAGGGTAATGGAGGGTGGGGTTGAATATGCTACTTATGTTCAACAAAGGTTTTCAACAAAGGTTATTATTTATCTGTAAAAGAGAAACTTTCTCGCACCCTGTTGCACAGAGTAGGCAAACAAAGAAGTCATTGGAGAGATCTGTTTTTTCCTTGGTTCACTCTTTGCTGAGCGTTACTTTTCTTGCTTCCTGTCATTGCAACATGTCTGCAGGGTGGCGTAGAGATAGGAAAGCCAGCTGAAGCTCACAGATGTTGTGTTATAGGTCATCCGGTGCAAAGCTGCCGTGGCATGGGAGGCTGGGAAACCTCTGGTGATGGAGGAGGTGGAGGTGGCACCTCCGAAAGGTGGGGAAGTCCGCCTCAAGGTAATGAGACAGGGCTGATGTGTTCGCTATGGACAGCCGTTTAATAAAGATTTATTAAGATCATTTTGTTGCTGCAAACCCCTTCAGTTCATGTGTTCTTACTTAATAATTTAAATCCGTTAAAGGGAATTCTGCCACTATGGAAGTTGTGTAAAAAAAGCCATTGCACCTTTACTATACAGTGTATAATGTTGTTATCTACACCATGTGATAACCTGCTCCACCTGAAAGGTTATCTGTAGTCACTGTATCCTCATTTACTTTATTTGCACTACACTACAGTGCACTTTGCACCTGGAGTATTTCTGGTTCAGTGTTGGAAAGGAGAAGAATTTGATTCATTGTTTGTCATTGTATTCATAATGTACCATAACCAAGAAAGATCTTCTCTTTTTATTAATACAATCATTACACTAGTAATGTAATCTCCCCTTCAAAAAATTCTCACAACTCAGTGATTCTAAAGAAGTTAGAAGAGGATTCAAATGAATTACCTATAACATTTGATTCATGAACTCAAACATACAGCAAATCGTTGTCTTAGGATAAGAGCATGTAATAAACGGATCGAGCATGAGTCAGATCACAGCCTTCTATTTCAGATTGTGGCCACAGGGATCTGTCACACTGACTCCTACACTCTTAGTGGGTCCGACCCCGAGGGAGTCTTCCCCGTAGTGCTGGGCCACGAGGGAGCTGGCATCGTGGAGAGCGTCGGAGAGGGAGTCACCAAGTTTCAACCAGGTTCCCCCTCTGTTCTCTTCACTTCATTACCGGTTGCTGCATCTAATGTGAATGCTGAACTCAAACATGCTTTTTTTGTTTTAGGGGACACGGTCATACCCTTGTATATCCCACAGTGTGGAGAGTGCAAGTTCTGTAAGAGTCCCAAAACCAACTTGTGTCAAAAGATCAGGTAAATGTCCAGAGTTAAAGCATTTGCAGATCGGCTTCCACCCAAAAACTCATGCCTGGAGCAGCTGATCAGCTGTCAGGTCTGAGCTTGTGTCTGTTTCTCCAGGCTAACTCAGGGCAAAGGATTGATGCCAGATGGGACAACCCGTTTCTTCTGCAAAGGCAAGAGCCTCTTCCACTTCATGGGCTGTAGCACATTCTCTGAGTACACTGTGGTGGCTGAGATCTCCCTGGCTAAAGTGGACCCGAGGGCCCCTCTTGACAAGGTGTGTCTGCTGGGCTGCGGCATCACCACGGGTTATGGAGCTGCTCTAAACACCGCCAAGGTGAGTCTGCCGCCCCTAACGCCACTGTGTCATCAGTTACCCCTCAGTGTAGGCGGGATCCTCGACTGATCGCCAGAGCAAAGTCACATGAAACTGCCTAGACATTATCGTCAATGCAACACTCGCTGAATCCTTTCATTGGCAACCAAACAGAGGAACGTCTGTACTTTGTGGATTGTATCCTGTAGTGTATTGTATGGCATGATTTGGTAGGCTACCATATTTTTAATTTGGGTCGAATGAATAGAAAAATTACGATCTCTTGAAGGTAGCTTGGCTTTTAAAAAATTGTAAAAACATTTTTGGACTGGTGATGGCAATGTCAGGTCAGTCTGTCGGTCCAACACTTTGTTTAAGACTAAAATACCTCAACAGTTATCAATGCATTGCCATGAAATTTGATACTGACATTCATGGTTCCCAGAAGATGAAGCCCAAGGATTTTGGTGATCCCCTGACTTTTCCTCTAGCGCTACCAGCGAATCGAACTTTCACTTACCTAATGAATTATCTGAACATCTGCTGGATGATTTAGCACAAACGTAAAGGACAGACATTCATGGTCCCCAGAATATGTGTTCTAATGACTTTGATGATCCGCTGACATTTCCTTTGGTGGCAGCATCATCTGTGAATTTGAGCAAAATGTCTCAAAAACGTTTGGATTGGTTGCCATGAAAATTGCAATAACATTAGTGATCCATTAACGTTTCATCTAGTCAGTTCCAATTCTTAATTTTCTCCAAAACTACAAAATGAATCAGCCTCAGCTGTACTGTAAGTGCTTATTTAGAAATGTTAGCATGCTATCACTTCCTACTAAGACGATGAACATGGTAAACATTATACCTAGTCAACATCAGCATTTTACATTATTAGCCTTCTGATGATAGCAACTAGGTCAAAGCTCCCATGTGACTGAGTACAGCATCAGACAGCTACTGAGAACATTTCTAATATGGATTTAATATGTCCATTAATTGGTTATGAGCCAGCATGTACCCACAATATTTAAATCATGCCAGTAAAAAAAAACACAGCACATGCAAAACATGTGGGATCCTTTATTATAATCACCATCAGTCTCATTTTCCATTCTGTGCTGACCTGTATCTGCCTCTCCTGCTGCTCACCCTGCAGGTGGAGGCCGGCTCCACCTGTGCTGTGTTTGGCCTGGGGGCGCTGGGCCTCGCAGCAATCATGGGCTGTAAAGCAGCCGGGGCAGCCAGGATTATTGGGGTGGACCTCAACCCTGATAAGTTCGCGACTGCTCGAGAGTTCGGTGCCACAGACGTGGTGAACCCAAAGGACCACACCAAGCCAATACAAGAGGTCCTGGTAGAGATGACTGATGGAGGCGTGGACTACTCTTTTGAATGTGTGGGAAATGTGGCAACCATGGTGAGTGGGGAATAAATAATTCCATGTTACTGACCACCTCCCCTACTAAACAATTCACTTGTGCAATATAAATTATCAAATGACCCGAATAAATATGGTAAAACCATTTCCACTCATAAATGTATGATACCCAAAAATTGAGCAAAGTGAAAATATATTAGGGTGAGGTTCTGGTAGTTGCCAGGTACTGTTTGGATCTGGTTGATGTGATATTGTGTCTTGGTGGCAGAGGGCAGCCCTGGAGGCCTGCCATAAAGGATGGGGCACCAGTGTGATCATCGGAGTGGCAGCAGCCGGTAAAGAGATCTCCACCAGGCCCTTCCAGCTGGTGACCGGACGCACCTGGACAGGCACTGCCTTTGGAGGTAACAAGCTAGTTGTTCCCAGGAACGATTGGTTATGGGACTCTGATGTTCCCAATTCAACAAGTTGAACAATTCACAATGTGGTGCAGACATTCACGTGCCCTCAGAAGGAGAAGTTTGCCTTCAGGGAAACGGTTTATTTTAACTTAAACCAAGATATTTTCCTAAACATATTAGGTTCTCATATTAAGTTTGTCGCCTAAACCTAAGGAGATTTCTAGTAGAAAAGACGGCCAAATTATCCCATGTGCCATGCGCACTTCCTTGTCAGAATCACCATCAGGTCAAACTTGTAACCTGATCAATACCATCAAATACCTGCTAGCTAAATTATTAACAATCCTTCCAGCTTCCGCATTACTATGTTAAAACTCAGTTCACAAAAGTTAGCATGCTAACATGCTAAACCAAGATGACGAACAAGGAAACATTATACCTTCTAAGCACCAACGCGTTAGCATTGCCAATTGTGAGCATGCTAGCATGCTGGCATTAGCATTTAGCTCAAAGCACAGCTGTTCCAAAGTACACCCTCCCAAGCCTGTTGGCATTAAATGTAGTGTAGACTCATTATTTCCTTGTGGTGAGTTTCACACTGATTAAAAACTATAAAACTGCGTTGAAAGTCCAAAAGCCAACCTGCCGCTTCAGTCATCTGTGTAATTATCTCTATTATTATTATTATACGTGTCTATTGATTGTAACTATTATTGTAAGTGATTGGTAAGGGCTATCTTCGCAGTTCAAACTGCAATAGAAGCAGGGGAGCCGGATGTTTAAAGTAGTTTGAATGGTAAAAAAAAACAACTATGTGGAGTTATAAATGTCTGGGTGCAAATTTGAGGCGTACTGAGGAGTATTACATCAGCAGGCTATAAGCCGAGGGTGATTTCAACATATTAACCAAGGCAAACATACATTGAACATGTGTCCAAGGAAAATGAAAGGCCTCCTTAATGTGTGTCATATTTAAGGACATCGAGCTGTGGAGCATGGAGCCCTGGGAGCATAGACAGACTGCCAATAATGAGCACATACACCATACAGAGCAAACAAGTCATTAGTTGACTACAATAACTGCTTTGTGACTCTGGATTGAAGCCAGACTGTTACACAAGCATTGAATTGTTGCTCACACAATTATTTCTCAGTTTTTCACTTTGTTAAAGTTACTAACATACAAACATTTGATGAAACTCCTTTGTAGAAATGAAAGGAGCTCTATGCGAGGCTCATTTGACGCAGACAAATAGCTTTGTTCACATCCACATACATACATATATTTGTTCTTCAGTATTCTTCCCCGTGGGCACCAATGTATAGACAAAAAAGAAATGTATTTGTGTGCAACCACTACTTTCCTCTAGTTTAATGAGCTCATTTACGCTTTTTCCAAGGATACAAGAGTGTCGACAGCGTTCCCAAACTGGTGCAGGAGTACATGAGCAAGAAGCTCAAAGTGGACGAGTTTGTGACTCACACTCTGCCCTTTGAGAAGATCACTGACGGTTTTGATCTCATGCATGCTGGGCAATGGTAAGCCTCGATTTATGATAGATTTCTTGAAGTTTGTTTTTGTAAACGTTCGCAGTGATCCAGCGTCCCTCTGGGTTCGGTTTGTTTAAGGCGTCCTGCGTCACTGCTGCCCTCTGTTGAGGACAAAGCTGAGATGAGTGAGACAGGGTTTTGTAATAATGTGCACCATGAGAGGTCTTACAAGGTCTTTCCTCAAATAGGAGGTCTAATTCAAACTGTAAAAAACAAACAAAAGCACTATCTAATCCAATCTTCCTCTTCCAGCATTCGTGTCGTCCTTCAGTTCTAGAAGCGAGGGAGCACAGGAATCAGGAATCTCTCTCGGCGTCTCCCCTGCTCACTTCAATAAATAATCTTTCAATTCCCTGTTCAAGTATGTTTTATTTGAGCAATACACAGCCACACACCTCTTTGATCAGCGCTTCGTCCCAGAAGGAACGCGCATACGCAGAGAACGCGGTGTGAAGGGAAAAAGAGATGAACCACAACAAGGCTATTGTGAAATATTCTTTGATCTGGGCTGACTGAATAATGAGGTAGTACATTACATTACATTACATTACAGTCATTTAGCAGACGCTTTTATCCAAAGCGACTTACAGGAAGTGTATTCAACATAGGTATTCAAGAGAACTACTAGTCACCAGAAGTCATAAGTGCATCTCCTTTCTTAAACAAGCATCTCAAAGCATAAGCCAGAGCAAAAGTATAGTGCAGAGGCAGATTACTACGAAAACAATAATTGCAACAGACTAATCCGAATATAGTAAGTGCTACAAACTACTACGAATAGGATAAGTGCAGTAAACAAATACAAATTCAATAAGTGCAGCGAACTGATACGAATACAGTAAGTGCAGCAACTAATACGAGTGCAATAAGTGCTACGAGGAAGGCTCAGGAGTACTTCCTGAAGAGGTGAGTTTTCAGCCTGCGCCTAAAGATGGGCAGCGACTCTGCTGTCCTGACGTCAGTGGGGAGTTCATTCCACCACTGAGGGGCCAGGACAGAAAAAAGCTGTGACCGGGTGGATCGGCCGCAGGGACCTCTGAGCGACGGGGCAACCAGTCGCCCCGAGGCAGCAGAGCGAAGTGGTCGGGCGGGGGTGTAGGGCTTGACCAAGGCCTGGAGATAGGAAGGAGCTGTTCCTTTCACTGCCCTGTAGGCTAGCACCAGAGTCTTAAACTGGATGCGAGCTCTTACAGGGAGCCAGTGTAGAGAACGGAGAAGGGAAGTTGTGTGAGAGAACTTGGGGCGATTGAACACCAGACGTGCTGCAGCTTTCTGGACAAGCTCCAGAGGTCTGATGGCCGACGCCGGGGCTCCAGCAAGTAGTGAGTTGCAGTAGTCCAGGCGGGAGATGACCAGAGCCTGGATGAGCACCTGCGCCGTCTCCTCAGTGAGGAAGGGGCGAATCCTCCTGATGTTGTAGAGGAGGAATCTGCAGGAGCGTGTGACCGATGCAATGTTTGCTGAGAACGACAGTTGGTCGTCGAGGGTCACACCCAGATTCCTCACAGTCCGAGTTGGCGTCACCACGGCATCATCAATGGTGATGGACAGGTCTCGGTGCGGGCAACCCTTCCCCGGGAGGAAGAGTAGCTCGGTTTTGAGTAGTAAAAACACAAACACCCGAATGGCATCAGGGCTGGAAGGTCGTTAATCGATGAGGATTTCGAGTGCTTCTTTTTAAGGGCAGCTAGGTCGTCAAGGGCCCGCTGACGTTGTGGGAGAGAGTGTTGAAAGACACAGCAGACAAAGTAAAACAAGCCTGCTGGGACACATGTAAAATACCCTTTTATTATTCTCCCTGAAGGATTAGAGAACAAGGCTGGTTTTAGTCTGTCAGGTTAAGTTTTTCAGCAAGTGTCTCACCGAGCTCAGTTGATGCGCCTTCATTTCCAAAAAACTGTTGACTCAAACTGGAGAGGACTTGAGAGGATTACGACGGCTTGCTTGTACTTGCGGCTGTGTCATACTCAGTTAGGCGGAACATGTCAACGGCCATGTTTTCCCCAACTGCTCAGTTCATGCTCTACAGAAGCCCAGAAACCCAGAAGCTAAAAGTTATTTCCCCCCACAAGTATTGCTTGCATTTTATAGCTGCTAAACTTGCACAAATAGTACAAATAAATATTGTGATTCTCTGTAGTATTTGCATGTTTTTAGATTGGGGTAATATGCAGACAATTGGCACAAAACAGGACCCCTTTCTATGCAGATGAGCCCCATGGTAAAAACAGTCGAATTGACAAAGATCAGTGCTAGTCGTCAAAAGCAGTTACAGTGAATCGTTTATTTAGGAATGCAGTGACAGGATGTAATGACTGTTGTGTAATGAAAAATATTAAACTCCCATACATGTCATTTTTGAAAATACATGAGACAATAGAAAACGGCTGCCATTAATTTCTGCTTAACAACCTCCGTCCAAGCCATGAATTACCATTTATTAGTCTTATTGCAGAATTAATATCGTGATGTCATATCTATGGGCCCATAATAGAGTCATGTATGTTTGTTTATACTAGCAGAGAATCTACATTGTAACTTTATGTAGTTAATTTACTGATACATTCACACTTTTTGTAGCTGAAGTATACTAATAGTGTCATATTCAAGTCTCAAATGCAGCTTCGACCATCATTGTACTCCACTCAGTTTAAAAAAGGCATTAAGGCTCCCGGGTTCTCAGAGTCTTTTCTAGTAATAAAAGGCTGGTGAATTAGACCACTTTTGGGATTTAGATCACCGGTGTATCCAAGGACAAACTCGCCCACACAGAGCTACAGAAGATTCATCATTTATTACTCCATTAGAAGAAATACAAAGATGGCAGAGAAACCGTGATCACTAAAAAATAGAAAGAATGAAATGCTGCTCACACCGGGAAAATCCCCACGTCAAGGTAAATGGTGACCGTCGAGATGAGGGGTTAACATTGGTGACGTGTTGTGAGATATCCGCATGTTTTCATTCCTAGATTCACACATTAAGGCTCAATCTGCTACAGCAGGGCTATCGGAAACACGAGACGCCAAGGGAGTGTTCCTAGAAGCAGAATTAACAAGCTCAGCACTGAGAACGACTGTGTGCTCCTTGACGTTACTCTTGTTCTGGATATCAATGCAGATGCTCTGCGGTTGCGTCACAGTTCTCCTAGCAACCACGGCTGACTACTGGAAAACCTGACTGTGTGCTAATAATAGCCACATTTAAGATATGACTATTGAGTTAGAGTGCGTCAACTGGACACGTCACAAGGTAGATTGGACAGTGATAGTTGGCCCGGTGCTGTGATTAGCCAACAGGCTAACATGCTGGCATGAGGCAATAAATCAATTGATTTATTTGATTTACCAACCAGTACGAAATTTAGTTCAGTTTTGGAAATTTGCTAATTTTTGTTTTCTTTCAAAGAAGTAGTTGAAAAGACAAAAACAACTGTCGTATCTGTGCATTGAATATGAGGTTACAAACAGGAGAGCTTAGCTTAGCGTAGCTCTGTCCAAATCTAACTAAATACACCTACCAGCACATAGAAAGCTAATTAATTAACAGGTTATTAACATGTATAACAACAAATCGTCTTTATTTAATCCATACAGAAAAGTAAAAAAAATTAAATAAAATAAAAAGCTCAAATTCACAAATTGTGGTTTTTGTTTTGTTTCATTTTTCACTATATTTTTTGTACACACAAACAATCGAAATATATTATGTTACATACTGTGCTTTCAGGGTGCTGGTAGGCATATTTTTTCGAGACCCGGGTTAGCTGCTCCCTCCTGATTCCAGCCTTAATGCTAAGCTAAGCTAACTGCCTCCTGGTTGCAGTTAAATATAGAAGGGATGAACACAATAGTGATATAGATCTTCTTATTAAACTATGGGCAAGAAGGTGTCGAAATGTATTTTTCTAAAATATGAAACTACTCCTTAATATATGTTAAACTCTGCATCTGTTGCAGAAGAAGTGGCACAGGATGATTATTGTTTGCTGGAAACTAAACTAAACTGAATTGAGTTGTTGAGGCTCTGACACTTGTTGACCCAGCTTCCAGGAACCCTCCTTCTTTTCTTTAGTATTGCTGATTCTTTTCGGTCCATCTCTGGCAGATTCATATGAATTGTGATTAAGTTAGCAGAGGTTGAGAGAAAAGAAGCGAAGCATGGCGTACTAGTTGGATTTGCCCTGAGCACCACACAAACCACAGACAACAACTAGCCAGCCAGTAAGAAACTCTGGGTGACACGACCCAGAGGTCGATAAACAGGCCTGATGACGAGCCCGACCACTAAGCAAAACCAAATCTCATGATTACGTTCATGTTCCCTTCAGAGGATACAGTTTTCACTAATAAAGCGATCCACGTGTAATATAAGACACATTCAAGTACTTCCATTTAATTTGAGGAACCGATATTTAATTCAAAGAACAATGAGAGCCGCAGTTAAACTCAGCTCAAGGGGTGGTGCCTCTTGTTTGAGATGTATGTGTGGTTATGTGTGTGTGTGTGTGTGTGTGTGTGTGTGTGTGTGTGTGTGTGTGTGTGTGTGTGTGTGTGTGTGTGTGTGTGTGTGTGTGTGTTCCCAGAGAATCCCAGAGGTGCTGGGTGTCAGTGTCTGGAAAGTCCAGTCCTTGGTGCGTTCAAGTCCGGCCTACATTTGGTTGAGGAAGTGAGCGCGACCGTTGTCCTCCATGTTGCGGGTGAGGATCTCGCAGCCGGTCTCCGTCACCAGCAGGGTGTGTTCGAACTGAGCCGAGCGCTTCCCGTCTCTGGTCACCGCCGTCCAGCCGTCGGGCCACGTCTCGTCTTGCCAGCCACCTGAGGATTGTGACACGGGGACACACGGCTTTGGCTTACAGAGCATCAATTAAAACAGAGCTGCAGGAACAAACACTACCGGACACCTGGGAGAGGTTAGAGGGGTTTTTAAGATTTGAATGAGCCGCTTTAAAGCATGACTGATTTAAGGCAGATGTATTTTTGTTGCTGTCCTTAGAAATTCACGTTTGTCAAACTTTGGTCAGATAAACTGAAAAATAAAGTGTTTTTTTAGAGGCTGAGAACACAAACTACTTCTAAAGCCAAGTCAATTATTTAAAACCACAATGAATGATATGGGGAATGCATTGAGAACCTTTCTTTGTGTTTTTCATTGACAATGTTTTATACTGACATAGTACTTTGCACTCTATCCTTGCTTTTCTCTCTCCATTTGTTTTAAATAATTGCTACAACTTTTAACGTTTAATTGAGGCAATTATGTCAAATTTATACAAATTTGAATCCCTATTATCGGTTGAATTATCCCTATTGTTGTTCATACTATTCATACAAAAGCACAGTTACACTCACCTTCACATATCATGGGCTCAATGGTGAACACGTGGCCAGGCTTCATTACTCCAACTGCTTTGTTTTCTGGGAAATGAATGAACATAGACATGATCCTGTTGTAGGAGAGCATGTAGCAAATCAAATGGCAACTTTCAAGAGATTTCAAAAGATGTGACTACTCACTGGCATAATGTGGCACATTGGGAGCGGTGTGGAAAAGTCTATGGATGCCGTGGCCGCAGTAGCTCCGCACCACAGAGAAGCCGTTGGCCTGAGCGTGCTTCTGAATGATGTTACCTAATTCTCTGTAGCGAATACCAGGCTTCACTGTAAAAACAGGAAGCATGAGGGTGATATGCATCGGATATATTAACTGTAGTTTATAGCCTGATGGACACTGGAATTATGGGGCAGATATAAGTAAAAAAAATGTAATCTGATAATGACTTTTGGCGAAATTTCTAATACAAAAGTAAACATTTTTGAAAGGGGCTCATTAGAGAATAAATATTCGTCCATGTTAGCTTCAAAGTTGAGATAGAATTTTCTGACCTTGGAAACAGGTCAGAAACAGAAAAATAAATTTTCCAAGATCAAAAACCAACATTCAATCTCAACATGCTCTGAAACGACGGTGCTCTCTGGTGGACAAATGATGTGATGGCGGCACAGTTTCTTAATTAATTCAAATGAATCTTCTGCATTTCTGTACTGCAATGTCTTTTTTTTTGTTTTACTAAAAATGCTGATACAGATTTTCAAATGATACCCCAACTAGCCTATCCATATCATAACGTAGGCATGCACAAAACTCTAGACAAAGTGCTGTGAAGGTGAAGTTATGATTAACATCATCAGTAAAATGAAAGAAAATCCGGCTGGGATTCTTACCAGAGTCGATGGATTGCATAAGGCATTCGTATGTGGTCAGAACCAGCTTCTTCGCTTCCTCATCCACCTCGCCAATATAGAAGGTTTCATTAAGGTCGCCATGGAAACCGTTGTGGTAGACGGTGATGTCCACTGCGCAAGAGGGAGACGAGGAATGCGTCAGAGCCATTGTGTTGCATGACACTAGATTCTAATGTGTCTAACACAAAGAAAGGCATCGTTATGAAAAACCTGAAAAATCAAGGTAAGTTTTGGGGGAAACATCGGCCCATTTAAAGGCCAAACTAAATGTGTCTTTTTTTTTTTTTTTCTTTTAATTGCTGATGAAATTGGAATTGCTAGTGGGCAAACTGGGACTTCTCCCACTTGAGGAGAAATATAGGGCGGCAGATCTGACAGGCAGATCCCCACTGCTAAAGGTTAATGAAACAATTTGTCTTGTCGGGACCACGCAGCGAGAGATGAGTTGTTGGCGAGTGCTCCATCAGACGCTCTGAGGGGAGTGGCGGATGGAAAACAGAAATATTCATAAAGAGACTAAAATTGGACAAACTCCCGCTGACACCATTTCAGGATGCTGGTACGACCATCAGTCATGGAGGAGGAATCGTTTTCTTTTTTTTTCCTACCCCACTCTCTTAAATAAAACATTTCCCTGCATCCAAACTTAGCTCAACTTTCTAGAGCCTATGACATAATAATAATACAATAGTGAGAAATAAATTGGGGTGTTTAAAAACTAAAAAGAATGTTATGTGCGTCTGTTAGGGATGAAATGGTCAGGAAAGTTAAGTTATAAAACTTGTTTGTTTAATTCTAACAATTAAAAATCCATGTTACGTGTGGTGCAGTGAGCATACCGTTGAGAATATCTCCCTCTTGTAATAGTCTCCTGTCTGGGATGCCATGGCAGATGACTTCATTGACAGACGTGCAGCAGGACTTGGGGAAGTTGTAGTAGTTGAGAGGGGAGGGGTAGCAGTTCCTGGCTATGCAAGCCTGAACACACAAAGCATGTTGGTTATAAGGATAGTAAGACAAGAAAGGGTTAAATGTAATGAAGACAAGGGACCCCTTTGTCCTCATCTACATCAAAGTCACAATCCTATTGTATTTGTATGAAGGCCACGGTGGTGAAGGGAGTATGTGCATACCAGGTGCACAGCGTGGTCGATCTCTTCCGTTGTAACACCCACTTTCACCATCAGGGCTGCGATGTCCAGGACTTCTCGTGCCAGCTGCAAATCACATACGAACATTAAATTGGATAAACCGTGCAAACCGCGGCAACATCATGACATCGGCGACAGTCTGCGTCGTTACCTTGCACACTATTCGCATGCCTTCGATGTCCTCGGGACAAAGGATCTTGATCTGTGACGTCCCCTTCAGAAACTGCTCTGACTCAGATATCCCTGTGTGAAGGAAACGAGGACAGACATCTTGCATCATTCACCCGTCAATGCTGATGAGCCGACCCCGTACGGGGCCTAGTTAACCGCAGCACTTTCAGTATATTTACATACTTCTGACTTTGTTTTAAATGATCGAATCTATTCAGTGTTTGCTTTGTTGCTACATTTTTACTGTGAGAAACATTTGATTTCCAACCAGTGACCAAATTTCCAAATTGAAAAAGGAACTTAAATAATGTCATCATGTTTTTTTAAATTTTACTGCTGCATAAATTCCACCCACACAGAGTGCTCAAAATATTACTTTCTTCATTTCATTTTAAAAAAAAAAAAAAAAAAAAAAAGGTACCTTGTACAGTTTAAAAACATTACTTTCACTCATTTGATGCGCCGTAACAGATCATAGCTTTAAGCTAATTTGCATCTGTAGTCCCTTGGTAGTGACAAGTAAAGGATTGCCTTTTGGTCTGTTTTTGTGTCACAGCTGTGGAACTCCTTGCTTTAAGACTGCTCGAGGCGTGCTGTGTCGACATCGTCTTTTAAATCCTTCATCAGAAGTCGTGTGGAACTTAAGGCATTTTTTTCTTCTATTGGTTCACAAATTAAACGTTCTCTTGTTATGACATTCTTTCAGCTTGAATCCCACATTTCTAACCAGCGTTAAAAGCTTTGCAGTGCTAAGGTGCTATGGCCAACTAGCTGCTCCTACAGAGAATAAAAGGTACAACTGCAGCACCTGAGCAGAGGCAGGCTATAATGATACCCACACTGTCGACTCAAAGGAACAGGGCAGGACTGATACTGTTGTATGGAGAAGAACAGAGGCGCAGGTGTCAGAGCAGTCAGCGTGGCAGTTAGACTGCCTGCTGTTTAACTATAAATTACAATAGAAGATTCTTGGGCTGAAAAGCACATTAAGGACAGTATTTAAATAGATACTGTTCAAAGCACTGGAGTCATCAACAATTCGCTGATCTATAATTCATCAACCCAACAAGATGATTGCTGGATGAACACGAACAGTTGCCTAGCAACGCAGACTTTAGACAGGTTTGTGTTCCAAGTCAAATACAGCCCTGCTTTTGACCCGCAGAGCCGACAGTGCGACTAGACTATCAACTAATCAACTAGGCTTACTTACGCTTTGATACAGCGGCTCAGGAAAGAAGAAAGGTACGAGAGATTTCAGTGTGCACATTATTATGTCCTCTAGTTGTTTCTGTGCTCCACCTCCCTATGGGTTTATTTGAGGTAATAATTACCATTTTTTTATGTGTTATAAAAAGAAAAAGAAACCAGTTCCAGAGTTGACTTCAGCTCAGTAACAGTACCACATTGAAAAACATTTGCCTGTAACAATTGTGCTTCAGTCCCCGGGAAGGCATCACAGGAGGGATGAAAGGAGACTGTAACCATGACTACCTGAGTATAGATCTATGCAGTCAGATGACAAGGATGTGGAGGTTGCCATGGTTGCATAATGAATGTCTTTCCCAGAGAAATAGACCAGGTAAATATGCCAGGATACAATTGTAGGTGTCTGACAATTAACACCTGCTCATTAAAACAGTGTGACGGCAGAGCGGTTTACGTTTCCCTGCAATCAATCTGGAACCACTGGTGGCAACGTATGAGAACGACGTGTTATTGAGCTGTTTAACCTAGGTGCGTTCATTCCAGTTAAAATACTAAAAGAGGAACTGAATTCAATTGCATGGAAATATAATAATGTACGTGCAAAAAAACCTCCTCATATATCAATTCTTATAAAAATAAAACATCTAGCAGTCTTATTATAGTAATACGGACTTGAATTAAATCCAGTGAAATGATACTAGTACTACAAATCCAACTGAGAATACACCTCTTACTCTGCAGCTGTGTACAGCTGTCAGACACTTGCTCGAACCACATAAGGGTGAAAATGTGTGAACTCAGCTGTCTTCTTCTTCATTAAGCTCTCTGTCTTCAACATTGGCTTCGGGGGTGTAGACGCTCAGACTATCCTGTTTGTACAGCACAACACATACCAGCTTATCTGTGTATTCATGCAACAAAAAGATGTAAAAGACACATGCATGGATGACTGCTTTGTCTACTAATGAGATAAACTGAGACAGGCCCTCAACAGCTTGCAGACTTGCAGAGTGTGGACTCACATGTTATCTAATCTAATGGCATCAATGGCTAACTGCTGTTGATGAGAGATTTGTGCATCTTTTGAGTTGTCACTGAATAGAGATTGTCCGATTTGTTTCCATTATTTCCACTTTCCTCTCGATACCTGAACTTGTGTATCGGCCGATACGGTGTACCAATCAAATACCAGTGTGTTGAAAACTAAAAAAAATCTAATATTATTCATATTTTTAACAGCTGTTTACTACCAACCTGGCATGAATATGATATGAATTGTTGTATGGCCAGGTTCAGTTTAAACCCTTTGTAAAACATGAACAAAGAAAGATGGAGAATGAATGGCAAAGAGCTGTCGTTTATCTAGACTGACAGATTTCCCACTGTAATACACTGTCAAATGCTAACATTTTGACAGTTCTGGCTCACGTTACGATCTCCGCTAGCACATGCCTGATCGGTGCAACTCTAAACAAAAAGGTGAGAAAGAAGCCCGACGGCTCGCTCGTCAGGTGATTCCATCATCGCCTTCAGACGCAGCAAACAGTTTTCCAGAGCTGACGATGGAAGCAGCTAACGAGTGTGATGCAACGCCTCTTTATCAACTGTGTTGAGAGATCCACATGTGCAGTAAGGATTGGGAAGGATGTACACATCAGGTAGCGAGTGACATATGTTGTTGTTGTTTCCGTGTAGCGTAAATTAGGTGATAAATGGTGCGATAACCTAATTATTGGAACTTGCAGACACGCGATCCGACATTTTGGGCCGTAACGAAGGCATTTTCGATACTGGTATTACTGGGGTCATTGCACACTTAACCCATATAGTGGGGAGGCTTTTATAAATAACCTAAAACCATGAATATATATGTATATATAGATATATATATATATATATATATATAGATATATAGAAGAGGTAATAGTAAGTGAAAAAAAGGCATAAGAATCATAATTCTTATTTTTTACAACTTGAGAATTGATTTGCAAATGCCAAAAATCCCTTTGTATAAAAAAAAACTAGTACTGGTATGTTAAACAGTCAGTATTGGGTGTGTGCAAATACTTCTTATAGTTATCTCAGATTTCTGCATGTGTTATGCATTTTTACATGACATTCTACATGAAGTGTTTCTGGTGATGCCAGGATGGTATGGCTATGTTTCTAGGTAAACAATATGTAAGTAGTATTGATTCAGTGTTCTTATTTATGGCGGGGGAAAGCTTGCAGTTTTAAAGAAGATACCAAAGTTTCCCCAGTGAAAGATGAGCCAATGCGATTAACTGAAAACATATTTCCGTGAGAAAGAAGCGTAGGTACCTCTGGGGTGATCAGCATAGTCAGGTCTTTGGATGTCACCGGGCACGAGCCTCATGGGAGTCTACAGCAGGAGCCAAAGGGAGGATAGGAAAAGTTATGGAATTCACAGAAATCAGCACATGCATAAGGAAATAATTGATGCAAGCCAGAATTATTTACATTTCCTGTTACTCTCTTTCTGTTCCTTTTCCCCCTAGAGCTGTCCTCCATTCTTTATTTGAATTAAATGCTTGGGTGTGTAGCAGTGACTGTTCATCATCTCTACTTAAGGGAGTTGATGTAACCTGTCTGACTATATTCTTAGCTCTCAGCTAACAATTGTGTCGCAAGGGAGAAGTTGACATTTAAAACATTGTGGTGACATAAAAAAAGGTCATAATCTCTTCCAGGTTGCTCCAGTTGTTACGGCTGTTAGCGGTTAATGATCGGGAAAATTGAGACAAAATTTGTTTTGCAAATCAGTTCAGCGCCACAGATAAAGTCAACTGGAAACAAAAAGGGGGTCAATGCTTATGCATGTCTGCACTCTGGCCTTCTTTCCATGTTTTATTTAAAAAAACAACGCATGGTAGAATGTGTGAACTTATAGCTCAGAGCTTTATAAACAGCCAGAACTTACCAGTGGGTAGTGAGGGTGTAGTTTCCCCGTGTAGCGGTAGCCGGGCCATGGGTCTGTGTTGATGTCCGTCTCCACACAGTTCTTGGATTCATTCTGGTTCTTGTCATCCTCTGAAAAATCACAGCACAAGGTATCTGAAGCATCTGGCACCACCGTGTTAGTTCAGAGTCGAGAGTTATCCTGACTTTCACAACAAGCACTAACTGAACACCATGTTTCTAAAATCTCAACTCAAACTGCATGCAACTTATTCATATAGTGAAAACGAGTCCAGCACAGGTGTTAGCAATAGGCGGAAAAATGACAATGACCAGTGATACATACTTGCTTTTTTGTGCAGCAACTTGTGGGACACCCAGCTCCCTTTGAAACATTCCTGGAAATGGAAGCACAGACAGAAACCCTCAATGTGGTTGTGCAATGACAGTGCAAATTGAGCATAAAAGTAAACTTAACTAATGTTTAACCGCAACAAAAAACTACATTAAGTGCACACTGGGAAAGATATCGCATCCGGAAATCACTCCATCATGTATTGCTCATTTCAACGGTGTGATGTTGACAGACATTTAACAGTGGAGAAAGAGAGACGGATATATAGGACACAGGGTCAGGTTGCACAGCCAAAAATGCAACCGCAGCAAAGATCTCCAGGGTCAAATACCAGGGCACCGCACGATCATTTAAACTGCCACCCAACCCAACTATTTATAAAGCTTTTGACTGGAGAGAACGTCGCAGAGCACTTCTGCTGAGAGGGCAGTTGCTGTAGTTTAATGTTTAATGCTTTGTCGGCAGAGACTTCTCCAACGCAGTGTCTGCAAGATAAGATTGCCCCTAAAACCAGTGACACACACACACTTCATTACCATGAAGTGTTAGTCTTAGTGTTTAAATGAAGGACAACTGTAATGACAGTGGTTGTGTCATAATGCTCATCAGAGAAGTTCTGCTCTGCTGTTCATCTGTATGAGAAGTGGAGAGTAGCTTCTCTTAATACTAGTGTGAGGTACTGTCGTTTGGAGGTCCATC
This sequence comes from Anoplopoma fimbria, assembly GCF_027596085.1. Classification (NCBI taxonomy): domain Eukaryota; kingdom Metazoa; phylum Chordata; class Actinopteri; order Perciformes; family Anoplopomatidae; genus Anoplopoma; species Anoplopoma fimbria. The sequence continues at coordinate 15,896,396 of NC_072463.1, forward strand.
TTTTCTTTTGTTAGAGAGAGAGAGAGTCTGTTAGGAGAGAGAGTTAGTCTGTTAGGAGAGAGAGAGTCTGTTAGGAGAGAGAGTCAGTCTGTTAGGAGAGAGAGAGTTAGTCTGTTAGGAGAGAGAGTTAGTCTGTTAGGAGAGAGAGAGAGTCAGTCTGTTAGGAGAGAGAGTTAGTCTGTTAGGAGAGAGAGAGTCAGTCTGTTAGGAGAGAGAGAGTTAGTCTGTCATGAGAGAGAGAGAGAGTCAGTCTGTTAGGAGAGAGAGAGTCAGTCTGTTAGGAGAGAGAGAGTTAGTCTGTTAGAGAGAGAGAGTCAGTCTGTTAGGAGAGAGAGTTAGTTTGTTAGGAGAGAGAGTTAGTCTGTTAGGAGAGAGAGAGTTAGTCTGTTAGGAGAGAGAGAGAGTCAGTCTGTTAGGAGAGAGAGAGTTAGTCTGTCAAGAGAGAGAGAGAGTCAGTCTGTTAGGAGAGAGAGAGAGTCAGTCTGTTAGGAGAGAGAGAGTCTGAGGGTCAACCACCGTGACAACAACTGCTCTGTCACGCAGCATTACCTCTGTGGCATTTCACATCCACAACTCCTCATTACTTCCACTCTGTAGCGTTATTAAAATGAAACACAAGCATGGCTGTTAGCAGGTGGAGTCCACGCTGTGGGCTTTCTGTCCTTGTAACAGGGTCTCCCTTCAGCTGATCAGCCCCTAGTCAACGCTAGCTAGCAGACACGTTTCCCCCCCGGCCTACCGGTGCACCGGCCCGGTAACAACGCCTGCATGACGCGTTCACCCTCTGCTCTCCGCACAAGTCAGATACGCGTCCGTTAAAGACCTTATCAGCGGAGCACGAAGCCCCTAGATGTCACACATGTCACACATGTCCACCTAGCATGACGGCTAGCATCCTCGTGATAGGACAGCAGGCCTAGCGGTCTGCGGCCACAGCCCACGTGTCACCCGGACAGGCCGTAGAGACGCAGCAGTACCTGTGAACAGAAATAGGAGCCTTGAATGCCGAGCTTGATGCATGTGGGACACTGGAGTTTGGCGTCCTTGCTGCAGCCCTCAGTCTCACACTCCCTTCTGGCCTCGGTGCTCGCCATGCCTTCGTCTGCAGGAGGGGTGGAGTCGCGGGGAAGCGGCGAGCCAGCGGCGTCGCACTGCGCATGTGCGATGCGAGCCAGCGGCGTCGCACTGCGCATGTGCGAAGCGAGCCAGCGGCGCTACACTGCGCATGTGCGAGGCGAGACAGCGGCGTCGCACTGCGCATGTGCGCGGCGGGCGCCGTCACGTTGCACGGCTCGGCCCAATCATCAGAAACTTTTTTTCCAACAGAGATTTGTAAGATGGCGACCGCCGAACCGGTGAGTACTTCCACTAAAGAACACATAAAAGCGTTGTTTTATTTAGGGGGGGGTCCTGACTGTCATTACAGGCAGAGTTCATATTTAAAGTTTATGTGTGACTTTAAACACGTGTCTTCAAACATAAATGGAGGCTTCTAATGAGCACACGTGCTGTTTTAAATAGTTTCAAGAGTGTCGGTCTTCTGTGCCACGACCTAGGAACGCACGCGCATAGAAGTGGAACGCTCGCGTGTAGAAGTGGAACGCACGCGCGTAGAAGTGGAACGCTCGTGCGTAGAAGTGGAACGCTCGTGCGCAGAGTTCTCCCAACTTGAACGCTGACGTTACAGCTCACCGACGTGCCGTTCACCTTTTGCGCCACAGCAGGCTCCGTTACAGCAGCAGCAGCAGCTGAGGTTACCTTGGGTTCACCGCCACAGTGCACACCTGAGCCAGTGTTAGTCAGGACAGGTGTGACTGGTGGGAGCTACCGGGACGTTCAGACCATCGAGGAGAAGGACCGGCTAGTCTGTGTCGCTGTCAGAGTGGCTGACCTCTACAACGGTGTCCACCGTGGTGGCTGACGAGTTAGTGAACGTTAGATTATGGGAAGAAAGCTTAAAGTGTTTTAAAAGTTGCCCAAAATAAACATGATTTGGTGAATGAATTCATGTCACAGCTTTGCACCAAACGTCGTTCATGTCTAAAGCAGCAGGTGGGTTATATGGGTTATATGGGTTGTATGGGTTGGAATGGACACAGCCGGCCGAACGATGACGTAAACACCAGTGACGTCACTGGTTAGAATAGAGTTAACCCTGGTCAGCTTCACATAATGAGTTCCAGATGTTACATTACATTACAGTCATTTAGCAGACGCTTTTATCCAAAGCGACTTACAGGAAGTGTATTCAACATAGGTATTCAAGAGAACTACTAGTCACCAGAAGTCATAAGTGCATCTCCTTTCTTAAACAAGCATCTAAGAGCATAAACCAGAGCAAAAGTACAGAAACAAACTAATACGAATATAATAAGTGCTAAGTGGAAGGCTCAGGGTAGTTCATATCGGGTTTCACTAGTGAACGCCTACTTCACGGCTTTCTGACTGTTCTTCTGTTTCTTGGGGGGGAAATGATCTCGTTTGAGATTTACAATATTGTTGTTTTTTTTGTCTGATTGGCTCTTTGGCTGAAGAAGAAGAGTAAAATGTTGTAATCAACAACTGGAACTGTTTTTACAGTACCAGTCAAAAGTTTGGACACACCTTCTCATTCAACTACCTTGAAGAATGTAAAATATAAAACATATTCTGGTTTGTTGAGCATTTGTTTGTTTACCACATAATTCCATATGTGTTCCTTCATAGTTTGGATGTCTTCAATATTAATCTACAATGTAGAAAAAAATACAAATAAAGAAAAACCATTGAATGAGAAGGTGTGTCCAAACTTTTGACTGGTACTGTATGTCAGAGATTAGATGTCATACTACTGTTTAGAATAATACGTATAACTTATTATTATACAGAATGATCTATAATAATATGAATCATTGTTATTATTATTATCATTCTTTTTATTATTATTTGTAATTTATTATTATTACACATTGTATTAATAAAGTAATAATAATAACTATAATTATTATTTGTATTATTATTATTATAATAGTATTAATATTTACAATTCTAGAAACCTACTATCGACCTCCCTTATATGTATCTCACCTCTACTTAACTGCCTTTTAGGAAACCAACCCAAGTTCTTCCCAGCCTGATGAAGATGGAGCTGAGGAGACTGGACAGGAGATTGTGAACCCAGAGGCCTACATCAAACACCCCCTCCAGAACAGGTCAGGGTCTTTCTTTTAAGATATATTAGAGATTGCCAGTTCAATTGACAAAAGCATTAGAACACACATTTCATTTTTTTTAAATGATGTCAAAGGTATAATGTCTAATGATTGCTCTCTAAAGCAGTACAATTATATTCACTCTGGGACAGCTACGAATCAAATGTCAGTATTGCAGAACTTACCGGACTGCTAAAACAAAAAATATTTAAAAATGTTTGTTATGTACACCCACTATATCAGGAACCCATCGAAGGGGTTCCCTATTTCCATTTTGCATTTTCGTAACTGTAAATGGATATCTAGTGTTTTATGCCAACTTTATTGAAATAACACGATTCCTCAGTTTACCAATGACAGGAAGGACAGAAACATAATCAGCAACAACACTCATCCCATGCTAATTACTTTTCTTAGTTTTGTATAATTGTTAATTCTAAAAATTGAGGACATCACCATAGTCTTTCAGAACTTGTCATGGGGATTTTCCACACGTTTTTGGACCTTCATTTAATAATAATTGATTAATTAAAGAAATTATTGACAGATTATTTGGTAGTAAAAGTGATGTAGTAATGTAGCTGTAACAATGCTGTAGTAACAACTTTGGGGTGCCTGTTGACTTGAGAAGGTTTTGATTAAAGCAAAGTGGAAATAAAATAAACATTTTCTATTTGTTTCGACTTCCACTTTTGAGGCAAAACAGAGAATTCACGTGTTCAGATACACCAGTATTGGTACTGAATGTTCTGCGTTGCTCCCAAATGTGAGTGTGTGCAGTGTATAAATGTGAAGCTGTGAAAAATTGTGCATCATCAACTTCAAAGAAAAGCTCATTGACTTTTGCGTCACATTATTGTTTGAACTTCAAGCATAGCGTGAGTACCGTATTTTCCGCACTATAAGGCGCACTTAAAAGCCTTTAGTTTTCTCAAAAAACGACAGTGCGCCTTATAATCCGGAGCGCTTTATATATGGATTAATTCTGGTTGTGCTTACTGACCTGTCAACATGTTTTAGTTCGACTTAGTAAACTACAAAGCCGCACCGCAGCAGCATTACGGCTACCGTAGTCAGGAGCGTCGCGGAGTAATACATACTGTGCTTCACCATAATATTACAGTGTGTGTGTATAAGGACCCAACATGGCACCTGTCAAGAGACACGCTGACGACGCGGACTTCACACTCAAGGCTATCAGTCAGTAGAACATGGGAATAGAGCAGCTGCGAGAGAATTCAACATTAATGAATCAATGGTACGGAAGTGGAGGAAGTTTGACTGACTGACTGTTTTGTTTCGCTTAATGCACCTTATAGTCCGGTGCGCCTTATATATGAAAAAAGATCGAAAATAGACCATTCATTGACAGTGCGCCTTATAATCCAGTGCGCCCTATAGTGCGGAAAATACGGTACTGAGTGACCCTTCCTCTACAGCTCAGAAAGCGAGACATGAATTGACCACTCACCAAAAACAATGACCGCTGTGTTCACCGGGAGGAAGCCGAGCAATTCACAAAAATGGTCAGCGGCACAGCGCTTCCTAAAAAACATGTTAAAAAGAATAGACAAAAGTAAAAAAAATACTCTTTTCTTCATGTTCGAAACCGGTCCAATTTCCAGGTGGATTAAGCAGTTAATTAAGAAAAATAAATATTCAATTGGATTGACTGAATATATTTTGATTATTGTTTCTGGGCTTGTTCTAGCAACTCAGTTAATGACATATAAGAACATATACATAATTGATGGTTGATTGTAATATGCCTGTCGCCCCGGCCCCGTCTTTATTTTCATGATCTCCATGTGTTAAAGTGGATTTTTCTCTCACGTTCAACTCAAATGCAGTCTGCTGGATGACTTTATTTCCCCACTGCAAGTCTTTGATTGTCTGTGATGGTCTGGTGACCTGTTCAGACTGTTTCACTGCTTTCCTCTCAATCCTCGATTCCAACACCCTTCTGTGCTGAATACAAAAAAGCATCAATTGAATATTTAATACAAATTTAAATTCCACAGGGATATTTATGTCCAAAAGGGTCAAATAGAAAACCCAAACTCAGAAAGAAAGCCAGTCAGCTAAAGGAAAAGTTTGGCCACTTCTTCTGGTGTTTCGTGGCTCAGCTCTGAGGTTTGAAATACATCGGTAGCATTCTAATGGAAAAATATTCCCACAAATTGACCATTAAAATTACAAATTAGTTTGGATGCATAAGCATAAACATTATTTTCCACAAAGCTAGGTTATGCTAACACAGGTCACAGAACATCAGCCTATCACTTTTATTGATCTGCTTATTTCTTTACAAGGTCATGGGTCGATGAGGCTATCCCAGCATGCATTCGAGGGAAAATAAACATCCTGTATGAGTCCATCTAAGAGATCATACGATACACACTGCCTCAGACTATGGCCTATAATCAAACATTCCAATATTTCACCCGACAAGTTGACATGAATACACAAATGCGCCATGAACTCAAGCCGACCGACTGTTGAAGTGTCATATTTGCTCATTAGATCTTCTGTTTTGCATATACGTTGCCATCCAAGGGTATTAAGTTAGTATCATGTGACTTATTACATTTTCTGGGGATTTATTTGAACTGTGAGCAACCCAAACCCACTGACAGACTAGCTGCTTAAATGGCTTTACAATCAAACTTTAAAAATCAAAAGTTATTTCGACTAACTTGATATAAAAACTAAGATGTTATTACGATTGTTTAGAATCTGGTTTAGAATTTCTGGTGGAGCAGCATGTCTGCCCCCAGAGCCCCTAATCAGCACGAGGGACAAGGGAATTTCAAATCTTCAATTACAAACCAGTTTTCTGTCTTTTTTCCATGGATATGATGTATTGCATCTCCATTCTCTATAATCCAGCTCAACAAAACTTTGCTTTGCTCTAAATAAGAGTAGTTATGGCTAGGGTTGTATGGAATGCCTTTTATTTATTTATTTTACATTCAAAGCTTTTTCCCCCAGAAAATTGGATTTAGTGCTGTTGTGGTTATATAAATGAAATGTTAGATTGCTGCTTGACCACCCCGTTAATACAGGTGCTTGCTAGGCAAACAGTTTTCTGACTGCAGCGAAAATGGTGTTTTGCAAAAGCTAAACAACAACATATATGTATTGAAGCAGATTATTTTGTTTCATTAAAACATGTTGTGAATTATTTAGATGATAACATCTTTCTTTTTTAAGTACATTTTGACTTTTAGGTTGAGGAAAGACAATTACAAACTATTGGGTACAGCTCTAGTTATCAATATGATTTGGTTTGTGATAGTAAAGATTAGATCATCATTTTAAACGCAACACAATGCTGAGAAGTTGTTGCATCAAGCACAGACACACAGGCGGTTGCTTAAGGCAGTTACTGAGCCATAAGAGGCCAAACAAGTACAACACCATATTGACAGTTAATAGGACCAAGACAATGATGGCACAAAATACTGAACAGTTTGTGTCGGCAGCTTCCAGGTGCATCTATACGTTGCTCATTTGTTCTGAAGCATCAATAGCTTTTGGTTTCCTTTGGTTACTTTGTGTTTAATTTGGGGCTTGTTACATTTATGCAAATTTGTTTTCTGTTTTCGCCCAACAGATGGTCCCTGTGGTTCTTCAAGAACGACAAGAGCAAAACATGGCAGGCCAACCTGCGACTCATCTCTAAATTTGACACGGTTGAAGATTTCTGGGCGTAAGGAGCAATACATCTCTCTCAAGTCTTTTTGTTTTCCTGTACCTTTATAGAGTGACTGAAGCAGTAAAATGTCATGACTGTCTTTTTAAGATACGGTTAGAGCATCATGTTTTTCTTAATGCTGTGCTCTCTGCATTTCAGGCTCTACAACCATATCCAACTGTCAAGCAACCTCATGTCAGGCTGTGATTACTCCCTATTTAAGGTACGGTTGATTTGTTTACCATTTATGTGAAAGCACAGAGTGAGTAGTTCAAGTACAGATTAAAGTAAAGGTAATAGCAGCTTTTTATATATTGTTGCATGACAATATCCTCTCTGCTGGACAACAGTGTTTTCTCTTTACGATGTTGACTCAGTGAAAGTAAAAGAACCATATAAAAGGCTATAAACCGGCTTTCTTTCAAAGTGGGAGACCACATTTACATCATGAGACAATGTTTTGCAAATAAGCAAAGGTCTGGGCCAACACATGTTGCAGCTGATGTCATTCACGCTTGAAGTACAAGGAGGAAAAATCATATTTTGCCAGTTATTGATAACAAAAAAACAAATAAAAACATTTGGTTTCAAACTGATATCCTTGTAAGAATAATTGAGCTCAAAATAGAATATCACCAATTTACCAATAAAGCCAAATTGCAAGATCTTAATGAGAACATAGTCAAATAAAGCTCCTTACAAACAGAACAATACCTGATGGAATTGCCGACACAGACTTTCAGTCGAAACAACTGCATCATTACTGGAGGCTACACAGGAGTTTCTCTGACTAAATCTGTCTCGTCTAAGTGAGCTCATCTGCAAAAGAGCTCATTTAAGCAGATGTGATGATGGACTATGAGAAAAGTGTTTTGAAGTTCAGTAAGCTAAATGGCAGTAGGCGGTTAGCAGACAGTAATTACACAACACTGTGTGAGATAGTTGATGACTACAGTGGAACATTTCTGCATGTTTCTGGACATTTTCCAAGAGAAGTGAAGGTTGGGAATTTTGGATTATTTGCTGGATAAAAGAACACCCATTTAATTGGATTGTTACCATGCACTGTGTTAAGGGGTGCACTCACCCATCACATGCACAGATCCTCTGACTACATCTCACTAAATAGGAATCAACCCTCTGCATGCACAGTGCATGCTCCATCACATGTGCAGCCCCCACTACTGAACTGTCTGAGGTAGAAGACTGCAAGTTATCACAATGAATCACAGCAGCCTAAAGCAAAGTACACAGGTTATAATTGAGCGTGCTAATTGGGTAGGTTTAGGCAATCGACTACCATTCATTCTTTATTGAAAAACATTTCTTTTTTAAATGAGTTGTTGACTCAGTTAGTCACATGGCACATTTCACATTGTATGTATTTGACAAATGAATGGATTTACTTGGCAAATTAATGGATTATGATTTTCTGCATATGACATGGTAAATACAGCCTGAGCAAATAAACTTATATTTCCATGTTTTCCAAGAAAATCCTCTGAATTCCCAAGGAAAGTTTCCACAATGAATAATCCTGGTATTTTGCACCCCTAGTAATGACAATAAATGGAAAAGCAAACATCAAGTGTGACTCTATTCTATTATCAGTGTGTTTTCTATGGAAATCCTTAGCAGGATCACCTTTGGCAAAGACTAACTAGTTAACTTCTAGTCACAGCTGAGCAGTTACTTTATCAACATCAATACAATTTAACTTATACACTTGAAATCTTCTCAAAAGAGAAGCTTTCGTAGAAGGCAGGCAGAAATGCCGCTTGAGACGAAGACGTTTAACCAAATTGAACCATCACTGGAACCATGTTGAGTTCTTGCTATCCTTTAGGTAGTCAAGCTGAAACCTTGAACCCGATTTCTGTTTCCAAGTGTTTGCGTTCAGTGGCTTGGATCTTGTATTGACAATTTGTACCGTCGCTGCAGGATGACATCGAGCCCATGTGGGAGGACGAGAGGAACAAGCGTGGCGGCCGCTGGCTGCTCACACTCAACAAGCAGCAGAGGAGACAAGACCTGGACCGCTTCTGGCTGGAAACTGTAGGTTTGGCTATGGAAGCTGTGCTTTGTTACCTGTGACGAATGAATGACACCATTACTCATTTCTTGAGCCTCTGCACACCACGCTATCATTACATCTGTCACACTACTGAATGGGTGACTACACCCTCTGATACCTGCAGCAAGCCACAGATCAGACTCTTTTAGTGTCCTCATCCTCTGCACAAAAGTGTTCTATGATTATTGATTATCTAAAAACTATGTGTGTGTGTGTGTGTGTGTGTGTATGTGTGTGTGTGTGTGTGTGTGTGTGTGTGTGTGTGTGTGTGTGTGTGTGTGTGTGTGTGTGTGTGTGTGTGTGTGTGTGTGTGTGTGTGTGTGTGTGTGTGTGTGTGTATATATACATATACATACTGTTGCCTTGTCTGTATGCTGAGCTGATGTTCAGGGGTCACAACACAGTCAAATGAGAGCAAGGGAAATTTGGCTTGCCTCCTGCTAAGTCTGCAGTCCGCACAGTGTTGTTTTGAGCTCTCTTGAGCTCTCTTGCTGCTCTAAAGGTCACTGACAGTGATACAGACATCCAGCGAGCAACACTTCACTGTCAATGCTGCAACCGCTGGTCCTTCTGGGCTGGACTTGAAATAATGAGGCCTCTTGCAAATCGCAAGGTTGTACAAAATGTAAACCATACTTTGGTGTTTCATTTTTACCTTTTTACTAAAAATGTCATTAAACGTATTGCCGTTCATCCTAGTCCTTGCCCTTTTTTAAATGTTTCTTGTCTAGTCGGGGCTGGTCTGTAGATCATTGATGAATTGTTTGGTTTGACGGTATCCAGTGTGTGTTGAGATGATGCTTCGGTCATCATCAGAATGCTGAAAAGTTATTCTGGGAATAAACTATAACTAAATTTAATAAAGAAATTAGAAGGGCAAAACAAAAGATATTCAAATTTTATTGCTGAAATTTAAATATTTTTGTCAGTTCTCCTTGTTACTAGAAAAAGACGATGTCACTGTAAAATGCCACTATGTAATATATTCAGAATCAGCTCTTGCACATGTGAACAGCATATTCCGTTTGGATATTCCCACTTAGGTCTTATTCTTAATAGAGACGTGGAAAATGCGTATAACATTGTTTTAGAAGCATTCTTTGAACATGTATACAGTGCATTCTGAATATGCGTCTCAATGTTGATGCGACGCACATCCTCTTGGTAAAGCCCACATTTCTTATGGAAAAGTAACACTTACTTTGAAACATTGTGAAAGACTTGGACATCAACAGGTTTTAGGACATTTGTGCATGAGAACCACCATGTCATGACAGAATCTCTCTTTCCTCTCCGTCTCCACCAGCTCCTGTGCTTAGTCGGAGAGGCCTTTGACGACTACAGCGATCAGGTCTGTGGCGCCGTGGTCAACATCCGCACGAAAGGAGATAAAATAGCCGTGTGGACATCGGACTATGAGAACCGGGACGCTGTAACACACATAGGGTGAGGCGTGTCTTCAGTAGTGTCCAAGCATTTGACATTCATACGTACAGGTGATGGCATTCTCTGCATCCTCTCATGGTGTCACTTCCCCGTCCACAGGAGAGTTTACAAGGAGCGCCTGGGGCTTCCCTTGAAGATGACTATTGGCTACCAGTCTCACGCAGACACAGCTACCAAAAGCGGCTCAACCACCAAGAACAAATTTGTGGTTTGAGAAATGCCCAATGTGCCTTCTTTTCATTTTTTCTTGTCTTATTTGTTGATGGTTCATATGTTTACTTTGCTACAAAGACTCTGCGGAATGCAATCTGGAAAAAAAACTAAACTGTCAAACGTTTCCATAACCTGCCAAGGACTTGAACCACATGAAAAAAACAAACATGGACTAACAGATGAACATGAAACTTCCAAAACACTAACAATGATAGGTTTTAAGAATAATGGGTGATTTAGAATGATGCAAACTTTACTCAGTACATTTGTGGTGATTTTCTTCTTTTCATGTCAAGGAATCCTGAAATGCAAAAAAAAAAACTAAAAAAAAGAATATATATATATATATTATTCTCTCCCATGTACTACAGCATCGTTGGTTTGCTATAACCCTAAATTACATGATTTTAATTTATTTTTAATTTGCCTGCATATGATTAGATTGTTAGACCTTTGTTTTTGCTTTTTTTTGCCTTGATCTGTTGCACGTAATCAACCTTAAAAAAGTATTTCATAACTCATATTCATTTGAGTGTTAATATAATTAAAACATTGGTTTTGCAATTATTAGTTGTTCAGCTGTGTTATACTTTTTGACGACCTGTGATTGGTACGTTCCTTGTTCTAAATGACTTGCAGTGGTGCTGTATTGTAGGATATTGACCATCCAATAGATTTCTACCGATGGTCTGCGTTCCCAGTGTATAAAATAATACTAAAGGAGACACAATCCATCTCAGGGAAACAGAAAAGTCCCTCCTTCGTCTTCCAAGTAGCTTTAAGATTCACCGTTCGCCTCAGTGAGTGCCAAATCCAAACTTGCACACCACCCCATCATCCCGAGATCCCTTAAAATGTCAGCAAAAAAATAAAAAGAACTTCCAAAGAAAAGGTTACTTTGGGCAACACGGCTTCCCCTCTCAGTCCATTTCCACCTTTAGAAATGTCACTCCGGCGTGACAAATGTCATCACGCTCTCAAGGACCAGCATTCTTAACGTCAGCGGGGCGAAGCATCTACAACTAGATCCTTCTTGATCTGATGCAGCGTTGAGTGACGAAGCTTCACATGGTCCTTGTTGAAGTTATTGCAGTCTCGTGATGGTAACCTTTAAAGGCCAGCTGATCTATCATGTAAGAACATTTTCAAATGATAAACACGGTGGCGATTGAAATGTATGTTTATAGCAGCTCTCTGGAGCAGACAGCACGGAGTACCTCTCTTTAAAAGCAACAGACATAAGCAATGGGAGTGCACATACACTATATATTAATAATGCAACATTGATAACAAACATAACTCAAATAATTCCCATAGTAACCACCTGTAGAACCGAATAACCACATTGGAGCATTGGGAGGGGGCTTCAAAAATGTACACAAATGAATAAAATACCTTAACATCTCAGTTTCATTAAGTAAATGACATTAAAGATGTTTTGCTATCTGATCATGTTCTCTCAGTAATCACAATGCCACAGTAAGTTATTTGAAGTGTTTATATTAAAAACTATGGGATAATTATCCAATAACTCATCTGCCTTGCTATGCGTATCATCTTTGTGATCAGATTAGAATTCAGAATGGATATCCGATAATGGAATCATCTGTTCAGTGAGCACCATGGAAAGTGCACATACTGTACACCCAGTTGCCAGATTATTAGGTACACCTAGCTAAACCTCATATAATCTAATACAGCAGCCCCCAAATGACTCCTTCATAAAGGTGATGTTCATATTTTGTCAGAGGTGTTGATGTTGAATTGGGTCGTACTGAAAGGTGCCGTTATAAAGGGAGTGGACAAAATATTCAATTGCCCATAAAAACAGTGTAATGAAGCAATAATTTACACCACTGACATAAGAAAATACAATTACGCAGTGTGTTATTTGCAAAGCTGCAGCATGTGGCTTATAATGAAACCCCATTTTTGCAACAGTCCTAAAAAAAAAAAAAAATATGCATGTTTGTCCTCTCCTTGCATTAATTGTCCACCAACACGGATGAATAAAACACGCAGCTTACACCTTTGTTGTGAATAGTGATGAAACCGAATTCCCCAGTCCGTGCAGACAGGTAAACACAAGGCCACTGATACGGCCACTTTATTAAATGGGGTTACAGACTAACCTTGGCAGCAATGAATGCAATCAATGTGGTAAATCGAATCGAGCACAGTTTCTCAGTCTCCAGTCGCCCCGGGTTGCCGCGAGCAGAACCTCCTTGTATTCCAATCAGGGGCACTTATCGAAATCCCAAACCCTTTTCGATGTGAGATAACCGGTCAAATCAATCTTGCAGAAGGGCGTTATCCAGCAGGGGGAAATATGAAATGAAGGCCAAAATCAGAGCAGACTTCTGAGAGAAGAAAGTATTGCTAACCCGATCTTATTGAGAGCTATAATTCTGACCCGGAAGCAGCTGAAAAGCACTAAGAGTCTAAACAAATATATCATAACTGTGGAATATCTATCCAGCTGTCTTGTTTGAGGGCTGCACTGGGGCATTTCTGTTGACGCTGTGGCTCCAGGCAGGTTTGAATAGATAATCATTATATTGCGGTCCGTCACTTCACACTGGAGGGAGCTGCAACCCCATTTAACTTTAAACTGGTGCTCGTAAGGCCAGTAGGCAGCACTGGGATGGATTTGTTTACAGCTGTAAGTCCACATCCCGCAGACTTTTAACTTAAAAAGCTTACATCGCAGTCCTGTCTCTTTTTTCCTGGGCATTTCCTATCTGGAGCTTTGATGGCGACGGCTCACATTTCTGAGGAAATGGAATCAACTTAGGCAGCAACACACGATGAAAAAAATGCCTTGTGTGCGTGCGGATGTGAAGGGGGAATTTTTAGACGATCAACAAAAGCATACACCAAAGAGGAAGTTCTTTACTACATATGATGTACGTTGCCAGCGACTATAATTAAGGCATCACATCGGATTTAAACCACGGCCATTTGTGGAGCTCAATGCTTTATCAGCTTACTGTTCTGGACGTAGCTGATCAATTTCCCCGGGGTCCAGTGGGGGTTCATTTCTCCCCCGGTGGTATAGGAATCAATGGCTGGGATTTGTTAACCCAGATGAAATGAATGCAGAGGATAATCGGAGAGGCAGTTAAACTATACTTTGCCGGCCTTGAGATCGAGAATGATGGGATTACATTTAAAGCCCCAGACACGTACCCTTAACGTATACAGAAGGACCCGTGAGGCACAATGGTGCTGTGTAAAAGCAGTCATTGTAGACATAGCGGGGTTTTAAAAGTATTGATCCAGACTCCCTGTCCACCTGTCGGAGCCAGTGTATGTACTGTAGCCCTGTGTTATCCCTGTTTTTAGCTTCACATCGCTGGCTAGCAGTGCAGTGTGGGATTGATATTTTAATTATTGATCACCTTTATGGCACATATCTTGGAGCACAGGTCTGTGAGATCCTGGGGGCAGAAGGAGGTTTCTGGTTCTTCGGGAAGCTTTCAAACTTTGTGTCGTGTTTTAATGCACACTCTTGAAAAAGTATGGAATTCGAAAAGCTTGAAATTTGGAATGGTTTGAATTTTTTCTTAAATTGCTTTATTGCCAAGATTAAAAGATCAATACCACTCTGTCCGTTAAATATGAGGCTAAAGCTAGGAGACGCTAGCTTGTTAGCTAGGGGGACGAACCTGGCCTGGCTCTGTCCAAAAGCTAAAAAACAATTATGCCAACAAGCATCTTTAAAGCTCACAAATAAACATATTGTTTCTCATTTGTTAACTTCATACTAAGGCCAAAGTGTAAAAAAAAAACGGTGTGTGGCTTTCAAAGACAAGCTTCAAGTCTTTGCGCTAGCGGAGAGCTAGCCATAGCCTCATATTAAACAAAAAAATTCAAGACTAATTCTCATTTTACTCCCAGCAAGAAAGTTAATAACTGTATTTGTCAAAGGACTCCTTAAAGCCAATTGTCATATCCCAACTGCTTTGGTATGTGGTCATTTTGGGACTTTGAGAATCTAACTTTTGCTTATTTAATCATTGCTACAAACCCCTTTGCCATTTTTCTTTCCTTTGCTAATTGAAACATTGACATTTCGTTTTCATTGTGTTAATTAACAGTGATTTGTTTCTCAATCCTGCCCTCAGGACCCACAATGCTGCTGGGTTTCTGCCTTAAGAGGTGGTTAATTGCAGTTGATCAAACTCACCTGGGATCCCAGGTGTCAATTAGTCCCCTCATTAGGCAGCTGGTATAAAAAAAAACAGCAGGACTGTGAAACCACAGGATGAAAAACATTTGCTCTTAAAGAATTTGAGGGAAAAAAACAAAACTTGAAAGGTTGTTTCTGCAAAAGCAAGCGGGTCAGTCAATGAGTTTGAGGCCTTTTTTTCGAAGCAGCTTGAAGAAAGAATTTTTCATTAATTTGAGCTGTGCATTCATCTAACCTTCAAAGGATGGTGAAGCCACAACAGGCGCGGTTCACACAATCCGGAGATTCATTAACGTAGCCCTTCCGTGACGTTTCACAGTGTTTGCACTTGCAGTTATGTATTAAATTGGCTGGCAATAATAACCTCATGTGCACTCCCTGCCTCATTCATCTGTGACTAAATGAGCTCCAGAGATTCAGAACGCATATTTCATTTGTTGACTCGATTCATTGAGGTGAATAGTTTCCTTACAATTAATTTCATACTGTTATGTCCCACCCACAATCCACTTGTTATGCAAAAAAAAAAAAAAAATTGTGAACATAACACATACTCGAAGGATATTTTGCAGCTGAAAAATTAACTTTATAATTGTGTCACTGTTTCTTGATTACTCCAAACCTAGATTTTCATAATAACCAAAATCTTAAAGCTGCATTCATTTTTGTTTCTTTTTGGAATTTATCAACCTGAATATTGTCATTTTATTGCTTGCATACAATGTGCTATTTACACATCATGCAGACAGGTCCAGTCAATTTTGTAGTCCCATATCACAGCATATGAGACCCTCCATCCTTGGCCCTGGATTTAGAAAGGAAAAACTCAAACCCAAAACAACACTATAACAGTCGAAACAAATTTTTAAAAAAACGCAGCAGGCATGACAGGAAAAGGTCCCGCCTCCTTCTAACTTATTTTACCTCTGGGGGACAGACAGGAGTCTTATATTCTGAGAGAGCAGTGAAATATGAGGAGATGATACACAAGTGGGCGAATGATCAAAAGCACCTTAAAGTTATATGATATGGATACTGAGCTAATGAATTAAAGATCAAATGTGGTCAAATACGGTCAATCTTTGTAGTTTTACTTAAAATTCTATGTGTAGCATTCTGAGCAATTTTAAGACTTTTATTACTGTCATGTGGCAGGACCTCTGCATCAGCCTCAGAGAGAAAAAAGCTTTGAGTGTGCCGTTGCCTCAAGGTCCAGTGCGCAAGAAAAATAAATAAGCCACTCAGAGCTGCAAGTCTTTAATTTGTAATTAAATTTTCAATTTGAAAAAACCTTTACCTACCAATGTATTTAAATTTTACTTGTTTGATACCGTTGAGTCCAATTATGGAATACAAATTTGTACTTACTGACAAAAAAAATGAAAAATGAGATTTAACAGTGCTTTGATGTCGAAAGGTTTTTGAATCAAAAATCTTTGTTTGGTTTTGTCTTTTGCCGTTATCTCTAGCAGCCTTTATAGAAATATGATCAATTACATGAGATTATCCATGTCAATATCCATATCTAGAAATTATTTTTCAAATGAATGAATGTATTTGATTTAGTTTTGTTTTCAACATAGTGCAGTCTTTAAATATTCCAGAAGTGGGTTTCCTGCACATGCATTTTACATCTATGTACTTTTTTTCTGTCTGGCCTTTCCTTTTTTAAAATGTGGAAAATAAACATAAAATAGAAAATATCTAGGAAAGAAAAGGTACTTATTAAATCTGCCTTCTCATTGTGAAGTTTAATTGACAGTTGCAGTTTGATTGACATCTGTCGGCGGATCCATTATTTCTTGTCAGTACAAAACTGACAAAACATTAAGAACGTGATAGGCCTACTAAGACAATTGACAAACGGTGTGTAGTTTAGACAGTTAGTATGAATCAAAGACTAGACTTTTTCACTGCAGACTTTGACTAGTCTTTGTAGGAAACAAACACAGGTGAAACTAATCTTGTTAACGATGGAATGTCCCTGTGAGAGTGATACTGAGCCAGCATGCACAATGCTACAACCTGTAACCAGCTCACCTAAATGGTATGAATTACTCCTGTGCTTTTCCTGCTATGACAAGCCGTAATTCCCGTTGTGAAAAAGGTATGTTGGGACACAGCCAATAATCTAGTTGTCTTAAAGCAATAAAAGAAGTCCTCTGAGATGCAATTTAAGACACTTACAGAAAACACAAAACAAGCAAGTTTTTAGAAAATGGAGAAGCAATGGGCTCCTTTAAAGCACTACAGTTGAACTTTATGCTTGAAAGCATATTATGCTGTCTGCCACAGTCTTGTAGATAATATGTCCTTGAAGCCACTACTGCCCTGAAAGGACTTCAGGGATAGTATTGCTGCTGTTGTGGAAAAAGCATGGCTGTCCTTTAAATCGTGGTTTCTTTCCAGTACTGGTGTGTCAATGAGTCATGTGTGATAAGGGGGCAACCTTAACACAATACTTAAGAAATTCTACATAAAACATCCACAACACTTTTCTATACATACTTGTCTTTAATTGAGCCTGAGGAGATACCGTGACTATCTTTAAAACCAAACTTCTTTTGATTGTTTAGAAATCCCAGCGTTTGTCATTAAGTTACAGCTAGATGTTTCAGACGACAATCACATTTATTTTTTTTGTTGTTGTGCTGCTTGTTTTCAGTGCCTGGAGTACTCTGCAGTCTTTCGCTGCCTTTGTGCACTTGGCTTGCGTTCAGCGACTGATGCAGCCTCCAACTATTCGACGCCCACCTCGGAGCCACTTGTCACTTTGTCATGGTTGTTATCTCCCAGTAATTCTCCAAACATGTGCATTTGTGCAAGATAGTATAAAAGGATTGGGTTGTGCGAATTTAATGTTCACGGTAAATTGGCTTTGCTTGTCGTTTAATTGCTCCTCTGAGGCACACGGAAAATGTGCTTGAGTTTCGTGAGTGCAGATGACATGATACAATATTTTGAGCCTAACTCAGGATAATGAACATTTAAAGTAATTATAAACACGGTTGTACGGTGTTGCAATAAGGAAAGAAGGCTAAATGAAGGTAATTTTATGTTTTATGTTCATTTTAGCGTCTTGTTGTTCTGTAAACACATTTTCACTGAGCAGACAAGGCTTTTGAAAGCTTTAAATTAGCTAGTTATCATGAATTCTTCACAATCTGCTGAATATTTTATTAACGTTAAGCTCAGTCTGTCTCCCATGCCATTCCAATAATGACCTGTTTATAGCTCCATGGTCTGAATCCTCATCATCTGATCACTGCCTCTGTGTTCTCATTTACCAGGTGGCAAAATTACTTCATTACATGTTTTGAAAACCAAGCCCCTCATTATGAAAGGCGGTCATCGGGTTCTGCTGCTCTCTCCTGACCAATTTGCCTCCCACAACACAGTAAAAAGGAATGGATGTCCAGTATTCCTGTGGTTAATACTCCTGCCTCTAATGCCCACCAGACACTTTATCCTCCATTTCCCCAAATCCTGCATCTCCTTCCCTATAGGCTAAGTCTTAAAACTGTGCACTTGGTGAAAAAAAAGCCACACCATGGTGAGTTAAACAGGAATAATTTAAGCTTTAGGGTCATTGCAAATTCTCCCATTAATAAAACATACAGTATGCGGTTTATTGTTTGTTCTCTTGTTTTGTAGAGGTGAGAGAAGTTTCTGGGTTAATCTATGTTTAAAGTCTAGTTACACACACACACACACACACACACACACACGCATTAACACACGCACAGTCATATACACATCCCTGTTATTCTATCTTTGAGAGGACCCTCAATGACATAATTAATGCCCTAGCCCCTTACCCTAACCTTAACCATCACAACTAAATGCCTACCCTGTCTACCCTGAACCTTAAAAGCCAAGTCTTAGCCTTCAAACATTTTGGTCCTCTCTATGTAGCAGGTTCATGAACATACACACACAAACACATACATATGAGTGGTGGTTAGAAGGTTAAATTAGCTTAGCATATAACAGGGGGGGAACAGCTCTACTGGCTCCTTTCAAAGGTAAAAAATCCTGTTTTATCAGGATCAGGATTCTCCGCTGGTTGCCTGGCAACCACACGGTGACGACAAGACTCGAGAAATAGTGCCAGCAATGTATCCCCATGAAAAACCATTACTTGTCATTTTGGTACTTTTTAATTGATTGAACAAACATGGTTTTAAAAAAAAGACGTTGTAATAAGTGAGCTTTACACATACTGTTGGAATATTCTTTTTTTTTGCCTGTGGACTGAGCTTGGCTAACTATTTCCCTTGTCTTCATTCAAGAGTGTTATCAATCTCCTTGTCAAGTTCTGTGCAAGAAACCAAGAAAGGCTATTTCCCAAAATATCACACTATTGCTTCAAAAAGACCCTGACAATGAAGTCCACTGCAGACCCGTGAAAACTCAGTAACTCAGTATGAGTCTACGGGATTTAGCAATTACTAAATGTCAAATAACATTTGACTTTTTGCCGAGACGTAAGCCAGAGCAAACGGAACATCTCCGTGTCGTGTATTTACTGTGGGGTGTGACCTTTAAGCAGATTTCTGGCTGCTCCGAGTGGCGATAAACAACCTGACTCAACCCCAGGACAGCAGCAACAACCGAGGCAGAGCACATCAGCTGGAGTAGCTGCTGTTTGTTTAAAGGGGAGCTGTCACACAACCTAACATCCGAGACCTTGCGCAACACCACCGTGGTTCACGAGATCAACTAGGGGACCGGTTAGGCAACAACAAGGGAAATGCCACTATGTGAAAGGTGGAAGTGTTATGTAATGTTTCAAACTTCTTTTCTCCCGAGATCCGTCCACGACACTGGAGTGCTCAAACATTGCCTCATAGGGGATATCCATGCACCGAGCACACCGTTACGACACCGACGTTGTGCACCCGGCGTCGTCCCAGGGTTCACTCAGTCACAGAGGACCCATGAGAGTGATGGAGTCAAGATGGCACAGTTGTTTTCTTTCAAGGCCTTGGAGGTGAGACCAAATGGCGTGCCGTCTGTCTCTGTTGTTTCTGCCTTTCTGCACAACCTCTGCGTGAGAGCAAGGCGACATTTACAATGTAAGCCAGGTGCTTGTGATCCCGAGGCTCCACCGCCACCAGGTTCTGGGACAACGGAAGCGAGTCGTGTTGAGAGGAGGGACCAACCTGCAGCCTGTCACTTTGCCCCTTAGATCTTCTAAATTAGGTTTAATGGTTCCTTTGCTTTGAGCCTACACAAGATGTTCAAACACTCACACTATTGTCTATATCTCATATCTAACATTGCATCTTAGGTTTTTGTTTCTTTTTGCATTCTAACATTTGTTGGCTTCATGCGTTGTTTTTGTCTCCCAAGCCCATCTCCCTATAACGAGTCTGACAGAAAGAGTGGGCTAAGCAAACAGACATTAATTATCACAGGTATTAAATACAGGACAAATTAGATGATTGCAAAAGTGACTTTTACTTCATGAGGCATAATTACCGTCATGCAGATCTACTCCTCTTTTATGAAAGGGCCTGTCAGTCTCAAATTAAATTGACAGTCTCCTAATCTGACCTTTAGAGTAAGATTAGAAACAAGAAGATTCAAATGTCATGTACCCTATGTTTTAATCTCTCCGGATGTTAATACAGTGAAATAATATACTCTGTTTATCAATATGAAATGTCAAAATGCAAGATGCCTATATTTATAGCCCTTCCTTCTTCATTATTTGCCATCAGTCAAGAGAATATTCCATTTTGGCTGGAGCCTGCGATTGTTCTGACATGAGATGAATATTTAGTATTCTATTAGATTATTTATTCTCTTATATTTGTTCCACTACTGTATCTATCTCCACAGTTCTCAGGATACTGCTGGTTTTTTCATTGTAGCTTTGATTAGGGGATGATTTCCACCTGGTAAATTTAATTTACTAAGGAACAGAGTAGACAATTAATGGTAAATCTTTACTTACCGTTCTATTTTATTGTCTTTTTTAGAATGGGAAATTCTCAATAATTCGTAAAATTAAGGAGAAAAAAATGAATATATAAGTAATATGTTTAAATATGGATGATGTACAAAGACTGGCTTACATGTTTACATATCACACATCATTTAAGTTAGCAAGTTACTTGGAAAAAAACATCGAGACAGGGTAAACGTTTAGAGCATTTATTTCCTCTGCTATTTGTCGCAAATTGTATTAGGGATTTATTACATTAACACATTATCTGAAAGTATTGAGATGTCTATATATAATGTTATAATTAATGTCACCGGAAGCTAATCACTTTAATGTTTTGATTTGATATTGGGGGCAGCTGATGCTCAGGAGGTAGTTGTTGGGATACTTGATGAAAGTGTCAACTATCAAGGGTTAAAAATATGAACAAAAGTAGATAAGTACAGCAAGAGAAGTGAACCGCAGACCTTCAGCTCATCCATATACAGTAGGCATATTTAAGGCATGCCAGTTAAACAGAGATTTAATGAACATACTAAAGGCTCCCAGACACACCAGTACATGGAGATACCAGCATCATAAATCAAAACACAGATATACTGTCACATACATAAATTACACAGAAAATAAGAAATGTATATTTAGGTATGCAGAGATGGGAGAACAGAATGTTTGCTACAAATGTCAAAGCAATTGCCGATTTGACGACCCTTAATTAAGACGTGCAATTGTTTTGTAAAAGAACAATAAGCTAATGGAGGGATAAATTCCTTTTAATAATTGATTGTTTAATTTGTCCTTTTTTTTAAAATTGAGGTGGTTCAGTGATGTTCAATCCATCAAATAAAATGTTCTCAATAGAGCCTCACACAAGGAAATGTAATTAAAGTTGCTGTACAGCAGGAAAGCTGAGAAGAGAACAATGCATCAAACAAGGAGAGAAAATATTTGATGTTAACATTGTGAGTAATGGGAGTGTAATTAATTACGGAGCGATTTAAAAAAAAAAACTGCTTCAGACATTTTAGGTGAGGCTTTATTTCTTCCTCAGCATGGTTGCCATAGATGCCAGAACTGTGTTCCTGTTTGGTCTCTGGTTCTGTCTACTGCTGCTATTTTGGTCTTGCTCTCAGTCCGAAAGTGTCAGGCGGCGCGGGGGGGAGTGGTAAGCCAGTCTTTCACCACAGGGACAGAAGAGTGCTAGGTTGACTAGCCAGAACCCCATAGAGACATTAGCCCCAGAGGTACATGCTAATGAAGACAGTGGAATCAATATTCCTGCCATCCTCCCCACAGCGACACACACACACACACACGTTTGTATTTTTGTACTTGTGAGGACCGCCCATCCATTGACAAATACCTCAAGTGAGTCCTTGATCATACTGTGCTGTTAAAGGTGCAATACACGGGATTCAGAGCGTTGATATAGCGTCAAACATCTATTTGCAATGTAAAGATACAGTGGAGTAATTTCGGGTGCTGTGGTGATCACTGTCGCCCCACACCAAGAAGGTTCTAGGTTCGAATCCAGGTCTGGGCAGGGCCTCTTCTGTGTGGATATTCTGCCTGTTTTGCGGGGTTTTCCTCCGGGTGCTCCAGTTTCTCCCACCACCAAATGTTGTAGTGTAAAGTATGCCTTCCATCACCTCTAAAGCTCCCTAATCAACACGCTGTATCTCTTTGGTTGCTGTAAGCTTTTGGCTTAAACAAACCTGATATCTTACATGTTACATGCCAAGGTAAGCTAAGGTCTCCAGACACACACGATCTTAATCCCCTACCTGGGTAAAAGCTTCCTGTTCTCACTTTGGAAGATTTTTTCTCAGTCTGCTGTCTTTGTGAGGACATTCGGTCCTCATAAGGATAGAAGCGTGAGAAAACACTTTCACACACATCTCATATCTTCATTATGCCACATGTGAGTCGGGGGTCCCCTGTGAGTCACTGACTGTATGAGGGTATTTCACAGAAGTACGGGAAAGATAAGGGGAAGCGTGGTGTGTGGTTTTTTTGTAAGCAGGATAAGAATTGATAAAAGTTGATCTCAAAATAAAAAGTCGCACAGAGCAGAGTGAGTAAAAAACAAGAAATAAAAAAAAGGGAACTGGAAACAAGATAGATCCCATAGGCTCCTATCTTCTTTGCGTCATGCTGTGAGCTGCTGTGAGCTGGTGATGGAAGACTGATTAACTTGGAAGACTGGATTCCAACCATGCCTGTGGAAAGCCAGCCAAAATATGAAACTGGGCTTCCTGTAAAAACTTTCACAATAAAACACTTTTCCGTGGACACTGCTATCTATATAGCTGTGAGCCATTTGAGCCACCTGTTAAAAAATCAAGATAAGCTTATCTCGAAGTCAGCGGTGTCTACCTCTGATGTTATGATTCATTTGTTTCAACAGAAATTGATTGGAGAATTGATTGAAAAGCCCTTTAGTTGATGCTAATGTGACATTTTGATCTGACTCCACACACGGAAGAGATATGGTTCACCATTATTGTCATGTCTTCTTCGTTGTCTTCATGTGCTTTTCATTATTCTGAATTTGGTGTTGACACAAGAAGCTCAGTTCCCAATGCATGGTGTATGGACATTATAGGGCCAGTTGCTTGTAGATTTGTCCTAAATTGATGACCAACAATGACTTATTTCAAAATGGATGAATGATTAAATGGATGGATGGTTAGATAAATAAATGGTAAAATAGACAATAATATCTTGACACAGTACAAATGGATAATAGAACTAAAACAGACAAATAAATCAGATGAAAGATCTTTAACACGACCAGAAAAATAAAAAACGAAATAATAATAACATAATTTTCTTTATATTACACTTTTCAAAACAAAGGTTACAAAATAACTTACAAGATAGAAATGGCAGAAAAACGATGAAAAAAACAATTAGATAGTCAAAAATGTTCAAAAGTAATACAACATTGAGCAAAGCAGCAAAATATCAACAAAAATAAATAAATTAATAAACGCACCATGTGATCTGAGCTGATAGCGAAATGCTGGGATCCTCTCAGGAATTAGAAATATTGACAACGTAACACAAGACAAACATCAGTATAAAGAGGTAAAGAAGATTAGACAAAATATAGTGTGGACCGGACCCAAGATGGTAACTAGGAACCATTGAAGCCCTCTACTGTTGGGTCCCACCTGATAAACTTTATTTTCTTCAGCTTGCAAGTTTTTTCCTTTTCTTTTTTCCTCTTCCCCGACCTCCCCCTAGTGTTCACCAGTTGCCAGCCATTACTCCCCAATAGTCTCCATCTTTTCCAAGCAGTTAGCCGGCGCCTTAAACTCTGCGGTCTGACCCTCTCTATGCCCTACTGACCTTCATATGTTCATCTCTGGTCTCTCTGCTCCACAGCGATTTACTATTAGTGAATTGTTAAACCGATCTTTGTTTATCATTGTGTCTGCATTTGGGTCGGTCCCTGAGAATTCGTCACTATCGTATCGCCACTTTAAAATGTCGCTGTTGAGCAGCACTTTCCTTATTTATTTGGCTTTTAAGATTTTTCCATAAAAACCATTGGTACCGGATTAGTTATAAGCTGCTCCATAAGCACTTGTTGCTTATATAATGGGGCAATTTTCCAACATGGGAACTTATCTGTCTTATTGGGGGTGTCTTTTGATCATGAAAGGTTTCTATTATAATACTTTTATGTCCTGAATGGGAATGATTCGAGCATGTTTTTAAAATGATACACTACGTATGATACCCATTCCATGACGGCCTATTTGTGCACTTATATAAAACAATCCTTTGCTTCCTCAATGTATTTAACAACTTAATTCATCCCTTCAATTAATTCAATGATTACCTCCATATATCAGGAGTGCAGCCTGACATGCAACCAGGATTAGCATTACCACATGGATAAGCAGTGAAACTTACTTATTCAACGTTTTCATCTGTATCAGTTTTTTGTTTGTTTTACTATTTCATGCTTTTATTGTGAAGGCAGAGCGCACTTCAGCTTGGCCGTGCCTGCAGCAGCTGTCTTGACGCACCTCTCTCTCTCTCTCTCTCTCTCTCTCTCTCTCCACTCTCTCTCTGCCTCTCTCTGCCTCTCTCTAACCCGCCGTCACCCAGCTCTGTGCCGGAGCCTCGTTAAACCTGGAGCTGCCGCCGCCAGGAAGGATGAGCTGCCCTGTTACCGGAGACCAAAAAACAAATAAAAAAAAAAAGATTTAATTTAAAAAAAGATACAAAATTAAATTAAAAAAAAAAAAAGAAAAAGGGATTTTTTTTTCTTTCTTTCTTTCTTCTTTTTTTTTTCTTTCATCCAGGTAGTTTTTCCTGGCAGAGCAGAGTGGAAGGAGAGCAGCTCAGTGAGAGGATTGCCTTCACACAGTCTGTCGCGGCAAGTGCGTGTGGTGCGCGCCTCGGTGATGTAGAAGGTGGAGGTGGATTTGTGTGGCGTGTGGACGAGCAGCAGGTGAAAGGTAAGACCCGTCATCACACTCTCGCATTGTTTTCTCACCCCCAGTTTGGAGCTCCGTTATGGGATGCTGCGAGGATGAATGAACCCCCCCCTCTCTCTCTCTCTCTCCTGGCACGGCACGACTCAGTATTAACTAACTCACAACCGGGGGGGATGATATTGACACTTGGTTTCATCAGCAGACTAATAGGCGTAGTCCCCAATCCGCGAGGTGTGAGAATGTTTGGGGGGTGAGGATAAACCGGTGAGGACCCCGTGGCGTCTGTGATGAATGAGAATGGAGAGTTAAAGAAAAAAAAAGAAGAAAGCTCTGCCTCAGTTTGGGGAGTGATGGAGGTGTTGAGGGAAGAGAGTGTGCTGCATTCACTGTGTGAGTTTTGGGGTGGATGACGACAGTCCTCCACCCCCCACCCCACAGCATTGTGGGATGAAAAGGGAATCAATTAAGTGATGTATTAAAAAAAAAAAAAAAAAAAAGTCTTGGGTGAATGGTTTGGTGACGCCTGTGGATTTCTTTTTTTCTTTTTTTTTTTAACTGAAGATGCTGCAAAGAGATTGCATCTGTGCAGGAATGGGGGGGGGGGGGGGGGGGATGACACATGCACTGTATGAAGTTGGTTGACTGGCGCTCTGCTGTGAGTCAAAGTGGCCCTGCAGCGGAGGAACACACTCCTTTTTCTTCTTCTTCTTCTTCTTCTTTTGTACCCCCTGAGTGGACCAGGATCTCTAAAAGCCTGTGGGGGGGGGGGTATAGTGTAGATATATTCTTTCATGCGGATGAGGGCTCGCAAAGAAAAGAACCCTCACTTTACACACTTCTATCCTGACCTTAAGTACGAGAAACAGGACTGAATTATAAATGAGTTATGTGCTCCTGCCCAGGGACTCGGCTCCTGTCTCTTGTCTGACGTCGGCGGGCATTAATTGAGGATGGCAGGGCCGTGGCAGGGCCGTGGCAGGGCCGTGGCAGGGCCGTGGCAGGGCCGTGGCAGGGCCGTGGCAGGGACGTGGCAGGGCCGTGCGGTAATTGCGTGCAAATAAAAATATGCTCGTTCCTGTCTTCGTAATGAGAGGGAAAGTTCAGGGGGGAAAATTGCCAGCAAAATGCCTTTGTAAGCCGAAAAAGAAGTGAGGGGAACAACAGTTTGGTGAGCTGTGTCATATAACTCACATAGTGTGCCCCCCCCGTGAAATTCAGAATATCAAAGTAAGTTTTTTTTCCTGTGACAAATGGATTCAGGGCGGCGGATACGTCAGGATTTTCGACAACCGCCGCCCCTGCTGTCTCCGAGCAAGAGGGATGCTAATGGAGGAGAGAGAGAGAGAGAGAGAGGATACAGGCGTTACCGCTGCAACAGACAGAGGGGGAGAGAGAGAGAGAGAGAGAGAGAAAAAGAGTGAGCGTGTGAGGCGTTTCCATGGCAACCTGTCAGGGGTGTGTTTGGTCCCTGGAGACGGCGAGGAGAGGAGGGGAGGAGAGAGATGAGAGGCGAGGAGAAAACTATCCCTCGTTAAGGGTGAGAGGGGGATGGGAAAGGAGATAATGGAGGTGGAGAGAGGGGGAAGGTGGGATTGTCTCCCCCTCCGGTTGTTTGTTTCTCTCCACACGGGCTCCCTTTCTCCTCCTCACGCCACCTCCTCTGTTCATATGGAAGTAACTGTCATGGCATGGCTGTGTGTGTGTGTGTGTGTGTGTGTGACGTGTAGGAGGGTTTCACGCCCATCATCGAGTTCATGAAAGTGTTTGAACTCGCTCTAGTCCACGATCATTTTCTGTTGACTTGATGTGTCTTCCGTGAGCGTAACCGATACCTTGACCTGGACGGCGTCGTCGGCCAAATTCAAACGCCGGCATTTATCACTCCTCTCCATGAGCAAACTAATGATTTATAACGTCCCACCCATGTGGCCGCGCACCAACCAGCTGGCTGCTTTCTTGGCACTTTTACTCTCCTTCAGATGGCGCCGAGTAATGTGAGGAAGGAGCGGCCAGCGCTTGGGCTTCATCTGCTCAGCGTTTACTCCTACTGATTACCTTAATTGCAATTGTCAAGACCTCCATGAATCTGTGGCTGTATTGGCTTTAACTCAACAGACACAGTGCAGCTTACTTCTGGCCTCATCCATACGACCCACCCACAGCAAATTAGAAAGAGCCCAACGTTTCTGTGAAGTCCAAATATCCATGGAAATCGACTTAAACCAAATGTCAGAATTTAGAACACGAAAGCTTATGAATCGCTGATGTAAAATATATCCTAAATTTTCACTTTTTACTGTACATAAAAGGACAAATGCTACGTGCTGCAGCAACAAGTGTCACCTGAAGATCCAGATTTTTCTAAAATGCTGAATATCTATATGGTGGATGTGTCCACTAATTCCACACAAGTTGAGCATATTATTCCTTAGTGAATAGAATTAGAAGAACATTTGAAATGTGATACATATGGTACCAATTTATACCTGTCTTCCTCATATGGTGTGAACGCAGGTCATTTGATGAAACGCAAGGTGTGCTGACATATTTCAAAGAACAAGAAAGCAGTAGTCCCCTAGGATTTAGTGATTATTAAGGACATGATCAGCTGTCAATCACCCGGTGCCTGTTTTATTGTGCTTGCTAAAGTAAGACTGGCATGAATGAACAAAATTAGAGAGTAAAATTACTCGTGTTTAGACCAATTACAGCTGTGTCTATTTCCTAATTATTTACACTCTTACACCCCCCGTCTGCTGTTACTGCACATATTTAAGTCATTGTTCTGCAATCAGCTTTTTTAACCAAAATAAAAGAACAGCTGGCTGCCGAACAGCGCAATTATTAATGCAAGGAGTTAGCCAATTCACACACACACACAACTTTAATTGCTTCAATAATTATCTTTTGAGTTTCATTTTTCTACACCATAATTAACGAATAAATTGATGTTCAGCAGCCACCTCTCATATGGCAGAAGTTGGAGCTTCCCACCAGCATGTCAACATGTTATACTTTAAATCAGCATGGACCAAATGTACAGTATGTCATGCATATTCTTATTCTTAGTCTTATTATAATTGTGTTTAAATTGCTTAACAGTCCTATGCTAACCGGAACAAGAATCAAATAATTCTAGACTTTCCAAATGTTATTGGACAGAACAGATCAGATTCTACATAGTGGGTTACAAGTCATTTAGCGGTGATTGCGACGCTCAACACTATTTATCCACTGATCTACAGACACATTTGCTACGAGTACAACGATTGGCTGTTCGTCTAGTGTTTCGGTAGGTAATGGATAACAAATTCGAAGATTCATAAATGTATCAGCATAGACTGTATATAATAAGTGCACAAAGTCGTCCTGTCATCACCCATTGGTTTGTGGGCAGCTCTTTTGAAGCCTAGAGTTCGGCATTTTGGCCATCGCCATCTTGTTTTTTTGCAACCAGTGAACGGAAGTAACTGTATTTTGACTGCGGCTGAGTGATGTAGAGACGCCTTATATAGCTTAAATCAAGTAAGAAGTAGGGTCAAAAATTCCATACAAGCAACCAGAGTAGTCAGCCCCTGCCAGTAGAGAGAATGCAAGTTTAAGGCACTTCTGTGTTGTGGAGGATTTTATTGTGAGTATTTTCCGAACTTATTTTATTGCTTAACCCTATTACTATTTTATGATAAGGTTTGGTTTTATAGTGTTCTTAGATAACTTGAAAACAGGTGGCTGCTTGGATCATAATTAAACACATTAAGTTGTCTGCAATACACCCCTTTTCTGGAAAATGGATTATAATAATGTAAACAATATCTGAATGTTAGTACGGACACATGCAAAAACACCAGTTTAGTCTCGACAGACAAACGAGAAAAGCGATTTTTTTGTGGCCAAGGCAATTTTTTTGTGCTTTTTTTTTAGTGTATTGTATTCACATTCAGTAACATTCATTGGGAGTATATAATTAATTAAAATTCTTGCCTGTAGGTTCCTGTGTCAATAGTGGTAACTAGGACTCAGGGTCACCAAAGCAGCAAAGCATCCACCAGGTTCTTATGTGTTTATGAGTCAAGGTAGATCTCCTTCATCTCTTTTAATGTTAGTGAAGTTGTGGAGATAATATTAATAATTAAGTGTTTCAACATTCCTTCTTCATAGCAGTCTAGACAGTAGAATGCCAAGAGCATAGCGGTAGAGAAGAAGTAGACAAAGAGCTTCACTTTCATCGAAAAAGATGCTCTTTGCAACAAACAAAAAAAGGGATCAAGACCAAAGAGTCTTGATCCCTTTTATAAGGCTGTCAAGTACTATCTGGCCCCAGTAATGAAATTCAAAAAATAGAAATACGACGTCTACTAAGGATTTTCCCTGACAAGATGAAATTCTAGTAATCTTATCCAAGATGCATAGAGCTCAGTGTAAGATGCAGCATGGAGGGCTTTTATGTAGCTCATGGGTTTCTGGCTGAGAGACAAAACCACATCCTTTCCATATGAAGAAAGCCTTGAGGCAGCATCGACAAATATCAGACAACAATTAGAGACAAGAACTGCATCATGTGGTCCCTCCGCCTCACTCGCCAGCGCCGCTGGAGACTACTTCACCAGGATAGCGGGAAATTCCTCCAGCGCAGAGCTTAGTGCCTCCAGTCTCCAGAGCAGGAGTCTGGTCCCCCACCGTCTATAGTCCCCTAACCAGCGTGACGTTAGCATGAAAGCATGGTGGAATTAGCAAGCTAACGTTAGCTAGCTAACTAACCAGCTGAGAAAAATCTAACATTTCAATGCTTCACCTAAACACTCTTGTCACACGAACGAAAGAACATCGCTATGGCCAGATGAGCGATCATTAACACGGATTCAGCAGATGTCGTAATGTGCTGATAGATTCATTTCCAGTCCACAGAAAGGAGAGAACAGGCTTGTGTTGTGCTGTGATTTTAATGCTACACAGTAGTCACGTGAAAAGAAAAAAAACGAGGAAGGGGTTAGACCAAAGGGCTTTATTATTCTTTTATTTCATGACGTAGATCAGTCCCAAACGGTCGACTCAGAATTGGCCTTTTTTTTTTGAAAGAGTAAATGGCGTTTTTAGCCATTTTCAACCATGAAATGCAAATCTTTATACATTTCTTAAGAAACCTAAATGTCAACACCAGCATTGATGTGTTTTATCACAGTACAGTCCTATCCTTTAGTTTACATGTTAATGTGTGCAGTTACTCTTTAAGCAAAGGAAGAGGTGGCAGCAACAGGTGAAGACAAGGAAAGACATCCGAATGCTGAATCACAAAGACGTAAATAAGTGCTTCAAATTGCAGGGATGGAACCGCTTCTTGACTGGAACAGCTTTTTCGGGGACTTTAAGAGAGTATTCTCAAAATAGCCTCTAAAACCGGGCGCATCTCAGTATTGTGATGCTATGGTGGTCTGATAAAATGGCTAAAACGCTTATACACCACTCTTCATTCAAAAATTGAGATTCTACAAATCTTGGAACGATTGTGAATGAATTGAGTTTTAACTTAACGATAATATAGGAGGTGATAAGATGAAGGGCTTCACAGATGAGTCCGAATAAATAGCATACACACAGTATTCTCAACATGCATCATGGCGGGATCAAAATGAGACCATAGAACCAGCGTAGCAGACAGTGATGCCGAGACTTTTAATCTCCCAGCTCTTGCTATGAATACAGATTTGGCCAAAGTAACAGGGCGGCGAGGTCTCTCTCTCCAGATGTAGCCCCGCAACACATTAGCCGTGCAGCGAGCCACGGAGCGCTCGGCTGTTATCAGGGACGAATTTTTAGTTTTGACAGGGAAGACAAGGCTAGTCTGTGGGGCCCCTTTGCTGGAGTGTGATTAGCATTGCAGATGCAGATTTCTGTAGGCGTCAGTTTCAATAAACTCAAGGTCCCCCCCTCCCGCCCGTCTCCAGTGCATGATTAAAATGTAACAGTTGTGCGTGGGAAATTCACAAGAGCAGAATTATTCTCCGACACTCACCGAGCCTATTTTTCGCTCAGGTATATGTTGCGCCGCCTCCTGCGTGCACTCTCTTGCTCCTTCTCTCGAACATAAATACACACAAGGGCTCGACCCACATGGGTTTTTGCGACGGTGGAGCCAAAATCGGCTCAAAGCTGCCAGCAGCTCTTATTTTCTGCATGTATTTGATATCAATAATGAATATGTGAATGTGAAGGAGGACATTGCCTGGAATGAGAGATGCGTGAGTTTCCTCGAGGTGCAGGACAAAGACAGTAATTGGAAGCGTGGAGACAACTATAAAACAGGAGCACTGCATTATCCTACACTAAAGTCACAGTCATGAATATATGCATAGTCAAGATTATAATAATAAACACAACAGTAATCATAACAACTGACACACCTGATGCCATAATAATAACAATAACAATAAGAGCATATTCATGGTTATGTAACAGACAGCCAGCAATGTATTGATCCATTTTTAAAATAAATATGTGATTAATCAAACGGCATCATATCAATTGCAGTGGACAACAATAAGAGGCTGATTCTTAATGAAAGCCTGTAGTATTGGAACCATTAATCACAAAATCAATTTACTGTATTGGTGTCAACCTACTGGACAAACAAACACACACACACACACACACACACACACACACACACACACACACACACACACACACACACACACTTAGGTCACTTACGGGGACATTACATAGACTTGAGGCCTTACTCACTCTATTTTTTTTTAAGCGTTCTTCATTTGCACGTTTATATACTTTAATGCATTGTTGGACATTTTTTTTTTTTGAGTGGCATCAACCTTTTGCAAACCGCTGCGGGACTAATAAAGGATTATCTTATCTTATCTTAACCAAAATCCCATTGATCAGAACTGACTATAAAATATATAATAAATATTAAATATTCTGAATATTAAAAACCTTTACTTATATTGTACAGTAACAGGGAGGATCCAAATTGGGATAAGAAACTTTATCAGTCCTACTCCTTTCAACCTTTCACAATAAAAGCCCTAGTCATTTACAGCACACTGAAACTGTTTACCGGAGGGAACTCTAATTCTCTTAAATTTGCTTAAAGAAAACTAGCTTTCATTAGCTTACCATAAACAACAATTAAACTCGGACCGACTCTCACGCTGCTCTGGATCCTGGTAGTTGTTCCTCCGGCTGCACAAATGTATTTGAACCTTTTCTTGAAAAAGTGCTACAGCAAATCTGCTTTGCTCGTATGAATTGCATGAATCGCATTTTGTCTCGCCCACTGTTTGTAAAGGGCTTTAGGCTGCAGTCAAACTGTTTTGTCTGAGTTGTTATGGCAAAAAAGCCACCCTCCATTGGAAAGTAGAGGAAAGAGAAGCAGGGGGAATTGAGTAAAGAAAATTTAAACAGAAGAAACTTTTGTGAAAAACGCAACGTGATGTCCTGCTGCGTTGGCCAAACACGTAACCACCAATCCAGAGCTGTTAAACTCAGCCATGAGGGTACGAAATATTAATTGACGTGCAGTTGCTTGGTATTACTTGGGCCATTAAGTTACATCTACAACCCTACACCGGTCAGCGTTAGAGCTCGTTAAAATACAGATGGTATAATATTTCGCTAATAGAGGAAGCTAGATATTACTGGCATTTTAAAAGGTCGGTTTATTTCATCAAATTAACTGAGATCACTGCGATTTAGAACTTGGTATATTGTTACAGCTTCTCTCGCACATATTCATCAATTCATTCACATTAAAATGCCACATGGGGCGTCTTAAGAGCACAGTGTCCATGCTGCTCTTTACAGTCTTGACCCACAGCAATTACACATTGCATTAATAACTTATAAGGTTATTTGTTGCCTTAATGTAAGTCAATCCATAGTCTGTCTTGCAGCACAGCACATAATAGAGGAAACAAGCTCCTGTCTGAAAACACCTTTGAGGTGCTAAAAGTCTAAAGTGCCTGTCACTCTTGCAGCTATATTTAAAGATGCTCAGCTCTCAGCAATGTCAAGAGCACATAATGGCGCACATCCTTCCCATTGAGAAATGAGAAGAGGAAAGCAAAAGGCAGGTCTCTGGAGGACACAATCCGGCAAGAGACGCCAGCACAACGGTGTTCTCAGGTTAGCGTGGGCTTCCCTTCCTCTGGCATTGTCACAAACCCAGAGGAAGATCGTTTCCTCAGAAGCCTATTTTTAGATTATTTAAGAGCACGGTCGGTAAAAGGAGCCGGGTGCCCTTTTTTTAAGCAGTACGTTCATTAACACCGTAGTGTACTTTAAGGAAGATATTTTCTCCCCTCAGAATTACAATTTAGTGGCTTTATGCAGGTTCTGTCACTGTTAGCTAACGAGGTGTTCTGGAGTTCTGTTTCTCCCTGGTGGCTAATAAACTGAATATTCAAACAAGTTCACCTTTTCTAAAAAAGGCTTTTTTTTTTGCTAGACCACATATAAGTACCAGTCAAAAGTTTGGACACACCTTCTCATTCAACTACTTTGAAGAATCTAAAATATAAAACATATTCTGGTTTGTTGAGCATTTGTTTGTTTACCACATAATTCCATATGTGTTCCTTCATAGTTTGGTTGTCTTCAATATGAATCTACAATGTAGAAAAAAAAAAAAAAGAAAAAAAAAACATTGAATGAGAAGGTGTGTCCAAACTTTTGACTGGTACTGTATATAATTCTATAATTTTATCCAATATTTCATTAAATTTAACATTAGTTAGAAAGCTACACCAGCGATGGCTTTGTGGTGGCTATATAAGTCATGACCCACCCTACTCTGCCTCTGATTGGCTTACCCTTTTATTCTTACCCTAACCAAGGGTTTATGCCTAACCCACCCAAACAACAATGCCAACTAGCACAAGCCAAACAGAGGCAGGGTTGGGCGGGTCATTACTTCACCATGGTAGGATTTTTCATTTAGTGCCCTGCTGGTTTATTCACACAACTTGTTAGCTGCGTATACGTAACAATAATTATATACATTTCTGGCAAAAAAGCAGTAATTTATTTAACTTCACATACAATTTAATCCCATTACCTTTAAAAGTTAGTTAACCAAATTACTTCTTTTATTTCTTTTATAGAAGTCTCTGTTTGAAAAAACAACATTTATTTTGACATATTTCTCAATGTGTCCAAAAGCAATTTGGTGGTTATTCTGGATTTCATCATTAATGCTACTTTATCATGAAAAAATATCCAATACCTAATACCTGAGCTATGGAAATTGTGAGCGGGAGAAAGGAACTTGGTTGGATTCTGGTTAAGGATGGCAGACATATTATGTGAAAAGACAGGAGATGTTAGGAATTATGCCAAGAGGCAGATTTGATATCATAATGTCAGACTACCTGCAGGCCCTCACCCTCATCTCTTTCCATTTTGGTATTTATTTATTTCAACAGTGAGGCCCGTAACCCTTCATCCCCCAGGAGTTCTGCCCGCATCTGGCCCATATTCTAACATTAGCCTGCACTACCTCTCTCCCACTACCTCCCTCCATCGCTATTACAGCAAATTTACTTTAGATACAGTATAAATAGAATAGAAACGCACAAAAAGAAAATGGATTACACAAAGTGCAGGTAAAAAAAACGAGAGTCCAGAGGGGACACTAAAACAGAAGGAGACCGAAACGAGCAAGGAAAGGTGATAAAGACCTCACACGAATGGATAATAGAGCGGAAACGATGCCAAAAGTCAACAGGGAGGCATTTCGGAATGTCATTTAAAGTGCACGAACGGCACAGCGTAAAATAAAGGGATTCCGATACAGAAATTGAAAGTGAGAGCCGCGGCAGGTGAGTGACGAGCAGGATCTAAATGAGATGTTTCGACTAAAAACAAAGACCCTTCAACTTAGGTCGTCTACGGTCATAAATTCTGAATCTCACTATGATTCAGCACCAACTGCAACTGTATTTACAGCAAGGCTGATATTGATTGTTTTTGACATGTTTTTGGTGTGCTGGATTCTGACGTGTTTTCAGCAGCAATGAAGGTAAATGACACACCACTAGCTATACACCTAAGCATTTCTATCAAGTTAAGAAAAAGGCAACATCTTCAATACAATACTGTCTTAAAACTCCAGTATAAATAGATACCACGCATTCTATTCTTCCTGGCCCGACCACAGTGTAATAAATGACACCAGGTGATAGACCAACACAAATCAAACTGATTTCCTGACATCATATGCGCGGTAATAAAAACAACTGCTGATTGCCTGTCTCGTGTGATAGAAGGGAAGAGACGGTGTGCTGTTGCACATTTCACAACAAATATTGTTCCAATCCAAGACGGTCAATATGGCATTATTCACCTTGGTGACAGGATGCGGGATGGCTTAGCTGGAGAGCCCAGGGGTAGCACAAATAAAAGATTTTAAAAAAGAGCGGACACAAACAGGTTGTTTGCTCAGGATGGGAACAGAGCGGCGCTCCAAGGGAACACCAGCTATACTTTTAGTAAGCAACCTGTCAATACTATTGGCCCCAGCGAGCTGTGGCCTGAATGCACTTACCCCCTCTCCTCATCATTATAAAGCACTTCAAAGAACACAAAGGCCATTAAAAAGCCAGCGCTACAGTGAAACATGGCCCGGGTGTTTCCAGTTGTGGAGCCTGTGGCCGCCCAGCTGTCATGTGGCAGGGACGCCAGCGCTCTGGTTGATCCTCTGTCTGAGAGCACACTCCTTGCCGTGGGGTGCCACGTGGCTGGTCGGCGGCCAAAGCCACAGCTTCCGTGTTTTTATGTGTTTGTTTTTTTTAGGATGACAGCATCGGCGAGGCTGCGTGCTTCTGTGCTGGCGCCACGCCAAGCATCAGAACCGAAGGTAGTCATCTCAATCAGGGTAATTATGATTCAGAATTCTCTGTCTGAGTAATTCTTTTTAGAATTAACAATCTATTTGGTGTTTTTGCATTGGGCACTGGTAGCATAATGTGTGTTATATATATATAGAGGTGTTGTTGAATAGCTACATTTCTCTACCAGCTGCTCAGATACACTAAATGACCTTTAGTGCTGACTGACTGTATCTTCAAAGGACCCCAGGCGAGAAGCAGCATCAAATTGTCCTTGGCATCTGGCATTGTTTTGATTCCCTCTGGTAAAGAGTAAGTGACCGAAGAGTTACTCTGAAAGGTTTATGTCATTACGTAGGTAGAATGTGACTTTCTCCATTGAGTCACACACGGGAAGTGTTTTTTATTGTGTTTCCCAATGTGTCTCCCGGTTAGTGTGACCTGTAATATATTCTATAAAAGTGTTTCACATTTCTGTGCAGAAAAGTTTGCACTGATGTGGGTTGTTTGCCTGAACACATCAGAGTTTCTGGAGACAGCCACGGAGGACTTTTCATCAATAATTTTCACTTTATCTGACTGTGCAGAAAAAAAGTATTTATAGTGTAAGACAGGCAAAGAGGAGGATGACAAAGGAGCAGCAGAAACAATTTAATTCAAATCCCACTCCCTTCCATTGTACGGCAGTGGCAAATCTCAGCAGAAGACATCTCAAAACCTCAGCAAATAAAATGGAAACTGTACCCAATCCATGGTCAGAATAACTGGTAGGTGTGGTCAGTGTAACCACACCCAGCAGTGATGTCATGGTGTACTGATACACACAGGAGCACACTTCTACATCGCTGCAGCTAGAAGAACATTTCCAGGTGATTTTAAAATACTGACATTTAACTAAAATGAACTTAATTGACAGTAATATTGAAAGGTTAATCAGAATAAATAATCAAAACTAAAGCCGTCCTCAGTAATTAAAAGATAAAGCAAAAATACGATGACATGAGATAATGATTAAACATTATATTATTTTCCCACTGAACTATTAATATAAATAGAATAGAGTCTGTTTTTTTTAATGTAAAAAGTACACATATTCCATTAAAGTAAAATCAGCAGTCACCAACAGAATCTAGGTAAATAGGAAGATCTGATCTTTGCAAATGGGATGTTGTAACTCTTGCTGAGTGCAGCATTAATGCAAGCTCTGAGAATTTTTAAGCAATGGCTTGTTTGCCAAAATAAGTGCATTTGCTGTAATGCTGTAGAATTCTTGCCATCCAGCTGGCAAACCCACTGGAACCAATCGAAGCGTCTGACTGTAGAAACCTGCCCTAAAAGCACAAAGTGTAGCCAGATTTCGCAGAACCAATAATGCGGAGCAATCTGAATGTCACACTTTGGAGTGGGTAAGTGAACAGAGAGCGCGGCTGTTGGGACAGTGACAATTTGAAAAGAGAACATCCTGAATGTGTTGCATTTCGCTAATCTTGCAAAATGTGCAAGCAGTCCTCCTCGCCGCGTTTGTCAGCTGCTTTGGGGATTAATTAGCATAGCCGTGTTGGAAATGGATCCACTGCAGAATGAGACTGTCCATTATTTCGAACGCTGTTAGTGAGCCAGAATCACTCTTTCACAGGAAAAAAAAAGACAGCTCAAGCTTCAGGAAACTGATAGAGAGAGATTATTAACAGCACGGTGTTACTTGTGTCTGTAAGGGAAATAGCCCTTGGTTATATTGCATGGCCCTTTCTGTTAAATAAAACAGTGAGCTCATTATACAACTGTTTTTCAAATACTGGTTTTAAGAGAGGATCTATGCAGCAATGTTTTTGCTTTTCTTTTTCTTGGTGTGGAAAATATACTCCAGCGGTCAAATTAAAGATGCTCAATATGAAATTCAGATCATATCTATTGCCTCCACGCAGCTCGCAACATTGCAGTAGCTGAGCGGGTGGCTTGCAGCTAACAGCGCTCACAGTGATGACAAAAGTGTAACAGTGCTGACAGAGCTTACAGTGTTCACCTGAGGAGGATCTGGAGGGTGGGTGCTAGCTGTTTTACATTTTTGATTGATTTAAGGTAATTTTAGGTACTTGTCTTGTTGTAATCCTTATTAATATTAATATTTCCGTTCTGGTTGATTTAGCGACAGCTGTGGTTACTGGTGGAAACGCTAAGAGCATCTTAATAACACGTTCCAAAGTTGCGTTCCAAATTACACGTTTATCAATCACTGGGGGTGAAAAATGTAATGATTTATTACCTTTTCCTATTTGTTTGCCATTTCAGTTGTGATGATGGAAAATGTAATGTCTTATTTGTAAAATGTTATTTATTCTTGCACGCAAATATGATTCCTCTCCAAAAAAAATTATTCCGATTTTCCAGATTATACGTCATTATGATACCATTTGACGGCTATTGTCTTTTGAATTTCGTGCAGAGCGAGCATTGCGTCAATTTCTGTGAATCCCTTGTGCATGTGCATGCCGTTTCAATCCAGTGTGGGAATGGCTACCATATTGTTGTCAATACATTTCATGTATAAAGCAGAATAAATTCCAGCCATAAATGGTATCAATAGTATCATAAAATTGTCCATTACACTCCACCTCTCTGGCAGTTCCAGGCTGCAAGTCCTTGCGTAAAGCAGCCTCTGGTTTCAGCACCACAGATCAATGGACAGCGACAAATGGTAAACTGAGCATGATTATGGATCCCATTGCATTTCTCCCTGAGGCCCGCCATGTGTAGCTGCTTGAGGCAACGACAGTTGGTTAAAGTTAGGCATTGACCGTGAGTAGTTGGGGTCAGGGGTCATGATAGCTCATTGGTCATAGGACCTGAACAAATCGGATTACTGCTAACTCAGCGAGCATGGCCGCCTAGCCAATCCCAGCACTTTAGTGCTATGAAGGCGGGTCATGCCCTCCTCATCAGTAAACAGAATAAGATCTCATCATTATTAGATCATTCTATGGCTGCACTGAATAGTTGGACACTTCGAAGCTTCAATTCGAACATTGACGTTTTAATTATAAATCAACATTTGTATGCTGCACATCTTTTTTTTCTTGTCTATTCATTATGTTTAAAGCCTGTTTTTCTACACAGTTGCAGATAGAGATCACGCTGTCACACTAACATTGCTCGTAACATTTCAAATAACTCAATAAATATATTGGGAAAAAAAAGATGAATACAATAAGTTCCTAAATATATTCACACGTTTTGATCTAATGAAATATTCTGCTTCAGTCCATATTTTTAGCCTTTGAAAAATACAATTTTTAATGCAGGAAACCTCTAATTTATCTTATATGCCAAATCCAACATTTAAAGAGCAATGCGTCAGCTGCAGTCGCACCTGGCTTTAAAGGGCTTTTAAATTGGACATGAAACTCAACACATAATTGGTTTAATTCATGCCCAAAACATACCTAAGATTGATTAAGAGACTAAACTAACCTTACTTTGGGCCCAGATTGTTAGTTGGATTGTCTAACTAGCAAAAGTTAAACGATGCACTTCAGACAATGCTCTATAGATCGTTCAAATAGGTCCCTAGAACTTTAGACAACAATATGTTCATAATTTCAGTGGATAACAGATTTACTAATGCACTCAAAGTTTGAACTACTTAATGAAATTCATGAACTGTGAAGATTATTTTGGACATTGTGGATAACAGCCCCTTCCCTCATCTGTTTGGAGACATAGTTTGCTCAGTAAGTCACCACAGGCTTAATTAGAGGAAGAATGATTGCCAGAGTATTTTACTTAAAAACAATTCAGTTCCTTCACTTAAATTTCCCCGAAGTCTGAGTTTTCACGAGAGGATTGCCTCTTATTACACCCGCAGACACTGGCAGTGTTGCACAATATGCCATTATTCTCTTGTTAAGGGACTCTGCTGTGACAAAGTGTTGTAATTTACCTTTTTGTTTCTTTTAAACACCCTTCCCTACTTCACACTTCATACAGTAAAAGCCTTTGTTTATCTCACAGAATGCCTTTTTACTTCTCCCAGATATATGGCATGATCATAGCAGCATTCAGCTGGGTTGAACATGTCGGTGTAGAACACAGCATTTAATGAAAGAAACACAGAAATGTAATAAAGAGAGAAAAAGTCGCTGCACAGAAAAAAGTAAGCATCTTTTCCTCTATTCAAAATATTTTTGGCAGCATTGCATTGTGGTCCATTTACTCTAATTACCAATAGAAATGGAGATATCCGTATACTAACCTAAGCCAATCACCAATGGCTTGTTGAGCCACAAAAGCTTGAAGGAAATTAATTAGGCAATTTGTTGCTGATGGCTCTCTGAAAAGTACGAATACTATTTCTGTGAGCAACTAAGTGGTTGTAATGGTTCCGGCCATTCATCAGTTTTAATGGGTCATTAAAGGAGAGGGAACTAGCAGAGTGCACTCAGCATTCCCACATGGACAGGACCTTGATCACATGGCTTTGCAACAATCAGATAATATTTTTTCAAAGCCGCTCATGTCTCTCAAATCAATATCTCTTCATGTGTTATTTACACGCTTTCCATCCCCAAAATGTTGCTTAGAATTCTGGTTGTCCAAAGATTCTTGTATAGTTGGGTTTTTTTTGCCACAGGGCAGCATGATAATGAGGACAATCACTGTTCATCACCGTTGTCAGGGATGTAATCGGAAACCTCATTTTTTAGATTGAAAACATATGTTTTGATACCGAAACCGAAAAAAAAAAATTCCAGTTAGTAAAAATATGACATGTTAACAACTGAAAAAATAAATAAAAATCTGAATACTATTAGGTACAGATCTTTTTTTTGGTCATATCTGACAGGTGCTCTATTATATTCCAATATTTCATATCCTTGGTCAGTTTGTTCCTCACGACTTCATAACATTCTTGTAGGTTTCTTTTCTAATTAGTGTTTTTAAATAATAATTTTAAACACAAATGTATGTGGTGACTTGACTTTCTGTTTTAATAAGTGATTTTAGATAATTATTTAAAATACCTATGTATTGTTGACCTGCTGGACACAAGTCAAAAGCTCCATATGATTCAGTTTTAATAGATAGAAAAAAAAGAATAGACAGATAAATGATTTGCTGTGTGTCCTTAATTTATCACACAGTATCGGGGGGGAATTTAACCTCAGATGCAGCAGACACACATTTCCTTGTGGGCTCTGTCTGTTTTCCTTTTACACAATATGCAAATGAACTGTAACTTTGCTAAAATAATAATCCTCTGTTTTTTCTTTTTTCTTTTCTTCAGACGACATTAATTACATAACTAACTAGAGAGCATCTTGCAAATCTGATCACACCAGCCACAACACCAAATCTGTGCGGAGACAGATTCACAAGGTTAAAGCAATACGCTGCCGTGGCTGGTAGCAATGTTTTGAGAAGAAATACGTGTCTTATAGTAGTTTACTCATGGGATCCCCGGGGAACCCAATCGGTGGTCCTTGTTTGTTAAATAGGTTGGTAGGACGAGGCTTAAGCAACAGGAGGGAGTATAATGGGATAAAAGTCCATCGCCCAACTTTCCTAACTACTAA
The DNA here is from genome assembly GCF_027596085.1 of Anoplopoma fimbria. NCBI lineage: Eukaryota > Metazoa > Chordata > Actinopteri > Perciformes > Anoplopomatidae > Anoplopoma > Anoplopoma fimbria. The sequence goes on from NC_072463.1 coordinate 15,938,024, forward strand.
AGTGAAGGACAAAAAGAAGAGGCACAATCAGAATTCCACTGCAGTCTTCTTCTTGCCTTAGATCACCTTTACAGTGATCCGACTTGGGCCCGAGGAGAAAAAAATAAAAAGGGTGGAATCCATTGCTTGGACATGTCTCTGGTAGCCGGAGCAGCTGCCACTATTTACTCTGCAGCTCTGTGTTCCGTTGATAGAAAATAGATGAGGTGCTAATTGATGCGTGCCACCAGTAGACCTCCATCCTGTGTGAGACAGGGGCTCTGCTACAGAGGCCCCTTTGTCCTCAGCTCCTCTGTATCGATTTCCTGGCATATGCTTGGACTTCTGGAATGGTACAATTTGTAGGAATCACGATACAGACACACGGAGTCTGCAGGAAAACGCGTGGCTTTGCTTTGCCGCAGAAAAAAGATTTATTTTGTGCTACTTTCTCAACTGGATGGTCTTTAAACTAGCTCCCCTAGGAGATTTGCGTTTTAGGATGCCAGTCGTTTTGATGCCTACATGAGGGAAATACTGTTTAAACATATAATAGGAGCTCTATCCAAACCACACTTCCTTCGAGCAGAAACAGAACTAACTCGAGTCATTGTGCAGTGGAAGGATTCTTCCCCCCCCCTCCCCTCGCTTACTCACAAGGCTTTTCAAGTGGATATCAGACTGTGCATAATATTTTGGAATATTCATGCATGCATGTGAATGTGTGTTAGCCTGGCATTTCAGTGCGTTTAAGCACATTTAAGTGGTCCAGACCCGCTTTGTTCCCAAAAGGGTTCAGTCTCTGGCTATGTTTGCGGGCAGCCAATTATGCAGCAGATGTAAAAGGTAGGTAATATCCTGTGGAAGTATCCAGTAAGCACACACACACACACACACACACACACACACACACACACACACACACACACACACACACACACACACACACACACACACACACACACACACATTAATTTGATGCTGTTGCATTAATTCTTTGGAACGGCATTCTGGCGTAAACAAATCACAGGAGAAGAGCTTCTCAGTCCCAGCGAGCCTCAGGCTTCTGTCACAGTTGTAGTTAGAAATCCACAAACAGTAGATTGCAGTCAGTGCTTTTATTGTGCCGACATTTCACCTAAAGAACAGACACATTAGGGGATCTGAGTAATTACTGATCTTTGCCGCGGAACAGAACTAAATGCTGGTCGGACTGAGCATGCTGATCTTATGAGAAATGAGTTCCTATTTGAAATAGTGCTCAAACAATGCAATGAATCGATCAGTTGATTAAACTCATTTATCAGGCAAAAATGTGAAACGTTTTCCAACTTATTAGATGCCAGCCTTTGGTGTGTTCTTCTAGAGTTCTTCTACAGTAACTCTTGGTCAGTTACGTGCAGAGAGTCATACATCATATCATACATTACTTCTGTGTACTGTTTCCTCTCGTTAGAGCTAACCCGATCTTCTTTTTAGTTTTAAGGTTTCCTTGGTTAGATTTAAGTAACAGAATTACTTGTTTAGGTTTAGAAAAACATTGGGGTTTTGATTAAAATACGTGCGTTGGTTATGTTAGATAACTATGTTTGTTTCATCCCTGGCATTACTAAAGTATGGAAGTAAAATAAATGGAGGTAAAATAAGTCAGTCGTTGACTTGGTCTAGTCTAGGACACAAATCCTTTTTGACAATTTTATTGGCTTATTGATATTATTACTATTTGTTAGTTTAAGTATCTGCTATGCGTACAGACAATTCATGACTTTGCACTTGTTCGTTCAGACAGAAAGTGAACCCTGCTTCCTTTCTCACTTTGACACACTGGCAAATCTCTGCAAGAAGTGGGCATGATTATCTGTTTCGGAAAATTTACATTTTTATTTAGTCGTTTGTATAAAGCTGCAAGAGAGGAACTATTCCAGTGGCATTCATTTTCCCCAAGAAAACATTAAGTGACTCACAGTTGGAGCAGATCTTCTACGGTTTGGATCGACTCTGCTGGTGGAATCATCAGTCCTTATGATTAACAACCACATTAGAGAATATGAAAATACAAGTCTGTGCATGTGAAAACTTCAGAGAAGTTAGCTCCGGCTCCAACGGTGCATTTCGACAAGAAACATCCAAATACTGAGCTGAAGATTCTGTCACGTGTACACTGCCCCCTAACGCCTCCAAAGATTATTGTGAGGACAATTTCGTTTTTATTTTTTGGGTAAATTCTTGGGGATTTTAGCAACGGAAGATTGCGTTTCGTTGTGAGCCGACGAAGAGTTTGGATTCACACCTGGTATATAAAGGCTTTGTCTCCATAGCAACCGGAGCTGAGGCGCATGGGTATCTTTGTATTTAGACCCATCCCAAAATACGAGAAATTATGTTTATCAGAAGCAATAACCAAAAACCTGCATGATTTTGACATTAGTCAGGTAGGTCAAGTTGTGCGTTTCTACGTTCGGTAACATTGAGAATATTTAAAGAAAAATATACGGGTATATGATTGAGTGTTATAACAAACATGGCAAACGGAACCATCTAGAGGTAATCTAAGAAGTAATCATCTCGCAAAATACCTAAATGATAAAACGGATTTGTTTTTTGTTTACTGGCTAGGGAACGAAGCTTTTAAGCTTGTTGGAGTGAAATGTGTTTCTGTCTAGCCATGGCCGGATTAACCTGTTTGGGGGCCCTCGGGGCAAAAATGTTTTGTTCAAACCTTCCGTCCCCATCAATAACAGAACACAACCAACTCCTGATGGAGGACGGTCTGTACTTTTCTGTGTGTCAGTCAACTTGAGGCAATACGATTCAACACAACAAAGAAAGGGCCCCACAAGATTAGGAAGGACCCACTTTTCGTTTGATATTTTATTGTTTTAATCAGTGCAAAATCCCAAACTAATTGTCGAACTGAGTCAAGTTCCGTAGAAAGAGATGTAACACAGTGAAGCAGGAGTTTTTTGGGAGTAGAGTAAGTAGAGGGATTATTTACTGACAAAACCGTGAAGCTTCATCTGAGCCCACCTGTTGCTCAAGCGGCCTTTTGACAACGCCGCCATGCAAACATTGTCCATGCTGAGCGCAGCGCCAGACTCTGTCAGACACAAAGGGGTGTGATGAGAGCGACTCTTTCCCCCTGACTACAGCGTCACCTTTGCTGTCGCGGCCGACTTGAATCCGTTTGGTGCCGGAGTGAATCCTCGGGAGTGACGGTGGCGATTGCTAATCCGTCAGAATGATTTGGTGACAGGCGAAAGTGCTAATCCCCCCCGTGTTATTCAGTGCCAGTGCGACGCGCCTAATCCCTCGCTGAGGGTCGGATGTTAAAAAAAAAAAAAAAAAAAGAGATGACGCCGACTAAAAGGGCTCTCTAGGAAAAAAGGGACGTTCACGCCAACAGCGCACACTGGTATTAACAATGCCAATATTTACTGTCGCTATGTGTATTGTGTCATGAGTATGTTTTGATTCTGAGCCAAAAACGTGTTCCTGTGGTGATTGGCAGCAGAGGGAAAATAAATCTTGTTCCTCAGGCGAATAAAAATCATTTAAAAACCTTCAGGGGAAGCTTCTTCAACCTGTTTTAGGGTAAAAAAATAAGTTTTTTCAGTGGAGAAATTGACATTTTTTTGGAATATATCAGGTTTGAGTGAGCCTAACATTTAACTGTCCAGATTTTCCGTTCACAAAATGTTACATTTAAAACTGTGGTTACTGAAAATAAGCCGTGGATGCCAAGTGATGCTGCTCCAGCCTATTTCTCTCACCCCCTTCCTAAACACAAACTGATCTGAAGCCAGTGAGAACATATTGCGGCTTTGGCACGAAACGTCCATACAAGTTCAAACATCTGTCTGTAAAAAAACCAGCTGCTCCAGAGAACTGCCCGGCATTACGGCTTTCATCAGATAATAATTGGTAACGGGCAAAATTACTTCCGAGAAATGTAGAGCCGAATACGGAGAAAATAGCAGGTCCCACGCTGACATAGTTTGTAAGTGGAGGAGACTTTCCAGGGAATGAGAGGAGAGCAATTTCTAAGAGAAAGAAATTTGTAATGAGAGCATTTTATGAACGCAAATCCCTTTGCGGCTAATAGGAAGTGAGTGACTTTTAAAGCTGGTATTAATTATACGAGCTGTCAGGAGCATCTTGCTTTAGTGTCCGATACCTTATGTCTGCCAGTTGAAGTCATTTATTTTTCAAGAGGAAATGATGGAAATGCATGCAGTGACCCAGAGGTAGTGTACAGAAAAGCACTGCATATGAATTGAAAACTTTTGTTCAAACTGCACGAGGTAATCACTAAATTGGTAGCGCTCTGACGCACATAGAGTATTGTAAACTGTGGGCCTCTTATTCACAGAGATGAATCATCTTCTCTGACTGAATGAGGTGCCTGAAGCTGGGCGGGAATGAAGCCGAGAGATTTGACAAAAAAAGGTCAAAAAAATATCTTTTGATTGTATGGCATGCATGTAAAAAGAGACACAATTACAAGAATAGTTTGACATTTTGGGACATAAGCTTATTTATTTGCTTGCCAAGAGAAAGGTGATAAGATCGATGCCACTCTCTGTCTGGTAATCCCATAAAGCCTGACACGTTTGTTTAAAAAAACATGAATTTGTATTTTATTTATGTGTTTATTTAGTAATCATTTTTAACATTATTTTAAATATACTGTATATGATATATGTATGTGTATATACTATAATAATATTATATTCCTATTATACATGTATGCAGATACACGTGTTTTATTTATTTTTGTTTATGTATTTAATTAAATTCATTTCTAGCTTTTTTGTAATAGCATATCTTAGTGTATTACTATGTATATGATATTATGACTATCACTTTCTTACAATCTCCAAGAATATCTGACATTGGCTAAAATGTCTTTTTCTTTTTTTTTTTTTTTTTTTACTAGTTACTAATACACATAAAAACATGTATCTACTTTGACTCAGGCTTTTGCACCTAATTTTAATTTATTGTATATTTTCTACTTATTCCTTAATCTCCTCTACCTATTGAATCTGCTTAACAGCAGTGAACTAATGGCAGATTGTATAAAATAGGTTAATTATTGATCTTATCCATGGGATCACAGAAACTCATGTATGTCAACTATGATTCGAGCGGCAGTGGGTTAAATATGAAGCTCCAGCCAGCAGCTACGCTTAGCTTAAACCCTGACAGCAGGGTGAAACAGCTAGCTTGGACCTATAGAGATCACCAATTAACCCGTTAGATCTCGTTTATTTAATCCCTACAAAATAGAGGCATAAAAACAACAAATTGTGGTTTCACAGGGGATTACCAGCAGGACCATTTCTTGGCTGGGAGTCTCGGCTGGCTGCCAGGGCAACCTCTCAGTAACAACACGACTTATTTAAGCAAACAAGACATGACGCGTTCATTTGTGAGCTTGAGATATACTGTTAGAAGGATTTTTCTTTTACCTTTGGACATAGCCAGGCTAGCTGTTTCTCTCAGTCGTCATGCTAAGCTAAGCTACCTGCATACAGCGAGTAAGACGGGTTGCTCCGTTTATTCACATTGTAATGCTATGATGGGTTAAACCTGATTCTTTTGATATATACCATCTGTAAAACGCTATTGCATCACAACTGCGTATCTCTCCCAGTGATTGAATCCAGCTGTTTGTATTGACTCCTATCAAAGCATCAGTTCCCATGAACACAACCCAGACACGAGACGCAGGAAGCCATTAATGTTTTCTCCTCTCGAAATAAATAAAAAATGCCTTATTTATGAGGTTCCTGGCTCTTTTCAAACGAGAGCACTTTCCATTCTTCCCATTTCCTCCGAGATCAAGAGACGCGTCTGTTGAATGTTAAAATCATGGACGGGCTCTAATCAATACTTGGGATCGATGTGGGCAACATATAATTGCAACAGGCCCCTACTCGGACAGTACAAATGCCTCCCCTGAGTTTTGTGGGGAACACAATGACAACAAGAGACCGTCTAACATCCGTGCGCTCCTTTTCCTTCTCCTTTTTCTTTCTTTGAATAGATGTGTTAACACTTGACCTTTTCAAGTGGCGCCGCGCTTTTTTGCCGTTGTGGTTTTGGCATCGTGTGGAATTGAAAGCGACTTGAAAATGTAAAGCCACGGGAGTTCATTCACCTACCGGGGAAGAGGAAATCATGTGTTTCATTGTGTGTAGATTTTCTCCCTTTAAAGTTAAAACCTTGTATGTGGGCTATTTTTGGTGTTTTTTAATAAGTTTGTTAGGATTTCACACGAGCTTAACTGGAGATAATCCTCACCCCTGCCCCAGCTGCAGCGAGCCTCGGATGGCGCTCCCACAAAATGCAGGAACTTGGAACTGAACGATAAAGCACTTTTGAAACGCATTACATTGAACTTGTTTGCAGAAGATAACATTATTAGAATGGTTGCAGCTTTAATATGCTAAGACTCGTTTTGGTGAATGGGGAAGAGGCCTGTGAATTAGTGGTGGTACACATACACCATGAAAAATGGATGAGCTCTACCTCCCGAGACTAAAATTAGACAGGAACCTAATATGCTGAGTGTCCTTCAAGTAACACTGTGATTTATAAGCAACAACAAGAGACAGGGTGAGAAAAAAAAATCTACCATTCCACAAAACACTCGCCACGATAGGTTGAGAAACATAATGCCAGTAGACACAGCGTGGAAATCAGATTATCTCTTTTGGAGGAAACCTAAGCAGCCATTGAAATGAAGCAATGGCGTCTTTTCAAGCAATCACTTCACACAATGTGATGACATGACTGTCCTTCAGTGACTACGCTGCTGAGGAAGAATATAAAGGATAAGCGTACAATGTAGGATGAATATTGATCGAAAATATCCTGTACCGTCGGCCACAGATTTGAGCGTCTGCATGTTGATGGTTAAAGGGGAATACATTTCAAGTGGAAACGTTTGGCAAGCAGCTAATAGATAGGTACTTAAATAGTTCATTAATTAATGAATAGGGACCTAAATGGGCGTTTTATTTTTTGGTGCTTTAGCTTCTGGAAGAAGCATCTATATCAAATGCCAGTAATTAATTGCTTACTAACATTTAAAAGTGCAGCCTTAATGGCTTATTAATATATCAATTAAAGCTCTTTTATTCATTGCTGTAAATGGGTGACTACTAATTACTACCCTGAAGCTCCTCTGAAGTTTTTGTTGTGGCTGAAAGCAGGAAGTAATTGCTCTCTGTCATTCAGGTATATAGGTATCCGTTAAATCCAAATTCTTTATGGTTTTATTCAGACATGGCATGATCGTTTAAAGGGAACCAGGCAGATTTTTTTTTAATTCAAACATTCTATTCCTAATGGTCTAAGACAGTCTAAAATATTAGATAACACAACAGCTCTCTCCCAAATCCAACAACAAGACTTCTAAAACTTGAATTTGTGATGTCATCTGGTATAAAGTCAAACATTTTACAGTAAGTTTCATTACCACATCAGATAAAGCTCATTTGTGTGTTCAAAAAAAGGAAAAAACTAAATCAGTCCCCAATTCATTGTCTAGGGAGCAGCTCCAGACTTTACAACTGATGACATCACAATTTTGAGACTTCAAGTTTGACTGAACTTCCATAGGCCATGGAGATTACATATTGGAATTCTTCATTTAGGTGGTGCTTAGAAATAATTGCGAGATAACTTGTATACTAAGTGCGTGCTTTCTGCTCTCCAAAAGGCTGCATCAGCGATGGGTCTAAACATATTTTGCTGCTGAAGCGTTTGTTAATGACCGACGTGAGCATAAGATGACAAGACATTAATCTTAATTGGTTTTTGGGGGCCACTTGGGTGATTTGCGTCAGTGATTGCGTCTAACTGTAAGTCCAATAGTCGCTCTCCTATTAGCTCAGCTGTGATCTCCACCAGGGCCTGAGGGAAATACGCGTCTCTTTAGCTGTGAGATGCTTCACTGGGTTCACTAGCTTGTTGCTAACGTCTTACATTTGATGCTGAGTGAGATTCGGGGGATAATTATTGGTCACCTGTCACTTGAGACATAGTTGATTAAGTAGTTTGATTCATTGTTAGTCTGACAGTGTTAGACATGTTTAAAGTGTCTCGGAAATGGACCGAGCTAGTGAGGTTGCCATCCCAGCCTTTACATAAAAAACATCATATCTATATAACGCAGCCTGCAAACACAGGACATGCAACCAGGAGACTGTGGTCTGAAACCAGTATCCCGAATTACTTATTTTCTTTGTAATTAGTGACGTGAATTAGTGACGTGAACGTGTTCTCTTGTTTCGTTGTTTCTGAACGTTCCGAACAAACTTATTTTAAGCCAAACCAGGATGTTTTTCCTAAACCTGACTATGTAGTATTGTTGCAAAACATAACTTTAGAGTTACGACATGGCACTTTTCACAACGTTTACCCCGTGGCATAAAAAGAAACGTGAAAAGAATAGAAGGTGTTGTAATGAAATGAATAAATGTTGGTAATTCTGTGCTACTTATACACCTCCCTCTGAGATTGGGTTGATGTAACAGGAAGCATGTCTGAAAGGGGCTTCAATTTGAATTTAAAAGTGACTGAGTGTCAGAGTGTTTGTGCTCCTTCTTTCACCTCTGAAGGCGGTAGTTTAGAGGCGCTACCCCATCACTCCCTCCGTCCCTCAGTATGAGCAAACACCGACTAAGTATTAACTGGACTTTTCTAAATCCAGAGACTGCAGGGTAAAGCAACATCCCTTGTGGCTCTGCGGCACAGCAGACGTACAACAAGACACATGGCGGAAGACAGGATACGCTGTTGATGGCTCAACAAGGCAGCCGCTTCAGAGGAAACAGGGCCAGCGGTGCGGAAAGGAGCTGCTTAATTGGCAGAGTTTGAATGCACAAGCACTAATTAGCCGCGAGGAGCACAGTTCGACATCCGATTCCCAACAGCATCCGGAACGCCGCGCTGACATTTTGCACTCTGCAGGGTGGTCAGTGGGTGTGCAGACTCCCCAGAATAGAAAATGCATTAGGCTTGTTAGCTTGTTAGATTTGTTGTGAATGCACAATGAATTATTATTCATCTGAGCCCGGTCTACGATGACGATACAAAATATAAGAGATTGCTTTTTGCACAATCCGCATTTGTCTCAAAGCTTGAAAGTCTGCTTCTGCTCCTCTGCATCTCGTCAGACAACTGGATGAATAGAACATGCATATCTCATGTTTTGTTAATTCAATGTATCACAATAAGCCACCCCCCCCCCCCCTTTGAATCAGCGTCAGATTACATGTAAAACACCGTTAGCGGGCCTTAAACACAATTTGCACATTTGTTTGTGCGTCAAACGCACAGAAGCTTTAAAAAAAAAGGATGATCGGTTTAACGACGCGTCCTTTCCGGTCAATCATGCGGAGTATGTCATGTTATGTGCTCACACTGCGGCAATAACCGCCTACATGTGAACCCTTTCATGTGAAATAATTCCGTTACTTATGCCCGCTATTATATCTGGAAATTAGCAAAGCATGCCCATGTTTAATATTTCAAGGGAAAACAGCATGATGAATGAATACTGTGCACGGTCTACGACTCCACTGATCCAAAGTGACAAATGAAAACTTAAAAGCAAATACATACTTATTATTCTTTTTTTGGGGGAATCGAAATGTGCATTAAACTTCTTTGCAGCGGTTGTACTGGATAAGATTAATGTTGAGGAAAACAGCAATGGCTTCCTTCCGAGGAGTTGGGTGTTGAATAAGTGAATTCAAAGCTTGTTTGTGAGGCGCTGCAAGGAGGAGGAGAGAGGATTTATAGTGGAGATTATTATGCACGGTCACCACTAAAGCCACCCATGCCTTTAATGCTGTACACCTAACCACACACGCATATTGGGATAACTGGGCTAATAGCATTAGCCTAAAGTCACGGTACTGCAGACGACACGTCTCACAGAGATGCAACACAAAGCGTTGATTAAATGGACACCTGAGGGCGAGGCACACATTCTGTCAATACAGGTCATTATTAATTCATAAATAATTTTGAGGCGATCAATACTGCAATTTGGAGTACTTTTAAAAACAAATTGGCACAGTCCAATTAAGTCCTTCTCAGTGCAAAAAAAAAGCATTTGCTCTGCTCCTGTATAAAAAAATAAATTAAAAAAAAGACGTAGATCTGGAAAGTGGTGTGATAATGAACGGGGCGTTATTGGTGCCCGTCATGTCGGATTAAAATCAACATGAGTGTTGCTGCAGTGTTACGAAGATCTCCACGAAGAGCTGGAATCACTTTCTCCAGCTTTACTTGGTTATATTCACATTAGAAATCCCAGTCAACTCAAGCAAACAAGAGGTTTTATGTAATCTGGTAAGCGTGGCTTTCCTCGTTTCTTCATGTTTTTGCCTTTATCTCTCTTTATTCCTCCCTTTTCTCTCTCTCTCCTGCTCTCACTCTCACAGTGACTCATGCATCACCCTACAGCTCCTTTTTCGGCTGTCAGATTTTCTACAGTTTCACTGACTCTAATCCAATTCAGAAGCAAATCCCAAAACGCCCAACCCTGTAGGCTGCCCTTCTCAATGACCCCCCTTGCCATTACCATTTACCTAGAATTCTGTGGGATCTTGTGTGTTTTCCATCTTGCCTATGACACGGTTGGTTCCAAGTGTTTCCAAAAGATATGGCTGGGCTCAAAGGGAGTCAAGAAATTGCCGCTACAGTACTGTATGTGTGCCACCGAGGTCAGCTTGGGTCAGCCTATCAGAGACATAGCTGTGTGTAAGCCAATTGGAGTGTAGAGTCATAAGCCAATTTTGTGCCATAGATAATTCCAAGTTTGTAAAATTGTATTTTAACTTCTATTAATAATTATAATCGTGTTATCACCTTACAAAGTCAGGTTAGCAAACAGCTTATCTAGTCATCCAACAGACATGGAGCAACATTTGGAGTTGCATATTCACTTTTTATCTAGTTCTGTTTTGGTCTGTAGTGGGGGAAATATGGTCGCTACATTCTCCACTATTGTTTGAGGACTACCCATGGTTCAGAAGACCCATTATTCCAAAGCCCCAATAGTCCAGAAATTGTCCCATTTGACCCAAAGCTGATTTGTCAGATTATCGGTTACCGGTTATCCCAAAAACGACCGCCCATTGTTCCGAAGTTACACACTCTCCCTGCAACAAACAGCTTATTATTATTTTTTTCCAACTGGCGAAGGCATGATGCACCACTCTGCTCTGATTACTTAACGGGCTTCTGGACAAATGAGCTTTCGGTCCAATGGGACATTTTCAGTCTATTGCGGTTCCAGAAAAATAGGTGGTGAAGACAATGGCATAGCACCTTATGTTCACCAGCTAAAGTTAACCGCTAGCTTTTTCTGTCTTGGGATGAAAGAACCAAAGCAATGAGCTAACAGACACAAAAAAATGGTTCCTTGGCACTGAGGGGAACTGCAGAGTTATACGATAATTACCACTAATTATCACTTGTGATAATGATCACTATGAGCAACACATGACACATTTTCTTCAATGCTAATATAAAAACATTGGTGCAGCTCTAAAAGGTCAGTTTAATTATCTTCTAATGTGCCACTAGATGTGATACTGTGGTTTAATGGACTGCCAATCAATGAGATCACAGAGTACAATGCTGGAATCCTTAAAAATGTTATTTTTAATTGTTCCATAAAGTGTTCCTTAAATGTGTGACCAAATTACCAATGTACCCAACAGCTCCCTTGTCTTTCTCCTTACTCCTACCATGTTGGAAGGGATTCTTATTTCCTTCTGCCTTGCACTCCTTCCACCACCTGTCATTGCCAGAAAGTCGTAAAAGCTTTATTTTCACAGTATTTAGCTGGAAATACAGAGGCCTTGTTAAAACAAGCGACTAAATCTCCTGCTAACTACGACAGTTGCCACCAAATGAAAAAGGAAAATATCAGCTTCAGAAGCCACCATTCTTTTCACTTATTTCTTTTTATCCTAGCAGTGTTTGAACAAGTGGTTTTCTAAAAAAAAAAAAAGGGATTTGCTTTGAAACGACTTTCTGCCATTTAGACTTGTAGCATCACATACTATTATATCGTATTACATGTCTTTAAGGCAAACAACTGAAAACAAAAAGCAGTTGTATGCCAGATATGGATTTAGGACATCAAACAGACTGCTGGTCTTCAGCAGAATCAAAGCTTTTAAGGTAATGCACTTTAACAACTGCTGAAATGGTATTTTAATGTACAATCTTTATCTTTTCAGTTTATGCACTGTGAAACCTGGGTCTGGACAGATTTAGATTTTTGATATTTACTGTAAATATGTTGTTTTTTAGGAAGATTACGTTTTTAAAATTCATATTTTAAAATACATTTACAGTTATTCCAGTACTTCATTCTTTTCAGTGGCCTATCAGGGATGCCGAACATTCTTCTCAGGTTTAACTCCAGAGAAAGCATAAAACAGTCCAACATAATAATAGCCATTTTAATCATGAGCTTAAATAACTTACAAGGCCGTAGTGTTTTTCAGCACTGCATGCTGTCTGACACACAACTCTCCGACAAGAACACCAGAGCAGTTCCCCACTGCAGCAACAGACAACTGGACTGTAATTATTAAACAGAGAGCCAGAGAGGAACAGGGGCTGACGGGCAAAGGCAGACAGATAAATACACAAAGGCAGAAGCGGGCTGGTGGATGGATAATAAGGTAGACAGACAGAGATAGTTACCGGAGCACCAGATGGATGGGCAACAAGACAGGTCGACAAATAGCAAGGCGGCCAGAATGACAGATTGGAAACACCTTAAACTAGGCTCGGCTATAGCAATGAAACTGAATCTTCTAGGAATGTATTCAATTTGTATGTCCTCTCAACCCGAGGACCAAAGGAATATGAAGAGAAAAAATGTCGCCCTCCTTACTCTATATCTTCCTTTTTTCATTAATGTGATTGGCAGACTACATAGAGCGGATGGTAGTAAGGGTTTGTAGTTGCTGTGGCAACGGCCTGCTCTTTGTTAAAGGCTACATTCCTGGCATCTGATGTTTCTGCTCTGCGATCGATAGAAAACCCAGCCTGCGGGGACTGATGAACGGACTGGGGCTTTTGCCAGGCCAGGCAGGACCGGCGAGAGAGAGAGAGAGAGAGAGAGAGAGAGAGAAAGAGAGAGAAGGGAGTTAGGTGGAAGATGTGCGAACAGGAGGACGGAGAGATAAAACAGTGGTAGGAAGAAAGAGGGGAGATATGGAGATGCGAGCGATGCAGCTGCTGAGCCGGGCGAAGGGGTGAGTGCTGTAGGAAAGAGTGAGTGTGTGTTTGTGTGTGTGTGTGTGTGTGTGTGTGTGTGTTTGTTTGTGTGTGCTCTCCGACACCTTCTGCCTCATCTCGCCTATTTTCTGAATGTCACTCACTTCACTATCAAAGTAAGGTGTGTGTGTGTGTGTGTCTGTCCGTGTGCTCATCATCCACTCACCTTTTGCTGGATTCTGCTTTGTGGTGATTGACAGAGATCTGCGAGCAGCGCTTAAGCCTTTTCTAAAGCCACCTTTCATATTTCTAGCATGTTTCTTTGCCTTTTTTCCGACGTGCGCTCAAAACATCCAGCGCTCACAGATGTGCGTGACGTTTTGCACACCTAATTGGCAAAGATAGCCACGAGCAGAATGCAGATACGACTGGTAATGAGGCAATTATGGTCAGCCTCGCTGTCTACATAGCCATCTGCCAATTCAACAACCTGTGGCTGCTGGAAGGGGTTTTTTCTGTCAAGGGCTGTGTCTTTCCAAGCTGCGAGGAGGCATGGCTCTTAGAGAGCATAATGTTTAACAGTTTGAACTATGCTTCCTTCCCCTCATTACCCTGCCGTTATCCTGTAGAAACCCCTGTGCATGCATGTGAGGGCTATGAACCGGAGCCACATGTCACTGAGGAAATGAACAAAATGTAAAAGAAAAAACAAATCAAAAGCAAATCAAAAACAACAATCACACATATTTCAAGAACCGTTGCAAACTTCACAGATTAAAGATTTTATTTTGATATATTGGTTTCCACAGGTTAAGTGCAGTGCTGCTATGCAAACCAGAAAGTGCTGCCATACCAATATGGTCTCATGATCTGAGACTAAGTGTGCTACAGAGACGAGCAGGGCGACTGCAGTGATGTTACTCTGCCATACTGTATAAACATATAAACGTCAAGCGCCTGTATCGTGAGATACCACTTTACCGATTGCTTCGGAAAAGCCGGGTCATTTCAGGGATAAATGTAACGCAGCAGAATACAAGAAATACAGAATACATAGAAGCAGCTACTTGCAGTAACAAGCAGTGAACTAACAGAGCAATTGAGCAATGACGCAAATAGAAACTGTTGTGGGGATTATGCAAATGTATGCATCTGTTATTTTTTACAGCTGTTGTGCCCATTGCTTGCTTTTTTGTTGGTTATTAAACAGGAGATTTACACATTATCTACACAAACATCATGTTTTAAACATATAAACAAAAAATATAGAAACGATGAGGCAGTAACTCCGTAGATTCACTTGTAGAAGCAAACATAAGCTCCCATTTCATTTCCTGTTTAGTTTGTCTCTTAGTTTGAACACCACCCGACCCTCTCAGACACAGACTGTGTCGTTGATGCAAGCTACACAGTCACACACATGCAGCAACACCAAACCCACATGGGCATTTTGCCTCGCTGCACTCTAACATGGGTCATTTCTCGCCGTCGGGCTGAAACATCTTCCATCCTCGTGAAACATCCAACAGTTAGCCTGCAACCTTTTGTGCTAACACAGTTGATGAACGTTCACATTTCCACAAAGCTGATATTTCTCTTGCTGCGTCTTGCCCTGCTTCGAGTTTAACTCTGTTTTATCCACCTTGCCAAGGAAAGCGACAGTTAATTAAAGGGAGAAAAGACTTGGCAGTTTAAAGAGACATGAAGTGTAAAAGGTTGAAAATGTAAAAGAGGCGGGGGAAGGAGGGGAAACTATTCTGAGTCGAGTTGAGTATTCTAACACATTTCTTGTTTGTGTACTGTGTCTTGCAGGGCTTGTTCGTGATGGTGCCCTGTATGGACAAGAAGCTGTGCCATGACAGAGGGCAACGTGGGTAAAAGAGACATGCGACACCCGGTCCTGAACCACTGCCACCTCTTCTTGGGCGGGGCCTTGCTGCTTCTCCTGGCCAGCCCGACCCTGAGCTGCCCCGCCCGCTGTGAGTGCTCCGCTCAAAGCAAGTCGGTCAGCTGCCACCGCAAGCGCCTGCCCACCATCCCCGAAGGCATTCCCATCGAGACGCGCGTCCTGGACCTCAGCAAGAACAAGCTACGCATCATCACGCCGGACAACTTCTCCTCGTTCCAGCAGCTGGAGGACCTGGACCTCAGCGACAACCTCATCAGCGTAGTGGAGCCCGGCTCGTTCCGCTCTCAGCTCGCCCTCCGCGTGCTCAACTTTCGCAGCAACCTGCTCCAGCTGGTTCCCGCCGGCGTGCTGTCGGGCCTGACCAACCTCACCCGCCTCGACCTCGGACACAACCGGCTGGTGGTTCTCCTGGATCATGCCTTCCAAGATCTGCGCAGGTTGACGTCCCTGGAGGTGGGCGACAACGAGCTGGTGTTCGTCTCTCAGCGGGCCTTCACGGGATTACTCGGACTCCAAAGTCTGACCCTGGAACGTTCCAATCTGACCGTGGTTCCCACTGATGCTCTGTCACACCTGCACAGCCTGGTGGAACTGCGCATGCGCTACTTGAGCATTAGTTTTCTAAAGCCTTTCTCCTTCAAGAGGTTATCACGTCTCCGCCGACTAGAGATTGATTACTGGCCCTGGCTGGAAACACTGCCTCCCCTCTCACTGCACGGCCTCAACCTCACGACGTTGTTCATAACCAACACCAACCTGTCTGCCTTCCCCGGCGCGGCACTGCGCAACCTGCCCTACCTCACACATCTCAACTTGTCCTACTGCCGCATCCAGCACATCAATCAGGGAGAGCTGGGCCAGCTCCCACACCTGCTGGAGCTCCACCTCCAAGGGGCTCATCTGATTTCTATTGAGCCCTTTGCATTCGTGGGCCTCAAATCTTTGCAGCTTCTGGATGTGTCACAGAACCGCCTGGACTCTCTGGAGAGTGGAGTGTTTGCCTCGCCAGACGTCCTCCAGAGGCTCTGTCTGGGTGGAAACCCGTTAGTGTGCGACTGCAGATTGCTTTGGCTGCTCAATATCCACAAGCCCCCCTCTCTGCAGATTCTGGATGTGCAGCCAGAGTGCAGTGCCCCGGAGCACCTCCTGGGGAAACCCCTCCGTGACCTCAAGGAGCCTCTGGTCTCCAGATACATGACCTGCACCAAACCCCGGATTGGACCCAACACGACCCAGCTGCTGATGGCTGACGAGGGTCAGCCGGCCCGCCTGAGCTGCGTGGCAGAGGGAGCCCCTCGGCCCTCAGTGGTGTGGATTACACCTCACAGACGCTACGTCACAACCAAGAGCAGTGGCAGGGTGGAAGTCCAGCCAGATGGTACCCTGGAGATCAAGGAAGCGGAGCTGCACGACAGCGGTGTGTACTTGTGCATTGCCAGTAACCCTGCTGGCAACGCCAGCCTGTCTGCCTCTTTAGCTGTGAAGGGCCTGAGCATTGGGGACAGATCTCACTTCAGCAACAGGAGCTCAAACTATCAGACAGACTCTAACAGCACATGGGGTAATGGGACAGTACTGTACAACATGACAGTTCCCATAGACCTTAAGACTATCATTATATCTACAGCAATGGGCTGTCTGTCCTTCCTAGGTGTGGTCATCTTCTGCTTCCTGCTTCTGTTCATCTGGAGCAGAGGGAAAGGACGTCATAAGAGCAACTTTGATATCGAGTATGTCCCTCGCAAATCCAATGGGCGTCAGCGGACGTGACTGAAACAAGTGGCCCGCGACGGGTCAACATGAAAATGATTTGAAAAAAGGACGCAGACTTACGCGTACAAAAGCGAAGTCTACAACAAAGTGCACATATCAGCTGAAAAAAAAAAAGTATTTTCTATGACTGGATTTGTGACAAACGAAAGTGACGTACTATTTATAGTGGATGTCGATATGACGGTGATCTAGTGATAAAGTGGGCATGTGAATATAAAAGTGATCTATGAAACCGTGGACGTGTTTATATGAAATAATGTTCTCATACAGTACATTGAATATACTACTATAACCAACATATCAATATGGGAGTGATATAGTGCTGCACTAGGCATGTGTTTCAGTGGTGATGTGATGAGTAATGATGTTGTCGACCCACCGTGACATCAGAGGTGAAGGAGGGAGCCGTTGGGAGCGACGGGACATCTTCGCGTGGCAGTGGAGCCATCATCGCTGCAACATGTCAGGACTAAATCGTCTCAAAACCCATCTTAGCTGCAGAATGGAAGGTGTGTGCTGTGTTCATGTGTGCGCGGGTGCGTGTCTGTGCGAGTGCATCGGTGTGCGCATGTCGCATTTGTGCGTTTCTTTGTGCATGTGCACGCATTGCCTTTCTCGTTGGACGAAAACAATTAAAACGATTGATGGGGTCCAAAGCATTTTACCAGGCCTTTGTTCGTGTTCGGTCATTGTAACAACAGTATTGTCACTGTTGACGAAAACAGAGGATTATCTGTGTTTGTATGCAAAAATCACAATGATTATATTTAAGACAAATGCTGCATTCATTTTTAAAAAGGTCGTTGGCCCCCCTTGGAATGACTCCAACATTAAACAGGGATTTTTCCAAACTCAAGGAAACGTTAAACTAACACGCAGTAGTTCCAATGTGAAGTCTGAGCTTTCTTTTTTTACCATAGAGCTCCCTCACACTTTCCCTGAGAAATAGCAGTGGTCAGAGCTGTTATTACTCTGGAAAAGCTTCCAGCCACAGAAATGGCATGTTGAACCCGTTTTATAACATAATAAATCATGGGCAGATTTTCCTGCCAAACAAATCCCTCGATATGATATAAAAGAGTCAGTGGCCAGACACTATGGCTGAGATTTACTGGCCGGTGCCCTCTTTGGTACAAGACAAAGTTGAGCTTCGCAGATTTACGGCTTGTATTTTCCCCCCTGTCACATTTTTCTTTGATCGCACCACTTGAAGCTATCGTGTCCAGATTCTTCCCTAGGGCGCAAAGGGGTTCTGAGTATTTAATAGATGGGAATTTGAAAGTTGTAGTTAAATCTTGTATTGTTTAGTTCTTTTGTTAAAAATGTTTTAAATGTTTAAGAAAAAAAAAACAGTAAAACCAATTAAGGGCAATTGTTTGTAATGCAGGGAAGTGGGTGTTAACTTGTGTGATCCTGTTGTGATAAAATGTTAAAGGTTGTATAATTGTTTTCATATGACAAATTTATGGGTATATTTTCAAAAGGAAATAAATCTTAATCATACCCCGATAATTGGACTTGCGGTAGTTGAAATTTTGTTTCCTGAATCAACAGTGTTGTTAACATATTTCATTTTAAATCCCGTCCTATTAAACCTTTCCTCTAAATTATATCAGTTATAATATTTAACATTTTTCCTATAACCCATGATGTTTCTCTGTCACTGAGTATTGTATTGATCTACAGTCATTCCCTTTTCATATTCCATATACCATGTCATATAGTAAACCTTCTGTTGTAACAACTCAACATTTATGTCATTATTACTCGTATGGTCAGTATAATATTACAGGGGTAATGCGATTTGTATATTACCGTATCCTTCTTGTATTTTGCAGGATATTTCAACCTTATTCTACCAGCTGGCTGTTACATGTGTTCAAACGCTAGTCAAGCTTGAGAAAAATGTATTAATTCAGTCTTTTGTCATACAACATTCGTAGCTATAGCTAAAAGTGATACACTCTAATTTGCATATATTCAACAAAATAAATTCATATTTGTTCCACGTAGTGGCGAACAAGGAAGTATAAAGAGTGACAAAAGCTGCACAGGGAGGAGGTCAGGATGGAAAAAACTGGACTTTCCTCTAGTAAACCGCTATTCAGTCACAATGTTGACTTATTAGTCACATAACTTCCGTAATTATTTTAACCCAATCATTGAGTTATTAGTCATGAAACTTCCGTAGTTATTTTAACACAATTGTTTAGTTATTGGTCACTTAACTTCCGAACATAACGCGACTTTTGTTTAAATCTTAACCATGATCTGTTCCTAAACCTAACCAAGTAGGTTACTGCAATGATGGAAGTTTACTTCAAAATTACTGTTATCCACACTATGACCGTTCAAGGCCAAAATACTGCTCTCATTTGACTTTAAGCCAACTAGTGGCATGGCTCTGGGGTTAGCAAAGTCGTTTGTTTGGTCGATTGGTCGTAGAATTTAGATTGGACGGTTAGCTTAGAAATTTGGTACAAACATTCATAGTCCCCAGAGGACTTTAGTGAACCCCTGACTTTTCCTCTAGCTCCACCATGAGGTTGACATTTTTAGTTTTAAATTAAATGTCTCCAATTTTCTGTTTATAACCCTATGTCCTCCTGCTAGTTGTCCACTCAGTTCAGTATGTCTAATGGTTCGGGCTTCTTTGGCGTATCTTTTCACACAGCAACAGAGTCATGGCAGTGCTGACAAATTCTAGATTGTGTATTCATATCCAAGCTGCTAGAGGTTGCGTGCCCTGATCTGATTGTGCATCACACGTCCATGTGGTCCAGATAGGAAAAGGAAAACTGTGACGGGCATGAATCTTTTTTGCTGTTCACGCTGATCAGAAGACATCAAAACTGGGACACATCAGAATTGGTACACTTTGAGCTGCGGCATGCGTATGTAGCTGGAATAGCCTGTGAGCAAGCAAACTACCACATTACAGGACCTGACACTTAGTCATGGTGACACCATGCGTGACCTACCTATGGTCATACAAGTATATTCTTTACCAGGCTAAGTGCCGCACTGATAAAGAGCTCTTAGCAGCTGCTGCCTCGCCTGGCAATCAGATAAAAGAAAACGCTAATTTGGCATCCCCGCTCAAACAGAAAGTGTCTTTTTTCTGACAGCGCTTCATGCTAAAGGTAAAAAGAAGATCTATCTTTTGTGTGTGAAAGCTCACAGAGAATATTCAGGCTGCTGCCGTGCAATCACGAAGACAAGATCAAAGTCCCTGGAATAGGCTTTTATTGATGCTGTTGCAGGTTCCCTTCTATCGAGAGAGTGCTGTATACAATGGAGGGGAAATGTAATGCAAGTGTCACCGTCTTGTTTCCTCTCATCATATCTCTTATTGATGCAGGATTTTCAAATCAGTTCTTCAATGATTCCAGCTCACACAAGCGGTTAGCAGAGTGTAGTTTATATTAGAATGTCAAAGATTCCCTTACTCAGTCGGGCAAAGAAACATCATGCTATTAGCTTTGTTTTACGCCTGTGATGATAAACCTGAACCATCACCTATTGCAGTAAATATACCATGCCAGGACTCTAAGTGAATTAAAACACCTGAAGAGCGTTTGGTGTTCAGGCCATGCTCCCTTAAATGAATAATTTCAGACATCATAAAGGATCTTCATAAAAAATCTGTCACAACCCTGCAGACTCATCAAACACCATGAATCAAAGTGAACCACACTCTGTGGGCCTGGGTGCTGCATCAGCGTGAGTTTAGCTTTGCTGTTGAAGAGGATCTTCGTCACTGTAGAGATCCAAGTTTTTGGGGGTGGTTATAAGTTTATCCTGTCTCATGAGATCATCTTTCTTACAGGGCAAACTTTATCACTGTAAACAGATATGTGCAAATATTAATGTTGCGAAGGGACAACATTTTGGTATTGGAAGTATTCTGGTTTTCTATTTTAGTCCAAGTGATTTGGACCAATCAGGTTTGAGCTGGCTTTGGTTGTATGCAGGTTAACAGTCAGTGTTTAGAGCAATCTCAGAAACCCATTGACTATCTTTTGCCAACAATTCAGCTTTTTATCAGCTTTTTTCATTTTAATCATCTGGATTCATACGCAGACATATGGTTATAGAGATCAGCTGTAGAAGTCATCTCTTAACTCCAACATCATTCTCACCACTTAAGTTGATAGATCTGATTGTAAACAATGACTAGTGCACAAAAGAGGAAGTCTTGGTCCAGTTATCAGTTATCTGAATAAGATAAGAAAATACAACGTAAACCCGTCCGCATCATTGCTAGCTTTGAGCCAACTGTCTACCTCCCAAAAACTGAGCTGACTGATGGGGGTGGTGTACTTTCTCCAGTTAAAAAAAAGGTCTAAAATAAAGGTCCCGAATATACTTTATTTTGTCAATCAGCATCTCACGATGAGCAAATTGGGTCCTTAAAGAACACACCTTGGTATGCCAAGTTGGAACAGTTTTGGTTAATTCACATGAGAGATTTGTGTTTTCTTCTGGCTTCTCTCACTCGTGTGAAGTGGGCGGGGCACAGTTGCAAAAAAGATGATGTCATATGCTTCTGCCAACCAATCAGGATTCAAAGCCATCAAGTCTTATCTCAATGTGAAACTCCAAAAATAATGCAGATGTTATTATTTCCTAACTTTAACTTTGATTGTTGGTATTTTTACACATGGCATCTCACATTCTAATTCAGAGTTAGTTAATCTACCACCCGCCTTGATTTGTTACCATCCATTTCACTGTCTGGCTCCTCCAGACGTCTGTGCGGTTTTGATCCGTGCTTCACAGCAACCCGAATCCATAAAAAGTATTGGAGTTTGGTGCAGTTGCTCTTCCCAGTGCCCTGAGGCTTGCTGATGATGGACAGACGATAATGAAAGGTCAGCCGCTAATCGAGCTGACCTGCAGGTCCATGCCACGCAGGACCCCAGAAGGCCCTCAGAAGGGAGCTGTAAAAGTGTAATGTTATAGCCTGTTGGTTTTGATGGTGCTGGTGTTGTACTGTTTTAATAAAAAACTGCTGCTCTGTAGACCTAGTTCTCCTCAGACCATCCATCAACACAGGTGTACGGCCATCTTTGCATTAACAGTACATTACTGCATATACAGTGAGTACATAAATCACCCGGCTCATCACTCTATTTAATCTACATGAGGTTAAATACTCCACTTATTGAGCCATCACTTCACATACGACTAAGAAATGAAAAGCTAGAAAACTAAGGGAAACTTGTCTCACTGATATTTTATTAAAAAAAAAAAAGGCCCATATTCAGTCTAGAAGTAATCATACACTTAATGTTGTAAAAACAGATGGAGCCCCAGATTTATAATTGTGTTTACAGCTCATAAAAATTGCAGCTTGGCATCTTTCACAGTTTTGGAAATGTCCTCATCTGAAGCATCAACAGATACTGTGTCTCTGCTGCAATGATTAACAGAAGGACGCAAGTATCTGATGATTTTATGAAGAAGATGACAACATTTACGAGGCTTTTATGTGACTTAAGGAAATAACACGGTATTCCTCTAAGAAATGAGAACTTACATTTAGAGGCAATATAGCACACACTGGCTCTATTCAATACACTGCAGAGTCAGCGTGGCTTTTTTACAGTGCTATTCTGCAGTCAGTTTTCCATTCAAATGGGGTGTCAATTTAACGCTTGTTTCCAGAACTATGAAGAAGAAATTGCAAATAATTGTTTGTTTCCATCCATTATTGTTGATGTGTGCAATATATAGAAGCTGGCCTGACAGAAAAAAAACCAGCTGGTCGCACTAATTCTCCAGTCGGGTGCCATAAAACCATTGCAAAAGAGGGTGTAGGGACAGGATGTAATCAAAAACACGCCAGTCAAGCCTCAGATGGTGGAAAACCATCATGACAATCATCGCAAGAGAAAGATTTATTGGCAAATAAGTCACATGCTTCATGTATGTCATAATGTATTCGCTCAGTCTCTTTCCGTTGCATGCTATCACATTGTTCAACATTTCCATATAGATATTTTGACTTTTTGTTTCAAATTTCCAGGTCTTTTTTTTAAATAGGGCGAATTGAAATTTGCACAGAAAAACGGTCAAAGTCGAGCAGCACTCGTCTCGTATCCGCGGAAACTGCCCCATTATAACGCAGCTTGTGGCAAGTGTCAGGCAGAGGTGCAGTGTGAAAGATGAGAGCAATAACAGGAAAGAAGCACATCACATTGAGCCCCACCCCCCCCCTCCCCCTCACCCCTCTACCCCTGGGGTGTGGATTGAACTGAACTACCCAAACCTCGGGTGGTAGAAAAGGTTCAGCCCGACGTCACTTTACAACCCCGGCCGTCCGTTCGTCCAGTATTGTATGTGGAAGCTTATGAAGGCCTGCAGAGCGTTACATGTGTATAAAGGAATCACAGCTGTGGGCCCAGAGGCATGCAGTGTGATTTGTGCTGAGGCCGTGGAGAATTGCAGTCGTATTAGAGATGTCCTCTGGGCTTCTCTTGCAACCCGTGTGAACACCAACCCTGTAGGCAGCTAAGTGTTCAAGCTGCTCTCCACTCAGCAGCACTGCAACTGTATTGCTCCTATAAAATAAAATAAAGAAACAGAGCCATAACTTGATCTGAAGGATAAAGGACGGAGAGAAACATGTCATTTACATTTCGTGTTAATATATTTCGTTTAAATTGTTGCACTGCAGTTAGCCAACAAGTGAGATGAATGATTATAAAATGATTAATTTGTGAGTTATGACTCCCTGCCCCGTCTCCTCCCGCGGACACTAAATCACAGAGGAAGAAAAGCAAAGCTAGGTGCTGATTAATTCAAACATGAACTCTCCTTACAACAAGCCTCCCAGTCAGCTTTAAATAGGCCCATTGTTCAACTGAATATTCACTCTCACAAGACACAGGCGGCTCGTCGAGCCAGCATTCTCGTCAGTGAGTCACCAATTAATTTGGTGCATTCTGGGGGTCTGGCCAAGGGCAGCGATGGCGTGCATTTTTGAGTTGGTCTCAACCTGCATATGTGACCCACATGAAGCCCGCTTGGACTCTACAAGGAACACATGCTACAAATGTGTTAACTGCTTTTATTATTGATTAACAAAAAGTAGTTTGTTAATCAATTAAAAAACTGGTTTGTTAATGATTTACATGTGCAATTAGACCGCAAATACCGCCGTCTAATTGCACGTATCGGCCCCGAGAAGGATACGTTCATCGGTTTAGCGCTGGTCCCGTGTCAGGCAGCAGTCAGAGTGATGAGGCAGGAGTCAGCGCCTTTACTGGATGAAGAGGTCACAGCCATGCTTAGAGGGTCAGGAGAGCTAATTAGAGAGGATGAATGACGGGGACCTGAGGGGCTAAATGCAATTACCAACAGAATGAAAGGCATAAGTAGAGGAGATAAACCCACGAGATGAGATGATGAAAGTATAAATTTTTTAACTTTAAGCCCTGAAATACCTGAAGTCAAAATCAAATATATGCAGCGCTGCTAGGTCTGAGCTTTGAGATAGCGGGTAGCTCGCCGCACAAACAGCTCTCGGCTCATTACCACACAGCACACACTCTCATCATCGTCAGGGAGTTGCAGGGATGAAAATGCCTCCCTTCTGTTGGGGAATTTATGGACAATATGACGATCACAATGACTATGTGAAAATATGCTTGCCAAATTAACTGATGAGCTTAAAAAAAAAGCTGCAGTGTATCTGGGTAACAAGGATCACCTGCTCCTAAATAAATACATCCCCCTCTCAGCAGGTGCTGCCAGGTGAGTCGGACTGACAGACGGCAGAATGTCACTCCAAGCACGTCTGGAGAGAGGAGCCGCCTGAATAATCATTATTGCTTGTTCAACACTTTCCTAAAAAAAACCCACAGGCAGCAATAAGCAGAAGAAGTGCTGCATGTTTTATCTCGTCTGTTTGATTGTTTGATCCAGGATAAAAGACGAGCGGGAAACCCGCACAGCTGTCTGCTTGGCTTCCTTCCAAAGACTGTCATGGTTTGGAAACGACTGGGAGTCCCTTAATGTCTTAGCATTGTAGGAAGGATGTCGGGAGGAATTTGAATCTGCAGAAGTGAGACCGGGGCTGACACTTAAAAGTGTCTGACGGCACAATGGTAATAAGAGCAACAGGGCATGCATGAGCCCCAAAGAACATTTGTACATACAAGTGAGTGAGCGGGATGAGTTGGTGATGTAAATATCACTGAAAATAAAATAATTAAAAAAATACTTTAAAAGAAAACCAAGTCTATCCAAGACAAAAACGTGTATATATACCGGAAAATACTTGGAAACCCCAGAACATGTTGAATGATGTGATACAACCGTATTGATTGGACGAGAGGCATTGTATGACAACACCGGGACTTTTAACTATTGCATCCCTCTGCTTTGCAGTTGTTCTGATATCTTAGATTGTCACAAACTTTGCACCGCAAAGATGAGCAAATTTAAATTATAACTGTTCGTAAGAATAGGACAAAGGGGGGGAGAAAAGCCTGGACACTTAAGCGCCAACTTCCAGGTAACATCGTCAGCTGCTAGCCGCCGGCTCCGCTGTCACCATGCTGAGAGCCATGTGGTAGCAATAGATATGCTCTGAATTCCGTATAGAGACCCTTAATTGTTAGGCAACTTAAACATATGGTTAATCTTAGGCAATGATCGTGGTTAAGCTTTAGTAAAATGGTATACACCACCACCCCGACTAACACACCTTTACTTTCTGCCTGGCTAAGTAAAACACCCAACCCTGTTCACTGTACATTAGCATTAGATGTAAAGGAGTAGAATTGTCCAATATGGATGCAATTCCTCTCAGATGGGTTGATGACAACCTATTTGTGAGAATGGGCAACACACTGTTGTTGTGTGCAGCAGCAGAAAGCTATATAAAAAAAGTTCAACAGAATATTGAGTGAATTCTGCAGCTCAGGTCTGAGTTCTGAGTAAAGCAGCCCCGCCGAGTGCCACTGGCACTTAGACCTAGGGAATTGGAAAACAAGTTCAAAGGGATTGTGGAAGCTTTGGTCTTGACCCAAGAAAACCTGCGAGGGACAAAGCAACACCTTGACAAAACAGCAGGCCTCTAGTAGAGTTTTGTTTTTTTTAAGAAAGATGCAGCAAGGTAGGTTAAAATAGATTCTCAGGCAGAGACGGGGGGGAGGGACCGACTGGAGAATCTTTGTTGCAGGGCTCTGTGTGTTGCCAATGGGGAGGCGTGTTAAATGACACATGAAAGGAAGCTGCTTAGGTACAGTACGCTGAGCTACTGTAGCAGCTGTTGCTGGAAGGCTGTAAAGACAGTATACCTCCCCATGAAATTTTGGGAAATATGAATTTGCAGGCTCAGTCAATTCCAGTCTGCCGCTGAGTTGGTGCTGAATGTGTGATTCAAAGCCAGAGAAGGCAGATTTGAAATCAGCTGAAATAGAGCATTGGCATTTTCCTCATGCATCATCACATCCTGTGAGATGGAGTAAACAAACGTTAGCCGCGGGGTGTTAGGGTGACCGGTTAACACCAGTATAAACAAATTATGTAATCACGGCAAAATGGTGCAGCAGGGGCAGGTGTTCTGAAAGGTCCACAGCTCACGGCAGAGCAAATAAAGCATGATGAGCACATGTGAGGCATGAAATTCCAACACAAACACAGCCAGTAGGTCTAGACTGGACAATAACCGGTGCATCTGAGCCAGAAATGCACAGTGCATGACTTCTGCAACTGGAGCGCATATTAAAAGACATGATTGCAGGTATGTGTGACATTAAGCCCACAAAAATCTCTTTCTGAACGCATTTAGAGTGGAACTTGATCAAACCTGAAAGGATGTATTAAAAATCAAAGGAGATCATAGGTACTCTGTTATCATAGCATACCCCTGATGAAAGCTTGTTCAGGGTGAAAAGTGGCACTAAGTTTGAACTATTCAGATGTCAGTACAGATTGGAGGCTTTTGCCTGAAATGGTCTTGGGCTTCTAATACATTCTGGTAATCTCCATTTAGTGGAGCAGCTATTGATTCCTTTCTGTTTAGACTGACACTCCTGGTGCTGGCACCCTGAAATATTTGCTAATACCTCAGGTCATTTGCATTGATCTAATCCAATCCACGTTTTAGGAGCTCTGGTAGATTTTGAATTGTAAAATGTGTAATGTTAATATCACCTAACAATGAATAGTCCAGTATTATTATTTCTGGCAGGCGTAAGCCTGTGGGGAGATCATGTGTTCGGCTGTGTGTGTGTGTGTGTGTGTGTGTGTGTGTGTGTGTGTGTGTGTGTGTGTGTGTGTGTGTGTGTGTGTGTGTGTGTGTGTGTATCTGTCTGTCTTCCCACGACTTATCTTGAATGCTACTGGACCCATATGCCTAATATTTTTTGTGCACATTTATGACTCTTTGCTCAAGGACCTCATGGTTGTGATTATTGCCTGCTTTATACCGTCTTTGTCTGCTGACAGCTGACTCTTCAACCCTTGCAAGGGCAGCAAGTGATCAACGACTGCTTCAGTAACAAGCCTTACCTAGTCTGTTGCAGGACACATTTAGGCCTTTGTCATGGCTCGAAAACAGATATCCATATAGAAAGATTTGGTCTCATTTTGTACCAGAGACTGTGCAGATTAATCCCATACCCAATAGTTGAAGATCGACTAAAGTTAGGCACAGTAAGAAGAGAATACATCCCCATTTTTGATAACTTTGCCGCTATCTTGGGTGTGAGTTTGCTGCTAGGGACAACTGAATGAGATTCAACTCCTCTTTGTGATGGAGACACACCTATTAGAGATTTGCACTCTACTGAAGACACTTTTTCTTCTTCTTGACAATACTTTTAATGTAGCATGGAGGTTTCTTATTCTGTATGTTAAATTTTCTCACGTTCTCACAGACACTTCAACTGTCATCTTCTTTAAGTACATTTGCTTGAACTGATACTAATTTGTTGTTTGAGTTCTAGTTCTAGCTCAGTTTGTTACCTATAGACTTCAACTGACATTTCAACTACTCTCAGGGTTTCAACTAAATCTTCAACTACTTTTATCCCTTTCCCCTCAACTGAAGTCTGTTCAGTTTATACTTCGACAAACACTTAAAGGTCACCTTTAAACAAAAAGAAAACTTTTAAACTGATACTTCAATTGACTTTTAAACAATTAAAAAGACAACTTAACTTTACTTCAACTTAACTTCTTATAATTAACTGTCATTTCAACTTGGTTCAGTATTTGTTCTGTACTTGTACTATAGCTTCAACGTAACTGCAAATTTCCTTCAGAAAATCAAGCTTTTTCTAGTTTGTAATGATCAATTTGGGGTTAAATGATAACACTTTGTTAATGTTACACTAGTGAAATAGATCAATTCATAGTTTTACATTTATTTCTGATGATCTTTAAAATGCATCAACCCAGGGAAACTAGGACTCTTTATATCATTTACACAGAGTCCTGATACTGTTCATCATATTTCAATTTGTATTCCTTACTATGATCCTTTGACATATATACACCCATTGAGATCTGATAGAAGTGCTTCTCAGACATCAAGTTCATCAACTCCCATTAAAGCTCCTGTCCCTGATCATTCTAATACTCTTGATCAGTCTTTGAGACAGTATTTGAGACAGATACAGTAGCCTGCATTGTTAGTCTCTTTAGCTGTCTATCCAAAGCCCTTTTTTACTGATTATAATGATTGCCCCGTGGCAGCCAGCCACATTGCAGCTGGGCAAGAGAAAATGAGGTCCTTTGAAGTTCCCTCCTTTGGTTGGTGACACTGATCGTTGTTACTGTGCCTTGTTTCAAACCTGGAGGCTGCTTTGAAAGCATACAAAGGGACCGGGCTTATTACGGCCCAGTAGCCTGTCCACACTTCACCCTTTTAAAAAAATTGAAGTGAATTTGAATTGGCAGGATCAGCATTTGCTGAAGCGTGATCATGAACGTGACAGACTGTGGATCTTTGTGATCGTACTTATGTGATTCATCTCTTCATTCGTCAGTGTTTTATGTTTAATGTCTAATCTTATATGACTTTATGCCCAACACAGCATGAACCTGGCATGCATGTCTGCTTTTACCACCAATATGTGTGTGTTCAGGGTATGTGAAGGAAAATAGGAGGTTATATCACAAAGGGCTGGCAGAAAATGAGAAAAAACTAGGATCCATGGAGGCCCCGGAGGCTGCTCTGAGGGCAGCTTTGCCCCATTTCTCGTGGCCATGTCGGTTAGTGGGGAAAGGACTGATGTCATAGCAATCCTAATGGATCCTGGCGGTGAGCATCAGGCTGCCGGCCTGGGCGGAAACGAGAGCCCGCCTGTCCTTCCATGCCAGACGAGAAGAGATGCGGCGCTGTCACTCCTCTCAATCACGTCTCCCTGAGAAAAAACACACCGACACTAATGAAGTGAGCCACAGATACAGAGACACAGCCACAGACTCCACACAACCTCAGAGCTTTTAGCAGAGATCGCTGCTCAGTCATCCAATGTAGCTTTGTACTTAAAATCCAAATTGAATTGTGTTTAATCCAAATTGAATTAGCAATTCATGAGGTATTTACTGAGCCAAACACATTAGAGATCCATGTGAATTGACTTAGCGAGACGCTATTAAGTGTCTTGACTGTCTTCATCAAAAGTAATTAATTAACATTCTAACCTTAAAGGTATATTATGAAGGATTTTCCTAACAACTATATACTCATACAAAAATAATTACTCTCAATTATCGATTGGGTGTGAGGGGGTGATTTTAGTGTTGTGTTTAAAAACAGTAAGTGACAGTTCCTGCTTAGTATGCCTTTCAAAGTAAGTGAACAATAATAAGACTTAATTTATTTGAATTTTAAAGGATGATTTTTTTTTAAATTTCCAAGTTCAAAATTAAACCTCATTGTTATTTTCAGCACTGTATCTAATAACACACAATTATTCTTTTCAAAATGTGTTGTGGTCAATCTCGGGCTATTTTATTTATTTTTTACTAGATTTCCGAAGTGAAGGTGGTTCATATGATTAACAGTACTGAAAGTAACAACAAGTACTTTCAATCACATTCTATTACATATCAGTAATTTGCCCTCAAAGGCAAATTCTGATTTTTGGGCTTTACGTATCTACACTGAATTTAATTTAATTTAATTTAATTTAATTAACAACAGACGAAATAAAATTGAAATGTAACTATTATTACAAAATATACAATAACATCTAAGAAATGATTTAGGCAACAGGACTTTACCTTGATATTTTTCACTGGCAGTCAGACTAAGAGGATTTACTTTCGGTCTTCCCATGGTCATCGAGACTCAACTGACGCTACTACCTGTTGGTCATGTGACTTGTGTAATTTCCCAAATTTTTGGGAGGGGGAAATGTGTGAGGGTTACAGGACTGAGTGAAAATCTTGGGACGTGACTGAAATGTGTATTTATTATATTATATAATATAACATATTATGAATTTTCTATGTAAAAATGTCTATGTCTAAATCTGATGTCTAAATCTGAATTAAAGTCACGGAATAATACAAAAATAAAGTTGACATGAAGGTGTGCACCACATTTCATGGCAAATATTTGTCGAGACATTTCTTTCAGAACCACAAGTGGGAACCTCAAGGTGGCTCTATAGGAAACGTGAGACGTCATTGGGCTCCATCCTCTGGGGACCATGAATGATTTTACAAAATGTCATGGCAATCCAGATAAAAGTTGTCTAGATACATTTCAGTATGTACCGACCAACCCACAGACCAACATTGCCATCCATAGAGCCACGCCACTGAAATGGCAAAAAAGTTATCTGCTGGAGAGCCGTTCGCTACATGGTTATGATAAGCAATGCAGTGGTTTGTTCATATTTAAATGCAGTTAAAACCTACACCCTCTCTACAGTTAGTGCAGGCTAGTTCTTATGGACTATTAGCGCATAGCAATAGCAGCTGCTGGATTCACATCTATGAAGCTAATTATGTGTGAAACTGTGAAACAGAACGTTTCTTTTGCGAGTGATTATCATGACAAAAAAAAGGGATCCTTTGAAGTCAGGGATACTGAAGTTTAGATAAATGACCAGAGGTTTTTTTTTTTGTAGACTCTTTGTGAATGGAAATAAAAAGGACTGTGAATGGGAAATATGCAACACAGACAGATTTACCTCCCACTCATTTGGGGCACATATAGATAAAAAGCATTGCATGAAAAGACTGCTCTCCAAGTTGAATGATGAGCTCAGATGAAAGTGATACAAATTTAAAATAGAGATTCCTAATGTAAAAGAGTCTACATTGAGAGGGGAAGCATTGGATTCATTAAGGAGTGACCGTGTTGACTGGTGGCTCTCAGCCACTGCTTTTAGAGCCAACAGCTGTTCAAATCACAAACCACACACTCGCCTGTGTTTCTTTTCTACGTCTACCTTTTAGGTAAGTTACTATGAGTGACCACTTGGCATTTGGCTGAAATTCAACAGTTAAAACGGTCACTCGTTAAACAGAAACACCATGTTGCTCTGAAACGGTTGTGATCCTGTCGGAATTCTTTAGAACTTGAGTCCGCTGTTGTAATATCGATTCTGACAGCCAAGCATGCAGCAACCAGCCATTCTGATGCTGGTGACAGTATTGATTCAATGTTCAAAGCTTGCTAACTCTTCTGGATGGCTGGGGCAGTACGCCACTTTCGTTGCCAACATGTGCACGCCGGGTTTTTGAAACACTAAGCTAACGTCTCCAGCTTCATATTCTATGAACCAATATGAGCGTGGTATCCATCTTTTCATTTAACTCTGGGCAAGAAAGCAAAGTGTATTACCCAATATGTTCTGTTCCTTTAAAAGCCTGTAGTAGGAGAAAACTACAGCACTGTTCTGAGAGAAAGTCTTACTTCAACATTAAGAAACTATTTCCCTATATTTCCAAGAAAGATATTGTGTAGGCAGAGAGTTGTTTTGTGCATGTAAGTATTTAGTGTAATGATCAACATCAAATATGTGAATAAAAGACTGTGGTTAGCACCCACTGAAGCGGGTGGGATGTAACAGACGTCCAAAAGTGGTACTTTAAAGACACAGATATTGTGGGCGACATGCATGATTATCCAAGCCTCGGTCCTGGTGCGAGAAAACCTGCGAGGAACAAAGTAACACCATTACAGTGTGCTAACACTGCCAGTAAGTTGGTTATTGGTCGGGTCTGTTCTGACTGCGGGTGATTAGAGGGTCTGATTGCATCTTTGTGGTGGTCTGCAGCCACAAAAGGCCTGATACGTTATTCATTTTTTCCACCCTATTACCATGTGACGCCGTCATACCAGCAAACTGTACGGCAAATGGTTGGCAGGTGGCAATAAGGTGGTAATAACCTGAATGTAAACTTAAAAAAAAAGAAATATATTGTAATCTTATACTCAACCCAAACAATCGAGATCATTTTTCAGAAAATGGCATTTGTGAGAATTCGAAAGAGATATGAAAAGCCAAATGCTTAATCAATTAATCAAAATTGAGATCCAGGAACTGAAGCTTTTGAAGATGAAAGGATTTATAACAAGAAGGGAAAAGATCTTGAGGCACTTTTATGTAAAGCAAGGTGATGAGGTACTCTGAAGTCATTTTAATCTGGAGTGACTATGGTTAAAAATGAAGACCAAACACTTTTTACTTTCATTAGGGCAGAGATAATAGAAGACTTATTATTAACACCTTCGATTTGGAGACAATCTACCATGTGGAAGTTACTGGAAAAAAGAGAGCTAAATTACATGTTGCTTTAAAATAGTTCTACAAATTTGCCATAGATCCTTTTGCCTCTGAGGAATACAGAGTAATGGGAAGCAGCTCTTCTCTGTTGCAGTAGCAAGGCTGCAGTGCTGTTCACAGAATGCAATCACATCAGCAGGGTGGCCAGAGGGTAGCCACGCAATTTGGAGTGGCTTTTGACGGTCAGTGACCTTGAAAATTTCAGCAGCAGCCAACTTTTTTTAAGCTAAATTGTTGGCTGACCGTCCACAAATTGTCCGTGGTTTGCTGTTGCTGCAGCTCTGTAGGAAAAAAAAGACTAAGTCTCATGTTCTTCATGATGTGGCTCATAGAAATCCAGCCATAGAGAGAAGTGCGGGCAATGATGAGAACACCCTGAAAATGTTTGGCAAAGACTTACACAAAATGAAAAAGGAATAATGTCAGCTTTGGGAAAGAAAGAGGGGAAATAAACACAGGTAGATATGATGGAGAAATATGAATGTGTCAAAGAATATTCAGTATGATTTAGAGAAAGTTCCCATAAATCCTAAATATTCAGAAACAGCTGAACAATCCTGTCAAATCCTGTCTAGATGTAATTAGTAGATTTCAGCTGAAGGACAACACAGTCACTTCATAACCATGCGCTTATACCCAACCAATATCAATTAAATGGTAATAAAAAGTATTGAGAGGAATAGTTTGCTTAGCCTACTCTCTCTTTTTCTTGCTGAGAGTTGGGTGAGAACATTGTAAGCACTCACATGTATGTCCATTAAATATGCAGCTAGCAGCTAGTTAGCTGTAGAACAAGTAAGTAATGGCGATGTCATTACTGAGCTTTGTCAGTGTGAGTTTGTCTAACGCTAGTTAGCGAGCTTGAGTTTTCCTGCTACTAATTATTGACTGGTTAGCTAAATACCAAAGTTATTTGTTGCATTACTTTTTTTACTAATACTGTTATTAAGCTATTTTTTCTAGATTTTCACTTAGTTTTGACGTAATAACGAGTCGTTTTTGTTCTTATGTAACGTTAAACATGTATATTTACACCATATTCGGATGTTAAAGCTGTCAATATAAGTTTTTTTTTAAAGGGCTAATGTACGGGACTATTTCTTTGGCGGGAGCTGTGACTTGGTAAACTCTTGTCCTCATTGTGAGGTTGCCAGGCAAGGAAGCAAATAGGCAAATTTCCCAAAATGACAGGACACCACCAAATGTGTCTTAGATTGCATTACAGCTGAGTATACAATTGTTCAACTCTCTGTGGAATTGAGAGTGTTAGGGCTCACTGCTTGCAGGAGCATTCACTCTGATGTGCCATTTAGAGCCAACAGCGGCAGCCATCCCATTAGTGTCTTACTGAGACTATTAGGATAAAATATTGTGAATTGGTGTAAGCTCAAGTGTTTAGACAAATAAACAGCGCTGAGAATAGGTGTGAAGGTGTTGATGGTACAGTTATTCAACCATGATGGGAGGGGCTCACTGGGTAACGGTTTAGGGTTGTGCACACTTTCACCCACAGCTTATCTTCACATGCTCTGTGGATGTTTGAAAAGATACATTACTGACTAAACAAACTAGTCAAGAGGCTGCTTCACCCCCGGTGTGTGAAGGAGAGGTACCGCAGGTCCTTCCTTCCTGCTGCTGTCAGGCTGCACAACCAGCTCTGCTCCCGGTAGACCACGACATGACACTAAAAACCTGTGCAATACAACACAAATGCACTGTGCAATAATAGTTATTCTGTCTGTATATATGTATATATAATATTTCAGTTTTGTGCATTCTTTACCGTTTTTTATTGCTCATTTTCTTATTTATAATACTTATTTTGATCTTGTTTTTATCTTTTACTATGTCTCTTGTTTTGCACTATCCTCTATGCTGCTGTAATCCTGTAAATGTCCCCGCTGCGGGACTAATAAAGGATTATCTTATCTTATTTTATCTTATTCCTCATGTTGCTTATGATAAAAGAGGACTAGAGGGCGGTTTAAAATCCCTGTGAAATTGGAATATATCACATATATCCTCAAAGGAAAAAAAAACAACACAATCATGTTAACATCTGTTGACACAGGTAAGGTTCCCCTGGAGTACCTGGAGGAGGTCTGCAGCCAGGTACTCATGGGAGGTGTCATGAATGTAATATAAAGCGGTGTAGTTGAAGGGAGGAAAAGTGGTAAAAAAAAAGAAAAAAGGACTGAAGTGGGTTGCTCAC
The DNA here is from genome assembly GCF_027596085.1 of Anoplopoma fimbria. Classification (NCBI taxonomy): domain Eukaryota; kingdom Metazoa; phylum Chordata; class Actinopteri; order Perciformes; family Anoplopomatidae; genus Anoplopoma; species Anoplopoma fimbria. The sequence continues at coordinate 15,972,930 of NC_072463.1, forward strand.
AGCACCCTCAGAGGAGGACATTAAAAGGCAAACACAAAGTGTCATTCTTGTGAAACAGGCTCCGAGTTAATTATTTCAAATAACTCATTTCCCTGCAGGTGCTCGCCTGGACTACAAATGACATCATTGACTCGCCGTCCACCGCCGCGCTTCGTTCGCTAGAGGTCGCTGTGCGTCACTATCATCTGATGACGTAGCGCTGACGTACCAGGAAGTGTTGTTGAAGACAACAACACTGCAGCTGGCTGGTCAGCATACAAGCGTCGAGCTACATGCTACAGCAGTAACAGAAGACGTGCAATGGTGACACGAGAGCAACATCTAGATCTCGTCCTGTAGAAACGCTGCGGGGTGGTTTTAACACAAAAAAGCCGGAGAAGAAGTAAGTTATCGCGATGTTATGTGTTAGTGTGGCTGAGGCTAGTTAGAGAGCTAGTGTGGGGTTCACCAGAGCAGATGTATTAAAGCATGAATGCAGAATATCTCAGACATGTATAAAGGCTGCTATAGGCTTTTGGGTATATATTTTACAAGTGTATATTTTGCAAACAAATCAATTAAGCATGAAAAGGCAATATATTTTAAAAGAGTCTGGTGAGACCTTTGTTCTTAAGATCAGATAAGATCAGATAAGATCAGATAAAATAAGATAATCCTTTATTATTTTACAGGATTACAGCAGCATAGATATAGTGCAAACAAGAGACATAGTAAAAAAAAACAAGATATAAAATAAGTAATTATGATTATAAATAAGCAATTGAGCAATAAAAAAACAGTAAAGAATCCACAGTAACAGAAACTATTATAACTATTGTATTGCACAAACTCTCAGATTTCCATGTTTTTTTAAGCACAACATTGAGAGAAAAAGAGAAGTTGCTGTTGCGTTTGTTCATGAAGTATCAGCTGACTTGAACATCCCGAAACCATTTACTTTCATTTCCGCTTGAAGCCTTGTGTTTATTGGATTGTTTCTATAAGTGAGCTGAAAACTCCTGATCATTGGTGTCAACCCAGATGTGTTGCTTTAGAGACATTTGGAACAGAAGTAGAAACTACTCTTTTACCAAGAATTGATAACTGTCGTTTCCTGTAGGTTTCTTTATCATTTGCTGGTTCCACTTGGGGGAGACGGTGACATTTCCAGGCCCACTCCGATGTCCTCTGGCTGTCCACCCCAGTCACCAGCCGTGGCAAAGTCCGAGGTAGCAGTAGAGGGAGAATGCCCGCTGCTGGCTGCCACCTTCGCCTACTGGGACAACATCCTGGGTCCTCGGGTGCGCCACATCTGGACGCCGAAGGGAGATCAAGTGATGTTCCTCAGCGACGGAGAGGTCACGTTTTTGGCCAATCACACACTCAACGGGGAGATTCTGCGCAGCGCTGAGTGCGGCGCCGTGGATGTGAAGTTCTTTGTGCTGGCAGAAAAGGGCGTCATCATCGTGTCTCTCATCTTCGACGGCGAGCTGAAGGGGGACAAGAACACGTGCGCCTTGTCCATTATCCTCCCACAGACCGAGCTGGCCTTCTACTTGCCTCTGCACACCATCTGCGTGGAGAGGCTAAAGCATGTCATCCGCAAGGGACGCATTTGGATGCAGAAGGTACCCTGCTGTTCCCTTTACTTCTCACTGCTGGTCACGAGAGAAGGCAAATGATTACCCTTTATACCCATAAACCTACTTTAAGACCTGATCTATCCTTAGTTCCTGATTTGAAATGGATATTAAGTAATCTATCACCCCTGTTTTACCCATTTGGGATTGCAACAACATTGCCAGGATAATAAAGTTGCAGCCTCCCAACACAAAGGGCTAAATTAGCTAATTAGGTCTGAGAGCTCCTACAGAGAAAGCTAGTGAGGGGGTAATAATAGGGGGAGACAAAATAACACGACGCACAACACTAAAAATACATCACCGTTTCAGACGCTGCTGTTAAAAGTGGGCCTACGAGGCTGAACGTCATCCAGTAGTGTTCATATCCCTGATACTCACTTAGTTTCACCTTTTTGGACGGTGTTCCTCTTGTCAGAATGTTCCCCCTGTCATAATAAATATTTAACTAGGGTTTTTTATTTTGCCTGATGCACCCACAGTTCTGCCTTTTAGTACTCTGTTACTCATCTTGTGTTGCTTTGAAAACTATATATATATATATATATATATATATATATATATATATATATATATATATATATATATATATATAGCAGAGTCCTCGTTGCTGCCAAGTACTGCTCACTGGCCTTATGGCTGGATATTGATCCTCAGTTCCTTTTTGGCACTGACCATAATGTGTCCGTCTGTATCTGTACCATCGAGTGTCAAACCCTGTCAAGTACAGCTGGCATTGTGTCTGGTCAGAACAATGATGTTGTTACTTATTCTTTGGCATTACCCAATCCAGATCATTATTTTTCCTAGATTTTTACACTGATTTTTTTTTTTCAGGCAAATTTCTTGTACAGCTGTGTGTATTGAACCATTTCAAACAACCGAACGTACCTTTAACCTAACATTTTTCGGAGTTTTTATAATAGTTGCTTAATTACCTTTTTTTTTTCAACCAATACTGATAACATAATATATGAGTTAAAAAAAAAAAATCCAAAAACATGGAGCCCTCACAGTTTTTCTTAAACTAATTGTTACCAATAAATGTACTGAGAGGGACATTTTACTTTGAATCTCGTCAGCGGTCTCTGGAAGACAAACCATGTATAACTTTGTATATCGATCCAGCTGATTTATCAGTCTAGCTCTAATGGCTTTTATTTTGTCCATCCCCTGTAAATCACCGTGCAGAATTCAGCGGTAACACCACAGTATCAGTTGTGTTTTTTTCAGTTGTGAGATTGAGGCCTCCATCTCTTTAGTGAAATGCAGAACATGCCGTTTGAATCCTTAAATCTTCACTCCACTCAAGTCAACCCGGCTCTAGTGTTTGTGCAGTTCTTCAGTTGACTGTTTCCACTTCCCTCGACTTCAGGGCTACAACATCATCTCGGTGCTGAGCTGTGAGATTGTCCCCATCATGGAGCTGTTGGCCTCCATGAAGTCGCACAGTGTGCCGGAAGACATAGATGTGAGCAGCACACGCACATTACCACTCATTCTTCAGAACTTCCAGTGATCGACAAAAGGAACCGTAATGATTGTTCAGGAATTTAAAGCTTTTGGAAATGAGTGTGAATCATTTTCTTGTCAATGGCAGAGTTAATAGCTTATCATCAAAGCGTCATGGTTTGAGGTATTGACAGTAAAGGAGTGGATATCGTTATTGAAAACAATCACATATGATTTTTTTTCTGGGGGAGGGAAAACAAACTATTTTACCAACTTTTCAATTGTTTCAATTGTTCAAATAGTTTATATTTCAAAGAGGATTAAATTACCCAGGCTCCCTGCCTAGATTACCACCCAGTGTGATTCAACACACTTGCTTCCTTCTAATATGCTAATGCGACAAAAGAAGCTCCCTGGAATTCATCTTGCTGTTTCCTACATTGTTTCAGAATGGTGCTCTTGTATTTACATTTTCATCGCGATGCCTGCAAATGTGCCCATCAGCACTTTTGTCTTTGTTGAGACCGGTTTTAAAAATGACTAATTTGTCCCCCGCTGAGTAGATAAAAGACACCGTGCTAAATGATGATGACATCGGGGACAGCTGCCACGAGGATTTCCTCCACAAGTAAGCACTCTCCTGCACAGGCAAATGGAAGACAGATGATGAACAATGCCCATTTAACACCTATCAACCTTCCGATGATGACTAATGGCTCGCCACTTAGCCGAAGTTTCCTCCTGAGAAAGGACGAAAGCTAAAATCACTGTTAGTGATGAGAGTCCGGAAAGTCCATACCGGCAGTAAAGCGCCCAATTGCTCCAGACTTTAAAAGGATTATCTCAGCATCCTGTGGTGATGACAAAGCATCTGTGCACTGTAATTTATTTACTTGAATCTTAAGGATATTTATAGCTGATGGAGCTTTTTAATAGGAGAATTGCAGAGTTACGGAAGCCCTGAGAGGGAAGTAAGAAAAGAAGAAACTCTGGTGATTTAAGTTTTCTCTCCTGTGTTTGTGACTTTAGAACTGGTGAAAACAGATTTTTCCAGGATAATTGATCTAAATTCCTTACATTTTTCTTCATCTGTGTAGCATGATAAACTAAAAAATTAAATACAATTTTTTGGCAAGTGATTTTGTTTGTGTAATACTCATTTCAGCCACAAGAGGCTGAATTGCACCACTACCCCATGTTCTAAATAGAGCGTAAAGTATTCATGTTATACCCAATGGCAGATTAGCACATATTCAAATCCATTTCTAATCAAAATTTATTACAGGCTAACACGCAATATCTGTAATTTGTGTTAAAAAAAAATTGCTGGATGAAAACATGAACGCTTTTAGTCCTATTTAGAACATGGTGAAGTGATGCATCTCAGCGTCTTGTGGCCGAAATTAGTGTTGCAACACAAACACTTCGAAAAATGATCCTGATCAGAACGAAATTCATACGCATATATCTTTTTCCCACCTGTTTCACAGATTTAAAAAAAAAAAAAAAAAATCTAAGGAACTTTAATAGGCTTTCCTGGCAGAACTTCTTTTCTTAGAATTTTTTTTTTCTCCACTCTCCTCTCAGTGCTTCCGTACAGACTAGCTGTATGTTAGAGCTAATCTAAGCTTAAAGCTTAAAACCAACTAACAACTAAATACAAAAAATAAGGACAGAAGGTCATAAAACTAACTACTTACATAAGAATATATTGAAAAGGTCAGAAAATGAACCACAACATAAGTAAAAATGTAAATTCAATGATTACCAGGCAGATGTCACTCTCCACTGGCCCCTCCATCTAAAGCCTCATGTCCTCCTCCTTCCTCTGCTTCAATCATTATTCCCAAAAGCTGTCATTGACGATTAGCGCAATGCTAATGAAGCTAATTGGTTGTAATTTGCATGTCTCTGTCTCTGTGGTTCAGGGCCATCAGCTCTCATCTGCAGACTTGCGGCTGTTCGATAGTGGTTGGAAGCAACCCGGAGAAAGTAAATAAGGTAAATGCTCAGTATTAGTGGCCGCACACAAACATATTCGTAATGCATCTACATAATTTAGAATGTTTTGAAGTGTGTTGTTTTTGAGTTTAATGAGCCCCTCATGCGCTTTTTCACTCTCTGTTGCTGCTTGAGCCCGTATTTTGAAAATGTTGCCTAGGATTGGCAGCTCGGTTATGCCTGCAACGGTTTCCAAACATGAGAAAGCTTATTAGCTTCTGCAAGTGGGCAGATATTGGAATCAAACGGAGAAAATCTGGACCTGCCGAGCCGACAAAGAAAACTGATATTGCATACACTGTTTGTTTAATAGATCTACAGCAGAAAACAGCCGCTAACAGTTTGCCCAATGAATATTAAAGGGATTCACCGCCTTAATTTGTAGTTTTATTGACTTGAGGCTAGAACTGAGCACCAACTAAATCAAGACTTTTTATTTGTGTCTAACAACAAGCCTCAAGCCTCAATGACACATTAGGTTCTATAACCAAAATGTGGCTTCTTTAGTCAGATTTGTGCTGAGATGTAGCTCCTTGAATAAATGTGCTGGCAGTGTGCATAAATCCACCACGTTTTTTAAGCAGGAGGATCAAGGTGAAAACAAAAAGCAATCTATTTTCTGTCCATGTTTAAATAGGAAACCTAATACGGCATGGTTGCATAAGTTTGCACACGTCTTCTAATGGAAAATAGTTGCAATGATGTCAAATTTAAGCTGTTTTCCTTCACTTGAAGGCAAATTAAACCCAATATTTGAAAGTGTTGTGTTGTCTGCTTTCTTTTTCTGCAGATTGTGCGGACTCTCTGCCTCTTCCTCACCCCGGCTGAGAGGAAGTGCTCCCGCCTCTGCAAGGCTGACTCTTCTTTTAAATATGACACGGGCCTGTTTGTTCAGGGTCTGCTCAAGGTAGCCACCAGTTCCCTCTCATTATACAGCTCTAATGCTATTTGAATACGAGCCTGGTTATTGTTCTCTTCTCCCTGCTCGTTTGATGTTGTGATGACCTCAATTCTTTTCTTCTTTTTTTTTTTTTCTCACTCGAAATAGTTGCAATAACATCTTTTTATTACTGCACTGCGTTTGATTCAGATCTGTTTGAATGCATGTCGCTTTTTATGTCGTCTTCATTCTTTATTTATTTATTTTATTATCCAATGTTCACGTTATGGGTAAGCAAGCGTTATAAGTGATTATTTTTGTTCTTCGTCTCACAGTTTTCAACATAACCATCACTTATTATTTACTGCTGTTGTGCCAGGCATGAGGGCTTAGTGTCACGCAGGCGGGTGGCTCTTTATGTCCACAGGAACAGTATAAGAGGCGGCGGCAGACAACCTGCTGGTGCTTGTTAGTTCAGTCATTAAGAGTCAGTACGGTGCACATCTCGGCTGTGATGTGGAGCTCCTGTGGGATCGTCTTATAGATTTCCACATAGGATGCAGCGGGGAACAAGAGAAACCGGCCCAGAGAGAAACAACAAGAGAGGAAATTGGAAGCCGTGTGCTCGCACAAAGTTGAAATTATTTATTAGTTTTTCTGGCCTGCATGTAAAAAAAAAAAAAAACAACACAATACATGAACAAAGAAAGAACATCAGGGTAGCTTTACCATCCCTATGTGTATACATCCATGGCAGATACGTTCAAAAGAAGCTCTGATAAAGTTTCCTATTGTTGTTGTTGTTTCCTCTAGAAAGTCATGTTTGTGTGGAGGGAGCAGATTTCCTACACACTTAGCACATTAATATAAACCTGCTTGTAGGATCACCTGAGGGTTGACAGGTATTCAATATGTATCCCATCCTTTTTTCTTTTTTTTTTTTTTTTTTGAATTCCCAGGACTCCACAGGCAGCTTCGTCCTGCCCTTCCGCCAGGTGCTCTACTCCCCGTACCCGACCACGCACATCGACGTGGACATCAACACGGTGAAGCAGATGCCGCCGTGCCACGAGCACACCTACAACCAGCGGCGCTACATGCGGTCCGAGCTGAGCGCCCTGTGGAAGACGGACAGCGAGGAGGACATCCCCCCCGACACGGTCATTCACACTGACGAGACCTTCACGCCTGACCTGTGAGTCGTGCGCACACAATAACTTTTGTTTCGTGTAATGCACTATTTAATTTGAAGTTTTTACGTCCTATTTAAAAATGCTTATGCCTTATCATAACCACAATGCCTTTTTTTTTTTTTTTTTTTTTTTTTTTTTTAGGAATATATTTCAAGACGTCATGCATAAAGACACTTTGGTGAAGTCTTTTATAGATGAGGTAAGACTACAGCAGCACCTTTCTTCCATATTATTAATCAATTCAATAAAAAAAAAATGCTTAACTGAATCAGAAGAAACAAGACAAGAAAAAGAAAACTGAAACATATTGACAAAAACAGTAACATAGGAACATAATAGATGATGTAACAGCATCCATTATTCTCATTACCATCAAGAAAAATGTGAGAGAAATTGTAAAGCACTATTGATAAAAGCCATATTTACCATTTAAATCAAACAGCAGGTTTTGTTGCTCATATCTTTTTTCAACCCCCAATAGGGATACGTTAGTTAGGAATAAAAAAAGTTAAAAAAAATTGCTTAAATCTACTCTCTAACATAAATAATAATAGTGGAAATGATATTAAAAACTAACAAATAATCTAGCTTTTTGAGGAAGCCCTGAGAGGAAAGTGAGGAAAAAAATCAGGTCATCAATTTTTGAAGTCTGATCAGATTTTTTCCTTTTCTGTGCTTATGACTTACTAACATCGGAAAAGAACAATTTATGGAGTTCCTTTTTTCATCTTTGGAAAAAAAGTTTCGGCAGGTGAAAATCCTTTTTATCGGCCAGAAGAGGCTGAAGTGCACGACTTGAATGTGGATAAAACCTGCTCTTCCACTCCAAGTTGAGTGAAATTAGATGTCACATATCTCTGATTGTTAAACCCTTTCACAGGCACCTGCTTCTTATTAATCAAGCCTAAAAATGTCACAAAATAAAACTGTTCTCGTTCCCTTTTTGGTCGGGTGATGAACCTTTTTGTAGCTCCCCCTTATAAAGTCAGACTTAGTTAAAGTGATAGTGAACCAAATTTACTCAGGCAAGAACATGGTGGCAATGTTAAGTTATTTTGTTGCCTGTTCTCTTTATATACTCTGTTTTGTATCCACTTCTGCTTCAAATAGTTTTTGCAGCGTTATTATGTTCTGAAATGGATTCCTCAGAAAGAATCACAAGCTTCTCTGCTTTCAAATAAAGCAGTTTATTAGCTCTGAGTGAGGACTCAACCAGCTTATTGAGACTGACTGTCATATCAATAAGTAGAAGTAGTAGATATATTACTGCCGTCTATGACTAACCTTGTTTTCTTCACTTCTGTGTATAATATTGTGAAGCTATTCTCGTATTTTGTCTGCGGTACGATGCTATTGATCACAGACCGGTCCTTATATCAGGCTGCAGCAAATACTTGAATGATGCTCCCCCAAACCTCACTGATACGGTCTCCAGAGCCCACAGATATAAGACCGTAGAATTTATTCCCAAGGGTCTCAACCCATCAGCCGCTCGTATGCAAGCGTTCCAAGAGTTGCAAGTTTTTCTCAAGACAGCAGCACTATGTTCCCCTCTCAAGGTTAGCACAAATGAGGGACATTATGGGTTTTTATTCCAGGCCTTTTTGCAGCAGAGCCGTAGCCTGGACTACTAATTGACGTCCTGTGTCGTACCCAGGTGTTCATGCTGAAGCCCGGCCTGTCCCTGCGGAGCACCTACCTGGCCCAGTTCCTGCTGCTGCTCCACAGGAAGGCCCTCACGCTGCTCAAGTACATCGAGGACGAAACGTAAGAGCTGTCGCCGCTAAGACTTTAATCCAAATAGCAAAAAAGGATGATTGTTTGGCAAAAGACCACTTCACTAACACCCCCCCCCTGCTCAACAGAGGAAACAAAATAATCCCCAAATCTAAATAGCGGAGCTGCTAATTCACTTACATGCCCGCCATTGTTTTTGTAATCGACTTTTTGCACCGTAGCCGCTGACCTTGCTCTGACGGCGACACTGACGGGAAACACCCTAAAGCTTTGTATCACACTTTCACAAGTTTGGAGTCAAAATCACTGCCAGTACTTTTTTTTTTTTTTTTTTTTGCATCTGGTATTGTTATCCCCAGGGTTTTGTAGTGCAGAGGTGAAGGTACGGCAAGCTGAGGGGGACAATTGACCGAACACGAAACGATAGGGAACTGGCGACATGGACTCCAATTGAGAAACAGTTGTGAGTCCCGGGTGAGGGTCCAGTTTAAACCAGTTTCAAACAGCACTAGGTAGACGTACGGTGGGCCTGCAGGAGGAGTTCAAAACCAAAACAACGTTGTGGATGCAGGGAAGAAAGAGTTGAATATATGATCCGACTCTCTGCAGAACAAGTAGTACAAAGAACACAGGCACTATTCTTCTGAGCAGTAGAGAAGAAATAGTCATAAGATCAGGTGAGTCATCCTTCACCCTGCTCTGACCAAGCGGACAGGAATGACTGAGATGCCTCACAAACACTACTGCGGTTGACTTTATGGATATGCACAAACACAGTAGCTGAGAAACCTGAGCTGCTTAGTGTTTGGATTGAGTCCAATGATATCTAGACACTGTTTGTTTACGATACCAACCGGTGCATAGCAAAGGTCATGATTAAATTACATGTTTCCACTGGTGAAGCTCCCTGCACTGATTGGAATCACTTCACCTTGTTCTGTTACAGTGTTGCTGAGCTGGCAACACCTATATGAGGCTGGAAAGATGTAGAAATTACATTTTTTTTTTAATAGTAACCAATAGCAACAGGCAATCTACATTCATGATCATTATTATGACTTATTTTAATAGTAGCCATAGCAACAGGCAATCTTCATTTACGATCCCCGTCTGTTTCTCTGTAACACTAGAGTAGCAGCCATGTTCTCACACGCAAAAGTTATGACGCACTTTGTCTGATTGTGAAAGATAAGATAAGATAAGATAAGATAAGATAAGATATACTTTAATGTCCTGCAGGGAAATTTGTTTTGGGCTCCAATACCCTTGCCAGCATCCCAATCCACATGCACGCATTGGACATAGATCATACATACACACAAAAAATGCTTAAATTCTCAAGTCGACAATAGTGAAGAATAATTCAATAATAAAACCAGGTGTGATCAACACAGATAATATCACACAATACCAGGGGTGAGGTCAGAGGAGGCACCTTGATGTTACCTTCCTCCATTTCTTCCATTTTTTCCCCAACAGATCTGATGCTAGTCTGACTCACCAGATGTGCTTTCGACTGCCTATTTCACGTGGTGTTCTCCTCCTCTTCTGCTAGCTGCATCATATATTTTGCAAGTGCACTGTTGCTTCTTCCTGTGCTTTGCCCCGCCCACGACGATAGTGATTGGTTTTTAAAAAAAAAGAAAACAAGCCAGAGCTTTATTATTCACAGCGCTCTGGAGATGGCTATAGTCTGTCTATGCAAGACAAATTTTATAGTAATGGAAAAAAGCTGAAGGCATTTGAGACATTTCAGACCTTTGATGTTTGAGGGCCCTCGTATATATAAAACAACTATAATATTAGACTAAAACACTAGCAATGTGCAGTTGTTCCTGGGGGCTTTGGAAACTTCTGATTGGCAGTTTTCACATTTTATAGGCTCAACAAATAATCAGCAGATTTTTCAATAATGTAAATCAATTCCAAGCTTGTGTAAACCAAAAGATACCTTAAATGACGTGAACAAAATGTAGCCTGTTTGACGGTGAGTCAGACTCACAGGACTGGTTTATGATGGTGATTGGTGTTGGGGAGAAGCTGTGACCAGGCGGCCGCATGTCGAGCCAAGCGAGGCGATGAATCGTCATGACAGCTTCCTCCATCTACACAGCACGTGTGTGGTGGGGAAAAAACGTGCCGATCAGGGAAAATGATGCAGAGCACATGCCATCATCATCAGAGCTCTAAATTATGTTTTTACGATCGTCATTCGATCACTGACAAAAAAATGCTCGCTCCTCTTGTCTCCTCCCCCGCTGAGGCGAAGAAATGAGACGGCATGCCAGGTGTCAAGGTGACCCGGTGGCTTTGCTTTAATGCTTTTCTCATTTAGGCAGTTGTTGTTTCACGTGATAAAACAATAGAGAAACCAGTATTATAGCTTTACATTTCTTCTCTCGAGACTTTGTGCAAATAATCTTATCTAGTCACGCTCCAGTCCCATCACGGTTGCAGAAACCACTTTCTGGCACGGCTCTAAAATAACCTTAAAGGTAGTTAGTAATTTTTTAAAGTGAGGTTGTATGAGGTACTTATCCATATTGATATATTACCTCCAGTAGATGGCGGTTGGCACGCCCCCTGAGATGGGACAAACAGAACAATTTGAAACAATATTAAAAAACGTCAAAGAGGTCTGGTGGCTTTGAAGAGAGCATATGTAAAGACTTCAGTTCCCCGTCGGAAAGAGCTGTTTGAACATAAGTTAAAGCGTTGAATATATCCTAATGCTGTCAACCCTCCAGAGCAGTAAATTGCGTTGCTTCCGTGCTGTAACTCCTGTCTGTTTCTCCAAACTGGAGGTGTGCCCTGAAGTTAATACACTGACTATGGAAAAGTACCTCATACAACCCCAGTCAAAAAACATCCAAACTCTCCTTTTAAGCCCCAACTATTTATTTGAGATACTTGCAGCCCGCCGTGTCTTCAGTTTATTTCGAGATTCTCTCCACTCTGTTGTCCCCGTGGCGACCTGGTCATCGCTCCATCTGGGCCTGACTCATCTCCTTCTGTGCTCCTAAAGGAGTGGACTGACCTCCCCACTCCTTCAGGACAGCAGTCGCTCCCCGATTAGTTTTCCTACTTAGACATGATTTGGCTTTTTTTCCTGTAAATGAAAGAATGAGGGAACTTGAGCAAATGCATCAAAAGTATGTAAGGAGTAACTTTTGGTCCTGGCGCTTCTTACTTCAAATTTTGAGACCATTGTCACTCAAAGTGAAGGTATTCTAACAGGGCAGTACATTTTACACTGGGGTTACTAAAAGTGGCTGAATAGTTGCATCGGTAAATGCAAACAAAACAAACGCACCTAAAAATCCCACACACTATGGCTCCATTAGTTTCTGTCACATGGTGTTTCAAAACTGTACATCCATACTGTGGCACCATATTACAAATTTTGAAGCTGCACTGATGAATATTTTTATGGTTACAACATATCAAATGTGTAATGTGGAGGGGGATGAACCTACAGAGAATTATCACCCAACTCTTCAGTTGCCCTCAACTCTGCAGAGCTGTTACACATGTTTTGAACATTTTTGAAGAAAAGAAAACAGAGGACGGCTGTTTTACTTTAGAACCAACACCTCAGATATGAAACATGGAGGTCATCTGTTGTTTAATTGGAGGAGACAGAGTGAAGGGAATTAAAGATACATTTCAATCAGGGGTTCAAAACTCCATGACGCCTTAATATTCACAAAAATGATTATTTTTTTTCAATTATTTTAATTCTATTTTATTTATAAAAAATTCAATATGCAGTCATTTTTTAATTTATATAAATTCTAATTCCCCTTTTTTTCTCTTTTTTTCCCCCCCCGACTAAATAATTCAGGATTAATATTGCCGTGATGATGGAAAAACACATTTTTGTATAAATTTGACTTAAATTGGTCCCAGAGATGTGATTTTTGAATTCATAGCTAGAGTCTGAACATATCTCACTCCAGAGAAAACACTAACTACACAAGAAAAAGCCACTATTTAGGTGCTCGCGTGAGAGGATGAAAGCTCTTGGTTATGGTGCTGCTAACAGCCTGAGGTCAAAGGGCGTGCTATTACACAGGTGCCTCGAACAACATTGTTTATGCTCAGTAGCGGCATACATAATTCATCGTGGCATCGGCGCTCCTGTGCACCAGCTGCAGCCTCAAACTAGATGCTAATGCAAATCCTCTGACCCCGAGCATTGTATGTTGTTAGCATTTACACCACACAGTCTCTCCCCTCTGCTCTTCACAGGCAAAAAGGGAAGAAGCCCTTTAAATCCCTGCGCAACCTGAAGACGGACCTGGATCTGACGGTGGAGGGGGACCTGAACATCGTCATGGCCTTCGCTGAGAAGCTGAGGGCGGGGCTACACTCGTTCGTGTTCGGGAAGCCTTTCTACACCAGCATGCAGGAACGAGACGTGCTCATGAGCTTCTGACACCTGCACTTTTTTTTTTTTACATATTGGACAGTCAATGGAAACAGATGTCGTATTGTCTTTGATTTGTTTTTATTGTTACATCAACGCATGCACGTGTGTATTCTCTAGACGGCCATTAATGAATACTTTGTTTCTGCTTTGCTGAAACGAAAAGAAAAGAAAAAACGTTCTGCCTTTCCCTTTTTTGTGTCTTAATAAATTCACGGCATGATTTCAAAGACTGATTGTTAGCAATTATGAGCCATTTGAATTAAAGTTCTGATATATTGCCTTGATCAACTGTGTAGCATAATGTGAGTTTAGTGTTTTAAGAAATGATTCTCAGCCAGATGAATTATTCATGTATTCTATGCCTTCTGTGTTAATTTATGGCCTAGGAATTGGCTGAGGTACCCTCCAGGATATTTGCGATTTGATTTCGAAAATCATATTTATTAAAACATGAGTTATCGGTTTCTTCGCTGCCTGTGTTTTACAATAGCCTCAGAACCTTTTGAACTTGTGGATTGCCTTTTTGCTTTTTTTTTTAAGAAATACAATGAATGAGTCTGTGTGCTGAATTTGAATTGTGCAGATAAAGTGACATAACAAAAACATTGTAAGTAGTCACGAAGATTTCATTAAAGAATAAGACAACAGTCAATGAAGTCTTATCACAATCCTTCCTGACAAAGCAGATCTGACTGTGTCATCATTAAATTAATTCACGGATTTGCATACGATTCTTTTTTTTCCCTCTTCCCACTCCAACAACCCTAGTATTTGCTGTTAGGATGATCCATCTTTACTGGTGATCCTAAAATGAAGCGATCTAGTTGATATGCTACATGCATTGCTTCCAGAGATGAAAATGGTTTTGACAGTGTAATACGGTGAGTTGATAATGGTGTGCCATTTTCCATTTTCCCTACATTTACATGTCATTTTGAATCCAGAACATTTGAATTCAGGACAGTCCGCTTTATAGAGAAACATGTTGTCTTCTCTATATTTAATACATTTGCTCCCTTCCATTTTACTTTATTGTTTTCTTATATTTTATTAAACAAAACCCTAATGAGAACAACAAAAGGAAGACAAGAAGAGATTGACTACAGGCCAGTTAACATGCAGAAAAAAATTAAAACTATGGAATAAAAGAACAAGGTTAAGGCTGTTGTGTGTTGTGTAATACTAATACCATACCTTTTCTGCCACCACATGCTGGATAGTTTTCTCAGTAGTTGTTAGTCATAATCAGGATTTCTTTTTATATTAAATTGCTGAAATTCATCTGACTCAAACCACTTTCCAATTTCTTCTGGCAAGCTCAATTTTGGCTGACCATCAACCAAGTTGGTACTAGACAAGGTTAATGGAGCTGAGTCTGCCAAATTAACACTATATTTTTCTTTAACTGCAGAAAGGTTTTCATCAATATATTGAAAGCAGCAAAGAGTGACGCGGGAATGAGTCAGCATTTTGCAGTTCCGGTTCCCCCATCTCAAGTCAATTGTTTTATTAATTCAGATTTTGATTACATTACAGTCATTTAGCAGACGCTTTTATCCAAAGCGACTTACAGGAAGTGTATTCAACATAGGTATTCAAGAGAATTACTAATCACCAGAATTCATAAGTGCATCTCCTTTCTTAAACAAGCATCTAAAAGCATAAACCAGAGCAAAAGTATAGTGCAGAAACAAATTACTACGAAAACAATAAGTGCAACAAACTAATACAAATACAATAAGTGCAACAAACTAATACGAATACAATAAGTGCTACGAGGAAGGCTCAGGGTAGTACTTCATGAAGAGGTGAGTTTTCAGCCTGCGCCGAAAGATGGGCAGCGACTCTGCTGTCCTGACGTCAGTGGGGAGTTCATTCCACCACTGAGGGGCCAGGACAGAAAAAAGCTGTGACCGGGGGAACGGGGGAACCAGTCGCCCCGAGGCAGCAGAGCGAAGTGGTCGGGCGGGGGTGTAGGGCTTGACCATGGCCTGGAGCTAGGAAGGAGCTGTTCCTTTCACTGCCCTGAACTGAACCTTGTGGAACCCCAGTAGTCAGCATGCGTGGTTCCGACACGGCCCCCCTCCATGTCACCTGGTAGGATCGACCTGTCAGGTAGGATGCAAACAAGGAGAGTGCAGAGCCTGAGACGCCCATCCCCTCGAGGGTGGAGAGGAGGATCTGGTGGTTCACCGTGTCAAACGCCGCTGACAGGTCCAGGAGAATCAGGACAGAGGAGAGAGTTCGATCAGATACACACCATTAGGCCCATTTGGCAGCTAACCACCTATTCAAGATGTAACTGAATAACATTATAATAACATCGACCTGCTGGGAGCTGTAAGAGTATAGTTAACAGTGGATTTATTGGTGATGTGGAACAAACTGAGGCAGTTCATGATCTGTGGAGTCCTTCACAACCAGACCGCACTTTCTCTGAGATGTGGCTATCCATAAATGAAACCTGTGAGGAAGCTGCTTTCTCTAAATCACTGGATGAAATAAAGGCAGCTTCAAGATCTTAGTCTATCTATAAGTGCCTCAAGCTGGAAAAGTATAATTAGGTGTCCTCCAGAGGACCTTGAACTGTTGCATATTTAAAACAGGAGGGGAATGAGCCAAAAGTGAAGGAGCTGTTAATTACTAATAAGATGCCTGTATAGGGACCTCCTTCAGCAATTTATTTAAAAAAAAACAGGAAAAAGAATTCATGTGAGATATGGTTTCTTTTAAAGTCACTGCCAAAATAGGTCGGTCTTGAGGGGAAGAATTGATTGGCAGGGAAAAGCTTTCAGCCGGATGTTTGGCACCTTTTCAGTAAAACGACTCCTACGTGTTCTTTGGGGAAGCTTTGTTGCTGTGACTGGAGGAGGGCATGACAACAGGCTCTTACATTAAATAGTACCCCAGAGCACTGGCAATTCTTAGAGATAAAACAGAAGTTGATGTTGTAACCGTAACTGTTTCTGGTGCTTTGACACAAGTTTGTTTTGAGTGAAGGGAGATCGGATGAGAATAGAACAGTAAGTCAATACTGCCTCATTTATTTTTTTTTCATTTTGGCTCCAGGGTCAGAAGTTAAAAGTTTTCAGCTACTTTGATATTCAAATCACTTTATTAACTAATTTGTGTTACGATGAGCATTTTAAAAGTACCACTGATGGAAACAACTAAATATTCGCAGAATCTATTATTGCATAGGTGAATTTGATTGTAGGAATGGTTCAAATGGATAAACAAAGCAGAGCTTCAAAAATAACTCCCATGTTGTGAAAACATTTAATTGGCACAAGGCATGTCAATGTTGGTCGGTCGGTCGATCCATCACATCAGTATCTCAACTATTAAATGGATTGCCAAGACATTTTGCACATACAATCATGGTCCCAACAGGATGAATCCTACTGACTTTGGTGACTTTTCCCTTTTGCACAACCAGCAGGTCGAAGTTCTCAATTATCTTGTGAAAAATCTCAACATCTACTATATTGCTTGGCAGAACATTTTGAACATTCATGGTCCACAGAGGATGCATCCTATTGACTTGATGACTTTTCTTCTTGCACCACCAGCAAGTCAAAGTTATCACTTATCTTGTGAAATGTCTCATCATCTACTGAATGGATTTGCAGAACACTTTGAACATCATGGTTCCCAGAGGATGAATCTTCACGACCCTAGTGATCCCTCAAATTTTCTTGTAGCTCCACCATGAGGTTGATATTTGTGGTTTTTAATGTGAAATTTCTCAAAAACCGTTGGACAAGATTGCTGTGAAATTCGGCACAGACATTCTTACCCCTGTCGGGTTTAATTTGAATTTGTTTCATTCTCTGACTTTTCATCTAGTGCTATGATCAGTTCAGAATTTTCATTGTCCAACACTTACATCAGCCTTAACTTATATGTGTAGGTATCAGCAGATGTTTGCATGCTAACGAGCTAAACTAAGAAACACTAAGAAAAACATCAGCATCTAAGAAAATAGTTTCACTCATGTGGAATACTACTCATTGCATGCATCTAACCAAAGACTATTGTCAAGGTATTTTGGGACTTTTTTTAAAAGCCAATACGCACAAATATTCAGGTGGCAGGAATTTTTTTAAGTGAATGTGATAATTTTTTTTAATCAAATACTTCACCTTTCCTGAGAAACAAGGTTAGTCTAATGGAAATTGAAAACTAAAATTAAGATGTAAACAAAATATCTACAACAATAAAATGTGTAACAGGCTGAATTTAAAGTGCTGATTTTGTCTGTCTACCAGCCTACACATTACACTCTCTATTTCAAGATGATGGCAGGAAAAAACCCTAATATACCAATAAATACCATGTATAAACTGCACAGGATAGGCTATATAAGGGGAGTTTGGACACAACTTCTCATTCAATGGTTTTTCTTCACACCTGCATAACCCACAGGCTAACACGTCATTAGCCAACGAGCTGTTTTTCTTTATTTTTATTTTTTTCTACATTGTAGATTAATACTGAAGACATCCAAACTATGAAGGAACACATATGGAATTATGTGGTAAACAAACAAATGCTCAACAAACCAGAATATGTTTTATATTTTAGATTCTTCAAGTAGTTGAATGAGAAGGTGTGTCCAAACGTTTGACTGGTATGACTCTTTGAAACATGAAGCCCCCGACCACTATATAGTGAATTACTATATTCAGATATATAATATATAATAGTGAATTATTATTATTATATTATTATTATTATTATTATTATTATTATTATTATTATTATTATTATTATTATTATTATTATTATATTCACTATTTTCACTATATAGTCCACACTGAATATTGAAAGGGAATCTCTTTACGTAATGCTTTTAGCTCAACACTATGAAATATCACGGTGATAAACCACTTTCATTTCTTTGCTCTGTTCACTGTTTTGAAATATATTTATGTGTATTCTTTTATTTAATTGTCATAATGTTTTTTTTTTTTTTTTGTTACTATATTAATATTTTTGGTTATTATAATCTGAAAAACTTTCGTTTCCTTGACCCTGCAATGGTTTCAACAAACCTGTACAGCAACAACACAGCACCGCTCATATCCCTCTACTATAAAAACATCGACGCTGATAGGTCGATAGATCTGTCTGTCACACCGTGTGTGGGTGTGGCCTCGCTCGCGATGCCCTCTGATTGGCCCGTCTCTAACTTGCCACCCTTTCCTATTGGTCAATTCTGCGGCCGCTCTCGGCAGAATACCGGAAGAGATGTTCACTGGCCGCCTGCCAGGTAAATATCCACCAGAGGATGCTAGCAATGCCCATGTCTGACACGACGAAAGGGACAGCAACTCCTGGACAACTGGAGCAAAGATGAAACCACGTGTTCTGTCGAGGACGTTCAGGTATTTCACCGACACCGCGTGACTTGTTTTCAGGGTTTGAAGAAAGCAGAAGTGTAAAGGGTGCGGCCTGCTGTCACTAGCCTGCTAGCTAGCCTCAGTGCTAACGCTATGATGTGTAGCGGCTAGCTTCACACCTGCATAACCCACAGGCTAACACGTCATTAGCCGACGAGCTGTCCGGCTGCACTGGACGCTTGTGTTCACGATACAAGGAGCACGTGAGGGGACAGGTCTTTGGGGTTGCTCGTGCTGAAGGTATTGTTAGCCAGCCAGCTAGCTTTAGGTGTGTGGCTCTGGGATCAGGACTACACCTGAGTCCAAGCATGTAAACAAACCCAAAGGCAGGCGAGGGACGTTGTTATCATTGTCTCAGAGACTAGCAACAGCATCTACACTTAATGTTGTGGATTGTCCTGTGTAGTAATTATTATTAAATGTATAATAAAGGTCTCAGGTCCTCTTCTACAAGGCGTGGGTTCATCTGCACTTTGTGTTTCTGTCAGATGTTTTGTGTTCAACAAGGCTTGTGCAGTGGTCACCAGATTCCACTGCACAAATGATAATATATACAGTACCAGTCAAAAGTTTGTTCACACCTTCTCATTCAACTACTTTGAAGAATCTAAAATATAAAACATATTCTGGTTTGTTGAGCATTTGTTTGTTTACCACATAATTCCATATGTGTTCCTTCATAGTTTGGATGTCTTCAGTATTAATCTACAATGTAGAAAAAAGTAAAGAAAAACCATTGAATGAGAAGGTGTGTCCAAACTTTTCACTGGTACTGTATGTCAATAAGAAGTGTCAGTAATCTGACAGTGGCTGTATGTATGTTTCCTTGTCATTATCTGCAATGATGATATATCTGGTATATCCCCCCCAAACCGTCAGCCTTTAGGTGGACTGTTGGTGGGGTGTGTTTCGTCTGATGTTGACAGTATCCGTTTGGAGAGTGCATACCATGAACAAGTTTGGGATTAGCTGTGTTGGCTAACTAAAAAATGGATACGTAGTTTCTTTAGCTGATGTATTTACCCTCCTCGCTGTGCTTAAGTCACCGGTAAACCAAAACTGAAAACAGGTGCCTGTGATGAGTCACAGACATCACTGATTATTCTGGGATGACAGGTATGAGCTGCCTTACAGAAATACCTGTATTGCGACACAGATACATGTAAACAGATACATGTATGAGGTTACATTTAGTTGAGGTATTTGCACTTGTGATTCCCAAAAAAATCATACAAACACTGCAATTGCCTCCTGCCTAGTTGTACATAATAAATAAACCCAACAGCCTGATTTGGATTAGCATCTGACAGGTTGCTGATGTCAAGTACATGCATGATATAGAGACTCTGTTAAGTTACAAAATGACAAATTGAACAGATAATTATATATTGTGTCTTTGAAATATCTGTCAGAAAGGCTAATCTAGAAACGTCTCTTTCTGTAAGGGAGAGTGCAGGGTTTGGTTACATCTCAGGGGTTTTACAGCCAACCTCATTTAAGATGGATTAGATGAGGATTTGTGTGTGTGTGTGTGTGTTTGTGTGTGTGTGTGAGAGAGAGACTCTCACTCACACACACACACACACACACACACACACACACACACACACACACACACACACACACACACACACACACACACAACACCCTTAATGTGCAACACCCTTCCAACAGCCCCCTGCTACACATAAACAAAATAAAGTAATCCTCCCTGTAAAAGCAAAGTCCACGTCACCAAACACAGCCGATGTCCTCATGACATACAAAGTAGGTGCACACATCGCTAATTATGATCACGAGTGGTGTTACACACAGCAACACTATGCGAGCTTAGCGCTTATGGATGTTGGGTACTATACAAATGATTTCAATTCTTAAACGATTCCAAAACCGTACGACACAGTTGATTGCTAAGATAAGTTAGACTTTATTTCTAAATATGTTATGTCAAATGATTTAAAAAAAATAAAAAAAGATATACCCCCTGGGCAATATGGAGAAAAAGAGATATTTCGATTTTGTAGGGTTATCACAAAATATTTACACAATGAGATTTTTGCTGGATGATGATGAGTAATGTGGATATAATGACAAATAATAGAACAGCTAGAACAGTCTGCTAACCTCTTCCTGGGAAATGAACTCAGTACCAATGCTTGCATTAAAAATCTTTAAATTACATTTCTCTGTCTTTGCTGTGGGGCTTAGTAATGTCCTCCTTTTTTTATTTTGTTGGCCTTTTTTTACTCTTTTGTTCCTGTGCCGTGGAAGTTACCTGACATTTCACTGTTTTAGTTTTAGGTATCGGACTGAGAGCCTGTAGCCATGGATGGGCATGCTCCCAAAAGCAATGAAAGCACTTTCCCCAGCTTCGTGGACCTGGATGACTTTCTTACCAAGCACAATTCGAACTTCATCTGGCTCCTCGTTGGTAAGTGCTCTGTATCTGCAATGTGGAGAAAAATATACAGATCATTGGAACGTTTTCTTGAGAATTCAAGTCACATGAATTCTCAAGAAAACACATCGCTAGAAACCCGTCACGATAAGAAATACAGCAAAAATGTTGTATTTCTTATTGTTTGTAATATTTCTTGTATTAACAAAGTGGACCATGTTTTTGTCTTTCAGCCACCATTCTGTCCTGTGGATGGATCATCTATTTAACTTATTACAACTCCCGCAACATTGGCCTCATCCTCACCCTCATCATCAACAGACTCTACAAGGATGGCTACATTCATATCGGTGTGTTCATCCGGAGCTCCGTCACACAGTGATGAATAGGGAGGAGGAACGCTGCCATAGCGTTCAGTTTACGGCGTTAACTCAGTCTGCTGAATATTTCATGATGAGCCGGCTCCTCTCACTGATTATCTTCATAGAGCCAGAACGGCAAAATGCGACCAACACCTGATTGAATTCCTCTACATCAATGACACAGAACCTAATTTATAAAAGCACCTCGAGGCCATAGTTCATTATATTTCAGCGAGTCATTAGTTTCTTCCAAAAACATCAATGTCTTTACTAAAGAGTACACCTGGAGAGATCATCTGTTCTGCAGTACAACACTTAATACTTTACAATCCCAAAATTAACCAAAAAAGCAAGTCAGAGCAGTGATGCTGATTGTCTAATGAGACGTGTTTGTGTTGAACATTGTATCAGAGTGTGTTGACAGAGACCTGTAGCTAACTGGCTATGAGTAAATATCAAGTGCTAAAAGGATAACAAAAGCAGCATTCAAATGTAATTTAATCAGGATATCATGGTTCAGTCTCTTTGCCAACACGTGTTGCTACAAAGTGAGCAGTCAACCGTGTGCCAGCTCATCTATTTCCGTACTCCAATCCATAGTCAGTGTATTACCAACAGCAGATGACGGTGGCAGCCGTCAGTTTGGAGAAGCAGGCAGGAGCACCATCATCGTAGCAAAGCTGTAGACGGGGGCAGCAGCAAGACATATATTTTAGCCACCTTTAAAAAAAAAATCATAATAGCTTAAGTATACGCTAAATTTTGAATGTTTGCACTGCACTGGAAACTGAAGCCGTTATATCCATCTATGCTGAATCTTCAAAGCCACAAGACTCAAATGACAAACGGGCAATTTTATCCGAACTAAACCTTTTAAAGCACCAAAGTAACACAACAACACAAACAAAACCTTCTCAACAAACAGCTATTAGGTCCACACACAGTTTGTTATGTGATGAGCAGGTTTGAACTTGTCTGAAGGTGTGTGTTGTCATTGCCAGGCCTGAGTTGAGTAAAAATAACTCCTGCATAGATTGACAGCGAGGCACTGACCAAAACGGGTTTCCTAGTGAGAGGATTTACACATCTGCTCTTCAGACAGTCGGAGGAAAAAGTAACTTAATTAAGTCCACAAACATGTGGAAGTGTCAGCTTGGATGATTCTCTCTCTCTCTCTCTCTCTCTCTCTCTCTCTCTCTCTCTCTCTCTCTCTCTCTCTCTCTCTCTCTCTCTCTCTCCTCTCTCCTCTCTCTCTCTCTCTCTCTCTCTCCCTCCCTCTCTCAGCGTGCAGTAACTGAGCCAAACAGTGGTGATGGAAAACCATGTTCGGTTTTCTTACTCATTGACGACTCTGACCTACTTGTTATACAATTAGATCCTAATTAAGCGTTTTTTATTTCTTAATGAGAAGAGACAAAGTGATTAAATATCTCACCAACTCCCAGACTTCTTCTTTTTTTCTTTTTAAACCAAGGCTCACACAACCATCTAATTACATCTTTTGTTTACTTTCCTAATTATTTGAAGAATACTTTTCATTACTTTTTAATTGACACCACTGTGATCAAATCTAAACATCTTTAAACTTGCTTTTTGAAATTGCATTCATATAACTTAATATAACTCTACCGCACTGTTCTTGTTAATATAAATATGATACCTTCACTTGTTTTGTGACTGTAAAACAAAATGTGTCTGAACGCTCCGTAGGCTCCTTCTCCTTCTCCGTGCTGTCGGGGAAAGTCATGTTCAGAGACGTCTACTACATCGACCAGGACATGTCAATCAGGTAACCTGGCCCGTGCTGCATCCTTTGCTTCTGCTCTGTCACTCTAGAACCTTATCTATCGCTTGCTTACTGAATGCTTTTCTTTTTTTGTAACAGGATACAGGATGGCTTCCTCATATTTCGCTGGTGGAAGATGTATAACCCAAAACAGAAACAACATGGTGAGTAGAGTTGTTGACGGGGGAGCTTACGTTAAGAGATTGTCATTAGCCTGGGAGCCAGCTGCACAAATCACCTTATGTTAAGATTTTCCTAAAACAATTTTTTTGTTGTTGCACAAAACACCCTTAAGTCTTCACCTTAAGGCTTTCGTCAAATTTCCACTTAAGTATTTAAGGTTTTCTTCTTATCTTGGTCCAATACTTAAGGAATCCCTTAAAGTTAGTTCCACAAAAGACCTTCTTAGCCAAAGCAATGAAAAAAACAAAACTCAATTACCTGTGACTCGAGCAGACGGAGTGATGGAAAGAGGAGCTTTGCAATTAATGGTCACTCTATGGGTTTATACAATGGGATCTTTCCACTCAGTAATATACTGCTATAATATCTCTTTCAATACAGTAAATAAATAAAGATTGTCTTTAACTAAGGAAACCTTTTAAGGCCCTCTGTGAAACACCCTTAAGTAAGTCCCTTAGCTAAAGAGAAAGTAAGCCTTAAATGCATCATTTAATTGTTGAATTCATTTATCAGCCCTATAATAATAATAATAATAATAATAATATATTATAACATAATATTGTAAAACTCTATATTTGACCTCCCACTTTGCATGAACCACCACGTGGAAGGAGACCTCATCATGAGTTTGCTCTCTTGTCTCTTGTCTCTAGACCCCAAGGCAGAGACCCGGCTTTACGTGACGGTCAACGGCTTCGAGTTTCACGTCTACAACCGCACCGACCTCTACGCCCGACTGCAGGAGACCTTCGGACTGGACCCCACGCTCATAACACCCAAGAAAGATGATGAGAAGGGACAAGAGGATCGAAACAAGACACTCGAGAAGTAAAACCAATGGCTCATCAAACACTGTATCCGTCTGTTCAATTGTTAGGGTTGTTTTAGAGGAAATGAAACTTCAACATCTTTTTAAAAGCTCAAATAGAAGTAATAAAGATATATTAAGATAAATACAAGCTCTTGAGAGCTGAGAACTTTCATAATTTTGCTTCTGTGCTTGTCTTAAGTTGGACTAGAATGTTTTACAAATGTCATTGGGTAAATCACCTAGTTTTAGTGTTAGTAACAATGCACAAATTTATGTGGTAAATAAAACAGCAAAAAAACAGGAATCAACAAAATACCCATCAGAGATGATTCTTGATAGGAGATTTGATGACAAGCAGTCTGGAAAAAAGAAAAAAAAAAAAGGCTGAACAAATGTGCTCCCTTCTCTGTCTGTTATGACCAAATGCATTTAGAGTGTCTGCACAGAGGAGAGCTGTCGTCTTTTCCCACTGAAGGCCAAACAAATAGGGCTGACTGGAAATGTAGCACCATTAAACGGCTCTAAGACTGAATGTCTTCTCGATCCCTTTGTAGCGTGAACATCAAAGCAGAGAGTCCAGACCACACGTCATCTTGGCGCTCCCTCATTCCTGTCATCAAGGTTAACATCAGCACCGTAAGTTCCTTTTTAGAAACGGCTGAAGAGCATTGTTGAGGAAAAAAAAAAACAAGTGTTCAGGCCTGGTCCCTTCACCGTATGCGTCTTTTCTCTCCGGTAGGGTCGCTTGGCGTTTGGGAACCACTACCTGCCCCAGACTTTGTGCGTGAACTTCGAGGATGCCTTCCTGACGTACGCCACCAAGCCGCCATCCAGCCACCTGGACCAGTTCATGCACATCGTCAAAGGCTCGCTGGAGAACGTGCGCGTCATGCTGGTTCCCAGTCCGCGCTACCTTGGCATGCAGAATGACGAGTAAGTCCAAGTCACTTACTGATGAAGCGTTTAATTGAGCTGCAGATTAACTCATTTGCAAAGGCTGGCAGATCCAGAGGGGTCACTGGTTACATTCATATAGAAGCTATACCAGAAGGAAATTAATAATGAAGCAAATTTGGTATTTATTTATTTATTTATTCCAAAACTATTTCTGAAACTTGTACACATCATTTTTCAACTCATGTCGTTGTCAGTACTAAAACTGTTTAGAATTATTGCCGGAAGAATAATGATGAAATATCCTTTGCCACTCATTTTTGAAGAGTACCATAATGACCATAAAAAATGAGATCATTATAAAGCTTGAAAATATAAATAGAGGTCCGTAGTCTGTAGCTCCCTTCAGTGCAATTTAATAAATCACACTTAAGGGAGCGGCAGTGTGCGGACCTTTATTTATGTTTTTATTGCTGCCTTCTTTTGGTACAGCAACTGCCTCTATGTTTTTTTTAAAGGTGCGCTACTACTTTAGATTCATATCATTGTAAAGTTTGAAATGGACATTTCTGTGAAATGCTCTCTCTGTTTCTTCCTATTTATCCTGCAATATGTAATGTATGGTGTGAATCTTAAACACAGGCAGAGGACTCACTCTATATTTCTTTGTTTATTTTAACAAAATGAAAATCAAAGTGAGCTTTTGTCGCCACATTTGTTAGGTGGTAATTGCAAATAATAGTTTTATTTGAATACATTTAAAAACATTCACGTACATTTACTACATTAAATGGATGACTCTGCTTTTAGTTTGTACAGGAGCTTCAGCCTATTGGATATTGAATAAAGATAAGGATGTATATATCTGAATTGGGCGATTGACAATTTTAACACGAAAAAATGTTGGCAGAATGTTTGAATGAGTCACCCCCCCCTCTCTTTTTACCTGGCAGTTTTAATGTTCTACTTTTAAAAGCAAGGATACCACAAAACCATTATCTGCACTTCAGCTGAATGACACAGCATGTAAAATTCCATTTCCCCTCTGTGATTGAGGATCCATTCCGACAGTCCTTGACCCGTCTTTACACTTTACTGGAATGTCCAGTGGGATGAAGCAAAAACTATATAAGAGGAAGGCCACATTTATAAAGGTGAAAGAGTGTTTTCATGCCAGAATGGGGCTTCAATGCAGACTGAATATTTAATTTATGCTCTGGTACCTTTTCAGTTGTCTACTAACCTGCTGGAACCCTACTGGTAACTCTTCATAACCTCTGCGTATAATCTGTACTCTGCCTTCTAAACTCTGACCTTGTGGATTTCTCCTCTAGACCTCCCAGACTGATGGGTGAAGGCTTTGTGGTCATGCAGTCCAACGACGTTGACATCTACTATTACCAGGACGAACCCGGTATGCTCATGAATGCACACACACAAAATCGAAAAAATATAAAACCCCAAACATCTGCAGTGCTGCCACAATACCCAAAAAATCCTCCTGAGAAATTATTGTTTTGTTGAGATAGCTTTTTAGAATTGTTTCTAATCAGGACATACTGTGTTTTACTATCAAATAGGGCTGCACGATATGTTTCATGTCAGCATCGACATTGTAGCCAATATGTTAAATTGTTTACTAGAGCACAAAGATCTTCATAGGTTTTGCTTTCAAGGGGCACCAGATTGATGCATTTAACTTTAAAACTTACTACATTTTTTCTATTAAAACAGGTACTGTTTCATCAACTGGTGAATATTCCTGTATTTTGTCATACTGCAATGTATATCACAGAAAGAAAAAAAATACTGCAATGTCAGTTTTTTCCAATATCGTGCAGCCCTTTTATCAAACAACCCTCTGCACTTCAGCACTAGCAGAAAAATATGAGCACGACCAATGGACGTTGGCTAGATGAGTAATGAGTCAAAGTAAAGTAGTTTCGAGATTGCTTCTGTTTTGTACAGCTTTGTGTTTATTACAGTATTTGTTGCCCAGAGTAGTTTAAGGCTTTCTAAAGTGTGTGTGTGTGTGTGTGTGTGTGTGTGTGTGTGTGTGTGTGTGTGTGTGTGTGTGTGTGTGTGTGTGAGCAGGTCTGGTGCCCGAGGAGCAGGAGGCTGGTGAGGAGGCAGAGACATGCAGCGAGGGCGATAAGCTTCAGGACCTGCCTCCATGCTGGGGTCTGGACATCGTCTGCGGAAAAGGAACCGACTTCAACTACGGCCCCTGGGCAGATCGTCAGAGGTGAGTGATGATCACGCACAAAACCACTCTGTTCTATTAAAGAATTTCAAGATGAAATCTGTTGTAACTCTTGAAAACTACATAAAACGTGGCATGCGGTGAGAAATGGTTTGAATGTGGTTAACATCGTTGCAAGAATTGAGACACAAATCGGCACAAAACTGCACTTTTACAGAAGCTCTCCTGTAAGCTTCTGGAGGACGGACCATGGCAGTTAAACTCAAGCCAATTTACCTTCAGTGTGGCACAATTTGTAAATGGAATTAAGTCGGGAAACATAGAACTGTTCTTATGTCTTTTGCATGTACTTGAACAGCATAAGAATACAGATGTTAAATGGATGTAAGAAGAGTGCTGTTCTGGTCAGGTATAACTCAAGGCTTCAGAGTTGGGCTTCTCAGATATGGACTTGTATTTTACCCAAACTCTTAATTTCCTCAGGGACTGTCTGTGGAAGTTCTTCCTGCCCGCTGACTACCAGGCCATGAAAGTCACAGAGGTTGCAGAGCCAGGAAAACCCAGGCAGATCCAGGCCTTCGAGCTACGCATGAACATCATCGCTGACGCCACCATCGATCTGCTTTTTACCAAAAACAGGGTGACTCTTTCTTCTCTCTATATCTTTTTTTTTTATTACTTTCTTGCCAACCTCTGTGATCTTTCTTCCTCTCCCTGCTGCTCCACTTATCTTTATCTTCATGCCTCATCGTGTTTTTGCTATCGATATCGGTTCATGTTTTATGCTTTTTCAAATTTTCATCCTGGAGCAGTGCAGGGATTTTCATGAAGCTAAGCGTGTGAAGTGCGTACTAAACATCAACATAAATGCCTGTTGAATGAAAATATCAAAGAGACAGGGAGAGATTGTCAAGCTAATACCTCTTTTTTTTTGAACATATTTAGGTCAGATTTGAGGACTTTCTTTTATTCTTAAGGCCCCCTCACTGATAATTTGACAGCGTATGTGACTGCTCTGTTTACTCTCTCCCCTCCCCATGCTCTGTATTCATCCCTGTTACTAGGAAACCAACGCCATCCATGTGAATGTAGGCGCAGGCTCTTACCTGGAAGTCAACATCCCCATGACTGTAGGAGAGAATGGTAAGTCAGCGTTTAAAGCAAAAATAAGACAAGAACATGGCAGCACTCGGATCAGTCGCCACAGCAGACGTCCCTCTGGCTTAAAGGCAAATCTTGTTCCTATAAATGCGTACGTCAACAGTTTCCCCATCTTCTGGTTATCATCTATTTCACTGACTAATGGCTGAACTACAGCCATGATGAGCAGCTTTATCAAATGTCAGGATGAACTCATACTTTAGGATGTCAAAAAGTTATTTCACTTATTTACTTCCATTGAGATTAATCATAACAGTTCTTTTTCAGTATAAATTGGCTCATTGTTTAGCTGTCCCGCCCTAAATTTGACTGATTTGGTTGCCTGTCAATACTCATACAAGCTGGCAAACATAGTGGAGCATTTAGCAGTTAAAGAGCCAGATATTTGCCTCAACAAACTCGACACCAAATGAATAATGATGTTTCTTCGTGACCTCTTGATAAATAAGCAACCGTTTGCTCACAAGTGAAATTCATTTTAACAAAACGCAATACCAACCTCTGTTACCAAGGTCTGTTAAGTCATTGCTGAACTATTTTGCACAAGGAATTAGAACTAAGAACTCTGAGTGTGTTACCAAAGTCTCTGTACTTGTGTAAATTGATACAAAAAGGTTTTATTTTCAAAAATATAGCCAAGACTACCTAGGAGAAGTATAAAGCAGTTCGATCAGCTTGACTCAGCCTGTAGAGGTGCATGCCCCTGCTTTATTCAAAGTTCATTCATATTGAGCGTGCACCATGTCCAAATTGCACCAGCTTCGACACTGCACATCCTTTGTGTGTGTATAGCTGAGGACCAAAGTGTGAAGTCGATCAGATTAATGGTACTCGAGATATGCAGAGGACACACAGACTGACAGACAGACAGACAGAACTGTATCCAGAATAAAACAACTGACCCCAGGGAACAGTGACATTCTCAATGCTTTGAGATATGAGGAACGTTTTATAATTTATCGCGAGTCATCAGTCAAAGCCCTCCTCTGTCTCCAGAAATGTAGTTACCATAAGTAGCTGTTCAAGTTTTGCCGGTAAATTACATTATTTGCAAGCGCTTTGCCCCAGCTCTGGGTTTTGAGAATTGATGGCCCTGCCTGTCTGTCCCTCTCCTCTGCCCTCAGGCTACTCTCCTACCATTAAAGGCCAGCTGCTGCACGTGGACACCACCAGCAGCATGCAGTACAGGACTCTTCTGGAGGCTGAGATGCTGGCTGTAAGTAGCAGGAAGTTATACGAGGAGCTTTGCCGTCGAGTTTTTGTTTAAAAAAAATGTGAAACATTGTTATTTCTCCTACTTAAGATGCATGGGGAAATTTGGGAAATTTGCAGATGCAATTTCGAACGTGCATATACATAGTAAGTGCTCCGCCAGAAGTGAAATCGTGTTCTGCCTCTCCCTTTTTATATTTCAGTTTCATGTGATAGCCAGCTACCCTCGGGTGTGGAACATGCCTCAGTCTTGGCAGTGTGAGATTGAGGTGTACAAGGCCACCTACCACTTCATCTACGCCCAGAAAAACTTCTTCACCGGTGAGTCCTCCAGTAAACAGACTTAAAAAATGAGCTCTTGGCATTTTTCTAGTGAAATGTATGAAACGAACAGGTCCAGTTTTTTCCCCCACTTCATCACGGTTCCTTCTGTTCTTTTTAGATTTGATCCAGGACTGGGCGAGTGACAGCGCCCCAGACATCTACTCCTTTGTGCCCTACTCCTGGAAGTTCAAGGTCCTTTTCCACCAGTTCGAGATGATCTGGGCGGCAAATCAGCACAACTGGGTCGACTGTTCCACCAAGCAGCAGGAGAATGGTAAGAAAGGTGGTCTTAGAAGCCCCTTGCATCTATCAAATAGTCTAACTGAAGCCTCAACTGTTTGAGCTGAATTCAATGTTTTAACAGTTGTAGATTCATATTTTTAAGTGTATATATTATGACTAGATGTTTTAAGTATTTAATATATTTTCTCTATTTGATATTTTTGATGCCAAATAAGAACTTTATGCAAATTAAAGGTACAGTAAGTAAGACAGTAATGCGTTCCCTGTTAAAGCAGTTGAGATTCTTTTTTCAGTCAGGTGCTTCATTTTCTTTTTAAAGCTCTTAGTATCTGCACCAGATTTCTGTAACAATTTGCAACACATCAGACCACAAATGTACAGATATTTCTGTGATGATAAATGAAGGCATATAAAAAAAGAGGCAAAATAACAGACACAAATCAAACACATTACTTTGTATTTTTCTTTTTTCTTTTCTGAAACACAGTAGAATTCTACACAAATTCATTGTTTTTAAAAAACCTTTTTTTTTAAGTTGGGTACACAATTTTTGTCCCCCCCCCCCCAACTAAAAATACATGAAAAAATACTTTCATGTGTAAAATCCTCTATGATAAAATAATCGGGTGATTCAGTAGTCTTTTTAGTTTTGCAGTGGAACAAATAGACTTCCTGTTCCATATCTTCTAGCACTAATGCTAAATAATTAAAAAAAGAATAATCCAGTCATGAAAGCAATCGATCACCTAATGCCTCTTGAGCACTGGAATCAAATATCCGTGACAGGATACTTTGACTCTATTAAGTCATGATATATTGTACATACAGTATATACTCATACTTAATCCCAGGGCAGGGCAGACTAATCAATTGCATTATTGATCTCCTATAGTGTACCTTGCAGCATGTGGCGAAACGCTCAATATAGACTTCACTTTGCCTTTCAACGAGTTTGTTCCCACCACCTGCAATACCCGCTTCAGCTTGAAGGTGAGCCATGCTTTAAGTGGATATGATTTGTTATTTGAGTGTCATTGTAAAGACTTTTTTTTTTTTTTTATCCGTCTAGAAAATGTTTCTACAGATATATGGCTTCATGTACTTGTTTAGATGCTTTTGTATTGCAATGCGCCCGTAGATGTAAATACTTTGACACCGACTATGAATATGTGTGGGTGAATGCACGTATACATGTGTGTGTGCTTCGTCCTCCTTCAGGCGGAGGATACAGACATGCGACTGTCCCTGCCAGAGTGCCACCCGAGCCGCGACCCCCTCCTCACCCTGGCCAAAGAGTACCAGAACGTCAAGCTGCCCCCAGACATGTTCATGCCGGGGGAAAACCAAAGCGCTCCCCCTCCCAAAGCCACCAAGTCCCGCTGGAGGAACATCACCCACGCAGAGTGAGTTAAACCTGGGAGGTATTTCTCTCTAGTTGTGGGCAAAAAAAAGAAAAGAAAAAGAAGCGAGTGTGTTAGCAAAGTGGTGGATGACTCATCATTGTAACACACTGACTCACATCAATCCTAGGTAGTAGGTGGTGATTTAAAGTAAATGTACCACTAACCTTCACTTTTTAGGCTTTTCTTGGTTTAATAGTTGCTGCCTCGCTTGGTTTTTCAAATAACATACAATAGCCTGTTTAATAGCGGTTTTTGAGATGAAGATAAAAGGTAGAAACTTTTTTCTAAGTGCTTGTCACAACATTTTTTATTTCCTTATAAACCCTTTATTGTGTATTCTTGTTTTTTTATACCTCTTGGTCTGCATCCCTTTTGGAGAATGTTGCAAAGCAGGGTCTGTTTCAGGGTCAGGGAAAGTTCACGACGATGCTGGAGAACCTTTAGTAGTAGTAGCACATGCATCGTTCACTCTGCACACAATAAGACAACATTCAGATAATTTATAATGCATCGCCCCGACCCAGACTGTACTGATGTAGCACTGCGAGAGACCCACTCCCCCCCCCCTGGGAGGTAACGATCAAATTCTGTCCGGACCAGTGCCCTCGGCGCTGCAGAGAAATCAGGCGCGACCCATTTGCTGTCTCTTGCCCCTTACTGTAGGTCCTCGGATTGAACGGTCCATAAAGCGAACGATGTACCGGAAAATCCTCTTGAAACGATGATAAACTCTAAGTGTGTCTTTTTTTTTTCTTCTCCTTGTATCAGAGCTGGCTGGGTGGATTGCTGGAGCGTACCCAACTTCTTGCTCATCATTGACTACACTTGGCACCCCATTTATCCCCAGAAGGCCGATGAGCAGCTCAAACAGTCGCGTAAGCTCACTGCTTTAGTATCAGTTCTTTGCTGTTGGTTCTAAAGCCAGCCGTGATAGAATGACTAAGAAATTGTAGCAATCCTTTTAAATCTTTGCTCAGTCCTCCTTACTTATGTCTGTACCGAGCTGTTTTAAATAGTGTTGTCTAACTCGCCTGTGATTTTGCGTCTGAAGTGTCTGAGATGGAAGAATCCATGCTGTCGGCGCTGCGTCCCCCAGAGCACAGCGGGGTGCACCACAACGCCCAACCACGCTTCACCTCCACCTCAGCCTCAGCTGCCCACAGCAGGATGCCCGCGGACCCCTCGGAGCTCCCCCCCGACAGACTTCACGTGGAGATGGAAATGTCCCCCGATTCTCAAATCATCCTCTATGGGCCTTTGCTCCGAGCGCTGATCTCCATCAAGGTAGGGAATCTTCCTGTTAGTCTCCAATAACAGATTTCTGGATTTTATTCTTTCCTTGTGTGTCGTTGTTTTGCACTTAATGTAATCAGAAGGTCAATGAAAAACTGTGGATGCTCCATGTAGATTTTGGATAATGGTGAACCAGGCAAGAATTGGTGCAATGAAGAATAAGGCCGTCTTAGCTGTAATTTCTTTTTTGGTCCCGCAGGAAAACTATTTCGGTGAGGACGACATGTACACAGACTTTGAGGAGGCAGTATCCAGCCCTGTGCTGTCCACCGCCACCTCCTCCGGCCTCGGCTGGTCTCCTCTGGGAATGGAGGACAGCGAGCAGAGGGAAAGATCAAACCTCCATCCCCTGGACCTGCGCCCCTGGGACATCACCGTGCTCATCAACCTCTACAAAGTCCACGGCCGACTGCCAATGGTAAAACCAATGATCGCCAATAGTTCACTTTTATTTTTTGGATTTCCTTTTTAAAAAAATAAATAAAAAAAGCATGAGAGTGATCAGTGTAGGTGAGAAGAAATGGGATACGATGAAATATTATGACACTAAAAATATCACGTCAATACATTGTGCACTAATATAATAGGAATGTAGCAGTAGAGACAAAAAAATGTATCTGTATAATAGAATTTTTCATATATAGAAACAGATTTAAATAATATATAAAAGAGGAGTGCCTTTTGAAAATGAAATGTATGAGACATTGTGAACATTCAAGGGGAGTGTGTAAAAATACTTTTAGTCCACTTTATTTACCGTCATTTGTTTTATGGCTTGCAAGGAATTCTTTTTTTGATTCAAACCCGCCAGCCATGCCTTTTTATGTTTGTGTGCATTTATGTATACAAAAACAAGTTGATGCATGACTCCTCATATTTTCTCGCTTTCTCGGCTCCTCCAGCACTGCAGCAGCGAGGGTCCCGAAGGTCCATCCGGCTTCTTGGAGCGTCTGTGTTTTGAGATGAAAAAGGGTTACAAGGAGACGATGCTTCAGCTGCTCCTGTCTCCCATTCACATCTTCATCAGTGACAACTACCAGGTCAGAAACACAGCTGCACGTGTGTCTGATGTGATGTGCTGCTTATTTTGGCTCCATAAAGTGAAGTCAGCATCTATATTTATTTATTGTCTGTGGGAAATGCTTTAGAAAATAAATTAGCTTTAACTATGTCGCTACTTTATGGAAGCCCTGAGAGAACATTTTTTTTTTTCAGTCTAATCTAAATAGTTTTCTCTCCTGTGATCATGACTGTGAACACGTGAGAAAAAAGTTATTAGCTATTACATTTGTTTGTCAGTCATTTTCAATTTTTCATTGTTGTAATACTAATTTCAGCCACAAGAGGCTGATTTGCACTACAACCCTGTGTTTTAAATAGCTTAATTAACTCACTCATGTTTTCTTCCACTTCAGTTTTGATTTATAAGACTTGCTAATACACAGATGTATGCACCTTTTGTTTATAGTGGAGAAATTAAAATCCAACTGGAAAAAAACGAACATGAATGCATTTATTCTTGTTGAGAACATGGAACAGAAAGTACCTTTAGAAAAACTATCCTAGCAAAACCTTTTAACCACATGTTTTTAACAAGAACAATTTCGATCATACTTGAAAAATGGATTACCAGGATTTTTTTTCCTCAATGCCTTTCAGGGCTTCCGTACACCTCTCGTTGGTAAAAACAATTATTACACAAACAACTAATCTTTAATCTGACAACTAATGGGGTGACTCAGTCCTTAGAAAATACCATGAATAAAGATTGCATAGAGAGAAACATGCTTTTCACCAGCCACATCTTTGCATAAGCACCTGCATATTGTATAACCGCACAGAATTGTTAAGCTTTAGCCATAAATCGGATCCTATTTGCTGCTCAGAGTGAATATCTTTCCTTAATCCCTGACAAAGAATGTGTATCCTTCATCTCTCTCCTCTACTGAGATAACAAGCTCATTTTTTATACATTTCTGGCATGAACAGGGATATTAGCGACTGATTTTTTACTAAAGCAGAAGATTACACAAGCTGGTGATATAAGACAAAAAATATTTGTGTGTGTGTGTGCATCCGTTCTTTTTCGCCCCCACAGCGTCCCACGGCGGACGGGGTTCTGAGGGATGGCCACCTGAGCCTGTCCGGTCTCCAGATGAGGGCCCACGCCATGTTCTCGGCTCAGGGCCTCACGCTGGGCACCGACACGCTGGAGTACGCCTGGCTCATCGACATGCAGGCTGGAGGGCTCACCGGCAGGGTCACAGTTCCACAGGTGTGTCTGTGTGTCTGTGTGTCTGTGTGTCTGTGTGTGTGTGTGTGTGTGTCTGTGTGTTTGTTTAGCTTACGTAAAGGAGCGATTTAGAATGTGGAGGGGATAAATGTGTGCAGCCTGAAGATTATGATTACATCATGGATCTTCAGGTCAGCTGAGTGGGAGTGTGTGTGACTGTGGTAAAGTACATTTCAAAAACGCTTGCTTGTATAAACGACCTGTACAATATAATACGAGCCAACTATTGTGCATTTATAACGTTCAGTTTTTGTTGAGACAGGACAAGTCATCATTTTTACATGTTCTAGCTTGTGGCGGGTGTTATGTTTGATTGTATTCTGTTGTAAGGTTTTCCTTGTGCTTTGTCCGCCCCCACAATGACTGTATTTATTCTACTCTTGTTTGTGCATTTACCCCAGCAGTCCATGAATTTATCGATTGTTTTTGAAGTACTAACGGGCCTGTGTGCGCCTGTGATTATTAGGTGGCCAGTATGATAGAGTGGGGGGAGACTTTCCTTTTCCACGGCGTGTCCCGAGAGTTCCAGCTGGAACAACCCAAGCCCTCTGTCATTTGCCAGCATGGCGTCGACCGACGCATCTGCGATGCCAAGGTAACAACAGGCAGTATACGACAAAATGCTGCACAGCCTGAGCCTCATTTCTCACATTTCCTCTTCATCTGCTCGAGCACTCTAGCACTGGTTTGAACTAGTAAGAAGCCCTGTCTGTCTGTCTGTCTGTCTGTCTGTCTGTCTGTCTGTCTGTCTGTCTGTCTGTCTGTCTGTCTGTCTGTGTGTCTGTGTGTGCGTGTGCGTGCGTGATTGTGAATCTCACGATGGAAGCTACCAAATCCGCTCATTATGGCTTTTTTTGTGATATTTGAATGTTGGTCAGAACTGTCCGGTGTGAAGGGAAATGTCCAACTGACATCAGATAATAAATGGAGACCGCTGTGAAGCTTTGTCTAATGATGCATGACTCAGAAAGCCCACTTTTTTATAGACAGCTGGAGAAAACCGCCTTTCACAGCACAGCTATTGATGTACTCACAGCCACCGTACATGGCTTACAGCCACAACACCGTGATGTATGAAGTAACTTTGAGAGAAAAACAAGCCTGTTTCACAAAATGTCTTGTTTGTTTGCGAATACTAACAAGGATATTTTTAAAAACTCTGCCTGAGAGCCCTCGTTAGTTTCTGACAACAGAGCAGCTGCGGCTTCTGGCCATGTAGCTGTATGGAATGCACAGCTAGACTAAATTAAAGATGGCTACCCTTGCAGCCATTGAAAAGTTTCTGCTACTAAATGGTGGTTGTTTTTCCAGCTGAGCTGCCTGCCAGGTCACTGTCGCACATCAGAGGAGCTGAAGTACACCATGACCCGACTGGCCATGGATGGAGTTGACCTCTTCGTTGTGGAGCATGGCTGCGCTGCCAGCATCAAGGTAATTAGCGCCAATCATTTTATGGATTTTATTTCAGGAAAATATATTTATTTATGAAATTTGAACTCATTTAAATCCATGTCATGAGCTGTTAGATTTTAACTGTGTATCTTTTTTTTTTTTTTTTTTTTACCTCCCCAGACGGCCATCATCCGCGTAGCCAACTGCAACCTGCACAACCAGGCGGTGGGGGAAGGCATCAGCGCTGTGGTGCAAGACGTAAACATCCGGCAGTACATAGAACAGCAGCAGCACAGCGAGGCGACCAGGCTGCAGCCGTCCGGACAGGGTCAAGGTCCTGGTCAGCCGTTGGGTCTCGGGCAGACCACCCTGCTGCGACGCTCTGTCTGGCTGGAGGCGGGTTCAGTCAACCTGAACCTCATCACGGCAGACATTGCCCTGGCCGCCGACCATCCAGCCAAATGTGAAGTCCAGAGGCATTTTCTGGAGCTGCACGACGCTCACACCAAAAGGTATTCCTACATTTTTTTTTTCCTCACAGCATTGCGGTATTCCTTGTTTGTATTATTGGTGAATATTGTTCACCTTTATTTGATTTTTGAATCCGTTCAATCAAGGGACACCGGTGACGTTAAAAAAACACCTTCTACAAAAGAAAAATGTCAATGCTGAACTTCTTTTCTATGTAGAAATGACTCACTGGCTGTATCACACCTCTGTATAATGAGTCATAAGATGCTCAGCTCGTAATGTAAAGTAAGTCTGTTTGAACAGAACGACATGATTCATATTCTGTCATGTACAGGGATCAGGCTCATGATATGTGATAATCAGCTGTTAGACTACTGTGATAATGAATTCAACATAATGAAAGAGCTCATAAAAAGTCTGCAGGGAGCTATTATCAGTACAGATGTTCTTGTCTTGCTAGTAATTTGACATGATGTTTTATTATTACTTTAGCTTAATGCCCTGTGTGTGGGCTATGAGAAAGTGTAAAGTGTGTATGTTTGTACATTCATGATTCTCGGGTCAAAGCACAAGAAAGTTACTGGAAACTAAAAGTTACCTCAAGGAGTTTTTAACTGTTATGAAACGGTTTCAATTGAATACTGATGCCTCTATATGACCTTTGTATGAAACGGGACCATCAACAATAGGAATATGCTATTTCTATATAGTTATTCTTCATGCCAAAATGATTTACGAAATGCAGACCTTAAGAGCCTATGTTTACATTTATACAGGCAAAGTTAGGCAGTCAGTAGTACACAAGCCAATTAAAAGGAATTAGGATGAGATTTTTTCTTTTGGGAATTTTATTTTTGTCGTTGTATTTTCTGGTTATGGCTGATACTGGGGCAGGATCAGCAAAGTAAAAAAAAGGAATCAATAGGAATTTACCGAAGCACGTGGCTAATGTTAGCTGCAGTTGTGAAGCAAAACAAGCGCTGCAAAGTGTTTTGTGGCTCACTGAGCGTAATGACCAGCATGCACCAGGCAATCAACAGTAGTTTGTATCGCCATGCATCCGGCAACCAGATTGTGTTAGAAAATAAAAAAAGTATTAAAAAGAAGTTGAGTCTTTGGTTCACTCGCTTCCTAAACAAATGAATGCACTAGCCAGATCAGGATACAAGACGGTGGTGCTCATGGGAAATGCAGTCAAAACACTACTAATTTTGTCTGCAGGAGTAAAAACAATAAAAGTTCCTTGTAGTTGACAACAACAAAGACCCAGGTATTAAATGATTATGAGATATTGACTCAGAAAGGGAGACGAATGCAACACTTCTACACTCTACAAAAGCCCGGCAAGTCTTCAAGACTGGACAACATCTTACAGACCTACAGACCACTCCATCGTTTGCTTTGATCCTCCCTCCCTTTACCCTCCTCTCCTCAGACTCTGGTTCCTGTGGCCAGAAGAGGCCGGCATCCGCAACAAGCGCAGCAGGAACCGCTGTGGCTGCCTCGGAGGCTGCAGGTTCTTCGGAGGTACCAACATGGGCCTGGACTTCTTCAAGCTGGAGGAGCTGACGCCGTCCTCCTCGTCTGCGTTCTGCTCCTCCAGCACCGACGCAGACATGTCCTACGGCCAGTCTCTGCTCCAGCCGGGGAGTGGATTATTACCAAGGAAACGCCCAAAGTGGATGGTATGCATTTGCAAAGATTTGATATAGGTTTCCTGATACCGTCCCCAGGCTTGTGGACCCCCAAGCAAAATTCAGAATAGTTCATATCTACAATTTTAAATTCAGCTACTCTTTCCATAAAAGGGGCCACTGGGAGTCCTATTGCAGCTCTTTGTTTATGTATGGGTTCATTACGTATGAATGTTTGCTCATACATTGAGCTTTTTATCATCTTCTTGTCTATGAAAATATAGAATAAATGCGTGGGCTGCAAAATACTGATTGCATCACAATGCTGCAGAAAAAAAAGTACATGTCTGAAAGTATAGACAGTTGATAAACAAATGATACGTTTCTTTAGGGAGGGTTGTCGGACTGAAGACGGACACGCACTCGCCCTGTCTGCCCCCTGAGCTGCCTGAGAGGCGTGGCCAGCAACACCTCAGTCTCCAGGTGCCCCTACGCTCCCACAGCTCCGCCTCTTCCTCTGAAGAAAATAGCACATCCAGTGCCGCGTTGCCCCTGCTGGCCGGAGAGAGGGACAGCCCCTCGCCGAGCACAGAGGAACGCATGTTCCCCATGAACGGCAAAAGCCCTGCTGAGTGAGTAACCTACTGTACAAATAACCGGTCAGAGAATGTGCTGTAGGAACCAGCAGCACAGGCAGGATTTTCATCAAGGGTGTGATTACTTCTTAAATATAATCTCTAATGTTGATGTCCAAACCACTTTCTCCTCTCTCTGCGCAGCACCCTAGAGGATGTCCCAGAGGTCTCTCCGGTCTCACCCAACAGCTCCCAGGACCGCTCCTCAGTGCGCTCCCCACTCTGCTCCCCCCTCAAGCGCCAGTCCTCTGTGCAGTCCAGTCGACTGGGCAGCACCAAGAGCCTGTCGGCCGCCGTCTTCACCGACAAGCCCCCGCCAGTCCTGTCCGGAGGCGTCCAGTTCAGCAGCGAGGTCTCCCGCAGCGACGAGAACGTCCTGGATTCGCCACGTCAGCGCAGGAGCTACGGCTCCTTCCCCTTCACGCCGTCTGCGGACTCCAACACCTTCCACCAGTACCGCTCGGCGGACTCCAGCATGTCCGTGGCCGACAGCGAGGCCTACTTCTCGGCTGCCGAGGACTTCGAGCCGATAAGCAGCGCCGACGAGGGCCCGGGGACGTACCCGGGACGCAAGAAGAAGAGGAGGCAGCAGATGCAGCAGCCACAGCAGCCCCAGTACCACAACTACAGGTCAGCTTCAATGATAATGTGCTTGAGAAAATAGAGCGCGGAATATTGAGCTCAGCTTCTGTGGAAAAGTTCTCAAAGTTAAAGGGTTGGGAGGACGGTGGGATCAAGTACAAAGCTAAGCACAGGATTACGGTGATGTTAGAGTCTAGACAGATCACACTAACCGTAAGATCAGATAAATGAATGACCTATCGAGCTAGTTCTGACTTGTGTCGCTTGAAGTGTTCGGCTTTAGGGGTCATTCTGAAGGATTTACATTTACATTTTTAGATTGTGATGAATGCAGGAATACGATGGTTCATAAAGTGTCTTCAATTGGTCCGTTTTATAGGGATGTTACTATGAAATATCAGAGGTATTATTATTATTATTATTATTATTATTATAGCGTAGTGAAACAGAATTACAAGGTCTTTTAACAGCATGTTATTGGAAACCATTGAAGAGCCGTATGGAAAACAGGCAGTAAACAATTGCTTCAAATAAGTTCTGATGACTCGCGCCGATATCTTTGCAATTATTGCGAAAATGTCCTTATGGCACAACATGCCGGAATACATTAACATTGTTATGACATTTTTATGTTTAATGCCCAACAAGTTTTTACATTTCATCTTGCTAAGCAACTTCCCCCCCCAAGCTAAAGACCTTGCAGCTTTTTCATTTATTGCTCTGATTCGATCATTTAAGGATGGATGTGATCCAGGAGGGTTGTGGCAAATGCGATGTTTGATCCATGGGCAGCCACTTACTGCGGCTGTGTTTTTGCAAATTGGATTTTCAGTCTTGCACTGCAAATACCTTGTCATATTTCTATTACCCCGAAATGTTCTCACATTGATTGCAACACGCTTTTTGATTGATACAGCCTCCACTCCAACACAAACAATCAATTCAGTTTCGTGGAAAGGTTTCAACCCATACAAGCCTGTTGAAATGTGAGGCTGAATTCAAGAACATAGAATTATATACAGAAAAGAGGCGATATAGATTCTGGCTGGTTGCATTTCTTAAAGGGATAGATCAGATGATTTAAAGTGGGGTTGTGTGAGGTACTTATCCATAGTCAGTAGTACCAACACGAAGTAAAAACAACACGAAGGCAAAACAATGTACCACATTGGACGAGGGAAGCAGGAAAACGTATTCCAGCCACATAAACAAATCAATGTCAGTTAAAGTTCACGCTATATTTTTCAACGGGTACTTTAGCAGTTATCTATGCTTTCTTAAAAGACACAAAAGTGGCAAAAACAGTAATTTTACCTAGCACTTTGAGGTTTTTAAAGGGTTAGTTGGGCGACTCCTGTGCTCTGTGAGGTCAAATTACTGTTTTAGGAGTCCCAATGCTTTGAAGAGGGCATTCG
Organism: Anoplopoma fimbria; assembly: GCF_027596085.1. NCBI lineage: Eukaryota > Metazoa > Chordata > Actinopteri > Perciformes > Anoplopomatidae > Anoplopoma > Anoplopoma fimbria. The sequence goes on from NC_072463.1 coordinate 16,014,344, forward strand.
ATTAGGGTGATCAAACAGCAAGGAAAAAAAGCAGTAAAATAATTCTAAGTATGGGGTTCACTTCAACTGTTATTTAATTTTCTCAGGTGGTCCTCTTTAAGGTGGCTAAAATACAGTTTTGCTGCTGCCCCCATCCACAGCGGTATATTGCGTTGCTCCTGTGCCTTTAATCATGTCAGCTTCTCCAAACTGGGGGCGTGCCTACTGCCATCTACTCTAAATAATACACTGACTATATAAAGTATCCGTACAACCTCACTTAGAAACATTCAAACTATCCCTTTAACATAACTGTAGCAGTCCTGCCACTAGACGGAAACTTATATCAAAGATTCATATTATTTAAGGGGTTTGTTCTAAGATAACAGAATTGTCATTTAAGTGAAACAACCGGCTTAAACCTCACCCTGACGTATTTATTTGATGCTCATGTGTAAATATTTTTGACCCTCCCCCATCCAGCCGGAGCTCCATCTACCACAGCGTTGAGGGCCCCCTCACCTACGTTCTCAACGGGGAGCTGATCACTGAGCCCCGTCCCCTGCCCATGCCCCCAATGCTGCCCCCGCTGCCGCCCCAGCCCCTACCCAGCCACACATCCCAGGCCTCCTTCGTCTCAGCCATGGCCATGGAGGAAGAGAGCTCAGTGGAGACGGAGAAGACGGCTGAGCCCGGCCCCGTAACCCGCCAGCCTCACGTCATGGCGTGCTACCAGAGCTACCTAGCCCACTACCAGGTAAGGTTTCTCACGTTACTCTATAAATGCAAATCTTAGGGTCATACAATAATCGACGAAACAAGTACTTCCATCTGCAGAGTGTCATTTAGCTCAATGTATTTTGCCTTTATTAAAGCATTAACTGTAGTTATACCTATCTTGTTTATTTTCAATTAAAACACTCTCTACTTCACCTCTGACAGGTCTCAAATTGGTCTGTCAAGCAGCCCACCAATAAGAGGACCTCAAAGTCGTCGCTGCACCGCCCCTTAGATTTGGACACACCCACCAGTGAGGAGAGCGCCACCTCCTTTGACCAGCTCTCTGTTCCCAGCTTTAAGGTCTTTTGACTAATTAATTAACTCTCTCTCTAATAACAGTCCATCAGCATGTAAATACTATAGTTTAACTGCAGAATTGAGTCTTGGTATTGGTTGTTAAAATGGTTAAATGATGTGTGTCCATCCCCAAAACACCCAGGACATCAGTTTTAGTGTTCAACATTATCTTTGACATTACAGGTGATAAAGCAGGGCCTCTCAGCCAGCTCTCTACTGGACAGAGGACTTGAGCTGATGGGAGAGAACAACAGGTATTTAAGCCACATTGTTTTCACCAAGTTTATCCTATATATATTTATATATATATATATACTATTTACAGTAAAAACCTATCCACTAAGGAAAGCGTGTTTTTTGTATTTGTGTATCTCAGTATACTCAATAGCACCCTAAGTATGTATTCATTCACACTGTCCCTTCAAGTAGCAACTTATGCTGATGTATTTTTTATTATTATTAATATATATATAAGGAATGATCAGGGATTGTGTCTTCCCTCCTTCACAGTACACCATACACCCCCCTGGATAAGAGGGCCATGGAGAACACGGATGAGGACACGACGACAGACGACTGGACTCTGGAGCAGCCCTTAGCTCAGACCAGGACCACTGCCATAGTGGAGGTGAAGGGAGCCATCAATGTGGTGCTCACGCCCCTTGTGGCTGAATCCCTGGACAGGTAGTAACTCTGCTTCAAGTAGTTTTTTTTATTTTATTTGATCTGTGTGTGTTGTTTAAAGGGATAGTTCAGATGTTTTGAAGGTGGGTTTTTTTTCTCCCACATTCTCGTCAGTGTAATACATACAGAAGAGAGAACCAGACAGGAAAAGAGCAATTTAATGCTGTGGACAGGGGCAGCAGCAAAACGTATTTTAGCCACCTAAAAAAAAGGTATCTCAGTTTTAGTGTACACTATATTTAGAGCACTTTCACCTCTTTACCTTGCCATCAAACAGCCCTTTCCGAAGCGGAACTGAAGCTGTGACTTATGCTCTTTCCAAACCCACAAGACTCCTTAGACTAAAAAAGTATTTTAAACTCGCAGGACACAGGAGTCGCAGGTCTACTGCTGCCTCGAGAGGTTAGTTGGTAAATGTGATATGTGACTTTGGGGTTTTAAAGGGTATGATTGGTGTCACCGAAATCACACAATAATACAAAACAAACTAAACAATTGAGGCAGCGGTAGACCAGCAACTCCAGAGTTCTGTGAGGTAAAGTTAATGTTTATGTCAAAGGAGTTTGGTTTGATAAGGCAGCATTGATGGATACAAGGGATTCAGATCCCCAAAAGGGCTGTGTGACGGCAAGATAAAGCAGTGAAAATATTCTAAATATAGCGTTAAACACAAACTGATATTGATCTGTTTAGGTGGCTTAAATAAGTTTTGCTGCAGTCCCCGTCCACTGCAGTATTTTACTTTGCTGTTATGCTGGTGCGGCTGCTGCCGTCATCTACTGTAGATAATACACTGACTATGGATAAGTACCTCATACAACCCCACTCCCAAAATATTATGTGAACTATCCCTTCAAGCCAATTGAATCCCTATGCACACTGCATCTTGGATCTAAAATTCAGCCGACAGTGCTTCAGATTCTCTTCTCGCTCTTGGTTGTCTACCAGTGTGAATCATGTTTGCCAAAGGCTAACCATGCTGGGTTTACGATGGCCTTATAGCACTTAGCTTTTGGCTAGAGCAGTGTGGAGATTGGCAAACTGTAGCTAGAAGGTTAAAGAGAGGCCAAACTTCAAGAGCTGACATGGTAAATTTCATTATACTTGGAAAGCACAATTTTTATATCTGAATCAGTTCTGATAGAACAGTTTGTAATACAACTATGAACAATTCTAACAAAGATATATTTATAACCCTACGAAAGTCTGTCGTTTTTATTACAGCTGTCTGTCTGTTTGGTCTCTTTTAAGGTACATCGAGTCCATGGTCCACTTTGCCAGTATCCGTCATCCTGCAGCCATTCTGGACGACCTGCATGGGAAAGTCCTCAACGAAGCCTACCAGATCAGCAAGTCCACGGTCACCGAGTCGGTAAGTACAACAGTGCACAAAACAGAGCAATATCGCTCAAAGTGCTGATATTAATTCATCATAATAGAGGTTTTTGAATGTTGACTCTAATATTAGTTGATTCCAAACAGAGCGAGCGCTGTAATTCCAGTGATGAATGTGTCACTCAAGTATTTACTAATACTAAGAAATAAGTGTTTCTATTCTAAATGTTTTAAGCAAATCAGCTTCCCAATTTAAAAGTAGCTTTGTCGCTCGATGACTGATGCCCCGCTGTTTTTTTTTTCTGTTTTTTTTTTCTTTTTTTTTTTTATCTTGATCCACACAGAGCCAAACAGGCAAGCAGGAGCACAAGCTGTCCAAGACGGAGGGCACGACCCCCGGCTCCCTCAACATCACCCATGGCCAGACAGACCTGTCCGTCAAACCAGATAATGTGAAAATCAAGGGCCTCCAAGCCAACGTCTCCATCCCCAAGGTAAGACCCGTGACCCGGAATAATGAGAGGCCAGCGGTGTTCGTCAAGCTGTGCCCCGACAAAGAGAGGTTCAAGAGCAAGCGCAGAATCTTGAGCATCGCTTTAGTTTGCTTTACATTTTTACAAAGAATATACATTTTTGCAACAATAGATCTATGAAATGTAGCATATATTGTATCATCATAACCATTCTGATTCTTTTTTTTATCCAAATGAATGGAAGTTAAAGTCTGTAAGCGCTAGATGTTTGAGTGGATATAAAAAACATATTTATCAGTTTGAACTCTTAATATTGATTTTATGGCCAGCTGTATATCGTTATGTAGAGAACTAGCAAAACAATCTCGCAGTTGGGAGAAATGGCTTCACACACAGTATACTAATCATTTTAATGGTGTATTCATCCCAGTGGAACAGTCATTTGTCTCTTTAAAGAGATTCTTGTGGGAAACGCTTTTATTTATGTCCACAGTGTCGTTTATTGTTTTGTAAAGTCATAGAACAATATATTCTAGCACAGTGGGGTTTAGTTCAGTTTGGTTGAGTTGTCTATTTGTTTGTTTCTTTTTTGTCGTGCAGGTGAACCTTTGCCTCCTGCAGGCTTCTGTAGAGGAGGGGTCACCGTCGTGCTCCAGTAAGTGCGTCACACATGTGTCTCTGGTGGCGCTGTGCTTCGACAGGATTGCCACCCAGTTCAGAATGAACAGGTAAAGCATCTCCACTACTCTGTGTGTGTGTGTGTGGGTGTGTGTGTGTGTGTGGGTGTGTAGGTGTGTGTAGGTGTGTGTAGGTGTGGGTGCAATGACTAAGCTTTTTGGAGTAGTGTGCTCAGGACAAATATACCTTCTATGCATCCTTTAAAAGGCCTCCTGGCACACAGTCAGTTGTGCTTGCTTGGGTGTAATTTACAAGAGTACCATTAACCTTGGAACCAATTCAGTACGTTGGCAACCTTTAGGAATGTGGGAATATTTCACTTAGATACTTCTTCTATTCATAACTAATTCTCCTTTCCAAAAGTAAATGTATGTTTTGTGCTCTCAGAGTACAAAATATTTATTTGACAACATCTGACTTGTGCCTCACTAGGGACATTTTTTATCACACAGCTATTACAGCTTGAAATCAAAGTGCTGTACATTTCAAAATACCTAACAACAGAAAAGCTTACTTTTTACAAATAAAATAAATAAAAGTTCATCAAAAGATGAATAAAAACTGGAAAATATTTCAAATTTAAAAAAACCATATTTAGCCATTTTCTGATGTTTGTTCGATGGGGCAAATACATACTATATTCCTGTTTTCCTTCACAAAAAAAATTAAAGTGTTGAGTACACAGAAATGTATTATTTTTTCATAAAAAACAACCAAACTGGCATATAAAAGGTGAAAATTCTGAATTGTAATGAAAATTTGGTAGATGGATCAGGAATGACGTTGGTTGGACATTTTCTGTCTTCTAAAAACATCGTAGCAACAAGGGCCACAAAGCTCAAATAATAAATGCACATTTTCATCCAACTCTTTTCAGGGGCATCGTAGAGGAGACGCCCAACACCACAGAACATGGCCGACCATCCGTCATGCTGGAGAAGTACGCCTCAGCCACCAAAATGCAGCCTCAGTCTTCTGGCTCGCTGCGCTCCAACGCCGGCATCGAGAAAGGCAAAGAGATCGCCGCCAGGCTCAACATCCACCGCATCCACAGCCAGCTGAGAGGCCTCGACTCCACAGGTCGGTTCCGGTCGGTGCACTTCTTAGCGCTAAGCGGTGCACTGACCTTTTTACCTACAACCTATTCCTTAATATGCTGTACTCGCTCTCATTGACGGTGTGCAAAACTTGACCTACAAAAGTATTAAGCCCTGTTTGACTTTTTGTACATATCATGAATCATAAAATCTTTTTCAAATGTCTTTGTTCTCACAAAATTTCTCACAGTTCTAACAGTTGCGTTGTTTCTTCTGCTTTTCATAGACATTGGCACGTGTGCCATCACAGCGATCCCTTTTGAGAAGTCCAAAGTGCTGTTTGGCCTGGAGGAGATGGAGGAGTTTTCCATGGTGGATGAAACCGATGCCCAGGCCACAGCGGCAGATCTCAGCCGCTCGGCGACATCTCTAGAGAAATGGGGCTGGATCATGTTTGAATGTGGCATTGAGAACCTCACGGTCAAAGGTAATAAAAGTCAATTAAGTTGAAATCCTAAGGACATGAAAGAAATGTAAAGATGTGTTGTATCATGAGGGATGAGGGGAATTTGTGTACTGAAATGCATTATGCCTGGCATTGCAGGGGGCCGTCAGTCAGGAGCCATTCTTTACAATTCGTTTGGCGTGATGGGACGCTCAGACACTGGGGGGAAGACGGGAATGTCCAAGTCCAATGGTTCGACAGGCTCTCAGACGGGCAGCGGTTACAGCACTGACGTCTCTGATGACAACCTGCCTCATGATACTATAAGCCCCGCCTCCGATGCCAATGATCACTCCGACTCAGACGACCAGGTGAGAGATGTATGCTCAAGTGAAGTGGCAAAAAAAGGCTCAAGTTAAAAACTAGTTACGCACCAACGTTAAACCTGCTTTAACCTTACTTGAACTTAACATTTTTAAAGTGACATTTGAGAGTCACATTCTGATATTCATGAGGCTCACAAGCACATGAAAGCTTTCCGAGCTCTGCTGACAGTGACCTCAAACTTTCACTTATGTGAGGACAAAATTAATTCTCTTTGAGCCGATTTCATTTCCAATTCATCTGCAGCTGTAGGCTTAAAACATAACTTGGCATCTCACAGGCTCCTAAATGTCACAGAAAGTGCAGGTGAATGTGAACATGTTTACGGAGAATCAAAGCTCTGCTGCACTGATCTGAAGTGAGATGCACACGTACGGCATGTCTCATTTTAAAATTGTGGAGTATTTATATTTTTTTCCTCATATTCTGTGTTTTCTAATTTTTGTTTGGCAAACGTGGAAATATCACTGCTTATTGCCAGCCTTTTTTTTAAATTGTCTTGCTCATGCAAAATAAGTTCAATAAGGCTGGTTTATTTTAATTTCATATTTAAAAAAAATTAAACCACAAACAAAAAAGAGATTAAAGTCATCAAACTAGGCGAGATCCACTCTGATCTTGAAAATAAGCCATGATGCCAAATCAAAGCTTTAATCAGTCACAGAGGACAGCAGTAAATCTTTTCTCAAAGCTGCAATACTGGAACTCATTTCCCCAAAATTCCCTGTGTGCTCCGTAGGATGAAGGAGTGGAGTCAGACGACCTGAAGAAAGACCTCCCCCTCATGCCCCCGCCGCCTGACTCCAGCAGCATGAAGCTGACCATCAGGGAGATCTGGTTCAGTTTTGCTGCCCCCACCAACGTGCGTTCACCTTCACAGGCCATCTCCAGGTACGACTCCAATGCAATATATGGACCTCTTTACACAAATGCTTTCACATACCCTAAGTCCATGATTTGTGCTAAACTGTTCAAACTGAAAATCCCATTTAGACCGAAAACATTAAAGTGTCAGTTGTGGCAGTAAGATTGTGTCATAAGTTAAGTATTAAATGCTGGAGAAAGGTTTTTATAAATATGATCGCCAGCCATTTAGAAAAACAACAAACTTTTGTGTCCCCTGGCAACTGTTGGCATCAACAACGTTGCTACTGATTCAGACCTGTCAGCCTCAACAGGTCAGGTACATTCTGAGTTTCATTAGAAGTCAACTGACCGACACATATCTCTCGTCTGCAGTTGAGATTAAGGAAGAGAAATCTGATGTTAACCAACTTGTGAGATAAAACATGGCAAAAACTTTTTAGCTGAAATGGATGAAAACAATACAGATCAGGATATATTGAGGAATGGTTATGAAAAGGTGATCAAAGATCCTCTGACTCTCTGTTGTGTTTACAGGCAGTTGAATCTGCTCAGCACAGCCACACCTGCCATCGGAGCCTGGTTGGTTCCCATCGACCAGCTCAAATCTTCTCTACGCAAACTGGACATGGAGGGAACACTGCGCGTGTGTGCCGTCATGGGCTGCATCATGACCGAAGCTCTTGAGGTCAGCAATACACCTGTAACCCCAAACAAATGTACACATGTATAGGAAATCCAGCATTTTCTTTGTTTTTATGTCATGGAACTAGTTTTACTATATTTTTTACATGCACTAGTTTTAGGCTTTGAATTTCAACTTTTTTTTTTTGTCATTCCCCAACAGAAAAAGAGCATCCACATCCCCATCAGGAGCAAGTACAACCGCGTGACCAAACGAGCTCGCTACCTGCATGAGAATCCCTCCTGCATGCTCTGTAACATCCTTCACCGCTATCTGCAGCAGGCCGACTACTCTGTCATCGAGGAGGCCACCATGGTGAGTGCGAAGCGTCTGACTCCCCTCTTTTTACGTCTGTCCATGTTTAGTTAATTGGCTCCTCAAATTGATATAGTCTCCTATGGAGTCAGGTTCACACAAAAATAACCGCCAATTATTTTAAGTGGTCTTAAGTTCTCTTGGCTCTGCTTCGCCGGTTGAATTAATCACTTCATCGGTGGCACTGATCCAGTACTTCTATCTTTTCCTTTCCATCCCAGAATGACGGGGTTCCAGCCCTTGTGACTCTGAAGAAGGGCCTGGTTGCTTTGGCCAGACAGTGGATGAAATTCATAGTGGTCACTCAGGGCTTCAAAGCTATTGGTCTGATAAGGCCCAATCAGCTCGCCAAACCCAAGGAGCCTCAGCAGAGCCTGGGTGAGACCCTGTTGGGCCTGGACAACGGCGCCGCACTGCAGAGTGACACCAGCGCCGACGGAGCTGAATTTGAATTCGACGCAGGTGGGAACTTGCAGCTTTCATTGCGCTAACACCACTGTGACCCACCCATCTGTCACCACAGATGGAATGTGAAACTCATAACCTCAACTTCTGTGTTTACACGGCTATAAATAGACCCACTTGTTGGCAGGAAAGGAGATTTTAGACATACAGGGATGTAGTGTGGATCCTCAGACTTTTACTTTATGCAGCAGTCACATGGTTCTTCTAGGAGTTTTATTTGATGTCATTATTGTGAAGCCACAGTGAGTGAACACACCATGCTGCTGGAGGGAGCATGCAGTCGACCCCCGCCCAAAGAAGCCAACTCTGGTCCCGTCAGCGGAGTGGAGATCATGAGGAAACTGTCCAAGTCCCATACGCACAACGAGTCTGCACTCAGGATAAAGGTACAGCTTTGAGAACTAGTTCATCTTTTGTGTCTTAGTTATCTGTTGTAAATTGACGTTGCATGAGAGTAGGCGGGCAAACAAAACAAACACATTGGCATAGTCAATGTGTTTGTTTTGTTTCAAAGGCACCAACTACCATTAATCTGTTTCAAAGGCACCAATTACCATTAATCTGCATATCCCATTGTAAGTCCTCAGAGCCCTTTGTGATGTCTTCAAAAGCCTTGTTTCGTCAAAACAACTGTACACAACCCAAAGATGTCCAGTTTTGCATCATATAGGAAAAACACAATATATTCACATTCCTCAAAAGCATTTGTTTATCGGGAATGTAAAAATTAACATAAAATATACAGCAGACAAGTTCATTAAGCCAATGCCTGATATGAGGGCATGACATGTTTCTCCCATAGAAACCGTCTGAATTAGGCAGAGATCAACCATTTAAATTGAATTATTTGGGGAAATAATTAAATTTAAAACTTTATCATCTTCTCACATCCCCAGATACAGTTCAACAGGGTTCCTTTATCAGAGTGGCATTCTTCTTTGGAGTCAGATGATTCTTATTTTAGTTTCTATGTTCCCCACCTGTTGAACAAGCTGTTTGTTGATCATTTCATTAGGGGCATAAAACATTTTTGTTTACCACGCCCTTCCAATTAATTAGATACATAACTTATTTTTAACCTTTTAACTTTGCTTTTTGGTTTTATTGCTTCTTAACCTGCAATTTTTTATTAATCTTTAGCTACTAATTAGTTTGTTCTCACTTTATGTTTAATTGTCTTTTAAATGCAATTTTAATTAAAAAAAAAAATCCCCATATCTCAGGACAAACACAAACGCTTTTAGTCCCATCTGGAACATGGCAGAATGGTGCACAAAATAAGTTTTACAACAACAAAAAAAGTCGAACATATCAGACTTAGAAAGTGGATCACCAGAATCTTTTTCCTCAATTGCCTCACGAGGCTGCCGTAATACTCAAATACCAAATACACTTAACCAAAAACGGTAAAGTTGAAATGATTAGTTAATTATTTGATTAGTAGATGGACAGGAGATCAATCAGCAACTACTTAAATAAAAGTTTACATTTTTAAAGCAAGAATGTTACAGTCCAAACGGTTAATCATTTAATCAATGAAATAATCATCAGATTTTTCAATACTGAAAGCAATCATACTGCAGCCCTGACAAACACTAGTTGCTATTTTTACCGCAAGTGACATTTCAGGACAATGCTGTCCCGACTGTGGTGGGAAGCTGATTCCACCGGTGGAGAGCCGGGGGGGATCAGAGTGCAAACACATGAGATTTTTCCTCTCTCTGCCAAAATAAACTGTTACATGCCAGTCAGCTATTTTGCCCCAAAACTATTACTATTTCTATAATGGATCGCGGCCGTCGCCATGTATCCCACCTGTCTTTTGAATTATGAAAAAGCCACAGGCAGCGGTAGAGCACGAACACCATCTGTACGTTTGTCCTACGCAGGGCTCCCATCCATACCAGTCGCTGAGCTACACCAGCGGTGACACGGCAGCTGACTCACCCGCCCATGTGAGCCGCGTAGGCATGCCAGCCAAGGACAGCCCCAGGAAGGAGAGCCTCCTGAGTAACCTGACAGGCAGCTTTCGCAGTCTGCACAACCTGCTGGAGGGCATGCCCCAGAGGAACGAACCGTCTGCCGCCACCGCTGCCAAGAGCGGCTCCCTCACTCGCACAGGTAAAGGACCACCGCTTAAAGGACGTGGAAGGTTCTGGTAACTGCCAAGTAGTGGGAGTTCACTTGATTGCAGCATGTTAGAGTCTTGTTGTCATTTTTGCTGCAAGACTGACCTCTACCGTCCAGTAATGTGAACACAAACAAACCGAAATAGATTCACAGCTTGGTCCCTCCTGGATGCCCACAGTGAACCAATATGCAGAGTCAGTTTGCCATGAGTTATTTACCTTGTTTTACACTTTCAACAACCCCTGCTGATATCAATTTGCTTCACTACGCAGACATACTACATTTGAGCATTTGGCAAAGTCGCCTTAACAAAAATCACCAGAGAGGCAACCACAAAAGCAAAAAGTGTAAAAAAAAAAAAAGAAAAAGCACATCATCTACATGTTTTGCTTCCTCATCAAAGTGTAAGACCATGACTATTTATGGAAATGTGCGTGTGTGTGTGTGTATGATGTAAGAGCTTGAAAACTGTACAAACCATGTCTTTGTCCTAACTTTTATAATCCCCATATTGAAATTGACATAAACCCACATGTGCCTCGATGATGCAAGATGAGAATGATCCGTGAACAGCAGTCAGTGTCTGTGTTGTGTCCATAGTCTATTCCATGATGTAATGTGCTCTCAATCTCTTTCTTTTGGGGCTCAGGAAACAGTTTAGGGACAGACATGCTGACCGAGCACCCGCTGCTGTCAGAGCCGTCCCCCGTCAGCTTTTACAACTGGATGTCCAACGCTGTGGGCAACAGGACGGGGGCTGTTACCCAGGACTCCACCGTCAGTCGCCCCCAGCACAACAGCTTGCAGACAGGTCAGACATTGTTTTCCTTGCGGGGGGGGGGTTCAATTTGTCAAATACTCATTGGATATTTATAAAAAAAACATATTTTTATTCAGAATATCCCTTGATATTTTTACTTTGTTATTCGATGTTGTGTTATAATGCTGTTCAAATCCCCATCATGCATCACTTTGTACAGTGGCGTTGACACCACAGGATTCATATGATGTTGCTGTTTTACTAGACCCACTGGATTCTCCTGTCAACCACTACCAGTACCGATCACTACCAACAGTTAACAGTCCAGAAGGAGGTCAGGGGTTGTTGCTCAGTGTTGTGCTGGTGATGTTGATGAACTAGTTAGCCAGCTAGCTATTGGTTTGTCCCCCCTTTTTGTTAGTTCAATAGTCACCTTGTACCCTGTGTAAATCCATCCCACAGAAAAGCCTGGAAACAGGTTTGTTGTTGGTGTGTGAATACAACAAAATTACCTTTTCATTCATGCTGAAGGGAACTTGATTACATATACATTTAACAATTAATACTGTTTTAAGCAAACAATGCAAACCTCAACTTATAGCTTTAAGTTAGAAAGCACAGACGCCACTTTTTCCTTTCCCCGCCACCAGTATAGATACCCAGCATTGGGTTATTTGCCAATATTGAGCACCAATCCAGCAACATCAGTTTTTATTTATTTATAACCTGTACATGGTCATAGTTAAAAAGGATGATATAAAACGTGTTTGATTTTAAAAGAGTGAAGTGGTAGCTTATTAAACTCTCTGGAATCCCTTGTTACTGTGCTACAGGCCTGTAGCTGTGCAACTGTGATAGATAGATAAGAGCATGTTGTTTTCTCGCTGTCAAACATTTTGTGAGAACCAGAGCACGTTAGTGGAGTTTATCAACCTGAAATGTTTGTTCATCCATCACAGCGCTGCTCTCTCCAGCACTCTGTTCCTCTGTACTCCCACTCATCTTCTGAGGCTACATCCACACTAAAAGGCAGTTTAAAAAGCATCTCCGTCCAGACAAGCGTTTTCAGAATAGATTTCCGTCCATACTCACACACCTGATAACTCACACACCTGATAACGCATATTACAGTGTAAACAGGAAGCAGATTGTCTACTTGTTTGGTTGCAGAAAATATTAAGGAGGAAGAACAGCAGTGGCAAATACAATCCAAATTGATTGAATAATAACTCGCCTCCTGCGCATGTAGGCAGTTGTAGCGTTATGAAATGCAGAGTTTAACTACACGCCAGCTGCTAGCACGGACAACAGGTTCAGCAACGGGTGTGAATTAATCACTGTTGAATTAATCACTGATATTCAAGGCTGATGTCGTTTCAATTTCCTCCAGAAAAGGGTCAAGTGAGAGGGGTGTGATAAATCGGGGAAGGACTTTTTCAAAATGTTGTGTTTCCACCCGTCCAGACTGAACTGCAACCAACTAAATCAAACTAAAACGGGGTTATAGTTTTCAAAAGTCTCTATTTTAAGGCGGCTGAAAACGCTGGAGTCGTGTGGACACTTGCCGTGAGCGTATCAAAAACACATCAGTGTGGATGCAGCCTCCTTCAATCATTTTTATTATTTACTTTGAAAAGGCAAATCTTACCATCACAATTTAGCAGAGCACTTCCGATTGTGTTGGTACTATTATTATTATTATTATTATTATTATTATTATTATTATTATTATTATTATTATTATTATTATTATTATTATTATACGGATTTGTGCCCAAGACGATAAGCTTTGTCATTATAGACACTCACTCAGGTGTCAGTCAGTGGCAGCACAGCAGCTTAGGGAGAGCAGCTCCTCACAAACACATTAGCAGGATGTGATGTGGCTCTTCAGAGTTCCAAATTGAGCATAAAATAGCCATAAAGGTCCTCTTAAGGCTCCCCTGTGATGTGACGATCGCCTTCCATTCAATTCTCACTAACATCTTTTGTTGAGAGGAGGTGGAGTGGTAAAGTGTTTCACCCTGCAGCACTCTATTTACCGACTGCAGCTTGTACCTACGTGTCCATTATCTAGTAACGTAGTGCACACACCGAGCTGCTCCTCTGCTCACATGCTCTGGCGTGCACGCATCCTGCAGGACAACACAGCAGACGCCCACAGCTCCTACCTGGTTCTTACACCACATGTATCCCAAAACCATTTCCTCCACACCCTACAGGTGTCACGTGCAACCTGCCCACGATCCCCTCAGCGTCGGACTTCAACACAGTGCTGTCCAGCGACCAGAACACCCTGGACGGGACCCACTCCCAGCACTCCCAGCACAGCACCAGCCAGGACGAAATGGCCGACATCGAGGAGGGCAACCAGTGCCCCGCTGCTGTTCAGCTGGCCGACGCTCAGGTGCCGTGGATACACCTGTCATGTCATTTTTTTCAGCTGTTGTGCTTGATTGCTAAACTTTCCACCAGGCAGGCAATTACAAAAAGAAAGGAGTCCCTATCTGTGTGGCAGAATAAACAGTAAAGGAGCATTTAGCCGGGCTGGATGTGTTTACATTGTTTGGCCTTTTTTTCTGTCCTTGATTCATGTTTATCTGTGTGGCTGTTGCAGACTCTTTTTTTTTTTTTTTTTTTTTTTGTTCTGCAGGGTTCATACAGTTGTCTTCATTTTTGTTCCTTGATGTCTGTTCCCCACCCTCAGGTTGTTTTCAAGCCTTTGCTGAGCTACACAGGCATCCAGGCCCAAGACGCCACTCCTCTTAGTTACAAGATGTATTTTGGAGAGCACCTGTCTTTCTCTGGCAACCTCGAGTGTCTCAGAGCGGACATCGTCGACTCTGACACCTCCAAAGAGAGGAAGAACAAAAGATCCAGGAGGTAAAATAGATCGTAGCGATGAAACAATAAACTAGAAGGACATTCATTTCTGTTATTTTTTTCCCTCATTGTGTTTTTAGTTTAGCAATCTAAACGTGAGTATAGAATGTCCAGAGAAATACCCCTCCGTCTGCCTCCCTCTGTCTTTAGACAAGGCATGGTGAACCTCCCTCCCCTTGAGTTCAAGCCAGCGCTGCTGATCGAGACGTTCAGCCTGAACGCGGTGGTGATGGAGAAGTCGACCAGCGCTCCGCAGGGCCCCACCGCCGCCCCGCTGTCCTTCCACGACCTCAACCGCCGCCACTACAACACATTCCACTGTGACTTCACCACGGCGTGTCAGGCCATCAGCCAGCGCGTGGACATGGCCCTGGTGCGCCTCATCCACCAGTTCAGCACCATGATCGACGACATCAAGGCCACGCAGACGGACATCAAGCTGAGCCGCTACACCGCCGGCTCGGCCTCCCCGACGCCCACCTTCAAGGCGCGGCCGTACCGCCACTTCAGGTCCTCCGACTTCAGCCGCAGCTCCCGGGGAAGCCTCAACGGGGCGGGACGCAGCGGAACCCAAACCCTGAAGAGCAAGAGAGGGGTGGCCGGAGGAGGAGGAGGAGGAGGAGGAGGAGCAGGAGCAGGCATGGCTGGAGGATTACCACCTAATGGGCCTCCGTCTGGTATGGACACGCTGGGGAGAAGGGAGCCTCGAGGACGCACCTCCCTGGGACGTTCAGAGCGACGCACCTCTAAGGTAACAATAAGAAAGAGTTTACTTTTTTAAGGTCATCTTTTAAAAACAAAGGTCAAAACCATATATTTAATAGCAGTAATATTAAAAGTGAATTGAAAATCGAAACTTTGCATCGCAAAGCAATGTAGACATCCAACCTGGACAGCATACACACTTGAAATAGGTCCAAGTTTGTTTTCTGTCAGATATTAATATTGGCAGGAAAACAACATTGTAACCCGTTCCGAATGTTTATGTTTTCATATTTGTTTTTTTTAATCTATAACTTTGACCAGCCTGAGGACATAAGTCAAGATCTTTTTCAATCAATGTTAAAATGTTGCCAATATTAAATATGATCAGTAAAATCACAAAATGAATTCTGAAACTGTCATTTTATACACACAAACTCTAGAGGGAGCCAGTAGATAATAAGATTTTCTGAGGACGGGCACCATTCAGTGAAACAAAGTATCAGATGTTGGTAACAAAGTACTTTATTCAGTCCCTAGTTTCCAGACAAAACTAAAAATATGGCAGAATGTTCTGTAAACCTATCTGGCATGATTTATTGATAGATTCACACCAGAGCATTATTTTTTTTGACAGTTGAAACTTGTGCTTCAAACGTCAAGAGGCTAAGGTTTTTTAAGTGAAGTATTTTTTATTAAATTAGATTTTTCCGAGGGACTAGTGACAGACTTCCACAGTGTATTCCACTGATAAAACAGAGGTTAAAGAAGTAACTCGGTTATCTCTTTCTGCAGAAGTAACTGAGTTACTCTTTTGTTTACTGAAGTGATTGTCACGACTAGGTGATGTCATCTCCCAGATCTCATTACTCGTCTGTCGTGACGGCCTACAGGCTCAAAACTACACCGTTGCAGTAAACAGCAGTGCAATGGCAGAAGAAATAAATCATCGTTTATTTACCCATGACGCGTGTTGTGACATTTTCACTTGTTCCACAACGCGGTACATTGTGTAACGCCTTCAGGTGTCGAGGAAGGGCTCCCGTGACGTGGCGGACCACATGGCCATCCAGATGGACGACTCGGACTCCATCACGGTGTCGGAGCAGAGCGAGCCGTCGGCAGAATGCTGGCAGAACATGTATAAGCTGCTCAACTTCTACTCCCTCATCTCCGATCCCACCGGCATCCTGGAGAAAAGCTCCCCAGAGAACTGCCTCTCAGGTGGGAATCGGCTTCCAGCAAGTCCTCCAGTTCCTCATTTCCGTCCTTCCTCCCAACCGTGCATTTTTATTCCGCTTTACTTCCCACACTTCAGCACATTATGTTTTGAAGACATTGCTTACTGTACTTTTCCTTTGCTGATTTTCCTTCCTCCTTTTTTTTTGTCTTCCCCTGAACCCACCTGCTCTCAATTCTATTCTGACACATTTCCTTCCTTCCCTCCTGACCTGAAGTGCAGGTCTTTTGCGTCTTCACTGTTTTATGATCACTTTATTGTCCAGACTTTGGGATGACTTTATTATACATTGCATATATTTACTTTTTTTTTTCCATTCATATTTATAATGCATACATGAATCATTTTCGTAGGCGTATCCTACACAAACAATAGTCAATACATAGCTGCTGTTATTTTGGTAATACTTGATGTTATTCATTATCAGTAATAATGTGCTCCTTGGTAATGAATCATAATACTGTACTTATCTGATTCTCTGCTTTCTATTTGCTCTATGAATTAAAAACATTTCTAGTCAATTTATCCTGATATTACGCTGGGTTCACACCGGCCTATTTTTCTCTGGGTGCCTTGAACAAATCTGGCAATAAAACATACTGATAAACTACTACAAACAATATAAATGATTATATATGATATAAATGATCAGATTTTGATAAATAATGACAAAATATGCATCTCTCCCTGCTGTTCTCCTGGAGTTTCAATTCCCAGATATTCTCCCTTTCATCACGTTTCAAAATCCATCCTCTATATTTATTACAAATAGCCCTGTTTGTTACTGGTACACGCACGCACGCACGCACGCGCGCGCGCGCGCCCGGTGTTACCTTTTGTTCCAGTTAGGACCCACCATTCCTCTGAGGTGTTCATTGAGTATGAGAGTAGCTCGTAGTGGTCGGACAGTGTTTCTACAGAATCGGCTAAACCTGCAGTTAAACAAAGACTGTATCATGATGTACTAAAACCATACCCCATTAATAATGTCTAGTCTTCAGAAAAATTACTTAAGTGAAAAGATACTCAGGAGGGAATTCACCTGCACAAATAAGACCAACAGAAACTGTGTTTTTCTCAATACACCTGCGACTGAGCTGCAAAGCAAATAGCGTCTCAAATCGTGAATCCAATTTACATAATCCTCTTCTTGTGCATGAAGTCACACACTAGCGGCATAAACACATGTTTTTTTTTTTATCTTTTATCTTTCATGCTCCTACAGTGGTTGAATTGTGATATGTATTTTTACTTTAATCTCCTCTACATGTGTGCTTTGCTTCCTCTCTCCTTTTGTCCTGCAGAAGGCGGGCGTCGGCCCTCGGAGCCACTCTGTAAAGTGATCTTTGAGAACGAGCAGCAGGACCAAACCACGCCCAACAAGCCCCCCGGAGCAGGCGGGCGGCGCCGCAGCCTGGTGAGCTCCGAGCCGCAGCACGTCACGCTCATAGTGTTCGGCATCGGCATGGTGAACCGCACCCACCTGGAGGCCGACATCGGCGGGCTGACCATGGAGGCCGAGCTGAAGAAGATCCATGGAAGTTTCACCCTGAAGGAGAAGATGAAAGGTGAGATCTAGACCTGTGTGGGTATCGATGGGAATGAATGTTTGTTATAGTTTTTATGCATTTTTTTTTACCTCATCAGACTTTTTATTCAAAGTTTGTTCTGTTTGATATAGTGTGCTTGTTTTTATGTTCATGTGTGAGCAGATATCCTGCACCAGAAAATGACAGAGACGTGTGCATCGGCTCACATAGGAGGAGTAAACATCGTTCTCCTGGAGGGCATAACTCCTGACATCCAGTACGTACAAATACTTTTTAACTTCTGCCTATTAGAGGAGGGATTTTAACAATTATTTTTGTTTGAATATGAAGTTTTTTTTTTTATGTCTCATCTTCAAAGAAATCCTTTGAATAGCATATTGATCCTAACCCACGCTGTTTTTGAAGTTTGAAATGTTATTAATTACTTTTTACTTTGTAATTAGAAATAATCATGTTTTTTTTTGTTTTTTTTTACAATATTCTTTAATGTTTTGTGCCATCCAAGAGAACAACTATTTGATTTCAACTGTGGTCTCAAAGACGGAGAACTTGTCAGCCCATAAGTGTTGCATCTTCGCCAAAATGGATATTGACCTTTTGTAAGACGCTTATTGCTATAAAATGTGTGAGGCAGGTCAGGGAAGAATACCTTCTACTTGTACAAGAACACAGAAGCAGAACTGTCACATGGATGATTTAATGTTAAGTACATTCAATGAAACCCGGAGTTTAAACTAAAAGATGCAGGGTTTTCCTTTAAGTGCTTGGTGCTCAGCGGGAGCCAATTACCGACTCATTTCCAGCCGGGGGGGAAATTTCTAACAGAGGTTTTTGTTTTTACCGCAAGCAATTTCCTCAAAACATAACGACCCTAATCAGGTTACAAGCCTTGTAGTCATGCATCGAGACAGACTGACATCTCCACGCTGCTTTGATTCAGTTTACAACTTCTACTGCTGCTTCAATAAGTAGCTTCTTCTTTTTTATTTTTTCATCTCATTCTATTTAACAGATGCTCCCACTGTGAAAATAAAACCGAGACTTAATCCTATTTTCATACTGTACGCCGTGAACTGCACTCATGTGTTTGGATCTGTATATGCTACACAACTTGGCACTTTGTAGTTGCTACTCATGTATGAAACTCAGATGTAAGTAAGAATGATTGCGGTGACATTTGCATATGTTTCCTACTCGCTTGTTTGCTTCAAATAAACACAGTTTGCAGACAAAGACATTAATTAAGCGATAATCAGCATCAGGCTCCATTCCAAATGAAGGGGTCACAGTTAAAGCTTTGTGTCTGCCATGTCAGCAGTTGTTTGGAGATGTTTTCATGCTAAATGATGGCTTAGATTATTCTATTTTTTTTTTTCTAAACCAAAAGAAGGGCACATGACCATCACGATTTGACCTGGAGTGACTTCTCAATGTTCTTGCTCGTAGAAAACTTTCTTTTCACCTTATGGTGTCGTCTCAGAACTGTTTCACACTTTCTTCTGCTCTTCTTCCTCCTCCCCCCCTTTACATTCCTTGGCTTTCTCTTCAAACCACTTGCATAGACTGGAGGATTTCCCAACATCTCCCACCAGCACAGCTAAACAAGAGTTTCTGTATGTTATTGCCAACATTTAGGGGTCCCATGCATTAGTGAATCAAAAAAACAGCCCCGATTCCACATCCTTCATTTGTCCGTCATCCATGTGTATTTTTAGTGAACGGTTTCTCAGGGCTCAGCTTGTTCAAATGTTAACTGTTTGTGTTTATGAAAGCAGAGTTTTGTAATATTTTAGTCTTCCCCATGCTGAAATACCAGATTATCTAAGAATAGAGACAGTAATGTATTTGCTACAATAGACAAGATCTCACAAAATGATGTCTGCTTAAGACCTTGCATTCAACCTCCATAGTGTTCCATTCACTACCTTCTTCATTCGTAGTGGAACATGTGTCACTGTTGTGATTGCTCATTCCACCCGTGCCCAGAAAACTGAATGCTGTCCAGAGTCTGCATGGTCTCTCACTGTTTGATGTCCTCTCAGATATTCCACTTAAGCTGGAAAATATTCCATCTTGTTGCTCATTCCACTTCACTCTGTGTTTCAGGACGGTGGTCAAATGCAACATCGCCAAGTCCCAGGCCTTGTACAGCGCCCAGCGAGGACTGAAGACCAACAATGCAGCCGTCTTCAAAGTGGGGGCCATCATGATCAACATCCCCCAGCACCCGGCGACTCTGCACAGCATGATGGTCCGCAGCTCCCACCAGCTCTCCAAACAAATCTCCGACCTCATCCGCCAGCCCTCCAATGTGTATGTGCCCTTCATTTATTTTTTATCTTTTAACCCTTGTTAGAAAAAACGATGCCCCTATCTATTTAGAGGACACAGATATACCTGTCGAAAAAACTATTCTAATATATATTTATATTATTTTAATATTGTATTAGTTAAATATTTTATCTAGCATCAGTCCATCAGATCATAATTACCCCAAAACCTTATTTATTTAGAATTTAAATGCCCTATTGTTTACATAATGCCACAGTTATTATTTACTAAATACCATGTTTTTTTCAAAGTCTTGGATATGTCAGTGATTGGCAACAATAGTGATTTTGATACATTGTATTTGCTCCATAATATAGCAGCGATGCCCCTAGTGGACACCAGGAAAATATTATATTTTGGCCCCATCTGCTGGGGAAAAAAATCATTTTTAGATTGGAAACCTTGTATAATAGAATGCTTGATTTTATGCGCTGATGGCCGTGGGACCAAATTGTGGTTTTGATCAGTTTCAATGGGGAAATTTTTGTCCTTAAAGGTCTGATTTTTTTGAATTTTTATTTTGGCTACATGGTTTATTTAAGGCTTGTGATAGGCGCCAAGGTTGAACTTCTAAATTAGAAAAGAAGCTCCCAACCTTGTCATCAACACACCCAAAGTAATTGAAAGATTAAAAAGCCAAAAATGTCCCTAGTTATGCACAAGTGGCTCGTTAATAGCATTTAAAAGTAATGAGAAACCGTCTCAAAAATGTTGTACACTTGTAACTATATTTAAAAATCCCAAATCAATCCGTCCCGCCACACACTAATGTCATTAAATTGTAATCTACATTTAATAAAATCCTCATAAGGAGTCTTTCATCTCCATAAGTGACAGGTCACTGCAGCATATCCACACTGTTGCCAGTTAACTACTTCCAAAGCCTGTGTGCGTGGTCTGTTTCCATGGTAATATTCTGAATTATGTAAATATATTTATAGAGTTGTAGGTGTGCTCGGGATATTAAACAACTTTTCTATAATTGGATGTTCACTGCAATATGAGCCAGTATATGCAAAGCTCTCCATAATAACACACACACACATAATACACAAATAATAGTAGCAATTTCTTCTGTGTGTGTGTCACTTCCAACAACAACAATTTACCCCGATAAGTTTTGACACTGATTTGATGGCCAATCTAAAGCACTGCATGCCAAATCCAGTCCAGCCATGAACATAGCAACAGTTACCTGACAGAGCAAGCCTTTCATAAAGTCAACACCTTTTGTGAATAATAAGTAAATCCTACGATGATGGAAAAAAAATAATTCCAAGATTAAAGAGATCATTTTAGGAGAAAAAACTGAGCTGCCCAGTGCAAATCTGTGGTATAGCCTCTTGATTTTGTTACGTCTAAACACATTAGTGGCATAAGTGTTCTTATGGTAAGGAAGGCCTCTGAGAGAATCTATGGTCCTGAAACATACATATGCATGTTTTCTTTTTAATGTTCTTTCTGTGCTATTTTAAGAGCATAATGCTGACATCGGTATAGATTAAAATTTATCCTCATTCTAAAACAGTTTCTTGTTTTATTTACCTGATACGTTATCAAATAAAAGCTAAAGTTTGCCGTTTCTGTGGTCCCATATGACGAATATCATCTTTTACATAATATAAATAGATACTAAGTCATATATATTTTGCACTCGGGGCCTCATATTTCTGCAGTGTTTGTCGTGTGATGAAGTTTATGCAACCTTGTAAAGTGAGGCGATGTGGTTCCTTTACCAACCCAAACATTTTTCTTTGGAAATTTTGCACTCATAATCTCTCCCTCTCCCCCGGCTCCATCATTTTATTACATTTTTTCAACCCTAGATGTCCCTAATATGCAATTTTACAATCCTGACTGAGTGGGTGAACATTTTTTTTTTTTCCCCTTACAGTCAACCTCCTAACAGAGAGGACACTCCGACCCCGCAACCCTCGGAAAAAGCATCCAGCATCAATCAGACCCCCGTAGAAGCCAACGAGTTCCCTCAGCTCCCCGAAGGCCTGGAGAAGAAGCCTATCGTCCTAAAGTTCAGCGCCATGATAGATGGCATCACCATCGGGGCTGCCCTGCTGCCCTCGCTCAAAGCCGAGTACAAAATGGGTCGCATGAAGAGCCATGGCATGACAGGTGTGTTTGTTTGTGTGTGTGAGAGAGGAGATCTGATATTGAATTTCCACAATGATGCAAAGTAATTGGAGAAAATATTATTTCCACCTGTCCTGTGTGGGGAAAAAATGGATTTCCGATTTTATGTTTTCCTTATAGTTCTTAAAAGGCTTGTTTTACTGAATGTTCTGGTGTTTATATAAACGTTGAGATATGCCGAGAATAAGTAATAATAATTATGCTTTTTCTTTTAGGGGCACAAACCAGTTTCACCTTTGAGTTGCCGAACCACAAGCTTTGCTTCCAGTCCAAAGTGTCCCCGGTGGACATGTCCACCATGCCACCATCAGCCAGCCTCACCCTGCCGCCCGTCACCATGTCAGGGGAGTACATCATGGAGGACCACGAGAGCCACTCGGACCAGGGCTGGGCACCCGACGACTTCCCGGCAAAGCCAGGAAACTACCTCCAGGGCAACTACCTGCGCTGTGTGGCCGAGGTAAGAGACTCCTGATGGGGGAGGACAAGTAAAAGATTACCAGACGGAGAGCGGAGCAGCCAATGTAGATCCTAACTCCCCCCTCACTCATTTTCTCTGACGTGCAGATTGGTTCATTTGAACACAACCTGACCACAGACCTGCTCAACCACCTGGTGTTCCTGCAAAAGGTTTTCATGAAGGAGGTCAACGAGGTCATTCAGAAGGTCTCAGGTACTGTACCAAAGACCAACATTTCTATACTGCGGTGCAAACTTCACCTCATTATCATATTGTAGGACAAAACCTGCAGAAAACTACATCCTTTTGTTTTGCTGCTGTTATGGCCCAGTGTTTTCTCTCAGATCAATAAAGTTAATCTAATCTTAAACATCTGACTTTTCCCAGCTGTATTCTGGAGCCTACAGGGGCTGCTTAAGTCAATGAAAAATATTGTTTTCCTCACAAAACAATGCCCGAGGCACCGACACAAATCTAGTACTGTTTATTTACGGTATTGATGGTCAGGCTTTTTTAAACCTCGCTAAGCTTGATCGATGCAATTGCCCTGTGAGTTTTACACCATTTTATGGTGAAGGATAATGAGAATGGTGTGTGGTAAATATTCGCATTGAGGTCTTTTTTAAATGTAGCACTGGGACACTTTAGGCACACATCAGAGCCGACACATATACACAGACAACACAACCCCACTTTATTACAGGTAATGTTGCACTTCACAACCGTCAGTGTGGGCTCGTGAGGTTGACTTGTTTGCTCTCTTTGCGTGCAGGAGGAGAGCAACCCATCCCACTGTGGAACGAGCCCGACACCTCAGCAGATGCAGACAAGCCCAAAATCCTGCTTTATTCTCTCAGCCTCATGTTCAAGGTACATCATGTTCAGTTTCTTTCTGTCACAGTGGCCGAAGCAACCAGGTGAAGATTTTTGGTCCAAACTTTGCATTGTTTTAAAGGAATAAAACCAGTAAACGGTTCCTCTCCAGCGTTTTTTATTTTTATTTTGTATTTTGAGTGCCAGTTAAGCTTTGAGGACTTTCCCAAATGCTGTTTTCTTGTTCGCAGGGAATCCAGATGACCGCCACCACTCCCTCCATGCGAGCTGTGCGCTTCGAGACGGGCCTCATCGAGCTGGAGCTTTCCAACAGGATCCAGTGCAAGGCTCAGCCCGGTGGCAGCAGCAGTTACCTGAAGCTGTTTGGCAAATGTCAAGTAGATCTCCACCTGGCTCTTGGACAGATAGTCAAGCACCAGGTACAGATTGGGTCTCCCACTGGTGAAGTGAAAGCGCTCTAGGGTTTTTTTAAGTCTGGAATCAACTTAAAGGTGATAGGAGATCGTCATGTGACGCCCTCTCTCTCCATTTCGCTTTACAGGTGTACGAAGAGGCCGGCTCGGACTTCCACCAGGTGGCGTACTTCCGAACAAGGATCGGTCTGCGTAACGCTCTGCAGGAGGAGATCAGTGGCTCCTCAGACAAGGAGGCCGTCCTCATCACGCTCAACAGGCCAATCGTTTTCGCCCAGCCGGTGGCATTTGACAGAGGTTCAGTTCACCTTTTCTCCACATTAGATTAAATGTCAAAGCTTATCCTGAGTACCTTAACAATGTTCTGGTTAGTGGCTGGTATTGTTTTGTGTGTGTGTGTGTGTGTGTGTGTGTGTGTGTGTGTGTGTGTGTGTGTGTGTGTGTGTGTGTGTGTGTGTGTGTGTGTGTGTGTGTGTGTGTGTGTGTGTGTGTGTGTGTGTGTGTGTGTGTGTGTGTGTGTGTGTGTGTGTGTGTGTGTGTGTGTGTGTGTGTGTGTGTGTGTGTGTGTGTGTGTGTGTGTCACAATGTGTGCAACTACCACAGTGGAGGTTTTGAGTTCTTTGCCAGGTGTTATTATTTCTGTCTGTATTTGTGCAGACAATGCAATCGCAAAACTTTTGTTTAGCCTTTGGCATCAAAAGTTGGTGCGATTTGGCTTCCCTGCTGGTGTGATCCCATTGCAAGAAGGTCCCTAGTTTTTGTTGGAGGGGAAGAAAAATGTGACCCTTTCCTATTAACGTTGTTTGTTGACACTTAAAGCATCATGAACGTGGCAGGTTATGAGACTGCCAACAGTTTCCTTAAGTATTCTACCCACTCAAACACGGCTTGAAAAAGGATGGCTCAGTGATGAAATTGCATCTGAAGTTCACACATAACGAAGAAGCACCATTAAAGTCTCCAAATCTAATGTGTTTACACCTCATTCAGGATGTGAATACTAAGTTTAGTTCAAACCAACCCTTGTGCCCTCCTGCAGCTGTGCTCTTCTGGCTGAATTACAAGGCAGCATACGACAACTGGAACGAGCAGCGCTTGGCCCTCAACAAAGACATTCACATGGCCACCAAAGAGGTGGTGGACAAGCTGCCAGGCATCCAACAGACCTCCGCCCAGGCCTTCAGCACCCTCTTCCTGCAGCTGACCGTACACGACCTGGGCATCTGCCTACCCATCACCAACACATCCCAGGTAAGCAGCTCTGCTTAGTTTTGGATCTTTCAAAGTCAATATTGTAGAGCTTTAAACATTTTTACAAACTAACTCCTAGACGCAGATTTCAAAGTTCATATATCGTAGTTGCTAATTATATAACCAATGGCAGGGTTGCAATCTGCTGGCTTCAAGGTCATTCTGTTAAAATGTTCACATTTACATTTGTAGTCATGTTTAATGCTAATCATGCAATCAGAGATCTAAAAACTCTCACAAGCTTTAGCATCTTTGATTGGCATTAAAGTACCATGATTACCTTTTTAGCAGTTACACATAGAAGCCACAGTTTGCAGAAGGTGTTTTACTTTAAGCACGTCTTTAAGATTACGTTTTGTCCATAGTAAGGAGCACTCTTTATAAGAATCTTATTCTTACTTCAAAAAAGTAGAGCGCACAGGAATCATTTTGGGGCTTCTTCTGTCAAATTGTTCCCTTCATCCCCTCTTTAAAAAGGAAATGATTATCATCACCTCCATCAGCACTTGGTAACATCAACTGTACCAGTGTTCATGACATGGGTTTTGCTGTTATTAATAACCTTTGAAAACAATTGCACTTTTGTTCTTTACTTTCATAAAAGAACAATTCCTCTGTTTCCAGTTTGGATATCAGTGTTTCCCCTACCTAAGTTGTTAGTGGGCTGACTGTCCATCAGTCTGCCCCACACACACACACACACACACACACACACACACACACACACACACACACACACACACACACACACACACACACACACACACACACACACACACATTCATTCCCCTCAATAACTTCTATAATGTACACTTACAAATGCAAAGCAAGCAACCTCTGATACGATGCACAACTATACCACAATAAACAGCAACACAAATGTGCAACATACTACATTTTTTAAGGCCACCCCTACACACTAATAGAAACTTTTAGGGGAAACACTGGATATCAATGAATGGTCCATATCGGTTGACTTGTTATACTCCAGTACTATGCTTTACTACAGTATGTCCATAGAGACAAGATATACCAGCTGTTATGTCACACTTATTTCCATAGAGAGGACAAGTACCAGCTACGGAGGGCATCAACTCTGAAGCTGGGGCCAGCACATCAGTAGGCCGGCAAAAAAATGCACGAAAAGTAACCGACAATTTATTACATCTCTTGTGATGGCTTGTTGTGGGACAATGACTTACTGTGATCAATACTCTTCCATGACACAAGTACACTGCATCGAGAGTGCTCTTTTTGTTGTGAATATGGCAGGTCGCACCACTTTGTAACAATCACATTTCAAACCCACAAAGCTGGCATAACAACAGCAACTAATGAAGATTGAGTTGGTGTCTGGGGTGTTTTAAACTACTTCATTCTAAAAATAAAAGAGGTTATGCCAGTTGGTGTCCAGAGAATTCCCTTGTTGTTAAAATGGAAACAAGGGCATTTTTTAGGCTCATCTTTCAGAGACTGCCATGAAATTGTTTGTGCCGCACACACAATCTAATGACATAGCAGGCTCTGTTTCTTCTGTAAGAGAAAGCATTTTGAAATTACCTGGATTCCTGCAGTAATTGTTCAAAAAAACTGCGGTCTGTTTCATAATGACAGATACTTGGTTAGCTTAGGAGGAAAACATGCTTTTTACCTGCCTCCAGTTATGACTGGGATGATGATCAGACCCCTATTTTAGGACCAATTTAGAGTCAAACCAGAAATTCAGGGCATTTTTTTCTCCCCAATACTGCAATTAAACACAATCTAACAAAGTGAAAAGCTAGGTAACATTTCACTCATTGGTGTATTTACAAGATCAGTAATTTGTGGACTTTTCTGAAATTATTTGGTGAAACATTTTATTTAAAAATCTCATGAAACTAAATCAAATTGATCCGGATTTTATTGAACGGATAAGTATATGCACAGTACAGTAGAATGAAGTGTTACCAGCTAACTCTGCCTTTTTTCGTACACGTGGAAGTGGGTTCTTTTTCTTTTTTTTTCTTTTTTCTTTCATGTACTTCACCCTCACTTGAGGCCTTGGTAACCACCACCCTCCCTACTCTCCCTGCTTCTCCGCCAGGCCAACCACAGCATAGATTTTGACACCGGCTCAGCTATGGTCCTGACCATCGAGAGCACACTGATCACCGCCTGCTCCTCCGAGTCCCTGGTAAGCAAAGGCCACTTCAAGAATTTCTGCATCCGCTTCGCCGAGGGCTTCGAGACCTCCTGGGACGACTGGAAGCCTGAAATCCGGGGGGATATGGTCATGAACGCTTGTGAGTGACGCTTTGTATTTTAGTGTGAATTTCTGCTCGTGGTTAGTTTTGCTACAGTTTTATTCCCCTTTTAATACAGGTCAAAAGCATTGATTGAGTGAAGAAAGGAAAGTCTTCAAGTTGCATATCTAAAAAAAGGAATTGAGTCTCTTTTTATAGATGCTTAACGAGAAAAAAAATACATACATGCATAGATACATTTAAAATTTTAGATCTATATTATTGTTCAGACTTCAGTATGTCCAAAAAGTTAATGCTTTCTGTGCACGCAGCTCCTCTGAAATATTGACTGTCTGTGTGTGATCTGTGTACAGGTGTAGTCCCTGATGGTACATATGAAGTATGTTCCAGGACTACGGGGCAACCTTCTGCAGGCAAGTTCCTTTAAATAAGCTCTGGTTCATAAAATAAAGATCACACCCAGGAGCTGCATAATAACCATGAGACAGCTGTCTGAAAACTTTTATTTCACATTAATTTCATCCACATCCTCAGCCGTTGTGTCTCTCCTCTCCCTCACGGCTTCCTCGTCCTCCTCCTCAAAAACAGAGAGCAGTAGTGCCGGCACCTGGACCCTGAACGTGCTTTGGAAGATGTGCGGTATCGACGTTCACATGGATCCCAACATCGGCAAACGCCTCAACGCGCTGGGCAACACGCTGACGTCACTGACGGGCGAGGAGGACGTGGACGACATCGCCGACCTGAACTCTGTCAACATGGCGGACCTTTCAGATGAGGACGAAGCCGACTCCATGTCACCTACAATCCACATGGTCAGTCAATGATGGGTTCATCTACGTCCCAGCTCTCCCTTTGGGCTATTGTTTTAATGATTTCTACCACAGATAGATTTATTTTGTCATTTAAATACCACTTTCTGCTTAGTTGTGATGACACATTTTAATGTTCAGAAAATAATGCCAGCAGTGGATCAGCTGTTCTGGTTCTCATCAGTCAGGAAGATCTCTGGAAAATCTAAAGAAATTGATGGTATAGATATCTTCAGTTATGAAAGAAAACCACAGAACATAAACGGTGAACTTCAGCTATTGAGCCTCCCACTGGTGGTTGACACAAATCCAAGGAATAGTTTGACATTTTGGGAAATAAAAGGTAAATAGTAAATCGTAAATGGACTTGTTGTATAGCAGCTTTCTAGTCTTTGGACCACTCAAAACGCTTTACCACTACGTGTCATTAACCCATTCACACCCGTTCATACAATGATGGAAGGGGCTACCATGCAAGGTGCCACCTTCCGATCAGGACTAACTAAGCCATTCATAGACACAGCTTTCAGGAGCAATTTGGGGTATAAATGTCTTGCCAAAGGACACGTCGACTTGGACTGGAGGAGCTGGAGATCTAATCGCTGATATTCCGATTGGAAGAGACTTACCTTGAGACACAGCCCTAGAAACAACTACACCGGCTCTGTCTGAAGAACGGAATTTACCAGATTTTATGGGGCGGGGTTTAAGTCTCCGCTGGTTGTGTGGCAACCTCACAGTGACGATAAGACTCTGATAAGAAGATTTTTGCACCTTGGTTTTCCATTAGTAACAGATCAAGACATAATGTGTTTCTTTGTGAGCTGCAGTGGTGCTGATAGGTGGATTTCCTCACCTTTGGACAGGCTATATGCTAAGCTAACTGGCTTCCCAATGTGGCCTCATATTTAACAGACTAACATGACAGTGGTCTGCTCATCTAACTCGAAAGAAAGCAACTACGCGTATTTCCCAAAACATCCGACTATTCCTTTAATATCAGTACATTTGAGCAAATCCTACCTGGCTTACCTTTTAAAGCTTCAGAAGGTAAAGTCTGATCCGAGTCGACCGTTCTTCCACCTCTGCATCCATTTGTCCCTGCCGTTGTCTACAGAGTCCAGGGAGCCAGTTCAGCCCTCGGCTGACCTTAAGGAAGCGTCTGGTAAACCACATCCTGGGCCTCAGCCCCAGGCCTCAGAGTGTGTCTGTCCCAGCTGACTACTTAAACTGTGCATCGCCCCGCCCCCGAGGGGGCAGTGCCAGGGCCCAAAGACCCCTCTCCTGGGCCTGTGTATGTAGCCACCCACAGTGTTAAACTCTTCTCTGGGCTGTCTAAATCACTTGCTAGGTGGTGTTACATCTCAGTCGTCACCTGAGGGGTTGTTTATTCCAAAATGCTGAGCAGTGCTATGTCATGCTTTGACTAATTAGCATGATGATGGAGAATGGTGTTGCTTAGCATTTGCTTTCCCTGCCCTACTCATTAAGCCTTAATGATGGGGGGAAAAATGAATTAGTGTTAGACAATTCCCTGATTGAATAAAGCTTTGTTTTCCCTCTTGAAATTTGAGTGGTGGTGGTGGTGATGGTGGAAGTGGTGGTGGTGTTGGCTAGTGTTTTTGATGATACGTGGTGTGCGGATCGGGCTGCATATAACTCTGCTGTAATTGAATCCTAAAAATCTAAATAGTTCACCTCTTTCAGACAGATTTTAGAAGGCTGTATTCACATTTGCAGCAGCTGCCTGGCGGAAATCTTTGGGGGTTTGATCAGAAGGTTTTTTTTTCATTTCGACATCGGTTTTATCAGATAAATATGTTTGGGTGTGTATCAATGCTTCGACCCAACAGGAGACCATTGACCCCAGGAGGCAGATGGCGATGGGAAACCAGGTAATCGACGCTCGTGGGAGGAAGTTCACCAAGAGGGTGGTGGACATCAGGGAGCTGAACGAACAGGCCAAGGTCATCGACGACCTCAAGTAAGATGTGATATTGTGATGCGATATAAATGATTCTAAATGGTTCAACTAGTGAAGAAAAAAGTCCAACAATCCATTGCCGTCCTTTTAAAACTATCTACATGTTCTTGTTTTTAACCACAGGAAATTAGGGGCAAGTGAAGGCACCATCAACCAGGAGATCCAACGTTATCAGCAGATGGAGTCCGTGGCCGTCAACGACATCAGGAGAGATGTCAGAAAGAAGCTGCGTCGCTCCAGCATGAGGGTGAATGCTCATCCATTTACCATCCCCAATAAGCAATTTGTATTGATCAGATGACGTTTTGGACACTGTCAATTGAAATGTTACCCATCATACCTTACAAGACCTGAGTGTCTCTCTTTTAGATTTAGGAAACATTGTGTCTGACTTTGTGTTTGTTGCTGACCAGGCGGCCTCTCTAAAGGATAAGTGGGGTCTTGGCTACAAACCAAGCTACAACCGCTCCAAAAGCATTTCGGCGGCAGCAGGTCGACCTCCTCTAAAAAGGATGGACAGACAGAGGTAAAAAAAACAAATGAGGGCAAGAGTAGCCACTTACCCTGCCTGGTTTCGTATTATTATGGAAATGACACTATTAAGGGTGCTTCATCCAGCATTTACTGTAAACAAACAAGACAAACTAACCTCTGCTTCACATCAATGCTTTGGCGCTACATGTTTTTGAGACGCATTTCCTATTAACCTTCTCACAAAGAGGATGCAGTGACTCACAACTTAGAATGGAAGGTAGAGGAGAGGAAGTGCTTAGCGTATTTGTTTATAGTAATTATGCAGATATCTCAGAATGAATGTAGTAATGATGTTAAAACCGTTGACAACGCTGTAAGCAATGGGGAAACGTTAACTCAGGGTCAGAATGAATGAGTAAAAAAACAGCTGGAAATGAATCTGGTGGGTAACAATTTTGGCTTTGAGCTTTGATTGAGAGGTTACAGTGTTTTATGAAATCAACAATAATGTAGTGTATGTTGTATCCAAGCTCTTTTGCTCCAGCGGGATGAAAACAAATAGATCAGTCATTGCAATGATACACGTTCTCGTGTCTAATGACTTCATTATCTCAAGAACATGACTTAGTATCTCTAAATAATGGCTGACTCATCTCAAAATAATGACTTACAAACCTTAAAATAATTATTAAGTATCTAATAATAATAATAATAATAATAACAAAGTATTTTAAAATAATTACTTAGTATTTTAAAATAATTACTTATATCGAAATAATGAAATATGGCCTACTCATCTCAAAGTAATAACAGTATCCCAAAATAATGACTCAGTATCCCAAAATAATGACTCAGTATCTTTAAATAATGACTCAGTATCTTTAAATAATGACTTAGTATCTTTAAATAATGATTTAGTATCTTTAAATAATGACTTATAGTATTAGTACAGAATGAAAATACTGCAAACACAGACATGGAATCCTAATCTTTCTGTGCAGAAATACCAGGTTTAAGCAGATTGAATAGGAATAGAAGTTTTTAGATTTTAAAATACTAAGTCATTATTTTAGATGAATTAGTATCTCAGAATAATGACTTAGCATCGCAAAATAATGGAAAACTTGGGGAATGGAAAAAATAATGACTAAGTCGTTACTTTGTGAAAGTTTGTCATTAAAATGCCTTTGAGGACCTTTTTTTTTTCCATCACAAATCTTTATTTTTAATTTTTTTTGTTGCTGGCAGAAATGTTGTACTCATGTCACTTACAACTTAAAGTATTTGTATTATTGCATCTCATGCAGTTTGTATCTTATCAGTTTGCTTTACTGTGTCCATAGTTCCAGAATCGGGGATGTGGATGATCTACCAGACATGCGCGTGGACGCGTCCTCACCTGGACCTCGGGTCACCTTCAACATCCAGGACACGGTAAATGTAAAACGCAACTCACATGCTGACAACATGGCGAGAGCTAAAGGAACACATCTTACCTTTGTACAGATTTGATTGCACTGTTGTAAGTATGCTCTAGAAACATATGTTTTAACCAAATCAATAACTAAAATGATCATAGTGTGATGAAAGTGGATATTTTCCGTTTTGTGCCATTTTATGTTGACAGTTTGAAGATCAAAATCATCTCATCCTTCATGTCGATGTGTCACTGTAATTGATCTCCATACATCCTGATATTTAATGCGACTCACATGTCGTGTGATCATGGGTTTCACGTTTTATTTTAAAGACGGCTCAAAGGGAGAGACCATTACGCTCTGAGGATTTATTTTTTTCGTTTTGGATGAGCTTCTTTTTTTAATAACTCTTTTGTTCAATTGAAGATAAATAATCAGGCTTTGGACTCTGCACATGCACCGGTCAGTCCAGGAGAGGTATTCAAGGTATATGGCTCGAAAGAATACATTTAACAAATTAAAATACCTAACCAACAGCAAGAAATACTGGTGTTTCCTCTTCTCCTCTGTGATTACCTTGAGCGTGCTGATGGGAACTTTGAATATGCAAAATCAAAACAGGATGTTCTATTGAACAACAGTGTGTTTATTTGCATGATAATTGACTTTAATCCCGCTCTTTGTGTCCCTAGTTAAACTATGATTTATGTGATGGTATATGTGGAATAAATCTTCTCTAGTCTTTATTACTACTCACTCACTGGATAAATACCAGCAGCATTCCTTCACCCACAGAGATATGAGAGATAGAAACAGGATTTTATTTGGATAACGCAAGCATGCTCTCAGAAATTGATTTTCTTGCATAATGAGACTTGCCTGTAAATACAAGTGCAGCGTTAGAATGCTGCTAATGAATTATAGACTTGCACGTTATCATCCTGTTTTGAAACTGCATAAATAACCAAATCAACTTGCCTTAAACATTAATATACTGTCTGGTTTCTAACTATGCATGGCTAGGCTCTGAATCACAGCCTGTCAGCTGCTGTTCATCACAACTGTAGCTCCTCTCTCACCCCAAACAATATCCGATCAAACACAGATGACAGATGGACATCAATCCGGCTTTAAAGGTCATTGGCGCATGATTTTAAAATTCTAATTATTTGTTATTCCCGTAAAGAAAAAAAAGTTTATCATAAACAATTTCACTCCTTCCCTCACCTAAGTCTGCTCTGCTGTGAAGAAGCATCCCCCTAATCAACCTTAGTGGCACAAATTGTTTAGCATTGTCTCTTGATGAAATGCTCCATATTGCACTAGACAAGTCTAAACAGCTAATAGGTCTTTAAGGACTGGCATGGTAGGACTACCTTTCTGCTCTCTTGTTGAGGGTTAGAGGAGAAGATTGCTACCAATCTCATATCTGTATGTTCGATATTAAGGGAATGCAAGCAGCCGGTTAGCCTAGCTTAGCATAAAGACTGGCCATGTACAAGGCAACAAATACCAATCTATTAGCTCTTCTAACGCTCGCTAATTGACATGTCTTTTATTTAATCCGTCCAAAAACCAAAGAAATAACCATTTACAACTTGTGTTTTTAGGCGAAGTTATGTGTTGGACTATTTCTTTGCTGGTCACATTGACTTTTTGGAGTCTTGCAGTTATTGCAAGTTAGCCAGGCATCCAGCTGAGACACAGGGAGACTCAAACTAGTCCTAACCAATTTGTGATTAAAATCCACTAATTTGACACAAATCCTTTTTTGTTCCAGACAATGTTTAGTAAAAACGCACCTTTTTTTTAAATTAAGTTTAGTAAGTCAATTCAGTTTTATAACTAAATAAATAATGCCCTGATTGAATGTTAATAAATCAGGTATTTTCCTGCTGGAATGATGAAATAGTTCCTCGCAACAATGCCTCCGGTATTTACTCTTTTAATGATGACAGACCCAGACGGACACTGCTTTAGGCCACGTGACCGAGTTTGCTTCACTTGTCGGCCCTTATGTTCTGTCGTTCAGCTTGAACCGCCCACGTACTCCCAGTCAATGAAAATAAAAGGCCAATAATGACCCATCGTTTTCAAATTTCAAGTCCAGATGGTTTCCGATTCAGTTGGCGAACATTTTCAATACTTCTATCTTTTTTTCTTCTACAGCTGTCTTTAAGGATAGCAGACTTTTTGTACTTGAAGGCTTTCTTGGGCATCTTTCCATCGTCATCCTCTCGAGAGTGTGTTTTCTCCTTTTTTCTCCTTTCGGGGGCATCACTTCATCCTCATCTCTCTCCTTGTCTCACACTGTCTCTCTTTCATTCCTCCTCTTTACAGAAAGTGCATGACCTCTCCGCTCCTCTGGGACTGTTGAGGGCTGGTAGTGTTCTGTCATTGGACCTGTCTTAAAACAAGACATCTAAACCGTGCTGAGAGATTTGATTTCAGCATTCAGTTATAGACTACAAAACAAAACACCCTGTGGTCCAATTAACAGAACACCGCCTCCTTCGAAGTTATGATTCATTGGCTGACTTCCTGCTTAAGACATCATGTCCTTAAGTATGAAGAGCTTGATGAAGGCTGTTTCCTTGTGTGAGTTTGACTCTTTACCCCTCTTTGAAGTTTCCTGAGGAGACCGAGGTGGACCTGTTGTCAGTCACGATTGATGAGCCATCCCATCCTCATCACCATCACCTCCATTCTCCATCCTTTTACGAGGGCCAGGGTTCGGTTTTCAGTGCCCCCTGCACCCCTGCCGTCTTCTCACCCGCACTTCCCTTCCAGCACGACGACATGAGGCGCGATGACCTGTCCTCATCCTCCTCCGAGGACTCGGAAAAGGATGACGAGTTCGAACGGGAGAGACCGCCGAGCTACCGAAGGCCCATGTGAGTCGTCTTTTTCTTTTTCGCCCCATCTCAAGCATTCTAGTGATGAACGTTAGATGAAAGGAGGCACCTTTTTAATCTCACATTACAGTTGCACGGAAACTTTTCTTTCCGATTTTTATTTCTTTTGTACTATGAATAATGTTTCACGGTTTTCAGCATTCACTGAACATTCGCTTTCTTCTTTCTTCCCAGCCAAGCGTCTCACAGGAAGTCCTCGGGGTTCTCGGCTGTGAGTCAGCTGTTCAGCGAGCGCTGGCCGAGCACGCCTGCCAACCGCAGCTTCGGCGGCCCGGCGACTGAAAGAAACATCGACTTTGAGCTGGATGTGCGCGTGGAGATTGACAGCGGGAAGTGTGTCCTTCACCCCACTACTCAGCAACCAGAGCATGAGGACATTTCCCTCAGGAGGTACGATGAAAGGCACACTTCTTATTCCGATAACTACCGCGGTGAGAATAGATTTCCATTGAAAGTCTCAGTCAGTTTCCCTGCTATTTTTTTTTTAATAACCTCAAGAAAGAAAATCAAACTCTACATTAGAGAATCTACTCGAATGATTTTCCAGATCAAAGTTTTTGCAGTAGCTTGTCCTTAGTGGATGCAAAGAGTAAAACCTTCTTCATTCAGATAAGTAAACAGAATTAGGCATAAGCACATCTTATTGATATGCCTCTGTCTTCCTGTGGGTTTTGCAGGAGCTGTGATCGAAGCCTCAGGAGTTTGGACCAGGAGTCTCCTCCCAAGAAGAAGAAGCTGCAGCCCACCTACACCTCCACCACCCATCTCCTAGCTGGCAAGAAATGCCCCTCCTCCCTGCAGACCAAATCCAACGACATGGAGACCACAGTATTCTACATTCCAGGAGTGGACGTTAAGGTCTGCTCCCTGGTAGCATCTAAAGTCTCCACAAGTTTCTACTCTAGTTTATATTTCTTTTTTTCTTTAAATGATCCAATCTTCCATTTTGCTTTCCTTTTTAGTTGCACTACAACTCCAAGACACTTAAGACAGAGTCGCCCAACGCCTCGCGCGGATCCTCCCTCCTCGCACTCTCTCCAAAGAGTCGAAGCTGTATGGTATGAAAGATAGCGGCCCTCCCAATGCAGCCCAAAGCAAGACTAACTCGCTCCTACCTCCCCCGCCCCCACCTATTCCATCAGGTACTTAGCATTCCCTCCTTTCTCCTTGCATGCCCTAGCACCGTCCGTAATCACCGACATTAGAGCGCTGCGGAGCTCCGATGTGATGATTTTACATCAATACGCGGAGCCCAACAAATCAAATGCATGTGAATTCATCCTTTATTTCAAGGCATGAATCCAGAGGGTACCTTTTGATCAAACTGGGCTCATGCATATTGATGCGCAACACAGTGGGGAAAACTCCAAAAACGTTTATTAATACGGTTCCGGTTGATTTAAACTTTAAGAAATGAGAAGGGTTTGTCTAAATACAGATGATTTTAAACTCCCATGTGTCCTCGCAGCCAAAGGTAAGGGCAGTGGCGGGGTAAAGACGGCCAAGCTGTACGCCTGGGTGGCCCTCCAGACTCTGCCGGAGGAAATGGTCATCAGCCCCTGTCTGCTGGACTTCCTGGAAAAAGCGCTGGAGACCATTCCCATCACTCCAGTGGAGAGGGGTTACGCAGGTTTGTTTGTCCGTTGAAACGTCTAAGCCTTCCTTCTGGTACTGGTAGTCGACTCTTGTGGTGTTTACCGCATGTCTTTGTGCACCTCCCATCAGCGGTGGCTACCCAGGAGGAGGACATGGGTCAGTTTGACACGGTGGAGCAGATGGAGGAATCCACCACCTCCCTGGTGTCCTCTTCCACATCGGCCTACTCCTCCTTCCCTGTGGATGTGGTTGTCTACGTCAGAGTCCAGGTACTGACGGACTGTTA
Source organism: Anoplopoma fimbria (assembly GCF_027596085.1). NCBI lineage: Eukaryota > Metazoa > Chordata > Actinopteri > Perciformes > Anoplopomatidae > Anoplopoma > Anoplopoma fimbria. Next base: position 16,051,198 of record NC_072463.1, read on the forward strand.
TTCTTCCATTTTTTTCACGAGAATCTTTATTGCCAAGACATTTGTAACGTTGGATAATAGCAGCAACAAAAACATCCTTCTCGCATTTCCTCTTAAGAGCTATTTTACTTGCTTTTCATTGGATGATAACCAAATATCTGCCGTTTCCCGTTTAGCTTTCTTGGAATTTGGAGAATTTACAGAGATAAGATACTGTACAACTCACAAAGACCTTATATCCTTGGCATTCATTTTCCCAAAACACTGTTATTTTTGGACATTGATCCACACTAAATGATCCACACTCCCTCCAACATATCTGATGGCTGCTACTTTTCACCTCTTATGTACTCAAGAGCTCATTTACCTTCCAAACATTTGCAATAATTGCAGGTCATTAAAATCCGAAGCTATTCAAAGATAATTGCATGTAAGCTATGGATGTAATGTTTGTTATTGATACTTTGCATCATATTTATGTCATTAATTCCACGATTTATTCAGTCCCTTTTTTTGTTATCTATCAAGCCATAAAGACTTACAGTTAGACACCTGACATAGTAGTGAGTTATCACCTGTGTTTGCAGCCCTCTCAGATCCGCTTCAGCTGCCTGCCGATGTCCAGGGTGGAGTGCATGCTCAAACTGCCCTCCTTAGACCTGGTCTTCTCCTCTAACCGTGGCGAGCTGGAGACTCCGACAGGAGCCCATCCCGCTGAGGGAACTCACCACCCCTCCTCCACTCCGCCAGGGCAACATATCCCCAAACCACCCCCCAGCAAAGGTACGTAGAGCACGTCTTGCGTAATAATGACGCTCTAATCCATGCAGAGATATGTGAAGAACAAAACCTTTGCAGTAAAAGTCTTTTGAAGTCTCTCAAACATCATGAGCATATTTATTAGCTGTCACTCCATGCTACGTCTGGGCCCTGTTTGATCTTACATTGCTCACAGCTTGTTCTCATCCATTCATTATTTTGCCCTCCAGTCAGTCTTTTTGCAACATCATGCAACTTCTGCTATGTCTTTTTCCCCCTATTTTTGCTTTTTTTATGGAGCATCTCTGTGTATTCCATATTTCATATTTAGTCCATGCATATCTACAGTAAACGACAGTTTGTTCTTAAGCCAAAGGAAAAATTGTGTTAGTATGCATCCGATGCATTTAGATTTTAGCAGACAATTCCTTTGGGTCTCCACTCTGTTGAGCCTTGTCCTCTCAATGATGTTGCTAAGTATGCGTCGTGCAACTCTGACGCATGAGAATAAGGAAGGTGTTTTTGTGACTGTGCGTTTAATAACAACTGAAGGACTTACTGCTAAGTCCTTCTCTGCATCCGTCGCTAACAGCAGTATGCTCTGAGTGCATGCACCGTCACTCTTTTTCTCTGTGTGGTATTTTTATTATTATTATTATTATTATTAAGACCCTGTGTTCATAATCTAAATCATATGGGGAAGCCTAAATGCCCTTGTTGCAACATGTTGGTGCCATTTTATTTTATTACCTTAAACAGCTTTTTTCACAAAACTTCTGACATTTAATTTCTATGATGTTTTTCAGATTTGATTTTCAACATGTGTGAATTTAACCTTAATTATTACCACGTAGCATCAAACACAGGTTTAAATCACAAATCTTACAAATACAGTCCACTGTCTACTGGGTGTCATATTTTAGCTATTTTATGCCTGATGACTGTTACTGCATTTCTTACCCTCCTCCGTGTGTTTCCGCCCTCCTCTGCCTCCTTCCAGCGTCTCCTCTGCTGGGGAGCCCTCTGGGCAGGAGCCGCCACAGCAGCAGCCAGTCCGACCTCACGGGCCCCCCCAGTAACTCCTCAGGCCTCAGCTTCACCGCCTGCATGTCTGACTTCTCCCTCTACGTCTTCCACCCCTACGGCGCCGGGAAGCAGAAATCTGCTGTCACAGGCCTGCCTCCGGGCCAAGGGCCATTAGGTAAAGGAAAGGGAAAAGGAAAAGTGTGTCGGCGTATTCTAATGTGCTTATAATACAGGGCTGCAGTTTCTAATGTCGCTGCTGACAATGACTTATTTCCCTCCTTTACTGTGGAGATGATGTAGAAACCTGCTAGATCCAATGGATATGGGGATAACAATGAATGTAAAATAAAAATGATGTTTTGAGACTGTCCTGACTATCACACTCTCTCCTTAAGGTACAGTAGACGAGGAGCCTTCTTCAGTAACAGGAAGGAAAGACTCTCTGAGTATCAACCTGGAGTTTGTAAAGGTCAGCTTGTCCAGGATGAGGCGTACCGGAGGCCCCACCTTCATTGAAAGCTTTATTCCTGCTAAGGGTGGCAAAATGGACACGACCCTCATCAACATCTCAGGTACATCAGCGGCCCCAGAAAGAGACGTTTCTCTGTGAGACATGCAACGCATTAAACTGACTAATGCTCTCGGTTCAAGGGTCGGTCTCAAACATTCTGGAGGACTTGAAATGGTGTTTATACAAGCAGGGGAAAGTCAGGGAATCTGATAAATTCCTCGCAAAAGGAAAATTGATAAATATTATTTGAAGTCCTTTATACAACGGCGCTGAATACTTACGGCGTAGGATCCGTAGGATGTGTGAAATACATTATTAGCAGTAGGTGATTTCTACATTTTTATCATCGGGGACGGGTTTGTTTTGTTCACCGGCAACGGGATAATATCAAAGATCCGAGACATAAATGACAGAAAAGCAGGCCTCAGAGAAATCGTTACTACTTCAGCACCACGGACAGCGCCGTGTATTTATCGATACACAGCACAGTTAGGCTGCTGATGTTGCCCTTCATCTTCCTTTAAATTGTCTACTGATAATAAGGCACAGTAGCTGCTGATGAAAAAAAATGTATTAGCAGCTACAACAAGACTTTACACAACTTTCCAATTTCTGAATGTCAGAATGCGAAAGAGCTTATTTTTGCCCGACAGATTAGTTTCAAGGAGCAGATGCTATCAGTTTATTTGCACGGTTAAACCTTTTTAAAAAGTCAGACTAATGTATCAATGTAACAGATTTAATGTTCTCCCCCTAGCTGTGTGTGACATTGGCTCGGCTTCCTTCAAGTACGACATGAGGCGACTGAGTGAGATCCTGGCCTTCCCGAGGGCCTGGTACCGCCGGAGCATCGCCAGGCGCCTCTTCCTGGGAGACCAGACCATCAACCTGCCAGGTGAGCCTCCGACCATTCCGTCGGTTTGTTAAGCGTTGCATAAGTATGATATGGTTTAACCTCTCCGCTGCTCTGTAGAAAATAACCGCCCGCTTTTACTGGGCAGCTAACAAAATGAACAGAGCGCTTTTCTCTGCTTCTGACACATAATTAGTCTTTTCAGAATAGTATTACTGCAGTTGCGTACTTTTAACATGGCCTTCAATTCAAATATATAATATGGACAAAAGAAATATTACTGTAGAAATATGCAGAGACATGCAAAGAAAATCGCTTTTTTTCCCCCGAACATGTCGGCCTTCATTTACCTACCAATCTCCACGGGTTTAGCCTGTGTTCATTTTTTATTATATCCCATCTCGCTGACCTTCCCTCAGCCAACATTTCCTCCCACTGCATCATGTTGACATTTCCACGGCTGTCCTTTTACTTATACACCTCTCAACCTTTACCTCGCCTCAGCCTCTGGCCCCGCCACCCCGGACTCGGCCGAGAACGTCACGCAACATCTGTCCCCCGAGTCCAGCCGGAAAGCCTACTGGAGGACGTGGGACGGCAGCACCGGGACACAGCACATGCCCCAATCCCCCAACGTCTTTTCGGAGCACTCCACCGGAAGCAACATGTCCCCGGGCCTGGGCCACCTCAAGTCCCCTGCACCTGGACGCACAAGGAGCGTGTCCGACTCCTCCGCTCCCAGGAGAGGTGACTACAAACACTCTTGGCATTTCCAGATGGGATTCAAACAAAAATGTCCCTTTTGCAATGATGACTGGTACATGCTGCTCATAATTAGTCCTCTACTACCTTTCACCTAATTGTTGTTCATTCTCGTGTAGACTCGGTTACAAAAACCTCCACCCCCGCCTTCAGTAAGAATGGTAAGGCGGCGGGTCAGCAGGGGGCGCCGTGGGAGACACTGGTGGTGTTCGCCATCAACTTGAAGCAGCTCACCGTCCAGATGAACATGAGCAACGTCATGGGAAACAATACGTGAGTGACTTTTTATTTAAAATGCTTATTCTCGCTGTGAATGAAATGGGACGATTGATAAACCTGCAGGGCACAAAGGTCGGTTTCCTGTTAGGCTAACAAGAAAATGTTTATTTAACTTTTTAAGGCAAGGTTTAGATCTGTAAGGTCGCTCTCAGGCAGGCAGAATAGATACCACTAATGTTTAAATGCTAAATATGAAGCTACAGACAGGAGATGGTTAGCTTAGCATAACGCCTTTAAAACAGCTGGCCTGGCTCAGTTAAAAGGTGACAAAATCCACGTACAAGCTGGGCTGCATATGGATGACAAAAATAAGATATCATGTGATTAATTAATGGAGCTGGCCATTACTGTACAGACAATAGAGTGGTATCAATGTTACCTCTTGGCAATAAAGGCAATAAACATATTTTCCCAAATTTAATATAATATAATATCACATAAATAAAAGGTAAATCTCATGATAATAGTTTTAATGAGAAATAAGCTGACCAAGACATTTTCCCAACTTTATATGAACTTTACTTGACAGTTTATTCCTAATATTTTGTTCCCTCTCTGCAAAAATAAAACCGATGATGCAATAGTTCAGAAGTATTTATGCATAAACAGACAGCAGTATTTCCACCCTCAGGGCTTTGTGTAGATACATCCTCTCAGCCTCGCTTAAAATTGGCCTCAAACGTAAATGTGGAAGTAATTCTTGCGAAAGAGTGTTTGAGGGATTCATGTTGGCCATGAGAAGCTGAGAATGATAAAACAATAATATAGGGAATGTGACTCCTGCTTCCCGTATCCGGTTGGACAAAGAAAGCCCAATCTATCATCGACACATCGTCTGGAAAACACTGCTGTAGTGTGAAAGGATCGAGGGATTAAGTAAAGGGGAGGACATAAATTGAAGATGTTATTGACCAAGCTGCACATAGTCGGCATCATTTATTTACCTTTATTGGAGTACTCTGCTGCTGCATGTACACCAGTATAGACTCATGTCTCTGGAGTGTCTCCTTGCTGCCACACTGTTATTCCAGCTCCTTATGCTCCTTTATCGCCCACTCTCTTACGGCCTCAATTCATGTCTGCTTGACTGTTGTGTTTCACCGGTCTCAATGATAAGCAGCCGTTTCAACTTTCATTTAAATTAAGTCAGGATTGCAGAAAAACCCAGCTGAATCTTTGACTTGCACAACACCCTCATAACCAAGGCAGTACTGTTTTATGAACTCTGCGTCATCGTAAAGTACAAAAGTCTCCTCCTCGCTGGAAGTGTGTGGGCTCTCTGAGCAACACATGCGTCTCCCGCTGCTTCCTCGCCAAGTCAGGGTATACGACGCCTCTCCTTCACTCTAACTCTAGTTTAAATGATATAGGACTTTAGGATATTCTTCCATCATTAAAACATTCATGCGTAGGTGTTGTTTATGTATAAAGCAAGAGTTGTGTCTACAAAAAAGCTCTACTCAGACATTAGAAATTGGCCTGAGAATGACATTCATTTGACGTGTTGAAATAATGATATACAAAGAAAATACCCGGTGTCATTTGAGATTATGATCTCAACACAATTCGTTGACAAAAACTGGTCTATTATTGTTTGAGTAATATAGCAAAGATGACACCTCTGCTGAGCCAGCAAGATGCCAAACAAAAGCTTGTTCATGCTTTTGTTTCTGGTCGTCTTGAATGCTGTAAAACTTTGTATACTGGCCTAACAAAAGCAGCCGTTGGAAAACTGCAGAGCATTTAGAATGCTGCTGCAAAGGTTTTTAACAACAACTAATACGAGTTATTATATAAGTCCTGTTTTACGCAACCTATGCTGGCTCCCTGTCTCTTTTAGAATTGATTCTAAAGTCTTTCTTTTAGTTTATTAAGGCGCTAAATGTCCTTGTCCACTTTTACAACACAGACTCCACTATTATGATCCTCCCAGAACCATAAGATTCTCCACAGCTGCTCAAAAACCTTTAGGGATGCTACTTTAAGTCCCAAGGCCCCCAAAATAATGAACACTCTGCCCTTTAAATATAAGCCCTGCTGACTCAGTGGACAGTTTAAAACGCCAACTCAAAACGCATCTTTTTAATTTTGCTGATAAAAAGCTTTGTGATTTTCTCTATCGAAAGGATAAAGTAAAGCACTTTCTGCTGCATTCTTTGCATAAAAGGTGCTGAATAAATAAATAAATTTCATTCATTCATAATGGCTTGTTTGTCTTAAAAGCCGACATTTTGAAAAGTCAATCAGATTTAGTGCTCCAAGGTCTGCTGTTCTTTTTCCTTTTCCAGTTACCTGTGTTTATTCCTGGGCAAGCTCTCACAGTGAGAGCCCTTTCTGTTTCATAGAGAGCACTGCTGCATTATTCAGCGGCGTCTCAGGAGAGCTCACAGTTGTGTTTGTCCCCGCAGCTGGACCACCAGCGGGCTGAAGAGTCAGGGCCGACTGTCGGTAGGCAGCAACCGGGACCGAGAGATCAGCATGTCCGTCGGCCTGGGCCGCTCCAAGCTCGACTCCAAGGGCGGGGTGGTGGGCGGCAATATCGACGTGAACACCCTGGAGATGGTCTGTAAGTAAACAAAGCGTCGACTTTCCAGACATCTGAATCTCATTGGCGGCTCTCTAGCAGACTGTAAACTGGATGTGGACCCGAGCCAGAGTTTAGTGCAGAGTTCTCACTCTACACTGCAGACGTAAAGACACTGTCACATTTTACTCTCACTTTACTACATCACTGTAAATGTATACTTCATTAAATATATTGCATTTGGTGATTTTAAAAAAGCTAATGTGTTACATTTGTAAATATAAAGTATTTAGAAGGGACTATTTCTTCAAACCTGTGTACATGGGTATACTGCTGCAGCTTTGCATGTAACACTATTCATTGATAAATTCCAACTTTATGTAGCAGATTGCACTCTGGTCACTGCCCTTGATTTTTTTACATTGTTTTAGTTTTTTATGAAGAAACTTATTTTAAAAAAAATGAAATATTAACTATAAATATAAAAATATTTACTAAGGTAAAAACTTGCTCTTGCTTCTGAAGTGAAATAAATCTTTATGATTATTTTGAGGGGAAGGACATTTATTTTTGTAATTTAAAGTTTAAATCCCAAAGATCTCCAATTTATTCCTTTTGGCGGCACCTATGGCGATGAGCTGTAATTGCTGGTTGAATTTTTTTTGATCTCACTCTGCAAAGTTCCACACTCGCATTTCATTTTGAAGATTCATGGTCTGTAGTCATTGCTCTTTCTTTGTTTCGCAACTGTTTACTTGCAACTATAGCAGAGATGGGAAAAGACAAAACACTGCTTCATACACAAGTGAGTTAAAGAGAGAGTCTGTTGCATTAGCTCTGCCTACACTGGTCTGGCAGACCAACCACTGCTGGGTGATGGGGAAACTTGTCATTAAAGGACAATTCACCACAGAAACCCGGTTCGTAATACAGCAAATGCAAGCGCTTTCATCAGTAGGCCATCGGAGCTCAACCACCATTGGGCTACCTCATTCTGCGATAGATACTGACTTAACAGAAATGAACTTAAATGAAAATCGTTGAGATTATTCATTTACTACCTTAACCTTTTGGAAAAAAAATTGAAACTATTTAACAGTAAAGTATCTAGTATATACTGGATTTTCTGGTTGTAATCGGGAACTTAAAGCTGCAGTGAAAACCAATTGCTGTTTTGTTTTTTTTCTAGCCCACATCTCCGAACACCCCAACCAGCAACCCAGCCATAAGATCCAGATCACCATGGGCTCGACGGAGGCGCGCGTGGACTACATGGGCTCCAGCATCCTGATGGGAGTTTTCAGCAATGCCGACCTGCAGCTCCAAGACGAGTGGAAGGTCAACCTGTGCACCGTGGACACCAGCCTATCGGAGAAAAGGTGGGAGATGACGTCAGCAGAGGCTCATCATGATCATCATTGATAGAATGCTAATGCTATTTATTGTGCAGTGAGGACCAGCTGAGCATCAAGAACACTTGAGAACGCAGGCTCTGGTTCTTTAGACCTTCAATATGGCTTTCTTAATTACTTGGCCATCCAGTGTAACAACGTAATGATACAAATCTGTAATTCCAGATGCAGTGGTGTTTTATCTACACTGTTACCATCTGCTCTCTTGCCTTGCTTTACTCTTTTCTACATTCTCAACTGTCCTAATCTTCTATCCTGCCTATTCCCCACCCTTCTCCCTCCCCATCCTTTCTCCCCCGTCTGCCCTTCCAGTGAAATCTTCGTCCACGGAGACTTGCATTGGGACATTTTCCAGGTGATCATTTCACGCTCCACCACACCGGACCTCATCAAGATCGGCATGAAGCTGCAGGAGTTTTTCACTCAGCAGTTCGACACCAGCAAGCGGGCCCTCTCCACCTGGGGCCCCGGTCCCTACCTGCCCCCCAAGACCCCCGTCATCAACGCTGAGAAAGGCTCCGCAGAGCTCTGTAAGCATGCCCTTTTCCTTCGCTGCTGGGAGACATATTGAATGCACACTGTGGCATATTAAGGTATGCACAGCAAGTGTGTTAGGGTAGTTGCGCTGGAAGTGAACTGATTTGTAATTCTAATGTTCTTCATTTGTATACCACTCGTTCAAACGGTTGACAAAGCGGTTCAACAACTGAATGTAATCAAACATGCTCATGAGATAATTAAAAATAAATAAAGAAGGCACAAGCAGCATACATTTAAAAAGACTGTAGGCCTCATAAGGCTTCAAAGCATCCTAATGCACAGGACTGATCCTGTCACGTTCCGGTCAGCCTCTCACCCTGTGCCTCCTAACCGTCTCTGTCACACAGACATGGACGCCGCCCATCACCGCCACTGGCCCGGGGTGCTGAAGGTAATCGCCGGCTGCCACATCTCCCTCTTCCAGATGCCCCTGCCTGAGGACGCCGTTCAGCTGGGCGGTTCCATGAGCCTCCATGGCAACCACATGACTCTGGCCTGCTTCCACGGGCCCAACTTCCGCTCCAAGTCGTGGGCTCTGTTCCACCTGGAGGAGCCCAACATCGCCTTCTGGACGGAGGCGCAGAAGATCTGGGAGGACGGTGAGACAAAATGTTCATTGCGGGACTGGTGTCTGACAATGATTATATAATAAAAAAAATAATAACATTTGCTGCTTTACATAATCCCTCTCTGATAACCAGATTCTGTTTCTATCACGTCCAGGCTCCAAAGACGACTCTACCTACATAGTTCAGACACTAGATTTCCATCTCGGTCATAACACTATGGTCACCAAACCCTGTGGTGCACTCGAGAGTCCAATGGCCACCATAACCAAAATAACCCGCCGGCGCCATGAAAACCCCCCACATGGAGTCGCCACAGTCAAAGAATGGTTTAACTACGTCACTGCCATGAGGAATGAAGGTAACCTAATTATTTATTTGTTTATTTATGTATATCATCACACACAGGGATGCGCATCAAACTTTGTCTTCCCCGATATCTCATTTCTTTTTCCCATTAATTAAAATGACACTGACAAAAAAATATTAATATTAAATATTCACATTGCATTCAAGTCTGTCTGGAAACAACACAAATACAATGAAAATGGATCTCTTAAAGGCCTGTGTGAACAACAATTACATCAACCAGAAATTGTTACGTTATGGGAGTGTTTTAAGATGGACTGGAAACAGGTGAACCATCCTTTAAATGTGGATCGCTCACGTCTGGCCTTAATAAATTCAGTATTAGAGCTGATATCGATCCTGCGTATGAGATCTGTGAATCCCTAATCACACATGCTGCATGTTGAAGTACATAAACACTGCCATTATGGATGTAAATGTAGTTGAAGGAATATTGAAGACACGACTCACAATCGATCAATAACCTTAATGAAGTAAGGATTTATTGCAGTTGGTGGAAACTGAATGCAAATAGATGCTTCATTGAAGTGTCTTCTCAAAGTTTTAACTTTTTTTAAAAAGCTCTGACTAAAAGAAGACAGACAGCAGTTTCTTCTTCTTTTCTTTTTTGCTCCATGAGGGCTTCTTTCCGTCTGCCTTTCCTTTCAGCTGCTGCCTGTTATCTAGAATGTAAAATAGGTGCAGATAGTACGTAACGAAGCAGAGGAGAGCGAACGCGGCCTTACACTCCAGAGCTTTGACGCGTCTTATCTCTCGTCTCAGAGTTGAACTTGCTCAGGAACGTGGAAGCCAACAACCAGGAGAGCGGAGCGGCTGCCAAAAGCGCGAGCCTGCTGAGCAGCTTCCGCAGCTCCTCCAGCTACAACCACGAGACGGAGACTATCTTTGCTCTACCCAGGATGCAGCTGGACTTCAAGTCCATCCACGTGCAAGATCCTGATGAACCTTCTCTGACAGGTAGGACTGGAGCCCGCGGAGCGATGTCACTGTACATAAAGGCAGTAACACGTCTGTTGATGGACTGTATCCTCTTATGTTTGTCGGCGAATAATGTATAAACCGTTGCCCTTCACATCATTTTATTTGTACAAAAAAAATGAGTCGATGATGCAAACGATTTCATTAGGATCAATGTAAGAAAAATAAATGAAAAGAAGAAATCTATGCACTTCAGGGTCAGTTTGGCACCGTGGAAACAACCACAACAATGGAGCGCACCTATCCTTGGGCGAGATTAATCGAAATTTATTTTGAGATAAGCCTCAAATATAAAGACAAGATAAATAAATCAAGAATTGGGAGCGCTCAGCAACTCTGGAGACAGACCTTCACTGAGCGGCTGTGGCATGTTGCATTCGATCAAAGCGGGCTAGTAGTCAGCGCCAAACGCTCGTACACAATAGTATTATTTTTTTGTCCCCTTTGGAATCACTATACTAACGTCCAGTAGCTGCAAACTTGTCCCTGAGATGTGAAAAACACATTTTCGTTCACGTATGAAGTTGTTTTTTTCCTCCAGAGGTTATCTATCTTGCTTAGCTACCAGCGTTGAGGACGTCAAAATCTCTGGTCTTTTTAATGACTGTTTGTATTTGTTCCAGACTCCAACAGCAAACCCAAAGTGGAGTGCAGCGTGGTGACAGAATTCACAGACCACATCTGCGTCACCATGGACGCCGAGCTCATCATGTTTCTTCACGACCTGGTGTCTGCCTACCTGAAGGAGAAGGAGAAAGGTTTTTTGTTTTTTTTTGGCTTTACATCATTCGTTCCTTCAGTCAGTCAGTCAGTCAGTGAGAAAATAAACAATGTTCAGTCGTTTCAACCGGCCGCACTCTCTGGGAAGTCATGTACAACAGGTGCAACAATGAAGAGAGTTTTTATTTGAGGGTAAAAAAAAAAATAGCCACCGACGTTCTAAACCAGACACCAGCAACACAATAGAAATATAACAATATGAACCACGTCTGTCTGCCTCCGTCGCTGTGAAGCTGTTTGTATGCGGCCGGACACATTTGGGAGAGCAGCATGAAGCACAGGCAGCTGAGTGTTATTTTCACACACAGCGGGGAGGTCAGAGGGCTCAATGCCGGCAGCATTTTAAGTGCTTTCTCATTGTCACAGAGGAACAAATTAGCACCTTTTATGCCGGCAACCCATCACATTCTCCCTGACAATTAGAATAGCGCCCGCGACTTTGTTCTGTTGATTCTGCAGAGGGAATAGAAAGAGAAGAGAGGCGAGCGCCGAGGAGATTCACCAGAGCTTGATCCGTCCTGATGAATCAAAGCGGGGCAGATGGGTATTTGAATGTGAATGGAGTCCAGGTGTATGCCATGGAGGTGCCGACTCCGCTTTCAGGGGATATTAATGAATGTTTATTGTGTTCTGCCTCTGGATGTTGTGGCTGGAGAATGTGTTTGTAATGTTAAAAAAAAAAGACAGAAAACGTCAGGGCAGCGGAGCTTCCTTAATGCCTCTCTCCTCCTCCCCCCACCCTCCCCCTCTGTGTCCTCAGCCCTCTTTAACCCGCGGATGTTCGCGGCGCGTCCCGGCCAGAAGAGCCCCACGGCGCTGCACGACGAGAGCTCCACGGACAACGACAACGACAAGGACGACGGCATCAACTACACCACGGTGGACTGGAGGGAGTTCATGTGCAACACCTGGCACTTGGAGCCGACTCTCAGGTCAGCTCCGCTCCACCGCACCGCTGACATGTGGAGGGTTACACCCTCCGCTGTGACGGAGTCAAATTCATTCAACAGCGCTCATTCATGAACAATGCTCATTCAAAAGCAGCGGAGGGAAAAATAGAAGAGAGCGTTGGTGACGCAGTGTGAGCATCATTCTGCGTGACCTCGTGGCCACGCCAGACTTCTACAATGATGCATTGTTTAAGGAAAAAGAAAGAAATACAAACAAAACATGATATCAAATTAACTTCTTTTACACTGAAGTAAAACTTTCTACTATTTATAGTAGGAGTAGCATAAACTCAGTCAGCTAAGTGTTGCTACTAATTCAGCATATATAGGATACACTGAAATTTAATTTCAAGCTGTTTTCATCTTGTTGTTTGTTTTAAAACTGTGAATAAAAGTTCTGCACTCAAGTTATGTTATTAAGTACAAGTACAATATTTATTAATAGATCATTTATTTATTTATAAGTTGTAATAATAGCATTAATGTGTAAGCATCAATTTATTTTGCAGTTAGGGACGGGTTGGGTTTTATCTCAGACGATTTAAAAAAAGACCCATAATAAGTTGATCGTGGTGAATTTACATCATTTGGAGGATTGTAAATATATATTCCCAAATTGTTAAGCTCGCTATCCTGGAAAAATAGAGTCTGATAGAAAAAAAACTGGAATCATCATATAAGAACAGACTCACACAATGTTGTTATTTCTCTTATTATTTATTTATCCTTTATTCATGGAGGGGGACTTCATGAGTTATGATTACCTTATTTTAGATTGTTTGTTTGTGTCACCTATCTGTGATGCAATAAATATAATAGTTTTTAAACAAAACATCAGGTAAAAGGATTCCGGGATGTTTTAGTGCTATTTTTTTTAGAGTTTTAACCAGCTGGTTGAGATGGAGCCAGTTTTGTATTGGCATACTGTTGGATAGTTAAATAAGTTGCATTGCATTTTATTCTATAATCTCATAGACTTAAAATACAATAACGGAAATAAGATATAAAGAACAACTTGTCTGTAATTTTAAAAACACTCCTTTTCTCAAGTTAAAATCATAAACAATACTGCATGACAATTGGAAACTGAAACTTAACATTTCTTCCGTCTTCAGGCTCATCTCCTGGACAGGACGTAAGATTGACCCAGTGGGCGTGGACTACATCCTGCAAAAGCTGGGCTTCCACCACGCCCGCACCACCATCCCCAAGTGGCTGCAGAGGGGCGTGATGGACCCGCTGGACAAGGTGCTGTCGGTGCTCATCAAGAAGCTGGGCACCGCCCTGCAGGACGAGAAGGACAAGAAAGGCCGGGACAAAGAGGAACACTAAGGAACGCTGAGGAACACTGAGGAACGCTGGTACCGCTGTAATCGAAGCTGTGCACGCGTTCCCTACAGGTCACGAACACTGGATCACTGGATCACTGTATTACAACAGCCACTACTGTACAACACATTTGTCAAACGTTTCCACTTTGACCCGCTCCAGCCTGTGAATATCAGCTTAGTTGTTTACTGTGGGTTATGCCACTAGCGGCTCTGACTGAAGCGTTTTGCACCAATGTCGTTTTTCTGTATATTTTGAACAAAGTAGCGAATGTTAGCATTATTTGCCTGCTTTAATGGTGAAAAAAGCAAAAAAAAAACTCTGCCTCTTTTACCTGTTGTACATGACCTTACTGAAATCGCTTGAAAGTTTATTTTAAGGCTTACCAATATTTCATGAGAAATGATTTCTTATACCATTGCCTTTTCTTTGTTTCCCATGGAACACATGGTAGATATGCTTCATGTATTTTATAGTGTAGTTTTAAGGTATTTAAGAACAGTTCAGTGACAGTGTTCTTGATTTTTTTTTTTTTTTTTTTTTTGATGTGAACAAATAAATACTGGGAGGGGTTATTGCACATCATCCACTCAGTCATGAGGATGACATGAACTTGTAATTATAATTTGAAACCAAGATCACTATTTATGGGTGTGTGAAATGCAAAGTCTATAACATGTATCAGCTTGGTGTGTCAAGCTTATTTTTGTCCTTTTTTAAAAAAAAAACATACAGTAGAACCAGTGTATATAATGACATTTCTTAAATATGTTGATTTCCTAACTTAATAAAATATTGCCATTCAATTTTAGGTGAGGCTCAGGTCTGTTTTTGTTCAGTTGGTACTCATTTAAACCTATTTATTATTTAACATTTTAGTTTTCTCGTCATGAGGAGTACGTGCAAACGCTTGATAAAGGTTTTCTTTGGCCCTGAAGGAGCTTATTTAAGTTTGAAAAAATAACCTTGGTTATGTTTTCAACAGAAAGCCAGCATTATTAACTGGGGACATGGAGTTTGCAGCAAGAGTCCAAAAAAAAAAACCTACGCTACAGTATTGGTTCATTCTGCTGCTTCAGGTTTCACTTCTTTCTTTAATCCGTCTCTTGTGAAACAGAGAGGAGCAACACTAAATCACTACAGCTCCCCTTTAATGACGTTTAGTTTCCAAAGATGGCGCTCTTTTTGTTCCCCGAAATCAATTGTGGCGTTCGCTGCTCACTTTCCAATCTGTGAAATGCATCACTCCACGTGGCAGAGAGGTTTTTCCCAGGAAACGTCTGTCAGACAGGTGTTGAGAACTTGAATCTTTAATTAACTACTGTTTTTTTTTAAATTTTATTATACATTTTTCATGTCTCCTTTTGTTTGAATCAAAGCTTTAATGCAGTCAGCAATAATACATTTTCCTTTTTTTAAGTCAATTAATGAGCGTGTAAGTCTACAAGATTCTTTTAGTAATTTATAACAACCCCCCCCCCCCCCACATCCTTATAAAGGCCTTCTGCGCTCACCGGTGTATCTTGTTAATACAGTACTCTGACTGTAAGTCGTCGCCCCCCCCTCTCCCTCACCACGAGCCATGTTCCACTTTCGGTTCCATGCCGTGGTTTTTGCATTTTTGATGGTGCGTTGGCGGCTGAAGGGGAGCGCGGTGGCACGGAGGAGAGGAAGGGAACAGCAGGCCTCCTCTGTGATGTGTACTCTGAGATTAGCTCTGTGTCACCTGAGGAAACCCAGACCGCTCAGTGTGAGGGAACACACTCTTTGCTTTCTCTCTCTCTCTCTCTCTCTCTCTCTTGCCTGGGCCGGACATTCTTTTTTTTATTTAATATTCCGCCTGCCACACAAGCAGCCTTTCCTTTGAAGTCGTTTCTATTTTACATATTCCCTGCACTGTTTTTCTTTTATTGCTCTCACTTCACAGAGCTCCAGTGTGCACATATTAAACGCAGAAACAAAGTGGTTGACCAGCAGATGGAGTCAAAAGCCAGTCGGCCCCGCAATCTGAACTCCTCCTTAATGACGCGTCAGCTCCCTGTTTACTGTCCCGCTGCTGAATTATAAAGTAGAAAAATGGAACGGAGAGCATTAAAAAGTCATGGAGTGGCCGGAGATGTCGAACAGCTTCAATTGGCTGCCTCTGTCCTCCCCTGGCCTCTGATAACACTGAGTAACTCTGCCCCTGCCAAGTCAAGGAAGACTGACACAAAGCTATTGGTAAGTGTGACCAGCATATGCCAGAAACTTCATCAATTAATACGTGGGAGAGGTGGAGTTGAAACAGTCTAGGAGGGCGAGCTGGAGAATGCATATTCTATCTGCAGAATACAGAACTTTTCAACATAAAGGGTTTTAAGCTTTGAAGTGAACCAGATAGCTACTGGTGGAGCTTTTGACGGTTCCGCGTATGCAGTTTTAGCGAAATGCATGCTCACTTTCCGGAATTAAAATGTTCATTAGCAGAAAGCTGACAGTGTATATAAAAACCAAACAGACAGGATATCATTAAGAACGCTTAAAACCTGGTCTTCACAGTTTTCCCTACACAAAAACTTATGCCCATGAGTTCAGTGCCACCTTCTAACAAGCCGTCTTTAAGTGTTATATGTTGTAACTAATGGCTTTATAAATGGTTAATTAATCATTTATTAATGCTTTATAGGTCGGGTACAAGCCAATGCTAAGGAGAATCTCTTTTGCTAGTGTTTTGTTTCCTGAATACTTTTTTTCCCCATGATTCATCAGTAATTTGTCAAAAATCCTACAGACAGGAATCATTTAGCTTAGCTTAGCTTAAGCATAATGACTGGAAATAGCTAGCCAGGTTCTAACCAAAGCGTCAAAATTTGCCAAAGTCAACTGAATTGGATTTTTGCTTAGAGTTCACTTAGAAAATGAATACAACCTTAAAGTCTGCACTACATAAATCTAAAACTAAGCTGAAAAGAAGCTTAGTTAAGCATAAAAAGAGTTCTCTAACGTGTTATATCTCAGTTGTTTTATTGGTATAAAAACCAGTGTAAAATTGAGAATTACAACAATTTGTTGCACTTCAGTTTTATATCAATTGAACAACAAGGAAAATGAAGAATAATATGTGTATCTGCCCTGTGATTTGGATATTCTCCAAAATGTATTGGGTTCTTCTTGGTCCATGCTACACCCTTCCACCCAATAAAGTTTCATGAAAATCGCGTTAGTAGATATTCCATTATCCTTCTGACAAACAAACCAACTAAAATAAACCAACAAATCGTAGATAAACATAAGCTCCTTTGTAGAGGTTATTAGTGACCTTTAGGTGCTGGTAGCTGGACTGTGCATACCTTCAAACAGAGCCAGACAATTGTCCTGGGGATTGTTTGGTTTGTCCATTCTGGGCTACTGTAGACCATTAAAAAATTCCGATGACTTTTAAGCTTTGAACTGAACCAAGATACAAGCTTTATTGGGAGCTGATAGAAAAAAAGCATACAGTATAGCAAAAGAAGAAGGAAGGTACAAAGGTATTTAATAGTCATCCAAAACATCATTGTGAGTGATTTCCTTGGTAACAGTTGTCTTCTTAATCTATTCATAAGAACATCTTTCAAAAAGCCTCTTCTCTCATCCATTCAGTCTAAAACACACCTACGCAAGAAACGGTGATGATGTTTTCTTCACAAACCTTAATGATTTCAGCTTTTTACTTTCATTCCAGAAGGCGTCCTTTTAGGGAGTGTTTTTCCACATCTTTCTCAAATGATCACCCTGCTATGGAAGTCCTTGTTAGCCTAATGATGGATAGAAAGAGCAAAGACGTGATACCTTTAAGAATGTTTGAAACCTCTTCAAAGCTGTCTCCTACGCCTTTGCCCTACAGAACAAATGTGCCCATCAGGAACAATAAAGACTGAAGTGCATTAAATGGAAAGCCGCAGAGCGCCGTTCTGATCTACGGCCGTTAAACTGTCTTAATACAAATGAGCAGATTGAGATTCGAGCTACTCTGTGATTGAGTTCCTAATTGCTTGTTCCACTTCATCAGCTTTACCTTGATTTAATAATTCGGTGTAACAATATGGCGGAAGTGTTGAAAGGAGAAGCTGGTAGATGGTATTATAGTCGAAATGTTCTTTTCCCTGATTCTCCGCTCGAGATGTGGAACGCTGGCACACAGAGTAGTTCAGAGTCTCCACTCGCTTGGTGGTGACCTCCCTGACCGCCATGTTGTCTGAACCTCCTCGCCATGAACAGCTGCCGTAGCTGCTGGTGCTCTCTTGAGGGTGATCGCTTGAATATGGTGCTTCTGTACTTATGCCAAGCTAGCCGATTCAATCTTCACTGGCAAACAGTTTGAGGCTGTCATGTCTTGTAGAAATACAGCTTGTGAGTCATTTCTCAGAGAGTGCACTGAAACTTCTTTAAACTATGTCTTTAGTAACTCTGCAGTTCTATGGAAGCTGTTTTAGCTTCTTTCAGCTTATTGTTTTGCCTTTATGGCCCGCCTCATTGACACATTTCAGGCACTTAGGGGCAGTGCACTTTGAAACAAGCTGCTAATACTGATATATTATCACCTTTTAAAACATTCACTGATCCATTTATATACAGCAAAAAGCATCCATTTGGAGTGAAAACTTGGCCATTACAAGATCGGTATTCACTCTCCTTTTAACTCTGTTTTGTTCTCCACCAACTCTAAGCTAGCTCACTTAGTATGTCTGTTATTCGGCGCTGGGCAGATATGCTGTACCTTAGTGCAGTGTTTCCCAAACTTTTTTTCTAGGGGACCCACTTTTCAAAGAATGACAAACCGTCACAATATAGGCGTTATCAATAAGAGAAGAGCAAATGTGCGCATAACTAAACCTCACCACTTTTACCGCCATTTCAATATTACCTTCTATTATCTTGAATAAGTAAAACAACCATTTCAGAGCGATATACGTTCACTATCACAACTTTGTTTTATTGAAAACATATTCAAATGGAAATACTTGATAAACTGGGCCAAAATAATGTGTTTAGGCTGAGTTAACAGGCTCTCTATTTTCCCCTCTCATCAGTAAAAACAAACAGAATATACGCCTTTAATATTGGTTCAATGTTATAAGTAGGCTACAATTACCATAACAGCAGATACAAATATTAGATAAAGAACTATGGAAGAAATTGTGCAGTTTTATTTGGCGACCGAAATAAAATCTCTTAGTGGGTTCAACAGTGCTTAAAACAGCTGCCTGCTCCGGCTGACAACAGCAGAGACAGAAACATGACTTTAAATTAAAGCTAATGTTTTGTATTTACAATTCACTTCAACTTCACTGTTTCGGTTCAGTCTGACAGCTCAGATATAAAGGGAGCTGTTTTCATGGAAAAGGCTCTGATAAACACACTGTGCACCACCTGCTCAGCACTAAACAGAATTCAAAGTTAAGTGACTAGCTGGTCGACATAGTAGAACAGCTAGCAGCTAAAGAGCCAGGTTTTATCCTCAGGAGTTGGTGGGGACCAAAAACAGAGCTAACAGGAGAGTGAATATTGGACAAAGACACGGCTGTTGTGTCTGCTGAATGTGC
Organism: Anoplopoma fimbria; assembly: GCF_027596085.1. NCBI lineage: Eukaryota > Metazoa > Chordata > Actinopteri > Perciformes > Anoplopomatidae > Anoplopoma > Anoplopoma fimbria. The sequence continues at coordinate 16,070,379 of NC_072463.1, forward strand.
TAATAGGCAATGTTGTACGCTGATAATATGTAACACAACAGCTTGATTCGATGGCCCCAAGTGGCCCCAAAAAAAAGAATGCAGGTTTACATATTTGTACAGTACAGCTGTAAGTATTCAGCAATCACATTTTGACCACATCCATATTAGTAATGCTCAGTGGACATTGTGAAACCATTTTTAACAGACAAAAAAACACCTTCCAGCCCTTTCAAGTTTACTTTCTACCAGGCAGAGTTTAGCCACTGCATTGGCACACATTCCGTATTTGCAGACACTGTTTCAAAGCAGTCAATTATTTTTCTTTCAGGAAATTACATGCCTCCAGGAGCAGAGGTAGTGTGAAATCACCGACCGCTCTAACCTGTGGCACTTGTCTGACTTATCTCTGGCAGCGAGAGATAAAGTCTGTGCAGTTCACCCAAACAAACCACACTGACACGACTACTTCATCATTCAAAAAACAAACGTCAACACACACATACACACCAATTATTTTTGCATTACAGTCTGCAAGAGCCAATTTACCTTGCCAAAGTGACCAGGGTGCATGAACCTTCATTGGCAAATGTTATAAAAAAAATAAAAAAAGTTGAGTGTGTTCTTTCATGTGCATCATCAATAAAATGCAAAAATGAGTTTACATACTCGCACATTATATTCAGTTCTATCCTCCCACAAGCCTCCTTGCGTTCGTTTTTTGATTAATTCATCCAGACTGGTGCTTCAGTTAAACACCAACAAACAACATCTCAAGGCACAACGTGAACTTTAGATCTGTCTGCTGTCTCACAGCTTGTTCAGTGACCCAAGGTTTTTCAAATATATGTAAACAAGAATGTGAGGAGTTTCATCTGAGGACTATTTGCATTAAATGCCTCATGGGCTTATCATTATTTTTAAAGGGGTGATGGAAGTACAGCCGACATGAATGCTCTTGATTAGGAATGAAGATACGCATCTTCACCTTTTGGCTTCTTTATTGTGTCTTTTCAATTAAGCAATTTTGACTTATGCCTTCAGAGTCAGAAGAATCAATATTAACTGTGGTTCTTTCATTACGGATCCTTTTGAGAACTCATATAATGGCAATAAATGAAGAAGTCAACACATTCATTTCGAGAAAACTCCCCTTAGATTTTCAATTATCGGAGAGCACATTGACTCTCCCTCCTTAACTGAGAAGAACTAAACTGGACGCCGCCAGCAGATTGCTCCGTCTTACCTCTTTTAGACCTTAGTGCAGCATTTGAGATTTGATCATGAAATTTTAATCGACTCACTTAAGCGCTGGGGTAGGTTTCTGGCTCTGCACTGAGCTGTCTCAGATCCCGTCTTTCTAATAGACCTTTGTCTGTAAGACAATTTATCTCCCGGGGGCACACAGCCTCTTAAAAAGTCCCACAGAGCTCAATTCCAGGTCACGTCAGTTTGTCCCTTTACAGAACAAGTTCCCTCTAGGAAACGTCTTTTAATAAAACCGTGTGTCTCTCCAATGGTGCGCAGAAAACACTGATCTATACAAGCTGAGAGCATAAACCTATATCTGTCTTAATGGGAGTAAAACTCTTTTTATAAATCACTTTTACTTAACACATGTTAAACAAACTGATTTTCACTTTTGACCTTCAGTTATGACCTTTTTAGTTTACTTTGTAACTATAAATATTAAACTGTATTGGCAAGCACTTTCCCCTCATAAAATCCCTCTGCCAAAATAACAACTTTCTCAAAGTCATGTGCTGCAACCTCTTCACTTTTCTTGAAATGCAGCATATTGCCGATATTTGAATCGACATTCTTCAAATATGAATCTTTATTTTTTTTTGTGAAGTAGTACAGACTTGCCAGAGCGTCCAATTTTGGAACACAAACTTGTACTTATCTACTGATTCTCTGTCTTTGTATTGAGACTCAAAAGTGATTTGATGTCAAAAAAAGATGTTCGTCTAAATAATCGTGAATTTGTCTTAAACATGTTTTTGGCACATACAGTACCAGTCAAAAGTTTGGACACACCTTCTCATTCAACTACTTTGAAGAATGTAAAATATAAAACATATTCTGGTTTGTTGAGCATTTGTTTGTTTACCACATAATTCCATATGTGTTCCTTCATAGTTTGGATGCATTCAATATTAATCTACAATGTAGAAAAATAAAGAAAAACCATTGAATGAGAAGGTGTGTCCAAACTTTTGACTGGTACTGTATATCCTCTCTTTTAGGTGAGGATTTTGTTAGATAAGTCCGTAATGGGTTTCTACCTGTACTTGTTTTCTATTTTTATGAACTTTTTCTCTTCCTGACCTATACAATACAAACATAAAGGTCATCTCCAATATATGTGTTAGTGTTTGTGTCAGACACTGACTCACACTGAAAATGGCCTTGAGAGGGTAGCAAGTTGAAATGTATTGATAACTTGTTTATGTATTTACAGCCAATCGAGTTCATTTTATTTATTTAACTATAGGTTTTCTTACAATTGTAACTTTTCTTTCCCTCAAGGCTGATTTCCATCATAGGACAGCATTTTCAAGATCAAGGTATAAAGCAAACAGTGTGACAAAATATACAGAATTATTCAAGGTAAAAGGGGCACCAAAGGGGTTATTGATTGTATAAAATCCATAGAGGAAGATCTTTTTGGAATTTATTCATCAGGGATGATCCAGGTTGGTTAGTAATAAGGAATGTATGCTTTTAATATGTTGTTTGTGTGTCTGTAATCGAACCCTTTAGGCTGATAAGAGACAAGAAAATATGAAACAGAGGGAGGGTGACATATGACAAATGACCCAGGGAGGAATTGTATTGAGAGCATAATGACTTCACGGTTGCGTTTTAGACGACAGACTCAGCAGTAAGCCCACTCAATCCATCTGTTCTGACAAACGCCTATCAATAATGAAATGAATGCAGAATGGAGAGCTGATTTCCTCTGTCAGCCTCAGGTAAGATCCTAACAGCAGCCATATGTTGGAGAGGCGTTTGTCTGGTGCAGGAACAAACAGAGTTAAAGTTGTGTAAGAGTTAGCTCAGCATCAAACAACTGTAACTTTTGGAAGGATTTCGTTATGAATCCAGATGGTGTAAACGGGGCCCAAAGCGTAGCCTACTTTTGCAGCCATGCTAGCAGCACATCCATTGCTAGGTGCTTTGTCAAGCACCTGTGAAACTAATGACTCCCTGTTAGCCTCAGCTGTAGGCTACATTGTGTAGCGCTAATTAGCAAAGGTTAGCATGCTAACACACAAAACCAACTTGGTAAACATTACACCTCATTTTGTTAGCATTTTCCTCTTGAAAATGTTGCCATGCTAGTGTTAGCATGTAGCTCATAGTACCATTGTCCTACATGAACAGATTAACAAAGCTGCTAGCATGGCTGTAAACTCTTAAATTATGTTTTTTTAAGAATGACTTGCTTCGGCTTTGTATTTTGGATCGATGAATCAGACACTTGTGGAAATTAAAACCATCTGAACAAAAGTGACCGTTTACTTGCATCTTACGCCCAAATGCAATCAAAAAACAAGGCTAGGTGGCGCTTAAAGGACTTCACATCACATTCCCAAGTATTAATGTGGAGAACAAAAAAGTTTAAAGAATTATAACATACTTTTAAATGAGCGTCAGCATCTTGTGTACATGCATTAATGGCATATTTTGTCAAAGATTAAATGCAAAGTGTGTTCACTATGAGATTTGACAGGGGTGACCTGATGAATACAGTATAAAACATGAAGAAAAGACAGACTGAGCGAATGCAAGAAAGAAACAACCTAAGGTTGAACTTTTGAGGAACCCTGCCCGTGTTATTGTCTGCAGAGGATTACCGCGTGATGAGTTTTCAATGTGATCAGAAAAGGTTGTACAGTAGGCCACGAGAAAGATGGAAGCTGAACCAAATTACGGCAGCGAACGTAATGCCAAACAAATAATTCTGCCACGGGCACAAAGGCTGTGTTCAGATATGAAAGGATTAAAACAGAAGGTCCACCTAAATTCACTTACATTACTGGTTATCGCTCATAAACTGAAAAGTTTGAGCAAATGCAATGCCTCATCAAAATTCAAAGTTCTCCCACCCAACCCAAGAAAAGTGAGCATTATTTTATAATATCGGGGAAAGAAAAGTCACTTTGAAGCTTTTACACAAGGTTTTCAAAGCCTCTCAGAAGTTAAAGATGCAAGAGAGAGATGGAGCGCTACGATTGCAGCCCGAGAGAGGGACTGATGGAGCTTTAAATATAAATGATTGATGGTCGGACATATGGAGGTCTATTTCTTTCAACACAGTAGAGCTGAAACCAGATGCTAGAACTACATAACTCCAGAATATCATCGACCCGTTCAAGATAAGGGGATCCTGAAAGATTCATTCATATTAAAAAGTTTCAGTTCATGAAATGTAGGAAGGCAAATAAACGCATCTTACCATTCATGAAAGTTTGAGCAACTGATCTCGGACCAGGCAACAGTTAATAAAATCCAGTATCAGAATGGCAAAAGAAAATGTAAAAGTAAGGGTGACTTGTCAGTAAAGTTAGTACAGTAACACTCTGGATAGAGGGAAGACAGCAAATTAACTAAGATTCTTCTGTGTTTTGATTGTCAAAATGAATAATATGCAAAGAGGTATATGTATATATATAGATATCGGTACTGCATCTGGAAATAATAACACTATTAGAAAACTTGTGATTAATTCAAGTAAACAGCCAATACATTTTAAATGGGTAGTTTTTATTATAATATGCTTATCCGCTTTCCCGCAAAAAGTTAGAGAGGTTTGATACCAGCCTCATAGCACACAGCCAGCTGCAGGTTAGCTTAGCTTAGCATAAAGACTGGAAACAGGAGGAAGCAGCTAGCCTGGCTATGTCCGGAGTTAAAATAATCAGCCTGCCAGCACCTTCAAAGCTTAATGGGGTAAGCTATAAAAAATAGCGGTCAAACTGAATGCATTCAAATAACCACTGGCACTGCTTTTGTGTTACAATAGCAACTTTAATTTCTCTTTGAAGATCAATAAAGTTTGAGAACGACACAAGCACTATTGATGACTTAGGCTGCAGACAGTGAGTTGAAAAGGCATTTTTCTCTAGTGAGCATTAATGGGCACATTGGTTTTCTATGAGCTGCTTTATTTAACTATTCCATTAGGTTTTCTACATAAATCTATGCTTCTCTTTCCTCTTTTTACACCGAGGCTGCTCTGCCTCTAGAAATGTTTATCCAACTAAAAACTTCTTGCTGAATTCCACAGGGACTGCTATATTTGCCAACAATAAGTTGGGGGGATCAATTGAGGCTGAAATCCATAACGGCGTTAACACGCCATCCCATCAGATTCTGGCAGAGGAAAATCGAGTGGACGCCTGTCATTGGAGTTTTGAAGCGAGAGAGTGCAGCTTCACTAACAATTACACCTTTTTTCCAATCCTGTGATGATACCTTTTCATACTCTTTTCATACTGATGATAGTGCTGTGCTGTAATAGTACACTGTGGCAGTCCATCATTGTTACCCTTCCCAGATGCACACGGAGCTCGAACCCTGATCATTAAAAAAATGGCGAGCAGAGGTCTGTCACAGATTACCGACTTGCAATCACACAAAGTAAAACCCATCTCTCAGGTACTGTGTGCACTTAGGCGTTGGAGAGTCTCTATTTATAACCTCTATTGCTGCTGACAGAGTGGTGGTTATTGGAAGAGGTATAAGCCTGTCTGTACCACTAAAATCCACCGTAAGTCTGGTACTGACGGGGGTGGTGGGGCAGTCAGACATCACCCGCTCCCCCCCGGGCCAACTGTGAGGAGTTAGTGGTGACTGAATCACCAAAAAAACCATCTCTGACCCATCTCCCTTCCTCCAGTAAAAAAGAAATAAGCAAGGCCCACTCCCAGATCCACGGAAATTAATTTGAGCCAGTATCCGTGAAGATTTACCATGCTCAGGGAAGCTGGCACAGAGTTCTGGCTTCATATTGATTTTCATGTTGTTGTTCATGTATCTTGTTTTCTCATACCAGGGTGCTGAATCCAAGACAAATTGTACTGATTGTATGTGATACAGCCCACCACTACAGTACACCGGCAGCCTACACGCAAATAACATAAATATCCCCATGATTTATGCGGATTTTAAATAATGAGTTCAGGATTTGAGCACCGGTGAATGGGTTAATGTCCTGTGGTTTGACCACGGGTTTGACGCAGGAATGGTTAATAGGACAGGCAGCAGGTGGAGAGACATGCAGACTGATGAGCAGAGCAGAGGAGCAGCAGAGGAGCAGAAGAGGCAGCAGAGGAGCAGAAGAGGAGCAGCAGAGGAGCCACTGTGTGCGGACAGCTCGGGCTGAGCCGTGGAGAAAAGAAGCGACGATCGCCCGGCACTGATTTTTGCTCCACGCAGCAAACATTGTTCTAATTGCAGGATTTTAAGGCACCTTTTTTTTTTTTAAAAAAAAAAAAAAAAAAAGAACTAGAAGAAGATCTGCTCAGGTTTCTCCGTGTGCCTGCGTCGTCGAACGGGACGCCGGTGACCACCACCACTGTGCGGACTCGCTGCTGCGTAAATGACTTGAGGAACTCTCGTCCAAGTCAGCGCACCGGAGAAAAGCGGCTCTATGGGAAATGAATGTGACCGGGAACCAGCACCCCGAGCTGATCGAGCGACCCGCCAGCCTCCTGGTTCCAACTTCGGCAAGTAAAAAAAAAACCCCAACCTATTCACGTGGATGGAATGAGCTTGAATACATATATAGAGAAGTGAGAAGTGTCAGGGTGTACGCGCGCCGCTCCATCTGTGGTGCGCGCTCTGAACTCCACGCTGTTCGGTGCTCCGGTGCCTTTAAATCCCTGCGTGTCGTTACAGGGCTTTAACATACAACTGTTCCCCGTCATAAGTAGCAGCATCTGCACACGTCGGCAAATATGCTTGAACAAACGTCTAACTTTGACCATTAACACCTCATCACGCAGGGCGCGAGAGACTCGTGTGCAAGTTCGCAACGCGTTTCATTGAAATACGGCATCGCTTGCTTTATTGTTTTCATACGACGTTTATGCCGATTTAACCGGAGGACTGTGCTCGTGAGACAGAGTCCCTTTGTGCCGCTACACGTGACGTGTCATTGGAGCGATACGCAATTACGCATTAAAGTACCGGAAATGTGAACGCAGTCTGGTGTGACGTGGCTTACGTTGAAACGGTGCGTTTTGGGTGGATTTGTCTATCAGCTGTGGTTTGCTAGGTTGCAGCAGGTGTGCTGTACAGACACCAGAGGAGCTTTACTATCAGAACTTTTTGATAATAGTTTGTTTTCTCCATATGCCTGTAATCAACACAGAGCTTCAATGAGTGCGAGGTGAACGTATGCCTGGCTGGTTGAGCATTCATTATGTCATGAATTACATTACATTACGTTACATTACAGTCATTTAGCAGACGCTTTTATCCAAAGCGACTTACAGGAAGTGTATTCAACATAGGTATTCAAGAGAACTACTAGTCACCAGAAGTCATAAGTGCATCTCCTTTCTTAAACAAGCATCTTAAAGCATAAACCAGAGCAAAAGTATAGTGCAGAAGCAAATTACTACGAAAACAATAATTGCAACAGACTAATACGAATACAATAAGTGCTACAAACTACTACGAATAGGATAAGTGCAGTAAACGAATACAATAAGTGAATTCAATAAGTGCAGCGAAACTGATAGCGAACTGATACGAATACAATAAGTGCAACGAACTGATACGAATGCAATAAGTGCTACGAGGAAGGCTCAGGGTAGTACTTCATGAAGAGGTACTGAATGTTTCCATTCTTTTCTTTTGTCAAACACAGATGTGTATTGAGCTGAGCTTTCTTTCCTAAGGGCTTTATATTCAATTGAGCATTGTGGTTAAAGCTACTTCAAAAAGAATACAAATTATTTTTACTTTTTTTATTCGAGCGGCAGTTCATATTCTCTGAGTGGGCTGTTAAAAGCAAAAAAAACCCCCAACACATATTACTTATTGTATTGTGTCTTAAATGATACCAATCACAATCTAATCAGAAAGGGGAAAAGGATATATTTCAGTTTTTACATTACACTGATGTTGATTTAGAATTGTTCCTGATCTGCCAGTCACCTGACACCTTGCATTGTATTTCTGAAGTGGTCAGTCATATGTTTAGAATTCATGCCTACATCCTCTTCTGGCTAAACATGGCCCGTTGTTTTTATTTGCTGCATGGTATCCAGCTGCCTGTTAATACATCCGCTGGACACATAGCACCTCATCATCTCATCAGTCCCCGGGGTCCCTGCTTTGTGGGCTCTTTCCGGTCACAAAGCATTGGCTTTTAAAAAACCGGATACCTGAGCCTCAAGGGACACAAGTCTGTGGCTTAATTCTGCTTCTAGAGTGTGCCCAGTTTTCACACATTTCCCACTCTCCACTTACCACTGAGTGATGGCTAAAATTACACAGCAAGCAGCGATTTCCTGTAGAAATGGGCTCTCCCACAAACGCAGCAATGCCTGCAACGCTCTCACTCCATCATGCATATTTTTGATCACCTGCAGTTCAGGGAGTTGAGCGTGGACTGGTTTGTGCTTCCACAGGAAGGGAACTCAAGACTGTGCAGGCCCCTTAACGAGTCAATCAGAAATGCTTGCAAGTAGCAATCAATCAAGTTCGCCAAACCTAAAAACAGCTTTTTAAAAAATCTTGCATTTGGCTTTTAAAACATGCGGACACTCGAAATTAACGGATATGTTGAAGGCCTGTTTGGTGCCGAAGGTGTTTTAACAGTGTTCTTGATACAGTAGACAGGTTCTTGTGATCCAAACACAAGCAGGATGGCCGGTGTCTACAGTTTGCATGAGTCTGGATGTGTGTTTGAATAGAATGTCAGGGTATATTAGTGCTGTGATGGACAGGAAGCGTTTGCAGAATGTTTACCTGCCTCCCCATGTTAGGAGAGGTCTCCATGCCTGTCTTAGTTCAAGCAGCATTTTTGTCATATGAGGGGTTAAAATGCGCTATGTACATTTCTGTAGACGTAACTCTATGTGACTTGTATATCCATTACACTCCGTGTGTGTGTGTGTGTGTGTGTGTGTGTGTGTGTGTGTGTGTGTGTGTGTGTGTGTGTGTGTGTGTGTGTGTGTGTGTGTGTGTGTGTGTGTGTGTGTGTGTGTGTGTGTGTGTGTGTGTGTGTGTGTGTGTGTGTGTGTGGTGTGTGGGGGCCTTTTTCAGTTCTTGGTAACAACTGGTTTCAATCCAGTGATTTAATAAATTGGTTTGCACCATTCAAGCTTAAGAAACGTCAGAGCTGCAAATACTTTTTCTTTTCTGTAAATTGGTTGCTGGCAAACATCTGGAGCTGGCTGCACCAGCAGTTGGCGAGTACAAACTTAATAAGTGACAAGCAGTTTCATACTGATGTGAATATTTAAAATGACATTTCACCCAATTCCACCCTCTTGGGACGACTCTTCGTTTAGTTTGGTGGGTAAAAATAACTCAGGCTACTTTTTTATCGTTTTGGCAGTATCCACTGACAAAATGTTTGACTCTATCCCTCTCTTTATGCGAGTAGTTGATTTGAGAGGGACAGAGCCTAACCTCAGCAGGCTCAGCTCGACACGCAGCGACTGATAACCATCCTAAACAAATGACATTTCTGATTATTACACCCAACTTTAAATGTTTTTCTATTCTATGTATCTGTTCTAATGCACAGTTTATCTAATAGACTTATTTATCTTATTTTTATGCCTACTATTTAATAATTTTCATTATTGCAAACACAGTTTTGAATGAGTGAGTGAGTGTGTCTGAAATTAACATTCAAAATGAAGCTACTCAGTGACGATTGAACTGCTTCTTATTGTCAGTTCAATCTGGCAACACTGGATTCAACCACCCTTTTTTTACTTTGGTGATGAGCCCTACATTAAAACCTGTACGAAGTGCTTGTGTAAGTTTGATTAAAGCTGGAAACATGTATTGCCTATAGTTCGGTGCAGGGATGATGTATCCTTGTAGGCCAACCCGGAAGTTAGCATCGCACTGGTTCCCTTGGCAAAAAGCCTTTTGGATTTTTTTCATGGATTTTGGATTATTGCAGAAAAAAAGCTCTGCGGCAAACACAAGTTTATGATAATTACATGATTTCTAAGCAAGATAATCTTCCGTATAGACACCACTGTTGTGATATTTTTTTTAGTGTAGGCTGTCAACGCACCGGAAAACGTGATGACAGTAACTTTTTTTTTTTAAGGCACGTACAAGCTTCAAGATAAGATAAGATAAGATAATCCTTTATTAGTCCCGCAGCGGGAAAATTTACATGATTTACAGCAGCATAGGGTAAAGTGCAAACAAGAGACATAGTAAAAAAACCAAGATCAAAACAAGTATTATAAATAAGCAATAAAAACAGTAAAGAATCCACAATAACTGAAATATCATATATACAGACAGAATAACTATTATAACTATTATTGCACAGTGTATTTGTATTGCACAGGTTTTTAGTGTCATGTGGTCTTCAAAACTCCTCAGGTGGTATCTAATGACCTATTTTTAATGTGTAGAACAAAATGTTAAAATCTCTTAAACTTGTGTTTACCACAGACCTTATGTCAGTGTAATGCATTATGATTAACTCATAATCAAAGCCATGTACCTTTCTAAAGGCAGGATAAAAATGAAGTGACACGCATGTCATATAAAATGTCTAACCCCCTGTGGTAACACGCCTGATGGTCTCTTGGCAGGAGCCGCAGAGGCATAATTATACCCCAGTGGAGTGTGAAAGTCGACGCTTTTGTATTCAGGAAGTCAATCATATTTTAACCAAATCACTTCTGTTGGAGCATGAACATGAATTCTCTTTTTAACATTTCATTTTCCCAGAGCCAGGTAATTGGAAATTACACAAAACAATCAGACCTTATTATTTTCAAATATATTAAATATTCAGTTTGCTGAAAAAAAGGTAATATTAAGTCTCTTTCAGTGCCTGAAAAATATTCAATTGTTGTTCCTATCATTGGAGTCAGTCCTTCAAAATGAACAGGGTAATTTAATGATTCCAGATTAGGAATGGGAACACGTTGTTTGACTAGACTTTTCTACCGTTGTTTTATTACATGTTTCTGCACCAAACATTATATATAGACATACAGTGTGTGTGTATATATATATCTATCATTTCCAGTAAGATGGCTGCACAGTTTCACTCTTGAAGGAACATGAACTAATGACAGGAACTCAAGGAACCCATGAGAGTTGTGGAATGGGCCAAAGGGCAGACTCCAGTGTTACATCATAAATTAGTCTTTTTTTTTTAAAGCGTATAATTAGTCCCTGTAGGAAGTGCAATGATACATATATAATACAGTGTTATGCACAGCCATATTCCATAATTCAGACAACTACAAAAGCGGGCTTTAATTAAAGCCTTAATTAGGTGGCGTTTTCAATTTTTAAAGTGTCGAGAGGATATTTTGTCATAAATCCTGATGCGTCAAAACAGGTTGCGCCGTCACTGTTTGAAACTCTTTCTTGAAATGTTTCCCCCAGCAAATAAAAAGAAAGTCGTCCTCTGCATTATTAATACCCACAGCGTTTCATTAGCATTCTTATTTAGATTCGAGGCAGGGAATTTATGCATTTTAATGTCCCCATTCATTTCCAAGTGAGATTTAAAGAAATCTACCTTGCCCCTCTACCAGCCGGTAGTGGATTTTCTTACCACTTATGATAGATGCGCTTAATAATAAAAAATGTAAAAAAGCAATGGTTGTTTTTTCGTCCTTGAAATGGGAATAAACGAGTGTCGGAAATATTCACAGTCCCAGATTGGTTCCTCAAAAACCTTCATTCACCCCGAATTACTCCTCCCACAGTGCCAACATAAGAACAGCCAATCCCCACTCGTGCATAACTCCTAACTGTTACAACATTGTTGGTTTTGTGCATTTGTGTTTGTATTGTTCGCATGAGAGAGAGAGGGACAAAGACACAGGCCTTATACTCTCATATCAAAAAAGAAAAGACACTGTTTCAGACTAGCTTTAAGCCTAATCTATACATTTTCTTCATCTTGTGTTTTGCGCTCACACAACCACACGCAATAGTCTCACACGGGTTGGACGGATTTGGGGTATTTGCGACTATCATAAAGTCTGCCGTCCTGCTATTTGAGCTGTGCGAGACGAGCCTATTCAAACAATGACTATATACAGTGGAGAGGAAATGCATCGAGTGGCTTTGAATTCCCACAGAGACACTCTTGAGTGGAAGATTGAAGCAGGATGATTTCAGTGAGCTCTGTGCATACGAGTCCCCTTCCAGGATATTGACACAGCACGGCTCTGCACACACTGAATTTACTGACACATAGGGACGTGATCTATGTATAAGATATTTTACCTGCAGAGCAATTTCAACCAGGATTTGTGACAAAGTATCATCAAATAACCTAGTTTGCCATTAAGCAGGGGTGCTAATAAGGGCCACAGGGCCTGTGGGATGGGGGGGCATAGAGTGAGCAGACCCTCCAACAATGTGTTGAGTGAAGAGCTGACCATTGCGAGTAGGTCATTTAACCATCTCAGAAATACGGCTGTGTTCAAAGAACAGCTCAGTTAAATTTAAACTCGTGCCATTTGGTATACATGCCCTCATAAAGGCAAACCCATCTGTTAATTGTTCTTGGCTAAAGTCAATAGCAATTTTTAACTTAATGATTTTCTTAATCTTCCTAAACTATACATACCATAATAAACGATTCGATTAAATGAACAATATCTTTGTTATTTTGTATTCCACAGATATGCAGTGGTGATGGGTACGACAGATGATAACATGTCCTGATAGCTTTCTCTTCGATTGCTCTACTTTCCTAATACAAGACATAAGTACCTGTAAAATCCAACACATTGTTGATGAAATATATGCATAATGGTGTGTGTGTGTTGGTGTGCACTTCAGTACTAGCGTGTACCAGTACCCATCGTAATGGTGTCCACAGGGGCCGGTTGTAGCTACCTCACTCCTCAGCCACAAGACATTATTACACTCCAAGTAACTCTACTGCAGAACTCTCCTTCCAATTTCTAATCTTCTTGTTTGGACAAATATAAAGGCTGAATGACTTTCAGAAAATATCTAATTGCGATTATTTTGACTGATGTATTTGTGACACAACTTGGGATATTGAAGGAAATTATGATTTCTTTTTTTTTTTACATCATTGGTATGTCTTCATTAAGCCATTTTCTGACCATTAACCACTAACAAACACCTCAACAAGTATTTATCTCACTTTGCACAGTGAAGCCCGTCCAGATCACCAAGGTTCATGGTTTTAAAATTCAAATGGATATTCATCTTAATAAAGGCCTCCAGGACATCGCGGACAATTCTCCGAAATGGAGCCACAGAGGGACAATTCCCCAAAATTGTGAAAGTGGTTTGCCACTGTGCTTCCACAGGACCTCCAGCATGCAGTTTGATTAGAGTAGTTTGTCTTTTGCGCTGAAGTGCAGAGGAATAGAGTCCCATTCTTCCGGCTGAATTCTTTCCAGGAGGGAGGACTTGTTATTAACCATTGCTATCTGCAGATCCTGTCCCATTATTCCAGTGTTCTTTCTTCACATCTTGCTTTAAAATTCAGAACACGCTCTCTTTTTAGATACTACCGTATTTTCCGCACTATAGGGCGCACTGGATTATAAGGCGCACTGTCAATGAATGGTCTATTTTCAATCTTTTTTCATATATAAGGCGCACCGGACTATAAGGCGCATTAAGCGAAACAAAACTGTCAGTCAGTCAAACTACATTACCCATGACCGTTAGCGGGTTGATGAGTTAATGATGTGGGACGGGGGAACGCGTGTTGTGTTTTCAGAGCGAATGCAGAGTGTGAAATAAAGCCGACATTTATTTACTCCGTCCACAAAAAGCCTTTCTCAGCCCTTTTGTTTCCCACACTCCTACAATATATAAAATACTGATAGCCTTGAGTTTGAAGTCCGCGTCGTAAGCGTGTCTCTTGACAGGAGCCATGTTGGGTCCTTATACACACACACACTGTAATATTATGGTGAAGCACAGTATGTATTACTCCTGACGCTCCTGACTACGGTAGCCGTAATGCTGCTGCGGTGCGGCTTTGTAGTTTACTAAGTCGTACTAAAACATGTTGACAGAGCGCCGTGTACCACACAAAATCGCTTCGCGGTCAGTAACCACAACCAGAATTAATCCATATATAAGGCGCTCCGGATTATAAGGCGCACTGTCGTTTTTTGAGAAAATTAAAGGCTTTTAAGTGCGCCTTATAGTGCGGAAAATACGGTACTTATTGGTAGTGTTTTTATGGGCTTTTTGAAAAATATGTAGGATTTTCTTTCCCATTGTGGTGTCGTCTTTTGGATTAACTTGTAAATACCAAATGCATCCTGATTCTGCAGATTAAAGTTGCCCTTTAGGTCCTTCAAGTTAAAACCGTACATTGAATTAAACGTATGCAATATGCCATCTTGTTCTCCTACAAAATTACATTCCCACGCAACTAATCTGCCCTCTCAATTAGGTTTTAAGATAAACATATTTTTTCCTGGATTAAAGTCTCAGTTTGAAACACATGGTTTACGTTGTAAATTGCAAAAAAAATAAATAAAAAAAAAGCTACAAAACAACTTTATTAGGTTTAGACAACCAAACATGGTTTGGTTTAAAATGACACTAGAATTTGAAACGACAAAAGCAACATAAGGTACTTGGTTAGGTGAGGTGTAGGCAACAAAAGTACTTGTTAAGGTGAGGTGTAGGCAACAAAAGTACTTGTTTAAGTGAGGTGTAGGCAACAAAAGTACTTGATTTGACGGGACATGGACAGCAGTCTACTGTGTAAAGGCTCTGTGTTTTTGGACTCATCCACCGCCCTTACGTTCCCCCTGTGTGGACTTCCACGGACTTATTTCAAACGTATTAGGATACTTCAAAGGCAAAAGTAGTCCAGGTAAAAATACGTCGACCCTCAAAATGTAATTCACAATGCCGTTTCCTTGTATCGCCAGATAAGTTTAAGGTGACGTCTGTACATGCAGTGAGACCATCTCCAGTCCTTTCATATTAACTGGGCATGAAGTCCAGACAAACGATTTTAAGATTCAGTCCTGCCCTTTCATTGTTGCCTTCTAATCATTTCATTTCATATATATAGTGAGCTAGTGATCGAAGTGTTATTGGGGTCTGAAAGATGACATGTCAATGTAGAGCCTCCCACTAATGTTTTAACTGGTTAGCCTCCCAACACTGTGTACAGCTTGCTGACCTCCAGGACTTGGCTGTATTTCTAATGTTACAGCATGCCTGCTCATAATTCATTTGGAGGTGGGTCTCTGAGATTGACAGCGTGGTGCTCAGAACATAGATTAACTTGAATATATCAGTTTAGGAGGACACATTTGTGCAGAGGTTGTTCATGACTAACCATTTGTGATCTCAGGATTGATTCGATAAAAGAATTAGGCCAGCCTTCTTCTCACTGGGGAAACAATTTTTCTTCCTGCAAATGTTCGTGCCTCATTCAGAGTGTGCACAGAGAGGAGTGTCTTTTTACAGACTGGTCTGTGAGGCTGGGACAATGAGGAGCGAGTGAATCAATATGCCACGCACAGCTCTACAATGAAATAAGAATTTACCCATCTTAAATTGTATAAACAGTAGATATCAATCTGTGATGTAGGGCTGTACTGAATATAATTTTTTTTTTTTTACATTCAAAACTTGTAATGAGGTTTTTGAATGAAGCTTTGAAAGTCTGTAGTCTAATGGCGTCATCGCCCTCACAAATAAATCTGAATCTTCAAACAAAATCCTTTTGAATAAAGTGAGTCATTGGATTAAATGAGTTATTTTTCAATTTCTTTTTATGAAAGACCAGTGTCAAGGATTGTGGGGGATATATTGGCAGACATGAATATTTTCATTGGTGTAAATCATCACCTGTAACTAATAATTATTTTGTTTTCTTAACTTTATAATCTTATACCTTATGCTTTGTCATGTTTCTACAGTAGCCCAGAATGGACAAACCAAATGCTGGCTCTAGCGAGGGCCTTCTTCACCACTAGATGCCACTAAATCCTTCACACTTTCCCTTTTAATGACTATAAATAGTCAGTGCATGAATCCCTTTTGTGTGTGGAAGGAGCTAGATCATGACCTCATTGAAGGTGGGTTGAATGTGTTTTTCTGTGTTGTTGATAAATCTCCATAAATAACGTTAACAATTTTTTTGTATGATATAACATTATTCTGTTTGCTGAACAATCTGCTTTCAATGGACCAGGGGTTGCCCCGTTCCTGCACAGAGATTTGCAGAGATGTAGATAAAAGAGATAGCTTTACACAGAAAAAGAAGACAGAAGTTCTTCATCAAAGCAGCTGCTTTCTTAATCTCACATATCGGCCTATAGTGTAACGTCAGCCTATTTATTTGTATGTTGACAGCACGTTGTGCTTTTGCATTTTGTGATTATTTTCTATTATATATTGAAGTTTATAAGTGAGTTATTTAACACGCCTGGCCGAGCAGCGCTATCCATGGTGCTGAAAGAGGGATTTGATTCTGACATGTTAAATTAGCATTCAACATCTAGTTTTGCTGCGTGTGATCGTTTCCCTTATGCGTCTACATGAGGAAAGAACGAGGCAAGAGACTGAAAATACGGCGCTACTTGATATATTAAGTAAATCAAAAAATGTATTTGTATGTTCCATAAAGTTGGAGGTGTCCTAGACAACTACAGTCTGTACAGTCATCACATATTACTCTACGCCATTCAGTGTTAGGTATTAATATTAAAAGGACAAAATTAAATTCAAAGTGAAATTGAACACATTATCTTAGAGCAGTTTCTGAGCGTCAGCCATTCCTCTGATCCGTTTGTTTACTTCCTATTTGAAAGAACATCATTGGCAGATTCAGTCAGGTCAACAACTTATAAAATTGAAGTCTAATAAGTTGTTTAGGGAGCGTGTTCAGAAAAAAATATTTAGTTTATATCACTTAAGATCGAGCATTTGAAAAACTAAAGCAAATGGGACCAATTACTCTGATTGGCACCCCCATATGTCCCCACGCATGAAGAAAAACTTTTGATTGGCCTGTTAACAATACAAAGTAGGATCATTGGATTAACGATGTTACTATCATATCAATCAAGCTTTGTTGGTTCCCAGGAAATTCACAAGCGACCGAGTAGTATGTAAAGTCATATATAAAATATACGTAAATACATTTAAATTAACTTCACATTTACCAGCAGCAAAATTAAAGCGAGTAACACACTAATGCATCAATAATTATTATCCAATAATATAGTATAAATTAGTATGCAATAAATCCATTTGTTTATCAAGGCAATATGTTGTTTTCTTGTTGCATTCTAACAACAAAAAGATCCAAAAGGCTTAATTTTTTATTTCGTATCTTGTCGCCTTTTTCACTACTCCGTAGTTTGCAGGTCTTTGAAGAAGACTATATTATGTATATATATATAATATAAAGAAACAGTTTGATCTATGACATTTTCAAAAGTCCTAATGCTCAGCAACATTTTCACAATATTGCAAACAATTCCTGATGGAGCTTTTCCAAAAGCTTTTCTTTAACTGTAACTCCAGCGTACTTCTGTGAGGAGTCACGCACTGAGTATTGACTGTACCACTGTCTGCTGCAGGTTCACCCAGCATGTCTGAGTCATAAGCCCCTGCTGTTTTCAAAAACACATTAAAAACAGCTTAAGTGCAGACATGCTGCTGCATTGATGAATATAATCCATCACTGTAAATTAGATGACTGTTGACTTTCCCCTCATACAACTTATTAAAAACACAACTTATTAGGAATTACTGCAGTGGTATTTGAAGTCGGTCTGCTTTGCACTAACTGAAAGTGTACAAAGACACTTTTTCACATTTAATTTGCCCCTTTGCTGCCACCACTCTTATGTAAGAGCGTGTCCTAATGGAAAGATGTGAAAGAACAGCTCCACTAAATGTGGTAATTAGCAGCGTGGTGAAAACCATGTTTGGTGAAATTACCAAAGCCGTCTCATTTAAAATTATGGATTATGCTCATCAGTGCAGCTGGGCTGTTCTTTAATGTGTTTTCTGAAAATCGATTAATATTTTTAACCTTTTAACTTAAAAGCTGCCAGGCAACATGGCCTATTGGTGCAAACAAAAGGTCAATTTGCCACAGTTGGACACAATTTCTAAAACGTGCATGTTTGCAACTATTGAAAAATGTGCTTGCTGGTGAAAAAATGCAAGCTCACCGTTTGCAAAATATGTGTGCTTGCACTTTTGCCGTGGAGGTCAGACCTGTCTGCATATTAACTATTCCAAATAAATTAGAAAATGCCCATTATCCAATCGTTTTCTGAGGGTTGTTTATAAATACAGCAAATACTTTGACTTTATGCGTAGTTGTAGCTCTCTGCTTGAAGTTCTAAGACGATTAATGATAAAAAGAAAACCCTAAACTTTCCAAAAACAAACCCCAGGCAAATTAAGATGACAAATCGACATGGATGTTTAACTGTAGAACTGAAAATCCACTGCTATTTCACTGCTGACACAACACTGGGTAGTTTGAATTGACTCAGAGTGCTGGGTTTTGCTTCTCATCCTCTTCTCTGTTTTAATATGAATATCTTAAAAGGATCCAGCTACATATCCATAAGTTTATTGGTTGACGACTATGCGATCAATATATAACTATAAGTTTATAATTAATGAATGTAATTTTGACTGTTGAAGTTGTTCTTGGGCCTTTTTTATTCATGAGGTGGTACATCTTTCAGTCCAGTCATGTTTCATACTTGTTAACAACCTCTGGGTTGAAGTGGATGTTCTTTCATTATAGTCAGGTCCGCAGCCAGAGACAGAAAATTGGGAGTGATGTCTTGCTATGGCCCAGAGACAGTTCCACTCATCGTAACTCGTGAATCATGGCTGAAACTTTATAAAATCGGCGATGAGGGGTTTGTTAAACTGAACTGATAAAACTAAAGTGCGATTCTTTAGAGAGGACTGTAAGCGTAACGAGACTAGATGTTTTTTGCTGCTTTAGTGCATTGGGCGGATTTGATGATGTACGTTATCTGATGGATCTGGACAAAAATGTGTGAGTGAGCCCTGGCCGCTGGCTATATTTATTTAACAGCAATGCCCCTTGTGTGTGTCGCTGGACAGTTGAAGGTTATCAGTATCTGGAAAAAGTTTTCTGCCACTGTAGTTCCACAAAGCGCAGCCAACCGTCAAACTATCCTCGGAACAGGGAGGAGAGGTTCGAGGAGGCAGACATGTCGACACATTCTCACTCCCAACCCGTCAAATGCCGCCGATCGGTGAGTGCCCCTCGTTAGCTTTTAATGTGTCGGGACCCAGTGTTAATATAAGCTAGTAACACGCATAGTGTCCTTTCAAAATAAGACTGCTAGGTTAAGGCAACAACCCACTTAGGTTTAGGCGAAGAGAGTGGTTGACGTTGACTTGAGTACAAGCAACTCACGTCACTACAGAGTGTCTAACGACTTTGACTTTTGCAAGTTAAAATATTTATCAGGGAGGCCTAGATGTGTGACTTTATGTCTGAACAAGAACAGTTAACTTTGACTTGACCTGACTGGTCTGGCACATGGTCAGATAGAGGCATTCAGGCCCCGGGCAACAAAGATCTGTTGGCCCCATTCGACACCCGGCACCACCACCACTGTCTCTTTTAGCATTCTGTTTGTATTCTGTCACCTTCAAGTAAACTAATAGAGCGGTTTCAGCATAAAGCGGGAATATAGACCTAAATATCATAAAAAATGTATGAAAACTATCTTATGCCACAAAGCCCTTCTCCTTACTTTTGGGTTGATTATATCAGCTGTATTGACCTTAACCTTAACTCTGCAACAACCAAAATTAATGTTTGTCTTTGTCTGGTTAACGTGGTATTTGTAAAGCAGGCATTTGTTAAATACTTTTAGTAAATAACAATACTTTTGATTATCTCTCTACAAGCGCAAGTGTGTATTTTTGTAGATCAGAAAGGTTGACCCTTTTGGGGTTTTTTCGCGTCACCAATTTTGTTGGTTCTTTGATGCTGAATGTTAGAAAAGTCGGCTAAACTGCTTTGGAGCCAGATACTGGTACAACCTTCTCTACTACCGTATGATTGAGATCAGTAGCCAGGCAGGATTTTATACCTGAACTATGACCAGGATGCACAAGTTTCATTTCTCTGACTGCGTGGTTTTACTTCACAAATGATGAGCAAAGGTAATAAAATGTATTTTACAGGTAAAAGACTTGAAAAGTGGATCTTATAGGACTTTATTGGGGCAGCTACTCTAAATGTGACCATGAGTAATACTTCATACAATTATGGATAAAGTGTATCAGTAATTATGTATTTATAAAAACAAACAAACTATATCTAGATAAGAAAAAGCAGGACCTGCAAGTAAATGAAAATAAAAAGGAAACTGGTAACTCGGAGTACTTTGAAAATCCTGATCCAGGTGACCAGCCCTAGGAGGCTTCCCAATTTTGGCCTCATTGACATCACTTTGCCGTAGCTGTAGCTAATCAACTTAAACTCTTTAACAACTAAATTGAGTTTGGCTGTTGTTGCCTTGAAAATCACTCTAGTGGCTTGTTTTGTTATGCAACAACACCCAACAACAGATTGTGGGTGAATGAATGCAAGAAATAATAGTGTATATTAATTTCATACAGAGGCAAGAGATAATCCAAAGTAAAGGTGGTAGCTGATTATGTCTGATGGAGGGGGTCTTCGAAGTTATACTGATCTTCATAACATTTCTATATTTAAAGCTCATGGACTTAATAGTTATCCATCGGGATCTCCAGTATTGGGAGAAAGTACTTTGACAGTGTGTCAGACACATTAAATCAACATTTAATGCTTTATGCTGCTCCTCTCATTTACAGATTGTAGCTACACGTTGTGAACATTAATTAGGCTGCCACTAAAAACAGTTCCTGCCCTCTTAGGCAAAAGCTCCTCAGAGATCTAAATTGAATCTTCTATGTTTAGTTATTTAGAACAGTAGTTGGCAGCAAATTAAGTAGAAATCTAATCAGATCTGATTAGGGATTGTGGCTCTGTCAGTGAAGCAATTTCACCTTTGCTGTTAATGGTTGCTGATAATACCTCATAACAGTGTGATATTAGGTATTATTGACTTCTTTTTTTTTGCGAATTACGGATAAATGATGTAATTGGCAACAAAAAATAAGCCTTATTGTTATACCATGAGGATATCGTTGTTTTTTTATATGACAAAAATGAGAATTTTATAACTTATAAAATTGAAACTTAAACATGTTAACAATTGCAAACAAACCGGCATGTAAACACTACAACAAATACAAAGATTGAAGTCATGTCCATATATCGTACACTAAGTCCATAACTTAACAATGATTGAATTAAATTCCACATATTGTACAATAAGAAAAGAATGTAAAAATGATTGAGGTCATGTCCATATATCATAAGATAATTAGTTAACATTAAAAGGATTGAGGTCATGTCTATAAATCAAGTAGAAAATGTTTAATTTATTTAGGTCATGTCAATATATCGTACAATAAGTCCATAACGTAAAATTGATTGAAGTCATATCCATATTTTGTACCATTAGTAGATCACGTAAATATGATTGAAGTCATGTCAATATGCTGTTCGATAAATAGATATTGTAAAAATTATTGAAGTTATATCCACATATCTCACGATAAGTAGAAAACGTAAATCTCATTGAAGTCATGTCCTTATATCGTATAAGTCAATATAAAAATGGTTAAGGTCATGTCCATCTATCGTACAATAAGTTGATAACATAAAAATGATTAAGGTCCATTTCTATACATAGCAAAATAAGTCAATAATGTCACAATGATTGAGGTCATGTCCATATATTACTTTTTAAAGGCAAGCTGCAAGATTGTGCAATAAAGCAGGAGCTGATATAAGTGTCTTGTTTGTTCCAGCCGTGGAAATGTTTTAGCACTGAAAGGGAAAAAAAACTAAAACGAAATGTGGTTGGTCATGCTGCAAACCTGACTGTAGTGCTTCATTTCCAGTGAACTTCGAAAATAACATGTCCCTTTTTAGCAAGAAGTGATCCACTGAGAAAAAAACTATGATTTTTTTTTCCACTTCAAGTGCGCCAAGCGAGGGGAGGTCTACTCTGATGCACTGCTCCTTTCAACTCTGAAAAGTGTACTTTACCCTCTGCCACTGGAACCACAACTGCTATGCCTTGGTACGAACACTGTTAAGTGTTGAGAAGATGGTTGAGACAGTTTGCAGCCGCCGTCTCGCACAATTTAGAGGTGCTAGTGTTTTGTAGAGAAGACGACGCGTCTCTTGAACCTTGTTTGTCGAAACCTGACTGAAAAAACCCTGATGTTTGCTCAGGCAGAAAAGCTGTCCTCTCTTTTGTGCCTAAAGCAGATACTCTAAAGATATACTGTGAAATCTGGTCAGCTGCACACAATGTAAATTACAGCGTGGAGGACAGCAGTCTGTGTTAGTTATATTCCAGACAGTCCAGTGGACAGGCTACCAGTTAACCTCGGTCCCTGCAAACATGCAAATAGTTAAGTATGCTGTACATGTTTTTTCCTGCCAAGGATAATGTTGTTTATTTAGTTAAAGTTACAATATTGAAACTGAGCGATAATCCAGAATGCAGAAAATAAACATTATCTCATGATAATCCAAAAAGGAAATATTTTTTTGTCATGGTGTAATACATGGGTAAAGTATGAACAGTTGCTAACATTAATGACCATCAATGAAGCTACCGGAAGTTTGTGGCTGCTCACAATTCAAGCCTTATCGTGTGTTCAGACGGAGAGCAAGGGAAACAAAGGGCAGCGTGAACCTAGACAAGTTGAATATGTCTTAAATACAACATTTGCTCTTATTCTGAGGCTGGATTTACTTCATAAACATCCAGAAATTAGAGGAAAGATAGAAGGAAAGAACTGGACTTCCTGGTGAGTTCTGAGAACCGTGTTGCTTGCCAGCTCACAGCAAGTGACAGTGGTTGAAATGCTGCTTGGGGTGAATAAACACGAGCGCAAACAATCCAAATTCAAATTAGATTTCTGTCTATATGGGTATTTACAGTGATTGGCTCACGGCTAAAACCTTTTAATTGAGGAAAAAGCTATCAAACAGATTGCTGGGAGCACAGTCAACATTATTTGGCTTTTTAAGAGTTTTTTATATATATATATATATATATATATATATTTTATATTTTTTATATATATTAAAAAAAATGAAACCATACTTATTAGTTCAGCTTTCTGCCATGTGTGACGGTGTCCTAAATGAACACTAGCAACAATTTGAACAGTGTTGGTAATTTGGAGGAACACTTTTGTCACTGCTCTTCCCACTGTTTTGAAGTGGGCTCTTCTGGGAAAAGTTGGTGATACACGCTTCCAAGCACCAATCAGTTAATAAATTAAGCAACATTCGACAGTTGTTTGTTAATGTTGCTAGGCCACTGTCAATCAGATCTTATCAAACCTCCCACACAGTAACTACATTTATATTTTAAGCTTTAAACCAAATGATTTAACTGTACAAATTTCTGAAATCAGCATTTATTGTTGAGAGTGTCTCAAAACTCAATCTACTGAGAGGGTGGATTGTTGGTGAATCATCTATGTCTTGAAATAAAAGAATGTTAAAGCCTTCCAATTAGAACCCCCCCTCTTCTCGTCTCCCAACAACATGTTATCGCTTTTCACGGAACAGAAGAAGTCTGTTCTCTCCTTTTCTGCGCACAGGAAATGAAGCTATCGGCACATCACAAAATCTGGTGAATCGGCGTTAATGATTGATAATCGTGACAACAGGAAATGAAGCATCGTTTAGCGGATGGCTAACATAAGCTTTGCTAATTCCACCATGTTTTCATGCTAACGTAACACTGGACACAGAAAATGAGCGGAACAGTGTGCTGTTTGCCAGCAGCAGAGCTCTGTCCCTGCTCCCCACCGCTAGGCGTTAACAGCCTGGAGGAGAGCAGGCGGACGCTCCAAAGACAGAGGCGCCATGGTTAGATGAAGTTGCTCTCTGAAGCTTGCGCCAACTCTCCTTCCGGCAAAGTAATCTCCCAGCGGTGGGCAGAAAGGTGGCGTGATGAGTGGGAGATAATTCTTGTCTCATTTGTGATCTGATAAACTGTGATTATATCTTATTTAGTGCCCAGTGCCAAAGTCCAATCTACTATATCTGTCCTGTTTGTCGACGCTATATTGAGGCTTTTGTCATACGGAAGTGGGCGTGGTTTCATCTCTCAGCTCCATGCCTTCCCTTTTTTTTTGCATTCTTTAAAATGATGCAGTAGGTGAATTCAAGCTCAGACCTGGGGATGAAGTTGAATACTTAAAATTTCAAAGTAATTTCTTCCAGTGTATAGAAAAGAGACTTAAAGCTTAATGTGTCCACCTTAATATGTTTGCCAATCTATCTTCTTTGCTGTATGAGCACTCTGCCTGGTCTTTATCATTTAGCAATGCAAATAAAATCACTATTGATGTGATCTCTGCTGCCGACATGGTTGTTAGCACTCCTCTAGCCAGTGTGACGAATCTGGCTAATCACCAACTGTCAGGTCAAATTTGCACTCCGATTCACAGAGGACAGAGAGTGTGAAGAAAGTATGTTTAGGGGAGCCTTCAGACGGCAACAGAGAAGCCTCCGACCTTCTCTTGTCTTTGGGAGTTCAGAGATCTCCACAGCTTGTGTGCCACGAGTTCTGTCTGTTCTTTTACTAACTCGGCAACCCCTGCTGACATTTCTAAGTCTTATTATACTTCAGAAAAACAGAAACTACAAACAAAACCCTTCCGGTGGTTGTATTAGATGATCGCTTCAAATATAGCCATGCGAATATCAGGATCCTTAATTGCAAACATGTTTCTCTTCCTTTTCCGTCTTTGAAAATCTTTTTGTAGTTGTTCATAATTTAGATGGTTGTGTCTGAGCGAATTTCAGATATCAAGTGAGACCTTATGCAATGCCTTTGACTGATGCCGTGCTCGCTGTTTGAGTTCACTCACCTACTGTGTTTGAAGATACCCTCCAACTAAACAAATTATACATGCTCACCCTTTGGCACAATTCGTACTTTCACCATCTACAGACAACTTTTGAGTGTAGCTTTGATTTTTCCTTCAGTATTGTACATGGATTCCCAGATGCTACCGAGTGACCTCCCGCCTTCTGTAAATCTTTATTTAATGAGGCAACTTGGCAGACTTCTTTATTTTAACTCGACACTGTGCCTTAAATTGAGTTGGTTTTAAATGGCTGCGAACATTGGAAAACTTTACAGAATTTCATCACCCAAAAGTCATGAAATGCGCACTTGACAGCGAATTTCGAGCTGTCTGGTAAGAATGAATGTGCTTAAGAATGGGGACACTTTAGAGTACTGACTGTGGTCCACATCGGGGGGGATTTAAGTTAGACTTTACTTATGAATCCAATCTCTTTAGACTGATCTGACCGCAGATACTACGGATCAATTTGAGAGCTGCCATTTTGCACGTGCGAGCGAAGTGTGTGTTCGCCAGTGCACGCCAGTACATTATCACATTCTGACATTAAAACATCCAGCCAAACAAACGTCGGCAGATTATATAAATTGTCACTTATTATTTTAATGGCTTAAGGTATTTGCCAGAAGGATTAAAGACACTTTTCGCTTTTATCTGTTAATGCACTTTACGCAAGCTCGTTACTTTTATCGGCCAGAGATCATTTGTGAGGTAAAAGAAGCATGACTCTGTAAAACTACTCAAATTTTTCCAGCAGTGGGTATGTTTTTGTAGGTCAACGAGGCCAATGGGTGGCAACTTTTTAGCTGTTAGAATCTTCCAGTTCAAATTTCCATCATATCATATTCATATTTTAAGCTGATCCAGGACCTTTAGTATTAAGAGCAAGGAGCTTGTGAAAAATAAAGTGTTAAAGTCGGTGTGCCACAGCTGTTATTTCAGGGGAATATTTAATCAGCATTTCATGTCTTCTCTGCTCATCTCGTATTC
Organism: Anoplopoma fimbria; assembly: GCF_027596085.1. NCBI lineage: Eukaryota > Metazoa > Chordata > Actinopteri > Perciformes > Anoplopomatidae > Anoplopoma > Anoplopoma fimbria. The sequence continues at coordinate 16,096,581 of NC_072463.1, forward strand.
AGGCTTTATGAGTTATGATAAAAATAAATTATGCTGCTACTCAAAACTGAAGTACTTCTGCCTTCTCAGCCAACAAAGAAAACAGATCTTAAGGACGTCTTTGGGTTTTATTTTAAACTTTTGATACAGATGTTCAGAGTGGAAGACAAATGGATTTGATAAGAGACTCTAAACACGGCACAACAACTGATTTATTAAGCTTTTAAATGCTATATAATGTATTCTAAAGTTACAGATACTAATTGTAAAAAGCATTTATTTAAGTAAATTAACTAAGTTTCAACTTAACTTTCAGTTGTCTGTCTCATGTTTGTCTGATGAAACAATGCGCTTCTTTTCTAACAAATCCATCTGTCTATACAGGCCACCTAACAGCTTGTGTTAAAATGCGAAAGCAGGCCAAAGCAATTTTAATTTTTTTTCTGTTTTACCTCAAAAAATACAGTAATTCTGTTGGGCTCTCGCTGAACGATGCCAAAATGCAGTCGTTTCTGGGTCTTGACTCAGGTCTTGACACAGCGCTTTGTAAAAGTAACAGTTTGGCTCTGACAAAACCATCCGACTCTAGCAGAAATGATTCATTCACATACTACAGACAACTACGGCTTTGATGTTTACCATGACTCGAATCAAAACCTCTCAGACAGTGTCACTAAAACTACAAAAACTGGACATTTTTACGCTTCACAAAAACTGCATTTATTGCAGAGTTGCTGTGGATTGCATTTGGTTGTCAGCTTCACCGCCCACAGTGCAGCTGCAAGGTTTAAATGGAAAAGAGGACACAATTTGCCCACAGTCAGCGCAATGAATATGATATGCTGTCACAAGATTTTAACTCACTTCAGCTTTGAATATATTGCAAATACATGTGCTTGTGCGGCGGCTGTGTGATTTGAATGTTAACTGTGTTTTTTAGTTTTTTTTGTCATTGGATTAAAGAACTTCTGACTTACTGCCTAAGGAAAATATACGACCAGCGTGCGGCTTCTTAACAAGATTGTATTATGAACACGTGTCCCGCAAGGTGGCTTTCATCCCCTCTATTGTTTTCAATCTGCACAAATGTAATGAGGTTGCAAGACGGCACCATAGTCTCTAGAATATTCTTTGTGATCCCACATGACTGCACACACTGTCACACATGAACAAGCAGGCTGAAGAACACCGTCTTTAAATGATAATGCCAAGAGGTGTTACTTTTTATTTTTTTGGGGGAGCATCAGTTCCCACTTCCCACACATTTTTCCCACACTATGGATTTTTTCTTGACGGCCCCCATCACTAAACACTTTGCCGAAAATATTTAACCCCATCATGGTCACCATAGCAATATGCAATGCCTGATGCTACATTTAAAATCAAAGAAAAATGAAACAGTTTTTTTTAAATTGAGAGTCCCGTTAAAGCTGTCCATCCAGTCATGCGTCTCATACATGAAGCCAAGCAATGTTTTCCTTCAATTAAAAGCATTCACACCGAAGGAAGCATGGGTTCAATTAGGTGCCCAAGCAAATGTGAAAGATGTCTTTGTGCGACGCTATCAGATTTTGCTTTTATAACTGACGATAAGGAAGTATAAGAAATGAGTGCTTGTATTTTTTTATTAAAACAAATGCAAACGGTGTCTAAATTTCAAGCCTGTTGTTGGGCTTTAAACCATAGCACAGAGTTACATAAGAGGTGTTCAAATCATAGTTAGTCACAAGTATTATATTTGATATTGTCTTTTTAGCTATTGTTTTAATTGTCTATAGCCTAATCAAATATGTACAGAAGATCTTTAGTTTGTGATGCAGTCAAGCTCTTAAACATCATTATTTAAAGTTAATGGCCTATGTGAATGTCATATGTGATTTACTGATGACAAGATCGAAGACGGGAAATGAAGCTGAAGACAGCTAAATAAGAGAGTGTGTCTTGTTTTGTGTCCCATGGATGTATCTACTGTGCTGCCCAGCAGCAGGAAGAGAGCACGACCTTCATTCCAAAGTCTCTTAAAAAGAGAATTGGTTGACCTCGCTCACGTACGGCTTGTCACCTTTTTCCCCCACTCCATCATCCATGAAGAGGTCAATCTTCTGCTATTCTACAGAAATCTGCCTGCAAAAGAACACAACACTCACATTTCTATTTTTGTGCTCCTTATACTGATCACTGTTTTGTTACCATCAGAGTTGTTTCATAAGCATTTCAGTTTAACACCATTACCCAGGACAGACAGTCACAAAATGATTTAAAGTATAAAAGGAATGTGAAAGGTCCAACATTATATGTGAGCATGCATGTCCACAAATGATCATAAAAGAAACATAGCCTTCATTGTTAACTTTCTACATATGATAAGCAAATGTAAAACATTGCTAAAAGGGTTAAAATGGTAAGGCGCTCTATGTAGTGCAGCTCCTTTTTTATCAACCGTGTCGTAGGAGGCGTTTAATGATACTTCAGCCCAAAGGGAAACCTAGAGAGTAGAACCTGCTACAGTATGAAATGAAAGAGGGGGTGGGCACAATAACTGAAATACAAGAGAAACACATTGCAATACATCCTATCTATGTGAAGCTTCAATTCTAGTGAGACTGCTGAAATCATGCTGATTCTGAGTCTTTAGTAACGGGTCAAGGGTTAGTCAAGGGTCTAAAATTAAGCAGCTCAATGTTTTTGTCTTCCATTTCTGAAATCCATCTAGACAGTTTGGAACTGTAAACACTGAGTCAGTGGTACCAGACAGTAGATATATGGTCGACCATGGTGGCCAACATTTACCAACATTAACATCTTGGTTGAGGCCATTGTTTGTGCGAATGTATTGGACTGCAACATATATGCATTCCTTTCTGTTTCATCCACTCCTTGAATATTAAGCCTTTTCTGTAACTCGCAGTCAAGTCACATCAGTTCAACAGGCAATTGTTTTTCCATCAAACATGAGCTGTTGTCCTTTTCATTTGCTTATATGACACATCATCTATCAACCATATTGACTCCAGTGGCAGGATTTTGATGAATCTCTGGAAAATAATAGTGTTTTCAAAGCAGGAGGGAATTGAGCATCTCACCGCTGTGTTCAGCCATTTTCAAAATGATATACTGTTTGTTTCAATACCCATACTGGGGCTATGTATTATGCAGGAAAATAAAATGTAGTATGTCCCAATACATAGTAAGCGAAATGCAGTATGCTAAAAATACCAGGTTGTTCTACTGTATTCATTGGCATTTTGCAGTATGCAAGCCGCATGCTTTTCTGGCTATTCTGACCCACAATCCTTTGCGCAGCAGATATATGAGCAAGAAGGTCAAAGTTAAAGGTGCAATGTAATGACAAATTTGTGTGTCCCAATTGAATGCATACAGCATGCAACAGTACGTACTTTGTATGGCCAGCTGCAGAATGCACTAATATTAAAAAGAAAAAGTAGGCTATTTTGGGCGCAGAACAAAGTGTCATTGGCCTTCACTAGTTGCATTTCGTTATGCATAGGCATCTCAATCTTTTCATCGCCTCTTCTCCTTGTGTCTTAGTTCTGCCCACAGGAGATGATAGAGGAGGAGGTAGGGGCATTTAACAAAATGATGTACCCATGCCTCTGAGTCGTAGTAGTTAAGTTTGTCAATTAAACTTTAAAGAACTACTCCTTCTTCAGGTCAGTGGTGGCCTCAAAACATTTAGAGACCTATTTACAGAGCCCTGATTTGAATTTTGGAACCTCCAGAATAAATGGGGTGTTAGAAATATATCCAGTAAATACAATTCAGAAGAATACATTTGGACCATGTTACGTCACCTTGATGTAGGGATACTTGAGCTCATCTAAACAGGGGAGTGTGAGACAAAAAAAAAGGGTAAGGTGCCACTGAGCCATATGTGGCTAACAGCACGTTAGAACTTGAAAAAAACTTGGGTTTGTAATTCATTACAGTTAGTACGGTGTTTGTGAAATCAAACTGCACTGTGGTGTGTATGTAGATCTTCACCTACTCAAAGATAGCCATCCATCAAGTGTGACGTCTCTGCCTTGTTGTTTTGTCAGTCGTCTATTGTCATTTCTGTCCTCAAAGTGTCTGAGTACAATTTCCATGAACTTTTTCGTGTCCCCCTTTTTCTTTTTTTACTTAAAGATATGAAGTTCAAAACATGCAATCCGTTTTTTTTTTTCTATTACACAAAAATTCACACTTCCCCAATGTCAAGCAAAACCAATTACCACAAAAGTAGACCGGTAGAATGGGGAACACAAGTGACACATTGAGAAAAGAGGATTAAAATGTTCATTGTGTACATAATTGCTCTGCTTGGCAAAATGTCAATTCCTCTTCTCAATTCCAACAGACAAAATCTGGAATTGCTCTGCTGTACAATGAGGAGACCAACAATACCTATGACGTCTGCCTGAAATTGACCAAAGAGGTATTAACCATACAGAAGCTGGACGTGGTTTGCACCAGTGAAAGTGAATCCCCAGTAAATGTAAGTGCGCCCGAGGGCTCCACACTTTGCAATTGCTATTCGTGATGCATGACTACAGAATACTGTTTCAATGTTCACTATATCCTATTGCCAATAAGAAACTCCCACTTTCTAAAGCACAGAACTGTTGTACTGCGAAGACAGGTGACTGGCGGTCTGGGCTTAAGCATCAAAGTAAGCATATGTTTTTTTGGATTATGGAGAGACTAAAGTGGAAACGGGAAAGCAGTTTTAGCAGCAAATTTCATCACCGAAACTCAACAGCGGCCACCCTCATTTATTCTCTCCTGTGTTTCAGGGAGGTGCAGAGCACAACGTGCCTGTGGTTATTTCAAAGATTTTCAAAGATCAAGTAGGTAAGAAGTGTTTCATTTCTCTACTCCAACGTGGAATTGGAACCGGTTTTCCGATGCAGTGTTAAATGTCATTGATCAAGTTTATTATGAAAATGTTAATGAAATTAGAAAGGGACACTGGATATTTTTCAGGTGACATTTGAGTTCACAATTTAATTTTGAACTTCAACATTTCCTTTATAGCAAAATATTGGGTGAGGACATATTTGCAGAGTAAGTCATAGAAAAGTGAGTGAACAAATTGGTTACATTTTTGGAAAGTCAGATAGAAACATTCAGTTTTGCTCTCTTTACAAAAAGGAGCGAGGGAGGGAGAGAAGGAGACTTGTGATATTCATCTCATGCATGAGTGTTAAGGGGTCCTACAAGTTGGGGAAACGTTTTGACAGAAGAGAACAGTAAAAATTAAAGCGGCATATTCCATTTGACCCCCAGCCTAGCTTAGCATAAAGGCTAGGAACATCAGCGTAGCTCTGAAAAAAACATGCCTACCCCCTAACACTGACTTAGTTAATCAATGTGCCTTTGTTCAAATCACACATGAAACATTCATTTAAAAATCAACAATCTGTGCTTCTACTGGTTGGAATATGAAAGCACCACACCTTATGACCTTATTGACATCCTGAAGCTGCTCCCAGCTGTTGTTCGTCAAGAAATGGTTCCATTGCATAACTCACCCTAAAAATATAAACGTTAAAGCATTTGTTAAAAACCACTTCACATTCCCCTTTTATTTCCCTTAAGTGGTTTTAAGGTTCGAAAAACAACTGAATCCAATTATCTTGTCTCATATATGAGAAGTGGCTGAATTATTAGCAACAAAGACTTGTTTTTGGAATTATTCTTAATGCTTTTTTTCTATAGCCTGAGATATTGGACAACTTAGGATACGTTTGACTCCACATCATGTGTTTGTAATGAACAGTGACCGCAGTGAGGTTTCATTAGACAAACAAGTCGTATAAGTCACCTTTTAGTGTCTTTGTGCTAGCTAGGCTATACATGTCCGGACCCAGCTCCGTGACATGAGATTACCGATCCTCTCCTTTTTGTCGTTGTAGAGGAAGCAAAAAAATGTAGATATACTGTATTTCTTTAAAATCAGCTTTATTGGTTCCCCCACTGGTAAACAATAGGTAAAAGATGAGCTGTTTTTACAAGAAGTAACATAGTTTGCTTGAAATTAAAAAGCAAAAAGAGAAGTTGTTAAGAAAAGTGTGGAAAGAAACACTGAAACGGAGTAAACAGCTGCAAGATTGAAAGAGTAATGTACTCATGCTGTTAACTATTGGGAGAAGAAAAGGCTTTAATCATGTTCGTCAGTTGAATTGTTAGAACTGATTACCTCTCGCTATCCTGTTGGGATTCAATATCAGAGCCTCATGTGAGTGAATCGTTTCCCTGTAATTTGTCCTTTTGCCCACATCCCTCTTAATACCTTTTTGGGATACGAGGAAATCATGTCTTCATATCCCCGGGGGCGCTAAGAGCCCCCTTCACAAGGCTTTACAAATCTTTTCACAACAGGGCTCTCATTGTTTCCTCCCGTGCCACTGCAAATGAGTTTATATCCTGATTAGTTTCAAATTTCATGCTTTCCTGTGTTCTTTCTCTGAGCTGACGTTTCCAGAGATTAGTCAGACAAAGACACTGCTTGCTATTTCCACCACATTACCATGTATGAAATGAGCAATTATTTTCTAATGTTTTCATTAACCTCTGACACTTGACAACTGACGCCTGCAGCCGATCAGACGGGGAAGCTATTCGTCGGGGACGCCGTGTTGCAGGTTGGTACATCAGTTTGTGACTTTTTGTGCTTTGAGGTTGATCCGGGTCACTGCCAAGAGTGACAACTTGTTGCCTCTCAATTTCAGCCCTTCTTCTGTTTTGACAGTGTAATTTCATTTTCAAAATGGGGCGAGATTATTTTTGAAGTTTGAACTGCATGATATTAATCAAATGAGTCATTTAATGTGTCTGCTCTTTCTGCTCAAACATATTCTTTTTTAATTCTGTGGTAGATTAATCATAGGGCTTAAATCATCTACACCCCAAAGTGTCTAGGGTTAAGTAATGCTGTTCATTTAATCTTTTAAAAAGTTAATTTGAATCTGTCTGGCAGGTTTATTTGGCGTGATGTTTATCTAGAAAACCCAGTAGATTCATCAGACAGCCAAGACATATTAATACTCATATTGGAAGTTATTAGGAATGATATTATAAATTGAATCGCTATTGCTTTCACCTTTTGGCTCATGTTTGCCATATTTGCAATGACTTTGAATTGTCACACTGCAGAATATTGCATCTATTTGCTTACTTTAAGCCATGGCAGGGAGGCAGCAAATCACGGGATGGGTTGGAATAGAATAGGAGGGAAAATAAACTTTCTAATTTAATATGAAATATTATCGTATTATAATGTGTTGCTGCTACAGCTCACAGCCATGGACAAATTTTGAGCCGCAAGGGCCTTGGACACAGACGTGTACAGATCCCTGTGGTGAAATTGTCTTTGTGGTTGTTTTGCATCTCTTTGTAGTCATTCTGCGTCTTTTTTAAGTCGTTTGGGTCTCTTTTTGGTGGTCGTTTTGCATTAATTTGTCGTTGTTTTGCATCTATTTGAGGTTGTTGCATCTCTTTGTAGCCGTTTTGCAAGTCTTTGTGGCCGTTTTGCAATTCTTTGTGGTTTTGCATCTCTTTGTGGTCGTTTTGTATCTCTTTGTGGTTGTTTTGTGTCTCTTTGTGGTCGTTTTGTATCTCTTTGTGGTCGTTTTGTATCTCTTTTTGGTCGTTTTGTGTCTCTTTGTGGTCGTTTTGTGTGTCTTAGTGAGCATTTTGTGTTTTCATGGTCACTTTGTTGGTCTTTCTTTCAAGAGATTTGCCTCTCTTTGTGGTTATTTTGTGTGTCTTTGTGGTATGGTCTTTAGGTGTGGTGTGTTTTGTTTTGTGTCTCTTTTCTGGTCTGTTTGTTTGGACCTGCACCTAATAGGCCCGTTCAGTAGGCGTGTACCGTTTCACAGAGGTCATGTTTCTGTTCATATCCAGGTTTTGGAGTCATGGTTCCGAGGAGGTTCAGTAAAAGAAAGCCAACCCAAATACATAAGGATATGTTTATTTCATTTGTTTTGGACAAATGAGTTTGACCATTGGTGGTTCCATTAGCTGTTAGCGGTTGGCCAAACACACCGTCCAAAACAATAAAAGTGAGCCGCAGAGCAACAGCCAAGAGGTACAGTAGCAGTGTGTGTTCTGGTACTGGCCTAAGAGTAGTGAGTAAAGAGTCAGCTAGCAGTCAGTGGCAGTCTGAGGTAGTAGAAGATGTTTTGGGAAAGTATGAGTCACCGCAACTACAAGAGGTCCTTGAGCCTGAATCCACGACTGGGCACCTAAAATATTATGCAGTTTGCTGCAGGTGGGGGAACGGATGGGGGAGGGGGTTGCACCAGGGGTTGCCAATCATTTTCCACCCCTGGCCACCCCTCTGGCCCTGTCGCTGCAGCAAATGAGCATAGAGTTGCTTAATTACACACTTTCTCCCCCCTGTAATTACTTTGTTACTTTTCCACTCTCTCTTTTGGTTTCTTTAGGTCAATGGTATAAATGTGGAGCCCTGCACACATGAGGAAGTTGTGAGTATATTAACTGTTATAAAAAAGCCAACACACTGCTCCATCCATCCGTTCATTGCTGTTCCAGACTTCTACCAGATTCAATCCCAACACCAACAATCAACAATCCCAGTTGTCATCTTGACAAGAGGCTGTTTTCCTTTTGGTTAACCATGTGACAAATTGAAAAATTAAAAAATAAATCCACAGGAGTTGAGGGTGCTTATGTTTTTCAGTGTCTTTTATACAGGTCACCTCTTTTTTTTTTTGTTGTTGCTCAATTTCTCTTTCAAACTTAGCTTCTCTCTTCGTTAAACATGTCCTTTATACTCTTGCCACACCCCCCCCCCCATCTCCCACACACAAACACAGGCACACACTCTTCCCATGTCTGTCGTCCTTGTCTCCTCATGCAGCCCCAAACAGCTGTTCACTAAATTCACCTCCAGAGTGTCAAAACACATGAGCAGTTTCTCTTCAGAAGACAATCCAGAGCTTTTTAATGGCAGGCTGTCCCACTGGCAGCACTGACAGATGCTCGGGCTCAAGTGAGGCGACCGCACAACGTTTGAGAGGATAGCCAGGGATCTGATGGCAGATGTACATTTAGGGTACGAAGAAGTGACAGTCAAGTGTCTCATTTGCGTATTTATTATCCTATTTTTTCCAAGATGCGCGGCTGATGGACAGATTTAATGTTTTAATCCTCTAAACATAACCTTAGTAAATACCTCTTTGACTCGACAACTTTGAGCACATATTTTATATCACTTAAACATCAGATAGTCAGACATTTGGAGCGTAATTACTTTTTCATGTCAGCTGTCACTTTGCTGACTGAAACTCCGGCCCTCAAGTTCGGCCTTTCATGATTTAAGTGACTTCCTTCAAGCTTAAACTAATGAAAACATGTTCTTCACTCTTCTAATGTTTTATTTTGTTTGCTCAGGCTGTGTACGGCTTGACATGAATGTGGCTTGTTTCATTTTCACAAGATTCAATTCTTATCTCGCTGCATCGCTCAATCGTTCTCTCTCTGTCTCGCTATCTATCTTAATCTCAATCTGTTTCTCCCTTTCTCGTTCCCGCCAGGTTCACCTCTTGCGCACCGCAGGAGATGAGGTCACCATCACCGTTCGCTACCTGCGAGAGGTCCCATCATTTCTAAAACTGCCTCTAGGTAAGAGTCGTGTGTTGTTGATGCCACGCAAGCTCACAATAAACTCCATCGCGTCGAGCATTTTCTTAGGGGATAAAGGATTCAACCACGTTTATGGGAGATTGTCTTTTAGCACACCTTGACGCTTTAAAGCCGTTCAATAGATGGGCATTTATTTTTCAAAGTAATAAATTGTCATGCTCGATGGCGTGAGGCAAGCAGTCAGAAACACCCAGAGCTGCAATCCCCTGCTCCTGTACTTACAGCCAGCAGCTGGAAGAGTGGAAATCACAGATTCTAAAATAATCCATGTGGAGCCAGTAAAAGGTGAGAAATCAGGGACGCAGCTGAGAGAGGTGAGAAAATGATAGCGCGCAGGAAAATGAGAACTTGAGGCCGCACTGAACACAAAAAAGAAAATTGGAAATTTTATCAATTTTATAAAGCACTCTTTTAAAGGTAGATGGGACTGCTTTGTCTCTTTTTTATATCAAGTAGAGGAGATAGTTGTGTACCTGGAAAAACTCCAGATATCTAATCTGAGTTTATTCATTATCTATTCTGAAAATGATTGTTAGTTGCAGCAATATTTGATTGACATGGGCAAAAAAACCACCAAATGTCATCTGATTTAAAGTAAAATATTACTGAATTGTAATTGGTACTCAGAAGTACGTGAAATCGTTTTTGACAACAAACTCCTCTTCTTCAACATACTAGCTTTTTATTTCCCCACACAGCTTTTAACCACATCTTGGTGTTTTCTTCAGCAGACAGGGTTTACGGTTCATCTCTATGATAACTGAGTAAACTCCATCTGGTGAGAAAGACTGTCTGATGAAGTTGAAAGGTTCAGAAAATAAGTAGGTAGACCTCAGATTGGGGTGTTTTGTCAAGGTGGAGAATTTTCTCTGTCAAAATTGATATATAACAGATATCACAGTATCATTGAAATTCACTTATTCACTTTCTTCCTTAGAGTCTGTATGCTAAATATGAAGCCACAGCCAGGAGACGTTTAGCTTGGTGTACACTTCAATTTTTGTACGGAGTGAACAAACAAGATGATATTTATATTAAATGTTTAATTCACACACTTTTGAGCTATTCCTTTAATCTCTTAGGTAACACAGCCATGACACATGTGATAGGGAGCGCCGTGTAGCTCATGGGAACTTAACATCTGGGGCATCATCTGTTCACATTTGTGTGCTAGATACAAATGCACAGACTACTAAACCACCAAAAAGTTTTGTCTAAGGAATTAGCTGTAAGCAAAAAAAATTAACGATGTAAAACAAATCATTTCAGTCGCCGCCAGTAAACATGGTGATCATTTTGCACAATTTACCAAATTATGAAGAGCACACAGATGTGGAGAAATCATTAATACTAATAGATGTGCATGAATATTTACAGCTCATTTCATTAACCAACAACACACTCTCCCAAATTCAAACTGAGATCTGTGAGAAGTTCAGCCCTCGTCTCTTCTGGGTAAGTTAACATTCATAGAAGGCGTCGGTGCAGAGGCGCTCAGGTTTTTTGCTGTAGGGTGTTTGGCCGCTGAGTCTTGTTTTGTTGCCGCGAGAACAGAAAAGGTTCAAAATGTATTGTCTCTAAGCCGCCCATTGTTTCACCGTGGCACAAATGACAAGCAGGAGAGACCAGGAGCGGTCTGCCACACGGTGTGACCGAATTAGAAAGAAGGTCTAATGCCAAGCTTGTATCATATCAAAGAGAAGTGTTTGTCTCTTTTGGATTGTCTGTGAGATGCGCTGCAGAATAAAGTCAAAAGCCGGGGCACGTTGTTTGAAATTTAGGAGCAACTCTTGACTTGTTTTCTTTGTTTCTGAAGATATTAAACATTAAAAGAAACATGAAGATGGACTAAATGTTTTGCCGGGATTCTTCAGAAGCCTGTTTTGTACAGAACATAAATCATTGTCTTTTGTTTCTCAGGTTCTCCCGGGCCGTCCACAGATCACAGCCGAGTGTCCTCTCCACTCTTTGACAGCGGCTTACATCTTAATGGAAATGGAAACAACACAGTAAGAAAGATCCATTTGATATTTCATGTATGATGTTATAAAGTAGCCCCTTCACTTTGTGTACCAGTTTGTTTTGTCAGAATGAAGAATTCACTGTGTATACACAGTATGATTGCTAAAAAGTCCATTAAAAGTCCATTAAGACTGCCTGTGTCATTCATATGGACCAATTATCCTCCTGCTCGTTTTGTACCAGAATGCATTGTGTGTTTGGCCACCACGAGTGAACCCTTATACTGGCCTAGCTTTGGGACTACGCAAGTTCACTGAACGGCTAGTGAAGCTTCTTATCGTTTCTCCACAATGACCATAACAATACATTACAACACAAACGCTATCTAGATCTATGAGTACCTCATGTGTGGTTTCAAAGGCTCAGGTGAAACCAGTGTCTCCATCTGGCTGTTCCAACTGAGAAAGGTTAGCAGCTGTACAGGAACGTCAGCCAAGTCTGCATAGTCATGTAAATTCCACTAGGAATGTCTCATCTGCATATGGACCTGGATCTGCATCACACACATTCACGCACACACACACGCACACACACACACACACACACACACAACACACACACACACACACACACACACACACACACACACACACACACACAAACAGTAGTCATTCAGGCTCATTAGACAGCTTGTTGGGATAGAGTGCTGCTGAGTGATGCTGGGATTCATGTGAGGGTCACAAAAGTCCATGGCTAGGAAATGTATTGATATTATATGGATATTATGTTATGAGACTAGATATCTTGCTAGATTATGGATATTGTTATTGAATAATATGGCGTAAAAGCTGTCTTTTCCAATTATAATTTATCTTTTTTTGTAGAGGGATGTGATGATAAGTCCGGGGGTTGTCATCCCTGCACAACTCTATGTAACAAGTAAAACAAGTAATTACTTTTGGTGTTGAATAATTAGCAAAATAATGTAGAAGATGTTTCACTGAGAAATAAAAGCATCAGTTTACGTTGTACTAGTTACTTTCGTCATTGAACAAAGGATGTCTACGGCCTGTTAAGGACAGAAAACACCGTCCTTACTGTCGCCAGCAGGCCTCTTGTTCATTAATTCATTGTTTTTTGTTTTGGTGTATGAGTGAAGAAAGTTTGAACGTTGATGTTGGCAGCAGAATCAGATAAAAACTCATCAGCTCACAATAAGCCTCACTGCATTTTTGACTACATTTTACTTAACATTGGAGGGCAGCATGGGGAAGAAATACTATTCACTGGCTATAGAGACTCAGTTTTTATCATTTTAGCTAGCTCAGCAGGGCTAACCACTAGTGCAGCAGCGCTATCTGCTGCAGCCTGAGCCTTTGTGGACTTTGGCTCGTACAAATCTGCTTTGACTTTGACGTGTTATTAAATATGAAGTAATCCATAACGTCCTCTACGCATATGTGCTAGGACGGTGTTTGGCGCTCCAAAATATGTGGCCCAGCCCTGATAGCTGACTGCTGTGGAGCTGATCTCTTGGCAGAGGGAGGGAAATTAAACTTATCTCAGCCAAACTCTCCCTGTTGATATGTCAGAGGTTAATATAAGTAAACTAGGGTTGTTGATTTTTCAAGCATTGATTAAGCGTTAGCCGTATCTACAAACTGGCCCTGTTTTCATAGCCAGAAAGCTGAAAGAAAGTTACCCAGTGATTTAATTGCATTGATCATTTCAAGTTGAATGTGGGGAAACCCATCTGATTTTTTTGGATTTTTCATGTCATGTCTACAGCCAAATGATCGATGTGTGACACAGTAGCAATACGGCCACAGAAATGCCTCCGCTGCAAAACCACAACAGCCCAATCAGCGACTGGGCTCTCTTAGGATTTGAAGTCTAAATCGTTCATTTTGATCCATGTTTTCTCCTGCAGTGATGTTATTAGCTCCCTGACCTTGCCTGATATAAGAGTGGAGATGGCTATGATTACAGTGTATGCTGCTGGGATGATGTAGTGGCAGCTGATTCCACAGAGGGATATTTCAATCACCAAAGCATGTGTCAGCTCATCACCCATATCAACAGGACAAATTCAGCATTAGCTTCCAAAAACATTTGGTAAATTCCCTATATTGCTATTCTCATCCTAGAGAAATTTGTTCAGGTAACACTAATAATAACCAAATGATATTTATAAGTACGCAGGTACAACTGTGTTGCGTGCGCTGCAGAAATATCAAGCAAATTGCTCTTTACGTCAGTATGTAACGTTTAGCTGGAAGTGCACTGTAAATGCAGATCAGTGGGGGAGGGAAAAAAGGTAAATGTAGCTTTTTCTGCCTGAAGCCCATCTTTTACAGTTTTAATGGTAAGTCTGGATAAGATTACATATTAATATGGTTATCTATAATGAAAAGAGTAGCCATAAAAACAGCATCTCTCGGCTGTCATTTTACATGAATAATTCAGATAAAGCATGAAGAACAGCAGGTGGCCACTTTAACCTTTCATAGATAATCCCGATTTCAAGTGTTTCCATTTAAAATCCTTTGCATGAGCTGGAGGTAGGCCAAACATCCATGTGCACTATAGGCCTTTGCATGGTCTGCATTATTTTTGATTTCCCACTATGTGCACTTGGTTTCTCTGAGGGGAAAAAATAAATAAAAGATAGACGATGACACATGCCTACCTATGCAAAAAAACAAACGAGGCATGACTCAGTGCGACATATCAGGTCAGCAGGCAGCAGGGATCTTTACAATTAATTCTCTGGTTGAAGTTGAAGACAAACACAATTATCCAGGCGGTTTATTACCACAGAAATAAGATTTAAGCAGCAAAAAACACAAAATAGCAAGAACTGGCCTCTAGTTAGTCAAGTGAGATTCTTCTTGCCTCACAAATAAGGACTATTATGTCAGTGGTTGTTTTTGTCTTTAGAGTAATTGCTTGTTGTGGTGTGTTTTTTTTTTTTTTTTTTTTTTTTGTCTCTCTCCCCAGTGCAGTATGAGCCCTGAATCCACTTTAATGTTCAGGATATAATGATAGGGAGCCTCAAGATTTGCAGGAAAGTAGGGCAACTCATAACTTTTTCTTTTTTTCCAGCAAAAGGAAAAAAAATGACATTGCATGCCATTAAGAAATTCTGCATCCTACGAAAGTCTGTAATGGAAAGGGTCATTAAGCCGGAGGTTGAGCAATGGTTGGAATGGTAAATGACCTCAGACGTACTACACAACTTCTGCACATTCTGTATAGTGAGAAAGATGGACTGGGTGTTTCTAATTTATTTTTTTCTGCTGTTGACTCATGCTTTGAGCAAGGGTTATAATTTTCTCATTTGAGAATTATCCTAATGAAAGGCTAATTTAAAAGCTGCACTAACGATGGTGCAAAAGAGTGTATCATGTGAAAGGATTCTCTTGTTGTAATGAACCCACTGAGAATTATCACCAAACTCTGCAGCTCCCCTGAGCTCTACGGGGCCAGTTAGCCTCTTTCGGCTCATTGTGTTAGTTTTATGGCCCGCAATCCAAATGGTTTTGGTTCACTCCAATTCCTGTCATCAGTATTGTTTTTATGGCTGTAACGCTTCATGTATTTGCAATGAACCGTCACGGTACGGGGGTCATGCAGGATACACAGTATGTAGATTAACGCACGTAATGTGGAACAAAAGTTTACTAGCGCAAGTTCCGCCTGCAAACTTTCACCTCTACGCCGTTAGCAACATTTGTTGAGGTTGGCACAACACGCTAATTGGTGTGCGAGTCAGTCAACCCATGGCGAGTGCAAATTAAACACTGGGGCTGGAAGACCCCACCCCACTTCGCCTCTGTGTACACCACTCATTTTTACAAACTATAACAGGCAGCTGTTTTCAGTGAAAAAGCCCTGATAAACACCTCTGTGCACTACCTGCCCAGCACAGTTAGTCAAATAGTTAGCAACTAGCTAATAGACATAGCTATGCATTTAACTTTTGAAAGAGCCACATATTTTTCTCAGTGGTTGGGGAAGACCAAAACAGAGTGAAATATAGAGCGAATATATTGGACTTAAATGGTGAAGTTGGCGGAAATTCAAGGTGAATGCTGATGCTACCCTGTGTCTGCTTAATGTGTAAATAGCCAGTCGTTTGAAAATGCATAAAAAATATCCGCTTCATAAGAAGAGATATAATGTATTTGATCCTGTCAATGTTTTGTTTTTAGGGTTTTCTACTGCTCCCAAGTGGCCAAAATATAAATTCATACTGCTTTAATTACTTTTGCCTCTTTTATAATCTTCTATTCATCGTTCATTTTGAATCATATTGTTCAATTACATTTCAATGTTGTTTTAAGCATATTTGATATGATAATTACTAGTTGTAATCATTTGAACTCAGTGGGCTGCAAGATTAGTCTATTATTTTTAATCATTCAATTGTTTGTGTGCTCGCTAACTTGCAATTCAACAAACAAAGAGACTTTAATGCATCTCTAATTTCTGAAGCTTTTATGTTCCTTTTGATTAATGTTACGTGTGCTGGAGCTGATTGTTAGACCGGCTGTGTGCCAACTCTGTTCTTTTTACCTTCCCAAGTAATGTTGCGGTCAACCTGCCTGACCCAAGGCTGTGGTTGGGGATATATTTTTACATAACCTTGATAATATTCACAAAGACAGAATAATATCCCAAATACATATTGGCACTTATAAAGAGGTATGAGCAATGCTCCTTGCATCCCTGGGACTATTTTGCTGTTTCAAAATACCAAATGTCTCCACAAATTCAATATTTTCAGCACATGAAGTTGAATAGGATGCTTTTATTTTTTCTAGAACATTAGCGGTAAATGCTTTTGATTTGATGTCCTCAGAAGGAAGGACTTCTTCTAGACTCACTAGTTTTCATTAAGGCTCAACAATCACACAGGGAGAAACGGTAGAGAGAGTAAGAGACAGCAATTTCTCCACTGACAGCAGACCCAATAAACCCGAATGCAGCGTAGCCACAAGGGGCACAGTGGGGTGAGGCGTGTGATGCCCCCGTTTTCTTGACAGAAAATACATTGCTTTTTTGATGTTCATATCGCTCTCTACTCCTGTACATTAAACTGCTGGAAGCTGCAAGGACAGCTGAGTCTCTCCTTGGGGGGGCGCTTGGGGCATTCTGGAAATGTAGGAAAAGCAGTCAAAATAGGGGAGGCAAGTTCAGGGATGGTTGATGCGACAAAAAATAAATTGCCATATCTCATCACAGAAGAACTCCTCCAGTGCTCCATGGCAGTAATGAACACCACTATAACTTTACCTCATGGAATAATGTGGTAATGCAGAAATCTTTTCAATGTGTAGCCCCATTAGTATAATGTGTTCTTTCTCACAGGTATCCCTTAGTAATTACCTGGAAAAACTTTCCCGCAATCTAAATTGTTAAATTAAAAAAAAAAAAAAAAATAGCTTTACTAGGAAATACATTTTTACTACATGTTCCTTCTCTTGGCTTTTCTACCACTTTGGTCCGGACTGAAATAGTTAAACAGCTATATCGGTTTGATTGCCATTAGCTTTAGCACATTTATGGCCCCAAGACGATGAAGCCTACCATGTCAGCACAATACAATCGATGCCTGACATTGACAGTTTTTTTTATTAATTGCTGTCTAAATGTCAGATTTAAATCTATAAGGACCCCTGGGATTCAATATTAGTTGAGTCAAATACATTCAAACAATGTTACACTAATTAACCACAAGAAACCAGACCTTCTGGTGACATTTTCTTTATTAATACAACAGTTGTACAACATGGTTTGTTCTCAAAATGTAAATGGAGTTCAAGAGTTCATTAAGAAATGTAATTAACTATTTCACTGACATTTGCCAAAAATGAAGGATATATATATATATATATATAATATTTCCTCACAAAATGTTACCTAATTAAAAATATTAAATGTCCCTTGGAATATTTAACAAACTATACGAACTGATCAAGCACTGTGTATAAAGTGAAATATAATGTCGTAGTCTTGCAAATAAAGGTCCTAAAAATTCAAATTCAGAGAATTTCTATGACTGAGGGATTGCGTTCACAAGACTCTTAACATGGCAACGGTTGAGCTGGCGAGAAAAAGAGTTACTCCATTCGCTACCTTTGACGATATTATTTCAGTATATCTTTACATAGTTGTGTCATGCCTAATTAATGCTCATTTTCAATCGGTATGAATTATGCAAATCTGAGACAGATTAAACAAAACCAAATATCATTTTCTTCATAATTTGTCTTAATGAGGCTAAAAGAAAACATTAAATACCAATCCAGGTCTACAGTTTATTGTGCTACAAACTCTCATAACATGCAGTCTTTCCTTACTGTCTCCTTGAAGGGCCTCTTCTCTGCCTTGCATTCCCGCCTGCAGCTGACAGTCGACCGCTTGTAGCGGTGGAAGACAGTTTTCTGTAAATCACCTTGGAAGTCTAACCTTGACAGATTATAGCAAGATAGTGGTTGGTTGGAAGGCTTAAGGCGGTGTACAGAAAGTAACTTTCCATGATGATGTTCACTTTTATGAGACAACATTTTTATGTACGTAATGTGCTTGTTGACAAAACAACAACGTACAACTTAATAAAGTCTAATTGCATGCAAAAATACTGACAAACACAGCCTCAAAATATGGTGAGAGATAGTGTTTACACTTACTCTGACATTCTACTGCTTCTCAATTATCACCTGAGTGCAGCCAGGTCTCATGAGAAGCTGAGTATGGGATTTAGTCGTGCCAATGACCACTGCTTGCATGTTGTCGGGACCATAAAGTGTGGTAGGTAGCCTCTGAGGTAGATTCAGAAAAAAGACTTAGTACTTAGGACATAGTCAGCTTTCAGCTTGTACTTAGAATTCATATCATGATATGTAATATACTACTGATTGTAAGTCGCTTTGGATAAAAGCGTCTGCTAAATGACTGTAATGTAATGTAATGTAATGTAATATCACTCTGACAGTCTCAAAGGAGATGTCAGCACACAGTTTGAAATATTGTTAACATGAATCCTTTAAAAAATACACCCACAGAAGGTTTTCCTTTAATTGAAAAGATGACCACAGAATTTTATAGAATTTTCCTTGAATGTTCTTTTGATAGACAAAACTTCCATTTAACATTAGACATGCTGATAACTAACATTATCCAACTGCAAGCTGGCATTATTTTCAGCAAAAAATACAAACAAATTGGAGTAGCTAATTTCAACATTAGACAATATAATGGCACACAAGGTTGACGTGTTTGCTGTAAAATAAAACTCAACCTACCAGGAACTAGGACATTTTGGTCTGCTTTGATCCATTTTTTCTCCTTTTTGTTTTTTAACTGAGTATATGAGCCTTCTGTTTGCTTGCTCCCTACCTAATAATAATCTTCAAAAATAGCAACTATTACAATCAACATGGCATTTTTCTTAGGTAAAATATTAAAACTTCTTCACAGGATAGTGCGAGAGGATGAGAACATTGGGCATCAGGAGCAGTTAAATATGGCTCGACTCTCCATCCTTTGCCATTTCAACTACTTTAAGATGTTTCCCTCAAGTATAGAATATCTTCTTTATAGTGTAAAACCAAATAAGTGGCATGCATCAGAGTGAAGAAGTGCTTTATTTAAAGAATGTGTTCCCACCCCTCTAAAATGGTTGTTCCCAAGTCTTCATTTTCATGTTAGCCAGCTGATGTTAGCTTTTACCTTAAAGTGCTGCTTTGTCAAAGTACAGCCTCACAGAGCCGCTAGCATGGCTATACACTTTCGTCTTTAGATTTCTACTGTGACCGACTCACTGATGACAATGTGTCTTGGTTGTTGTTGTTGTTGTTACAATGCCAGATAATGTCATGGTTGATGGGTTTTTCCCTCCGAACACTCACACGACTGAAGCATTTTCCTCCGCTGTAGGCGATTAGCATTCACTAATCTTTGTCGTCAGCAGGCTCTCTCGACATTGAAATGACTGATATAGTTTTCCTTTTCCATTGCACCCTGGACAATTTACACTCCTGATTCATTTACTTGCTTTCAAATAATTATGCTTGGTTCACCACTGAAGTATCAGTATTCATGGAGGAGTGTTTGATTGATGTAAAGAGCAACACTGAGGCTTGAGTTCGTGTTTCCCAGCTCCTCAGCAGCATCACGTGTTTTGTAAGTGTAATACACTCGGACGGCCTGATAGTTTTCAATTTCCTGTCACCACACCGACCCCACTTGACGTTTAACAAAAAGATTAAAAATTCTGGGATGACATAAATGGAACAAAGGGTGATAATTTATTCAGAAATGTAATAATTACTGGGGAGGAGCTGACAGGGGTCTGCATGCGACATGTCGTGCTTCAGCAATGATGTGCGACTCATTTTGCAAAGGTAGGCAGTTTTCCGCTTATCACTATTCCACCCCGAGGCTATTTTTAATTCTATGGCTTATATGTTCAGCCATTTTAAACTCAGAAGAAGGCAGGTGATTTGGTTTCTTTTGTGATTAACACATCTACCTGTACTGTGTGTATAATGCTACAGGGGCTACATCAGGCAGTTTGCCGTTGTTTGGACGAGTTTGGGATTTTGTGCTGACAGACAATCTTTAGCTGCACGAATGATTCACTGTTTGATGCTGCTAAAGCTTCACTCATTTGATCCCTGAGCTTGTAACTCATTAGATAATATGTTATAATGCATCTGTTCTTCATTAAGTGCGTTGTGATTTGCATTTAAATGTGGCACTCTTCCGGCTATCAAAGCTTTCTGCAACATATTGTGCTTCAGGACCTTTTAGAATGGATGCTTTTTGATGCGCTGCCATCAATCTCAGAGGAGGTTTTTCATTAAACTTTTAAATTTTGAACCTTTTTTTTTGAGGCATCTGAAACACAATCTGGTGGTCTGTGAAGTGAAGCCCAAATTCTGACTTTGATATCAGTACTAATAAAAATTGCCTAAGATTAAAGGATTGCTAAAGTATAAAAATGCTCTACCACACTTTTTATCAAAATTGATACAAGTTCTGAACCAACCACATCAGCTCTAGGCTCCATTCTAGGCAACTTCACTAAAGAGCTGTACAGTCTGCTTCAAAGCTGTCTTCTCAGCATCATATATAAATTCTGGGATTATTCTCCTTTACTGAAAAGACTCAACCTCTGTCCTCAAACTCTAAGCCATAACAGACCCTTTTCAAATCTCGCTATCATGTTCAAACTGCAGCATTGGATAAAATAAGATGATCCTTTATTAGTCCAACAGTGGGGACATTTATATCCAATAGCAATCTTCTTGATAAGTTTCAGTCAGTATAAACATGGCGTTCCACAGGGATCAATACTTGGACCATGTATGTTTTATGTGTACACTCTGCCAAAGCTGCCAGAATTCTTAGAAGATCCACCAGGTTTGATCATATAACTACCGCCCTAATGTCTTTGCATTGGCAACAAATACAGTGAGGGCTGATTTCAAAATCCATTTGATTTAAAAGGCTTTAAATGGACTAACTTCTTTTTAAATCTCCAGTCTTCCAGCTACTCCGTTAATGCAATCTTTACCTTTACTTTCTCTTGAACGTACTGGTTATTTAACTGTTTCTTAAAATAAAAAATATTTATTTTTATTACATATTTTACACATATGATAATACTGTGTAAAAATAATTCACAACCTCTTATATTACTTTATATACACCTGTACAGATATGGTCACGGACTATCTCGCCACCTTCTTACACTTTTATTTTGAGTGTAATTAACTTCCCAAAAAAGAGAGAAAATGCACAATAAACAAGGACAAAGATTTATTTGACTAATATCATTGCATCAAGCAAATTAATGATTTCATGTGACAAGATTTTTCTACAATTAAACAAAAATAAAAATGGACCAATTGTTTTGGACAAAAGAAGCACAATTTAAATTCAGTACCCTGCTTACTTTGCTTAAGTTAAAAACACAAACCAAGCCAGGACTCTTGGTGTAGTCATGTGCTCGGACCTCTATTTAACGTTCACTATAAGATGATTACAAAAAATTGTTTACTATCACCTCAAGATTATATCAAAATGAAAAGAAATTGTGGCGTTGCAGGATCTAGAAAAAGTTGTCCATGTGTTTATCTTAAGTGAACTCAATAGACCTAATCGGTCTTTACAGGTCTCAGATCAGACAGCTGCAGCGGATTCAGAACGCTGCTGTTCGAGTCCAATCTAAGACTCTGGAAAGTGGATCTCATCAATGCAGTGCTCAGATCCTTACACTGGCTTTCTGTTTGTCAAATAATTTACTGCAAATTAAATTTTACTGATGGTTAACAAATCCCTGGATAGTTTAGCGCTAAAATACATTTCTGATTAAAACTAAACATGGAGGAATAGCATTCAGATTTCATGCACCACAGATCTGGAACAAACTCCCAGAAAACTTCTGATCTAACTCTTACTTCTTCAGGGCTTCAGACTTTTCTCGTTGTTATACAGCAGTGAACCATTACTTTATTTCAGTTATATGAAGGCTTCAAGCTATTGTCAAAAAGAAAACTTTGGCACAAAAGAGTTGAATGGGAGACACTGTTTACAAGCACAGAGTGGCCTATCAAACGTGATACGAGCAGTAGACTGCTAATGAAGGGAAAGAAGTGTTGGCCATTACAGTGATAGTGCAATGATGTAAAGTGCATTCTAAAGTCTTTCTTGCGCCCATGTGTATTGCAACCATCACAAAGTACCCATAACCATACCACATTAACACATTTGTTATTGCTATAAGCCAGGCACATTTAGGCTGCAATTTTAGCTTTTTCTATTGCTCATTTACTGCCTATGAAAAGCCCAAATGCACCTGTGTGTTTGCCACAGTCAGAAGCTCATACTGCAGTCTCACTTCTCAAAAATCCATTAACCGCTCACAGGGACAAACTGCTGCCAAGATTAATGTAATCCATCAATTTACAAAAACAGTGGATTTTTCCCTAACATGCCTTAATGACGTCAAGAGACATTGGGCCTCATTCACAAACAGTACGTACAAATCTATGCTTAAACCATGCTTACGAAAGTTTTACGCATGTGTTTTACTGAATGCATCCTATATTATACCCACATTAATAAAAAAAATGCTTTAATGGATAACAATATTTAAAATCGGTTTTATTTGATTTCCCCTTTCATCCTCATCAATTCATTTTTTTTAATTAAAATATATATATTTTGAAGCTTGAACTTCAATGACTATCATATTTTATGATGCCATCACACAAAAAATGTATGATTTGATGATATTGTGGTTATGTCAATGTTATTTATTGTGCTGTTAGATTGCTGCTATTAAATAAAAAATCCTGTTTTGAATTTTAGAAATAATTACCTTTATCTTTTTCCTGGAGTTATTCTAAATGTTTGGATCACACTACTACCAATGCAGCCACAACCAAAATATAATTGTACACATAGTATAATACTAGTAATATTTTTTAAATGCAGTAGTACAGAAATACAGAATAAGCAGAATATATAGACGCAAGAAAGATAGCAGCAGATATCAAAAAATAAAACCAAAGTATGTAGGGTGTGTCTTAAAAGGAGAAGATAACAATCGTTAGTGATTTATTGGAGTGATCGTTCCATTACAAAAAAGTGAGACGGATAATATCTCCTATGTTGGAGATGCTATCTCAAGCGGTCTCGTACATAGGAGATAAGCTTGATTGTTTTTAACGGCTTCCTTAACATTCATAAAAGTGAGGAAAATTGAACATCATTAGTCAAATATCTACAACAAAAATGTTGTCAATATTATGCATAGCTGTAGAAAATATAGTCTGGCTCTCACTGCTGTGGTGTCTGCGTCATTGCACAATAAGAAAAGAAAGGCATTATTTTGATAATTCAGCTGTTTGTTTTGTTTTTGGGAAAGTGATTGTTCACCTGGTGTGTGTGTGTGTGTGTGTGTGTGTGTGTGTGCGTGTGCGCGTGTGCGTGTGTAGAAGCTGGTGAAGACTTTAATTAGATAATAATGGTTGATGGTGCAGATTTTACCCTTAAAGCAATCCTCTGTGTCAAAGTCTGTCATTTTGATGTCAGTGGAATACTGCTACATTACATACTACTGATTAATCCGAGTCAAGAAACAATTTCTTTGATCATGTAAATGGTGCAAGTGTTTCATACAGACCACATCCTCTTTGATCAAAAGGAGCAAGAAGCTCATTGGCATTGTTCATGTATTCCACGCAGGCTCCATCACCCCCTTCGCCCTCAGCTAATGAGCCGAAGTATGAGAAGCGCTGGCTGGATGCTGTCTCCCTGCCCTTGTTGATGGCCAGAGTCTCCAGATACAAAGCTGGCACAGATCAATTAAGGTAAGGGTAATCCAGCATGATATAATTCACCTCCAAGGTACACAGTTCACTGAGCACAGTTGTTGGCTTAGCAAGCACTTTTCATTTAAGCGAGGGGACGTTAATGCCAATATCTATGCGCAGGCATAAACAGCTTAGAAGGTCACCGCAGCTGTGAGGCTCGGGCTCAGAAGGTGTGACTGTGAGAACACTGGGCGAGCTTGTTAATGCATTTGATTATTATGCCTGTCCTTTTTGTATTGATTTTCATGCAAACAGTTTTGGTTTTTTTCGTTTTTTCTTTCTTTTGAAGCTTTTTCGATCAGTACGTTTTATTTTTCAAAGTGAGGGGCAAAGAAAAGGTGGATTGTTTTACAGAAATTACAGATAGTGCTGCTAACATTTGGCAGCCAAAACGTCAGATCTCATATAGCATGCTAATATACAAGGCTGAATCACATTCAGTTATTCCAACTCACTCCTACACGTATTTGTGTTTGGTAAACTCATGACCGACACTAATTACAAAATGAGTATTATCACAGTCTGACAAGAAGACAATTAACATTTTTTTATGTCTTTTATATTTGGATAATTATTTATTGGCCAAAATACAACCAGTTTGGCTTAAATAATATACTGATATTCTACGTGTAGTACCATGTATTTATGGGGCCGAGTAACAATGAATAGCTGTATGCAAAAAATGAGCTAAATGAAATATAAAATTGAATCTTTTCAAATTGTTTATTTTCAAATTAGAAATGATTCACCTTAGTCAGTTTTCCTTATCACTTCTTGCACTCTTGCTGAGCAGAAGTCTCCTGGTCTTTAGGGTGTGTCTAGTTCCACAATTCTAGAATAGCAAGTACATAATGATAAAGAAATAATGGAAGTCTGCGCTGCGGAGTTAATTAGAAATGTTTATTAAACTTGTTTATTGGACACCTCATTGGGTTTTATCCAATTTAAAGCCAAAGGCAGCTGGTTTCTCAACCTTTTTCACCATTCACGGCACCCTTTAAAAATATGTAAAATGTCAGTCAACCCTGTTTAAAATGTTGTAACACTGAACATCTCTCCGAGGTCCAACACATGCACCCCAATGGTTGTAATGAGAGAGAGAGGGAGAGGTATAAAAATGCATAAATGCGCTTACTATTAATGAGAAACCTCAGCCTGGGACGATGCACATAGACACAACCGCTCTATTCTGGTAGGGATGGATGAGAAGCTGACACTGAGCTGCTGGACCACAGCCTGTTCTCCCTGTAGATGTTGTTGATCTGAGTTAGACTAGAAAAGCTCAGTTCACACAAATATGTCAGGGACCAGGGCAGCAGAATCACACTGGCGCTACTTGAAACTATTGGGTTCTCCTTCTCCAATGATACCCTAACCAATGTCCAAAGATGTGTCTTCAAATTTCATTTTTTAATGTGCAATCTTTGTTGGTGTCTGCCACTCACACCTGAGCCAGCAGTGGCAACTCCAAGGTTCACGGACCTGGTCAAACTGCTCAAAAGAGGAAAAAATATGGCTAAATATCTCCTCGCAATCTTATTATGTACCGATTATAAAGAAGTATCGAGTCTATACTGTAGGAGAATGTCCCCCTGTCAATGGAAGGGATAGGTTGTCGTAAGTTTCAACACAGCAACTCTGGATCAACATTTAAACCTGTTATTACACTTATACTAAAGTCATTATAGTACAAAAGAATAGAGAAGAGGAAGCCAAACAAATGTCGGATCATTGCTAATGATAGTAATTACGTTGGTAACTATGGTAGCACTTATCATAATAGTCATCATCATGAATAAATAGGCTAATAAACATTAAGAGGGAACATAGAGGCACATTGACAAATGGATTTTGATTGATTGATGTACTTTTGGGTCAGTGAGCAGCGTTATTTATTATGGTAGAAAGTTAGTATGCTTAAACAAAACTATAAAGACAAAGCTGTATCTCTCATCTGCATTTTTTTGGTCCCAAATTGCAACACTGGTTCTCTCCTTTGAGCCACTTATTGAGTCATTAACATAATAACAAATAGAGAAACACTGAACAGTTTAACAAGGTGGGAAAAGCAAATGTATAAAAATTCAATAAAAAAGTATTGAACGATCAAAAAAATCCAAGTAACAAAACCAAAATTCCCTCAGACGCTCAGACCAAGTCCAGAGGAGAAAAAGGTCTTGGTCCTCTTCGGGATTGAAGAGGAGTCAAACCAGTCTGACAGCAAGAAGAGTTAAAACATAAGGCTGCCGTCAGACAAACTCTGTGGCACAGTTGCTGCGGGCCACTGAAGTCAGTCTGAGTTAGAGTTATCCAAGGTCACACGTGACATTGTTTATATAGTCTACCTGCATGTGAGCAAGATGGAAGACTTACAGTGTTAAAGCACTGCCTCTGGCGGGAGTAAGGATGGAATGGAACAGCACCTTTTCTATGCTCGTCTGCACTACTGAGGAGTGCTCAGATACCTCAGACTTCCCCTTAGCCTCTAGGCTTTATTTGGATAAAGCTGCAATCCTGTAAAACTAATTCTGCCAGGTGTTAAGTCCAATCAACAGTTTAATGACTGCTTTGCCGCAGAGGGAAATATTGAAGGAATGTATCGATGAGATTTGGAGCTTAGTCACACTAAACCCAGGCAACCCCGCACTGAATCTGGAATAGCATGGAGTTCAGTCGATAAGGAGCCCTGGAGGCAGCAAGCACGTCAATATCAAGAGTTTGCTCTGCAAAACATGGCCGACATGGGTATATCAGAATGCACAAATACAGATCAGATCAGTTTGGATGTTAACTAGGGTCAACAGTTGAGAATATTTGCCAAGATGATCGCAGAGGAACATGGAGAAACTTAGTTTGTTTCTTTGGATAATTTATGGTAATCTTTTCCTTTCTTAATCTAGCACTGTCATGATCCGATGATTACAATTTATCATTTCACTTATCATTCTTTTGCATTTCACTTTTACCAGAACACAAATTAATTTTATCTCTTTTTAACATGACAGAGGAGAGATGGCAGTTGTGAGATTAGAGGCTAGGGAGCCTGGCAACAAAAAGCAACCAAAAACCCCTCTGCTGTACAAACATTGGATCTGTTGACACAAGTGTGAGGTCAAGTGTCCTTTATACCTTTTACCGGTTAGCAGACTGGCAGAGGAACTTCAATTCTTTCTTTCTTACTTACTTACTTACTTCCTAGTTTATTTACATTTATTTAATTGATGCTGAGAATCTTAGATATTGGACCCAATTCATTTAATTTGCCTGCTTTTCTCTCTGACTAGTTTATTAAAAAAATGAAAGTAAGAAACCGATTAATTTCCATCTCAAACTCGAATCTAATGATCACACCTCATCTTAAAGTAGACGTGTGCCTAACCAAGTGTTTTTTTCACAGTTTAAGCTTAGGAAGAAACAAATATAAAACAAAAATATAAGTTGTGTTGCGTTGTCTCACATTAGACAGATCAGGTTTGGGGGATGTAGTGTCTTATGTTTTCATTTAGGTGTTATTTCTTTATAAAGATCTGCACCAGGCTGTCATATTGTTAATTTAGAGGCGAGATTAATTGATCCCATTGAGAAAATTAAGCTGCGTGATTGTTACGCCCCAAGTTAACTTTGGTCACAAGCATATTTGCACCTTTGACCAATAGAAAGCCTCTTTACAGTGCTAACTCTTGATGGAAAGGAGCAAGCATTCAGGAAGAGCGCCAAACTTTGTAGCAAAATTTAGTTAGTGGCCAATGGTAGAAATGCCATTTTCTGGCTCCGTGGTGTCATAGATCTCCTAAAGATTTTTTCCCATGGTCTTACACTTGGCAAGTTTTGTAACGTTAATGGTAATGCTGGTGCGCTTTAGGCCCCTTAATGTGAAAGATTTGTTTATTTTCATTTGAATACTACACTCAGAATTCAATCCTTTTTTTTGCTTCATACGGCAATGATGAACTTTTAAAGGAATGAACGGGGCGTCTCCTCCGACCCTGTATCAAGTTCTGTTTATACATCCATGGGATGAAGAACAGGAGAGTCCAAAATGCAGGAAGCTATTGTAGCTTATTAGCTGTGGTTGACCATTCAATTTTATTGAACTGTCTTTGTCGAAAATATAAAACTGTTCAACAGAGCAGCAGTTTGCAGAAAGTTTTGAGACGGTACAAATGTGTCTTTTGAAAACACTGTATATTTGTCCTGTTTGCACCTAAACTAGGCCAACAAGTTTGCTAACTGGCCATTAGCAAATTTCATAGTTTAGAAAGCTTTATTTTCCCTCCTCAATCATTTTTTTTACTGAACAAAATGGTGTTCAATGATGAACAAAATGTCAGGGTGAGTCAACAGATCAGTTTACTGAGAAGCTAGCGCAAATCAGGCTAGTTAGCTCTCTCGGTACAGCAGTTAGCCAAATAGCCCTGCTAGTAGCTATGTCACCAAGCCTCCTATACCTTTTAAAAAAGATATATATAAAAATCTAAATGTAATGTATATAATCTTTAGCTATAGCTTTTCCAATGCACGCCTTTCTTGTTCAAGCTGCGTGTTAATGTTCTTACTGTTTCCTTAAAGTACTTAAAGCCACCCTCATTGAAGTTGTGATCAATATTGCAACTCCGAGTTTCAGGGTAAAGCAAGAGGAGCTACCATTACTGTTGATGGGAAGGTATTGTTGACTCAGCTAATGTTGATGTGGACTCTGCAGACCGTGTTGTTGTTGTATCTGTAACCTCACAAAATGTTTTTGTGATCATTTCTAGTACATATGCTCCCAGATGGGATGACATAGTTTTTTCTCTCAATTACCCAATATACTGGAGAATTGTTTTTTGTTCATGTATAAAAAAGGTGTCTGTAACCGAGGTCACATGAATAGCTGACCGTGAAAAAGCAGAGTGTAGTTCTTGTTTCTTTCCCCGCACAGATTCTCCAGGCGGTTGTCAGACTAGGCACTGATAGTAAGGTACTCTGTGCTTTTTGTTTGAGCTGTCCAAACTGACATTTGTAAAAGGGTATAGAAACCTACAAATGGCAAGAATAAAAGCGTTCAGCCTTTT
The DNA here is from genome assembly GCF_027596085.1 of Anoplopoma fimbria. Classification (NCBI taxonomy): domain Eukaryota; kingdom Metazoa; phylum Chordata; class Actinopteri; order Perciformes; family Anoplopomatidae; genus Anoplopoma; species Anoplopoma fimbria. The sequence continues at coordinate 16,125,637 of NC_072463.1, forward strand.
CCGTATATTAGCCATCGGTTATGTTGGAATTAATGAGAAGAATACGATGATTTATGATCCAGTCCTAGGTTTTTTTTATTCAGCTGTGTGCTACTAGTTTGATTCAAGTATCACTGATTCAAAAGCAAACATGTTTCTGTCATTAATTATGCTGAAAAACGAAATGCCCCAAAGATTGCTTGTATCCCTGTGTTACTTATCAGTAGACACATATTCCCTCTCACTCACAGCTGGATTCCTCCAAAAACACTTTTCCCGTCCCCCAATACTTTTTTCATGCATATTGACCAGGTGATATGACGCTGTTCCATCTCAATGAGTTTTATTACTGCCTAGTCAGCAGGCAAGGCGCAATAGTTTATGCCGTTGGGAACTGTTTGAATTTAAGAAAGAATCACACTCCCCCTAGATCCCATCTCTCAGTCAGGTTTTTAGTTCTGCTCACTGAAGGTGACAGGGTTGTGTTCTCATGACATTGATCCGCCAGCTGTCTGTCACTTTGATTAATCTCTGCCTTTGGAGCTCTTCATTCATTGCACTTTCATCCCTTCTTGCATTCCTCTCCCATCCCCATTACTGCATGCCCTCAAAGGGTTTGCATTAATTGAAAGGCATCCAACTGATATACTCTAGATTCTGTCTAATGTCATTTCATCAGTTGCTCACTTTATCTCTGCAGTTCTCAATAAAAGAGAAGACCGATGCTTTGCAAGACAAATCATAGAAAAAAGAAACATCTATTACTGATGCTTTACAGTCATACAAATCACAGCGTATAGCTAATTTGGGTCAGGCACACTGACACAGAGAGAATTGCCCCCCTTATTTAATAAAAAACAACAACATTTAAGTCCAGTGAAAATCACCCCTGGAGAGCTGCAGGGTCAGTTCACAGCCAGCGGAACATACGATTTTAACAAGCCGATTGCAGATACAGTATGAAAGCCATGCTCACCAGAGGATTTGTTAGGAATGCTGACTTTGTAACATCAAACCTTGAGGAGCGTGCGTGTGCGTGCGTGCGTGTGTTTGTGTGTGTGTGTGTGTGTGAGGGAGAACTGTTTGGTTAAGGAGCTGTCTTAGAGAATTTCCCTCCTCATACTGTGCATTCAGTTCCTTCAGTTTTTTCTGTTTATCAGCCTTCACCTCACGTACCTCCACAACATCTCCCCGCTTCTCATGTGCACTCAATGTTCAACATTTCCTCTAGCCTTCACGTTATTCCCCCTAATGTTGCAAAGTCTCCACTCCGTCTCATGGGATGCTAAACCATCACATAAAAAGTGCTTCTGTGTTAAACGACAACTATCCTTGAGGCTAAATGTATCAGCAGCATGCAAATACATGGAAATGAAATCTCAAATAATATCAGATTTTGCTGATGAGTGCGATCTCTCTCTTTAGATGACCTCATCAACACCCTATCTACTGAAAACTTGAATTGTGTGTCGGAAAAGCACCTTAACCTTGAAGAGCTCCACGGAGATGACAGAATTCTTATAATGTCCCTTAAAGATGCCAAATACAAAATAACATGCACTGTAAAATAATGAAATCCTTATTTGTGATGGGTCGCTTTCTCAAAATATATCAAACATGTCATCTAACGCTCTTCCAGAAAGCATTTAAGTGTATTTTCCCGAAATGCTAAACTGTTTTATTTTTTTATGCATTGAAGCCACAATTTACTGTATATTTATGGGGCTGTCCTGCACTGTTGAATGCAGATAAGTTTTTATCCTTTTTATTGCAGCCAGTAGCTGAGTCATGCTTTGTTCTTCTAGGGACATTCAATTCTAAAAACAGTTGTTACCTTACCACAGAAAAAATGTGATCAGAGAAACATTCACCCAAATACGACTGTCATTCTCAGGATGTTTAAAGACTCGTGAAGCGTCTCTCCAAAGCATCTGTTTTTATAACTAGTTGTCAAAAGCCCATCAAGCTTATGTAAGAGGTTTACAAGTCTAACTGCCTAAAGTAACTTGACAGAAGTAACGAGCAGCTCGAGCTTCACTTTGTGCAATGTGCCTTTCAATCCCCAACGCGCCTGCCTAATTTTGACCTCTTCTCTCCTTTAGGTCCAACTGTTTTGAAATCTTTGCCTTGGATGGAGCCAGCACCAATATTCTTCAATTTTGCACTGCTGCAGAAAGCACCGACTGGCTCCAAGCAATATCTACAAATATCAATGACTTAACACAGGAGAATGTGAGTCCATCTCTAAACATTAACGACCTGCTTGGATCTTTCAGCTGGTCTTTATTGAAATTGAAGGTGAAAAAAAAGAAGTGATTTTCACATATTTGTGATCATTTTAAATATGTGAGTACTTGATTGAACTCTCATGACATCCGTTAACTTAACAAGTCAAGCATAATAACTTGCATAACATATATATATATTTTTTGTTCTTAAAGAAGATGGTATATTTGATTTAATTTATGTGGTCATTTTAAAGTGGTCCTATTATGCTTTTCCACTTTTTCCCTCTCCTTTAGTGTGTTATATATATTTTTGTACATGTAAAAGGTCCCTAGAGTGTAAAACCTGAAGTCCACGCCTAAAAGGAGTAACCCTCCCCCTCAGAAGCTCCTGAGCTCCTGAAACGGCTCGATTGAATTCTTTCCTTCACTTCCGTAACTTTATGAGGTCGTAATGTTACAGAACTGACGTAAGACTCCTTCCGGCTAGTTTGGCCCTCAAACAACAAAAGAGCTCCAGAGGAAGAGTTTTTTTAAATGTGAAACGTTGACCAATCACAACAGAGCGGGCTAGCTGACCAATCAGGGCAGACTTCGCTTTCTGGAGGGAGGAACAAACACTACAACGGAGCATTTCAGAGAGAGGGTGAGAAGAGGTGCTGCAGGACAGCCAGGATGAGAAAAACAAGGAGGATTATGAGCATTAACGCACGTAAACATGTTGTAACTGTAACTTGAGATAAAAATATGCACCCGGAAAATGGCATAATAGGGCCTGTTTACGTAATCGCAATGGCCAGATTATTAGTTTATGCCATTAAAAAAAACTCAGTGAGTTTTAACCTATAATCCACTTATCTTTTTTAAATCCATAACACCATCTTAATAAAGCAAACCTAGAAACATGTAATAGATATGTTTTGCCCACAGTTTCTACATGTATTTTCCCCTTTTTCATTTTTCACAGTCACATAGACGACAGCAGCATAGTTTTGATGGACCCTTCCTGACAAGCACTCATTGAGTCCCAGTGGCACCTCTCCCCCTCTGCTGACAAAAAGCAGCCTCTCTGATACCTAATTAATGACTGCAAAGTAGTCATTCGGCATGTGCACTTCTCTCTCTCTGTCTCTCTCTTTCTCTCATTTCCTCCTATTTCACTTTGATTATCACACTGATGATGTGACGCATTTTTGTTGAGAATGCAGACGTACTGTATCCCCCGCGTTCGTCGATCGCACAGCTGCCTTTTTTAAAAAAGTGTGATTAATTCATGCCTGCATCACCTAATTACGGACGTGGAGTGTGATTGCTAAATGGCCAATCAGGATGTAATTGTGTGCCCGCTTTGGGAGAGAGCGGAACTTTTGTTTTAATGACCTACAACCTTTAAATAGACTCTGAGACACCAATGGGGTCCCTCATGTGTTTGAGGATGACTGTCATCCGGCAGGGTGGAGGACTACTTGATACTGTTTGATGTTCTCTTCGAGAGACTAAAGCAGAAAGAATCGGGCAGCTTGTTAGTGCCTAATTATATAAGGGCTTCAAGTGACAATTTACCTTCACTTTGTAACGGAGGTGAGGCGAGACAGGAGCCGTCCCCATGCTGAGTGCAATATGCTGACACAGCAGGGGGTCCATTCAGTCTGGAAATGTTTTGCACTGCTTGGCAACATTTCTCATTATCTTCACCTCCAAGATACACTTTGGGAGAGGTAAACACTGTTTCTGGGACTCTAACTTTATACTTGCTTGGAGCCTCAGGGTGGTTTTCACATTATTATTGAGGTTTATATTGGACATTATCTTGAGTTTTATCAAGTAAATGAATGAAACTGGAAAAATGCAAGTTGCCTCAAATGGTGACCATTTATAGATTAAACATACATGTATGACTGTTGCAAATAGTCATATCTGTTATCTTTTTATAATCACTGATTGCTATTTTCATTTTTCTCACAGATCAAGATCGTCAACAAATACTGCTCTTCAGATGATCAGGTATGCTGACACCGGCCTATTTTGTCATTCCAGTCCAATAGACTTGAAACTAGATACATAATTGCAGCTAAGGAGATCCTTCCCCAGGCTGTTCACTCACAGCCTTCTTTGCAAGAAAAATGTTACATCGTACAGGTGTACGGAATCATATCATCTGCATACGACGCAGCTGTCCTGGCAGCTCTGGATTTTGTCCACAGGCCAATAAAGAGCTTGGAAACATTTTGGAATATTCCAGTCAGCAGATGGTCAGGAAGGAGTCAAGACCAGCATGTAAAAATTGATGTGCATTATTCATCACAAGATCCAGTGTAGATGCAGTGTAGCAGATGAAGCGGCACAGTACATACAGTACAGTTATGCTGCTTAGAGGAAAGCAGAGGAACATCCCAAGTCATCTGAGGTAGATAAAAGGTAAATTGTTGCATTGCAGCTGAGACTGCACCGCCACTGTACAGCGGGGTGTCTTTCAAATGTATCCCGTCACAGATGCCTCTTTGTAGTTCTTTAACTCAAAGCACATTTTGCTATTCTGGTCTGTTTATTGAGCAAGAATAATTGTCTTTTGTGTTTATTTCTTCTACTTAAAAAAAAATAAAAAATTCTAATTCTAATATTAAACCTGTGTAAACGTCATCTTCTATATCTCTGCAGATTGTTCACATGGGCTGGGCATGTGAAAGCCCAGAGGGCAGCGCCGCTGGTAGAACTTCAGCATTCAAGTTCCTGGCACTGAGAGGACCATATTTTTATATCTTCAGAAGCCCCCCGGTAACTTGACTGTATCATTTTTTGCTTTGAAAAAAACTCTACTTTATTCATTCCGATCTGTTTTAAAGCTAATTTCAAAATGGATTTTTGTCAAAAACATCTGAAGGTTATCGCAGAATTTATACTCACACGTGCAAATGATTAATACTGTGACTTAAACTCAGCATAAGAAAGTGTTCAGGGTCTTTTTGTCAGATTTTATGTCTGCTGCTCACTGAACTGTTATTGTCCCCTAGCGTGCTGCACGGGCTGCGTTTTTAAAACAAGTTGGCAGCATCTGTGAAATACTATATGCTTCAGTTATAATTTAATAAGAGAAGACAGGCAAGCAGTAATTGGTGCTGAATTTATATTTGTTGTGATCATGGCTGACTGTTGTGTCAGTTAAACAGGGATTATACATGATTATGCACTATTGCTGTTTTCATTTTTACAATGTGATGTTAATTAGATCTGTCAACATGTATCACATTTGATGCACTGGATTAGTTAAAGGTGCAATGTGTTACACCTGGCCACATGCTCCAAACCAAAAAGGAAAGTTCTGATCCCTATTCCTGAACTACTAACTAGCGCAAAATTCAAAACTCTGAGAGCTGCTAACAATAACACCACTATCTTATATATTGATGTGTGGCAACAGTCTATGGTTTATAATAAAACTTACCTAGCTCAGTTTTAGCAAGACCATAGATAAAAGAAAACCGCATCAAAACTATATATCTACGATATTTGGAAGGTTTTTCCGTACAATTTGTTTCGTGATTAATTGCACTAAATATGCATTTAGCTCAATACCCAACATTTGATTACCTACCAGTCTAAAAAGAAAAGTTGAGTTCAGCATCAAACCTCATCGTTCGTCAATGAGTGGACGAACGATTTCCAACATTTATCACGGATATGGATGATTTTTGAATGTTTAAAACTAAAATTCTGGCCATATGTTTCACATTGCACCTTTTTAAGCGAGATTTGATTTTTGCCACCTCTGAGGTTTAAGTATCAAACCACGCTGCTAAACTTCAGGTTTTATTCAAGCTATACTCTTTACTGACTGATTTCATTCCAATCTGGTTAAAGGTGTAATAATCAGTAATACTAACTGCTCCGGTGTTTTAGCAGTGTTAGCATTGTTGTTACACCATACAACTGTAGATAATATTGTATTATATAAAACCTGTTTTACTCCTTTTTTAATGTAACATCTCACCAATAGTTTCAGCCATTCACTCTTTTTGGTGGCATTATGCATTTTGTCCTTGCTGAAATTCAGAAGAATGTTCTCCACTGGTGCAAGATGCAGCTCCTCATCATAGTACTAACACAATCACAGTAATGAATGCCCTTAAGGCTTTATAGCTTAACCAAAACTTCACTGTATAATTCAGAAAGTGTTTCCTATCTCCAAGTGGTCTGAGAGAAATCCAAAGTGGCCGCTGGCCAACAGATGATATTTAATACAGGTCCAGTATCAGTTTTTAAAATGTTTCCGCCTGACTGCCAGGGCTAGTGAACAAAAGGATTCTAGCCTTTTGTGCTGTGTTTGTTAGTGATATGACATAAGCCCTTACCCCATTAGTATAAAAAACACTCTAGTCCAAAGTATGCCTCTTTCATCTTCTTACTTCATTTGGCAAGTGTTTCGGCAGGTTAATCATGTTTACTCTCTGGACACTGTGATTTGTTGTGCCATGGTTGGGGTGTGCACATTATGATTTGTTCAGTCTGTGTTGGTCTGTCCTTCCTCCTGTGGAGGAGCTTTCGTCATACTTTGACTCTGTTTGACAAGCTGTTGTGGCTCACCTCTGTTTTAAAGGTTCCCAAGCAGGCTCTTGTCTCTGGTTTTCAATCATGTTCTAAGCTCAACATTAAAGGCAGACTTTGTGTTTGGGGACCTGTCTAGCCCCCCTCTTTCCTATCACTCTTTGTGAGCTTCTAAGAGGCTAAATTGTCATCAGACCTATAGCCGATGGGTCCAAGCTGGCTCCAATTGCAGCATCTTGTTCGACCCTCTTCTTAAAACAAGAAAGCAGAAAAGGATGACAAAAATGATTGGTCTATAAAGATTTCAAACTGATATTTCCTGACCCTGATCAAGTGGGATTAGAGCCATCACTTGTGCAGTCTTTATGAGAGACTAATCTGAATAGTTTACTTTAAGGGAATATTAAGACATTATGTAAAATATTGTTATTTGCTTTCTTGCTGAAGGTTGCTGAAGCTGTTGACAACAGGGCAAAGAAGCTACAGTGTCTGATCAAGACATGTCCGGCACATAATATTTATGCTAAGCAAAGCTACACGGCTGCTGGCTGTGGCTTCATATTTGATGTACAAACATGAGAGTAGTGTTGATCTTATTTCACTCTCAGCGAGAAGGCAGAGTTCTGTGACACAGAGCTGAGACGTTCGGCCAGCTGCTTTGCTGGAGAATACCGCCACCACTACAATTTGACCTGCCACTGACCCCGGCCTCATCTCACCAGGATAACATGGATGCTTGATGCAAATCTCACATCCATGAGTGACGTAGTAGCTCATACAGTATGTGCCTTCTGTGGACCAAAGCGTTGCATCTTGAGTTCTGTATTCTCCAGTTTGCCGAAGTCTCCAACACTGGTTCACAGACGACTGTGCAGAATAAGGCAGCTGTCTGTAAAGCACATATTGTCAATTCCCTCACTACATTTCTTGCTGCGTGTTAGATAAGAGATGGTAACTCCAGCTGTTTGTTTCCAAGACAATAGTCTGGCCTCGTCTAGCACAGACACTCAAACTGAGATGTTGATAGCATCAAACAGGCCTGTGTGGGGGCAGACTGTCTTTAGCTCTGCTAGGGGCAGCGCCACAGCGAAGAGAAAACCATCAATGTTAGATAATTTTCAACAGCATTGTGAGTGATGCCTCACTCTAGAGACTTCAGATATCAGTGTTCTGTGCCAAAAAAGTAATTGGCTTAAAATAAATATTGCTCATTTAAACCAGCATAAGCATCTCTGCAAAGACACTTAACATAGAGGAACTGCCTTCATGGACCATATATATATATGGTACACAAGTTGTCTTAATGCAGCAGGAAATGTCTCTGATTTCTTCTTAAGGCTGATCCTTCCACAGGCTAAATAAGATTTTTTTTTTTTTTATTTTAAATTGGGGAAGTTTTCGTGTTAGCTTTCAGAACACAACTAAAGCCTGATGGGAGCCGGTGAGAGCAGCAGTAAAGTCTGTCCAAATGTAGAGCGTTGTTTATCTTGACACAGACCAATAAAACGGCACCAACATTTCATGTTGACGAGCTGTTAGTGTGAGATGTCATCAGCCATATTTCTGACAGATTGCATTAGTCCTGAACATAGTGTGTTTATTGTACAGTCGTCAAAACTATGGTTCCATGAACTGAAAGCATGCAGCACCTGTAAGCAGGCTTTTGTTGAAATATGGCAGAAGTCAGTATCCCTGAGGTAGAGAGGACCTGAATATGTAGCAGGAAAGCATTAGTGCATGCGCTTTAATGAAACACACCCTGGAAAATCAGAATATATAACATACATAACTAAGCATTAAGTATTTGGATAAGGAGGTGTGCTGCAAACAAGTGCAAAAGAAAACAACTTTGATATTCTGCCGCTTCATCTCAGGTTCCTTTATGTTTATTTCATAGATCAGTGCCGCTGACTGGGGACAAGCTGAAACAACGTATAACCTCTATGAGGTTCTTTTCAAGGTCCACAAGGTAAGTTAAGAGCAGGGTGCTGTGATGTGCATCGGGGGTGTTCAAAATGTGATCACTGCAGCTTTCATCTCAGTATAGATGGCTGCTTTTTCTCTTTTTATCAGATGGAATAGTGTTTCAGGGAGCCTACTAAACAGGGCTCTCTCATGACCTGAGGTGATATTTCTGATTGGCGAACCGGGAAATCTACACTGTGAAAGTTCTTTGTTTAACCTGAGAACTACGGAATTTATTTAAGAGGAAGCAAAATCTTTTCCCCAGCATGTAATAATTAATATTTTGTGTTACAGCTGTGGATGGCAGAGGACTGCTGGCTCCAGGCGAGGCTCTACTTGGGGCTGGAGCATTCGCCTGAGCAGCAGGACAACGAGTCCCTGTGCTTCAGTATTCTGGTCGGCCACGGCCAGAGCCACACCTTCAGGGTAGAGCTGGCTACGGACCTGGCTATCTGGGAGAAGTCCTTCCAAAGAGCTGTCTTCTTGGAGGTGCAGCGAATACGAGTCAGTATTTTTTTGTTGTTGCTCAACCTAAGAGCTGACCTGTTTTTAGGTATTTCAAAAGAACTACTTGGATTAAAGGAGTTCTCAAAGCAGGAAAGCCTCTTACAACACCTTTTCACAATCTCAAATGGTGACATGAAACCTTTTTTCTGTTTGCTGAATTTAAGATCACGGCAGTACTTTGTGTGCTTAAAAGGTTCTCTGTACTATACTCGAAGCATTAATATAACATCAAACAACTATTTGGTATGTCGCTCTCCCTCCGTGTGTGTTGTAATCCCAGTTTCTCTGCGCTTAGTTCACAAAGCCGAACCGGCCATGCGTGCCTTTTAGTGCTACTTAATGGCCGCCACCTTCCATTTCTTTTACACGGCGGTTACAGCTGATGCATCGTCCTGAGATGCGGCTTTTCAGCACTCAAATGACGCGGTGAGGCGTCAACAGATGATATGGTTTTGTTTCAGCCTGCTTCGTTCCATCTAAAAAAAAATGCCATTAGCCAGAATTCAGTGCTATTTAAGGAAATAACTATGTCGAGCAGCGCTTGAACATCACTCGGTGATTCAGGGACAATGCAGCAGGCCACGCTTGGCTGTTTTGTTGCAGTTTGTAGCTTGTATTGTGAACATAGCATTGGTCTCTTTTCTAAAGATGCTTTTTCAATGATACACATATTTTTCTCGTGGGAGTAAATTCCAATGGCATCCGTCAAAGCACAAGGATTCACTTCTATTTCATCATAATTGCTCTCTAAATTGAAACATACTGGCTACCGTACCAGGGCTTCCCCAATTGTCTAACCATCTGATGCAGTTTTTTTAGAACCTGTTCTTTGTGAGAGTTTTGCATTTTTTGTTCGGCTACTTGTGGATTCAACACTTATGTTGTCTTCAGACTCAGCACAGTGTTTTAAGTGATATTTCAATAGTGAAATACTTTAGTTGGAAGTTTTGCTTTGTTATTCAGCTACTGGTGTGTCATCATTGCTATTGTGGTCAGCTGTGTTTTATCAGATGGCAGATGTTATCAGTAAGTGTGTGTGTGATAATGGATGGTGCGAGCTGCACTTCATATTGAAAGTGAATTAACTCAATGCTAAACCCTGATCCACACTATGCTACTATCGTGGATCAGGGCCAAATACCTAAACCTGATGGGTTAGCTGATATAGCAGCAGAATCCTGTTTGTGTTGCACTAAATGTTTTTTCCAATTATACAAGAGCGTTTGCTGTGTGCAGTGTAGCGTGTGTGTGGCACCGAGAGACAGTCAGATCTTTAAGATATAAAAACGTAGTAACAGACTTTTTATTGATCAGGCTTTTATCACACATGCAGTGGTTTTTTTCTCACAGATATTGACCCTCTGTACGGAAAAAAATCATCTGTAACAATTACTTTTAAAAACTGTTCCTGGCTCACCCCTGTGCTGTGACTTAACTACTTCTGAGGTATGACATTTATCGATGCAAAGCTCTGTGATGCCAGCGACAGTTTAGCCCTATCCCGGCAATTGTCAATGTCTACACAAATTGCCCAAATCTGTCAAATACAATTATGAACTGCAATTTATAATTTACGCAAAAATATACGTTTATTGCTTGCAACAAATGTGACTCTTCAGTAAATAACAGAAAACAAAAGCCTGGACAGTATGTAAGTAAACTTAATGGAAAACAATATATAATGACTTTGCATCCAGTTTCGGATGCCTAAGGATTTATATAAAATTGATATTAATATGCAGATTCGGTATTAAAGAAAATAAATGTGTAGCTTATCAACCAACCATTATGAAACCTTTTTAATTCGTGTTGAAGTTAAGATTTTACTTTCTATTGCGCTCATGTGTATAATGGATTATAAAAATGCCTAAAGAATAATAATGTACTTGTAGCACTCTATAATTTTAGATACAAGCATACATATACATAAGCATTACACATTATAGAGCATTTTCTAATGACTTATAAGGTCTCATGATGCTTCATAATTATTGGTCACTCACTGACTTTTTTTTGCAAGAATCAGTGCATTATAAATAATATAGTTCTAATTTGTGTATAATGTGTTATGATTATTGTTATAATGTAATATAAGTAACTGAGTGCTTATAACTATGATTATACAGTGATATTAGCAGCTCTTCATGCATTATAAGTGTTTACAATGCATTACAGACATGGGCTCAATAGAAAGTGTTTCCAAAAATTCTCCTGAATAAGTGTTTCTTTACACTCTAGTTAACCACAGTGTCAAATATATTTTTAACATTTTTTTCAAATTAGTACCGGCCCTTCCTTCCAATTTTAATGCTCCATCAGTGAGAAGTGATTCCTTGTGTCCAAAAAGTCTAATAGTCTAATCTGTTGACACATTTTGTGCAGCTTTAAAACTTCGTATTAAGAAATTGATTAAATGTAATATTCAAAGCTAGGCAGCGCTCTGTTTTCCATAAATGTTATTGCTACTTAAAATGTTTTTAGCTTGAGTAACCCAAAGAATTGGTCTTCACATCAATGAACCATTAAATTACCACTTAAGCAAGTATGTTTAATGTGTGAAGGCGATCAACTCTTGTGGAGAGTGCATTGTTAAGCAATTCTCAGAAGCAGCTGTCTCTTGTCCACCAAGAGGCTCAAACATGAACTAATTGGAGTCCAGGCCTTATTTTTCTAGGGTTTGCTCTCTTTGTGTTCCATAATGTTTACATTTTCATTACTTACTTAACTATGCTTCCATTTACTGGCTAGCAGTCACATGCAGGGCCCAACAAAACACTCTTCACTGCAGTTCAATAAGCCTGCATACAATGCATTACAGCTTGATACCTGTTCTATTGCTAATTTTACCGCCCTGATTTGGATTGCTCAAATACTTGAAAACCCTTATGCTTCTTTCTGTACATACTTGCTCTGTGAATACAACTGGGAAATGCCTCCTTCCAGTACCAACAAGTGGAATATACGTGAATTATTTTAACAAAGCTTCTATTATGATTCACCAGGCATTATTTTTTTAGGAGGTATGTACACAGCAGGGAATCCAGCAGAGTTTAGAGCCTGAGGTATTTAATATGAAATCACACCAATGGAATCAATTGTGCCTAAGATGGGCAAGAGATGTATTTTATAGTTTATGATATGGACATTATAAACAGATGTTTTGAAGTGGTTAGTGTTGGACCGAATGTCATTTTCTTACATTCAAAGCTTTTTCAAATGAAGCGTTGAATGTCATCACCCTAAATATAAATAGAAAAAAATATATTTTTGTTGTTCTAGTATAGAAAAGTGTGGATCAGCTCTGATGTCATCCAAAATTCATGTGTAGGCATAAATCATCCGCCTGCCACTTACCCAAATAAATAGTTTTCTCAGATTCAGAGACCCACATCCACATGGACATTTCCCTTCCCAGCCACTACCAGTCCCTGTAGTGCTAAGGGGTCTGTTGGCTGGTTGCTTTTTAAACCGTGTATTGTAAAGATGTGTGAGTGTTTTTCAGATTTCAATTTACTTTGATTAGAGAGGCTGCTCTCAGTTGCCTAATTATAAACGTTTCCATGCGGTCAGTAATGTCCCTGCAGAAAATATATATTGTGAGACAATTAATCAGCAAATCTAAAAACTGTAGGTATTAACTTGACAGATGAAACGGAACCGAACTTTTAGCTTGTGAAATGATCAATGAAGCAATGCTAGAGTTCTTTGTGCTTAAATACCAGGCGGCAACCTCTGTTCATCAAAAGTGGCACCGAAGTGGAAGGGTCTTAAAATTGCATTTATTCAACTTTAGAATTTCTCCACTCTAATCTTCTGTGTTGTCAAATGTCTCTTAAAGTATCTTTTAAGATGGTTTCATGTTGTTTCTGCTGCTCTCTATGTTAACATTTTAGAGGATGTAACAATTTTTTCCCTCAATAATGATGTCTTTTTTTGTAGTTTTTTTGTGTTTATTTTTATTACCCAGCCCACGGATATATAACATAATGATATAATACATCTAATGTAATTATGGTTCTGTTAGATTGTTGCCAGACCGCCCCGTTGTTACAGATGCATGCTTCCCTTTGTGTGCGGCAAGAGGGAGAGCAAACAAGATTTTGACGGTAAACTTGTTTATTGAAAGGCTAAACAAATATCGATATGAAGCAGAATTTTCCGTTAGATAAAAACATGTTAATTTTGTAAATGATAACATCTATCTTTTTTCAATAAATTTCACTTTTGGACTTTAACACGGTCTGGAGATATTGGACATTTTTGGATAACAACAATGTTATGCAGTCACCATTGGTATCTAATGCTACAAATATTACAATATTATTCACTACCAAGCCTGTTTGCTTTATTGGCATACATGGCGTACGCATACATGGAATTTGACTCCGGTTACTTACGCTCAATAATACACAGAAACAGACAAATAAACAAAAAGAAAATCAAGGAGGTCCAAGAAGAAAAAAGGATAAACATTAACAATTTTGTACACAAAAATATAAAAATGCAAAAGTATATATATATATATATATATATATATATATATATATATATATATATATATGAACATAAAAACACAAAAAACGACAATGAAGTGTTGATAAAAGTGCAAATATGCAGAGTGCAAGGCTGCTTGAATAAATATGTAAACAATTTGAGTTTAAAATTACCGGGTTGTTACACATGGATTTGTACCAGACAGAGGATGAACGATTAACTGTTCATGAGAGTGACGGCCATGGGAAAAAAGCTGTTCTGGTGTCTGGTTGTTTTGGTGTACAGTGCTCTGTAGCGCCTACCAGAGGGGAGGAGTTGGAACTGGTTGTGTCCAGGGTGTGATGGGTCTGCAGAGATCTTTCCTGCCCGTTTCCTGACCCTAGAAATGTCCTGTATGGAGGGCAGGCTGGCACCAATGAGTCTCTCTGCAGACCTGACAGTCCGTTGTAGTCTGTTCCTGTCCTGTTTGGTGGCCGATCCAAACCAGACAGTGATGGAACAGCAGAGAACAGACTGGCTGATGCCGGAGTAAAACTGAATCAGCAGATCCTGAGGGAGGTTGAACTTCCTGAGCTGACGTAGGAAGTACAACCTCTGCTGGGCCTTTTTTCTGATGGTGTCGACGTTGGAGGCCAAACTTAGGTCCTGGGATATTGTGGATCTCAGAAACTTGTTACATACTGCTGTTTAGTATGTAAACATGAGAGTAGAGGATATTACTGCTTGAGTGAAATGTTTCACTTTGTCTGCAACTTTGCAGAAATACAGGGTTTAAACAGTAAATATGCACATAAAAAAGATTGATGAAAATTGAATGTTGAATTAGAATTTGATGCAGCCCTTCAAGATTAAAAACCTAGAAAACAACTTTGATATAGCCTTCAACACTAGAGTCATTAAGTGAAACTCTGAATGAAAGTCAATTTCATTTGCAATTATAAACATTATTACACGGTTTCTATCCCACTTATACTGTCATAATGGTCAAATGACATAAAAGCCAATTCATGGATTTTCCTTAATTTTTTGACACAATTATGCCACTTCATGTTTGTATAATTATCCTTAATGATAAGTCAACAAGTTCCACCTTAATTATTAACAATGAATATATATATATATATATCTCTCTCTCTCTCTCTCTCTCTCTCTCTCTCTCTCTCTCTCTCTCTCTCTCTCTCTCTCTCTCTCTCTCTCTCTCTCTCTCTCTCTGTGTGTGTGTATATGTATGTGTGTGTATATATATGTATATATATATATACATACATATGTATATGTGTGCTTGTAATCAACTTTTTATTGAACTAAGAATACAAGAAAGAAAGATGGTACCTGAAAGTACTAAAGACTACTTACAAATGTGTAATTAATACATACATAATATGTCACAAACTTATATAACAAGACAATATCAAGAAATTGCGTTATAATGTTTATAAAATAAAATATGTATAGAAATAAAAAAGAATGTAATTAAAATAAATTAACAAAGGAATGAAGGTGGCATGTAATATAAGAAAAAATATATTTTATAGGATCAAATTCCACAATAAGTCTTGATCATGCTGTAACAGCAATATGTTTCTATTATAATATCTGTCCACTCCCTTTCTGTCTGACACACGTTTAAAAAAAATTTCTTCGCTATTGAATAACTTAATTATTAAAATCAAAGAGTATAAAGTATTACATTACCTTAATGCCATAGTGAACAGCGTCTATCTCCACCATGCATTCCAGCATACACCCTTCAGTCCATCCAGACTTGCCTACCACAGCTGTTATGAATTACACCCTCCATAGAACCAACAAACACTAGAAACACATAGTAATTAAATTGGTAAATAGTTTTGACTCTTATTTATTTGAAACGAGTTGCATACTGTAAGCTCAATGATAAGCACCGGCGTAGGCTTTCTTGCTAAAAGCACAACTTGAAATATTTTTCATGTATTAGCTTTGGAAGCTTCCACAGTGCCATGGTCACACATTGTATTCAGGAATGAAGAAAGTATGCCACATGTCAGGTCAGACTCTTCATGAAATGGCCAACGGTGCCTTTTATAATTTTACCCCATTTCCATCCTTTCACTCCTCAAGTGCGGCTAACCAAAGATGAAGGCTAAAATTGCTACGAAGCCTGGGGGCTTTTGTACTCAGGACCCTTAAATAGGAACATTTATAAATAATACAAAACAGAAAACCTGTCAGATGATATTTGAATCACTAGCACAGTGAAATCCTTTCCGGGTCAACATGGGAGCCAGATGTAATTAAATGGCTTCCTACTTCACCAGTTGTCCTGTGGGGTCAGCCAGCAGTATGGTTGCCTCTGGCACAGGACACAGGCTCTTAAGCAAAAAACGTCAATCTCAGAGTATTAGGAGCCATGTATAATCCCTTTTACGTTTGGAGGACTCATGTGGTCACTGAGAGTTTAGAGTCATAATTCTGCTGGACTTAATTACATTCTCCAGTTAATTCTGCTAACTGCTAAGCTTTAAAACAGCTTAATCGGGAAGGGACCTGTACGTTTTAAATATACCAACATGACATTGTTATTAGTCCTGTCTTAAGTTACCTTTAACCAACATGAGGGAAGTTTAACATACAATAAGGAAAATTCCTTCACACAGGTCACTGTGAATTCACGTGTGTCCCATTTGGACAAATTGCACAATTCTCTTCAAATTTGACACAATAGTGCCCTTGGACTCAAGGATGAACGGATTAGAATTTGGTGGTCAAAGGTCACTGTGACCTAACAAAACCCGTTTTTAGCTAAAGCTCAAGTTTTCATATGCTAACG
Source organism: Anoplopoma fimbria (assembly GCF_027596085.1). NCBI lineage: Eukaryota > Metazoa > Chordata > Actinopteri > Perciformes > Anoplopomatidae > Anoplopoma > Anoplopoma fimbria. Next base: position 16,142,158 of record NC_072463.1, read on the forward strand.
AAGCCAATTTTACACAAATGTTTATAAAAATACGATGTGATGACACACCATACAGACATGGGTGTAAACTGCAGCATGACTGGTTGGCGAAGGCATTTCACCTCAGGGCGGTAATTCTATTTTTTCACCTGTTTTGTCAGACTGACCATAGCAAATGAGTTTCCTGGGTAAGTTCTGTTACTTTTTTATTCCATTTAAGGACAAGCTTTTCCACTTCAAGCAGTTTAATATGCATTTGACTGAAGTGCCTTCATCCCATGATATTTGTTATTGATGGGTGCTTTCCAGAGTGCAAATACTACCAAAAAGTAGAGTAGAAATGTCCCTGATCAGTACACTTATAAAGTATCTGTTTGGTACGGTCTCGTATATGTGAAGTATTAATGGATGCTTCCTACTGCCCCTGCTATTTGAGGTGAGGAAGTTAAACAGATGTGTATTTGCTCATCCAATCAGCAACTTCTTCAACAAAAATGTTGAATGCATTTCTTTCCTCACAAGACAGTTGCAAAAGCCAATTGTTTGAATAATTGGAAAGTGTCACAGATGTGAGAATGTAGAAAGCCACCACACAGAATCTTTCTACTAAGGGAGGAGTTTACCAAAGAATGACGGAATTACATTTATTATCATAGATTCCTACAGCAAACAGCCCTGCACACAGGTATATTGTCGGCATTCTGCGCCCTATACTCACTTTCAGTCCCACCCACATGGTCCGAAAACTGGTGTATGGGAATGAGTCAATCTGGACCACCCTAGACATAAGTTACATCCCTTTAGGGCACCGCAACTCACAATAGAATCACATCCCCATAAGTTTGCAGCGCAAGCAAAATCACTGATTTCATTGCTGCCCCTTGTGGCTGATGGCTAGAAAACACTAGTCATACTTGCAGTGTGTATATCCCATCAGCCACAAGGGGCAGCAAAGAGAACATTCCGGCTTGGCCCACTGAAATAAAGTGAAGGTGAATTATAGTGAAGAGAAGAAAGGTGGAAAAGTTAATTTTGTGCGTTTTGAAATGTATGGGTCTGTGTAAATTTACGCTCAGATTTACTGGAATTTAAGAACAAAAATGCCAAGCACTGCATAAAATCTCAGAAGGGCAAGGGTGCCCGGTTAGAAAATGAATATTGTAAATATTTCTCATTCCATTACAGAACCGTAGTATCGTAGTTAGCTGCGTTGTAGGATTATTTGCGTGTGTGGGGTTGTTCTGTAGCTGGTGTTACTTGGGGAATCCATATTAAGGCGAGAAAAAGGCTTTATTTTTAAAAAGTGAAGCATCCAGACCTGTCACCAATACATTTGATGAGAGTACTAAATGGGGGCTTAGGAAGACCCAGTGTAATGGCCATTAGAGTAAACACCCTAAATATACTGTGATAAGTCATAAAGAACGAATAATAATTCAAATATATGTAATGGCCTCACATTGACCTCTTTTCTTCACCGTGTCTGAGGAATCCTTTTCCACTTTATAACTATTACTGCTCAAGCTCAACCGCTTAAATATTTCATTAACAAAGGTGGTTGGGCTCTCTTGACGTTCTCATGATTGATATCAGCAAAAACAATGTTGACATGAAATACTCCACCTGTGACCTGCAACGTTCTGTGGTAGCAGGCTGTCATTGTAACAAGGTGAATCACTGAGCAAAATATTTAATTCATGTGTTGACTTAGAAGCTACAAGTTAGTAGAAAATCTGAGCACATTGCGTATTCCCTCATGCAACACTCTGTGGGCACTGCACTATCCAAGCTCTGCATACTGTAATTTCCCTGAACACTTTGAATGGCAAAAATGAACCGCTAACAAACCAACCAAGAGAAGAGGACATACCGGCCTTTTGAGAGCTGTAAATTCAAATTTTACGGGTGAGCCATTTCACAAAGCTTTGTTAATAACTCCATATGCAGTTGATATTTAAAGAAATTATTTCACACAGTTGCACTTAAGACCAACAGAATTTCAAAAGGTCTTCATATATACATATTTTACATTCACCTTCAGAATCAAAGGTGCTTTGATGTAATTATGCAGCGTATTGTGCTGATTGTCTGTTTTCGTTTTTTAATTACATCGAATATAATAGTGTTTAAATACAGGCATGAGCTATAGAGGGTGATACATTTTTTTGGAAGGGTTCTGTTACTTGCTCTGCAAAATTGTTGACATGGCATCATGTCAGCAACCCCGAAGTTGTAAAGCCACAGTTTAGCCACTATGTCAAATTGCCTTCAAAGCCCAGCGGTCTCCCTGGGGCCTGAACGGAAAGTGAGAACGGAAAGCTTGACAGGAGCAGAATTAACATTCCAATAATAGATGAAAAGAACAGTTGATTGGATGAATGGTAATCCATGTAGGGGACCTTTTACAAAAGCTGAAATCATCTTTCATTTGTTAGTGCAAGTTAGAGTTAGGTGGCAAGCAAAGCTTTACTGTCAAGACGCTAGCCACGTTTCCATAAAATTATGCAATTTGTTTTGTTATAATTAATGAGAATGCCATTGGTTAAAGATATTATATTCACTACTGCCACATAAGATTAGATTGTAAACTTGGCAGTGGATTCAAAACTGACCATTAAATAGATTGTCCAGGTTTTGTCTCCTTAGTGCACCTTGTGCTACGTGATATATGGCACCAGTAGGGTAGGATAATAAAGAAGCACAGGATCAAGGCACTGCCCAAGATAAGAGTCCTGGATGAAGGAACACCTCCTGAGTGAGAGGAAGAAAGTCAGCTAGAAAGACCAGGTGAACTGGTTGGATATGTGTGTTTAGTTAATGTTATCTATAACATCACTTGCTGTCAACAGCAAAGCCGTGGACTTGTACATTAACTGGTGTGTTGTTTTTGTCCTGCATAGAGGCAAAAACAAGCAACTGGATGGATGCAGAATGGACTGGTTATCCTCTTTTCACTGCAACAATATCAAGTCCCAATGCAGAACTCCTCTGCTGCTCCAAACATTAGCTTCAAAGGGGGAATGATAATATGCAGGAGTGTTTGATGCTGCAGTCACAGGGTTAGCTCATAGCCAGATAATGGGGCTGAATCCACTCTGGATGTGACATCAATGTCAACTGTCAAGTTGCAAGTGACATTTAGGGCAGTTTTATATCCAGTCAAAGCAACCAGATGGATACGCACTTATGTTAAATATAAATAATATATATATAATAAAACAAAACTTTGAATTTGAATGATTTGTGCATCCGGAACACAGGCATTTGCCCACATCAATGATAAAAGTGCTGTTTAATAACTCCTTACTCTAAAGCAAGAACACTTCTTACTAAGTCAAATCTGCATGGGCAGTTTTCCCCCCTATCAGTATAAAAGTATGAAATATGATAATGAAGCATTTTTTTTCAGTCTTTAATGATGTAAATGTGGGACACCTTCCTTTGGGAAACCAATGAAAGCGATGAAGCATTAAAATTTGCTTGTGATTCTATGTTCTCCATCCAATTAGGCTAGCCTCCTGTGGCTTCTGAGGAACACTCAACGCAGTCCAACTTAGGATAACCTTCAAAATGACTGGATGTGAGCATTACATAAACATTGCTGATGAGGTAGAAGTAGGGGGTATAACTGACAAAACTGTCCAGCCTGCGCTTTCCTGCTCGTTCGCCCTATTTCTTTTCTTTTTTTCTTTTTTGGTAGAAACACAACATGGCATTGATGTGGTCTTTTAGCTCACAGCAGGCAGTCTACTTGTGCCATTTTTCACTTTTTTTATCCCTCTCCCTTTGTCTTTGAAATAATCAGGAGAACACTCCTGCTGGTGAGAGGAGACTCTGAGCTCATTTAACCTGTTCTTTCTCCAGTATTCAAGAGAAAATAGGCTACGTTTAACAAAACTCTTAGTTTAAAGTGACTATATTCAATATGGGCCTCATTCACCATCGTCACAACCATTCGTAAGACATATTGGTAGGACTTTCTTTGCCCATGTTAAGCAGTTAAAATAATAACCACTTACACTTAAATGCAGATCAATTATTTTAATTGGGAACCATCCATTGGTGATTGATTATGTTGTTTATAGGCCCAAGGTAGCGCTAGTTCAGCTCCCTAGGCATAGTCACACAATGACATACTCACTGCTGCTGCAAGATGTCACATATATCTGAGGAGGGAACACATTTTCCAGGACCATGTAGATATATTTACAGAGAGTGATGAGTACTACTTTGGTAGCTGTCTTCATGGAGCTGTGCAGTAGTTTGGAGCCAGCATCTTTTTCTGTGTTATTTTATATCCACTACTGACATGACTCAATATGTCAGCTTGTTTGGCTTTTACTCCCTGCAGAAGTACCTCCACTTCACAGCTATTGAACATAAATATATATACATATATATATTTTTTTTACACGTTTCAAGTCAGGTGCTCCACCCTCCTTAAACTAGTTTGGCATTCCTTACTTGATTGTTAACTTCATCTTCTACTTCTTTTCAATTCTAGGTGTGCACATGGCCTTGCACTCTCATCCCCTATAATGTGGATTGGCAGGTCATTAACTTTGCTAATATGGCACTCGCCTTCAAGTCATGGCAACAAAGGGATTCATCATTGTAAGAACACAAGTGCGAACAATATGGCAGTTTAAAGTGGGTTTGTATTAGGTACTTCTCCATAGTCAGTGTATTACCTACAGTAGATGGCAGTATTCACGTCTCCAGTTTGTAGAAATTCACTGGAGTTTGGGAACAGGAGCCAATCAATATACTTATGTTGACAGCAGCAATATGCCAGAATACAGTTCTGCATGGGACACTGATTATTGGCAAAGAGAGAGAATTTTCTGTTAGAATTAAATTTAATCCAGCCGGATCCCAGAGCTAACAACTTAAAAGGTGATAATGTGTGAGTGCTGTCTTTGCAGCTCGTGGACAATGCCCTCAAGTGGCAAAAAATAACTACCAGCAACACACCCAAACAGTTCTTATGTATACAACAAAACATGTCATGCCGGTAGAAGCCATTCTTGGCGTGACTGTATCTACAGGTCCTGTTCTACTACTGTTGTTGCCAAGATATTTTAGATCAGTTGTTCATTATAATAAGGCATTTTTAAAGTGATGAAATTTGATACACAGCAGCAACACAATCTCATGGAAATGCATATAATGGCATGCCACTTTTAAGGATATTTTGTGAATTATGTTTACACATTTTAAACTTTCCGCGTGTCACTTAAAGTGTCGTTTCATCATTCACAAATTGTCAAATAAGGACCCACTGTTGCAGTTTTGAACATGTGTTTAATTTAATTCAAACAAAAGGAATCGGTTAGGCTTAGGAAAAGATCATGGTTTGGGTTAAGATAAGTACAGTTGTTACATAAATTAACACAAACAGCAATCTCCTACGTGCAAGTCGTGTTTTTGACCCATCCACCACCCCATTCCATGTCCTAATGCAACAATAGGCTCAACTTTCTGTCTTTGGCTGACATCCAGCTGCTGAAGTTTTCCACTTGCTTCAGCTGATGTGCACAGGGCGTGGTGTTAAGTGCACCGTGACTCTTATGCGGTTACAGGTTGGCAGAGCACGCATCTGACCACACCTCACAGCTCTTCAGCTTGCTGTTCAGTTGGTCCTGGTGTTTGTATCTTGCATCTTCCTTTTTATTGGATTACCTTACCTTTTATCTCTTTTTGTGACCAAATTATTACTACTGCAGTGCAATACTACACACTTGTGAGAATATATTTTTTTTCTCATACCTTTCTTCTGTTTTTCCTTTTTATAATCCCCCACCCATGCTCTTACTTCCGTCAGACTAAGCTAAGGCGATGTTATTAAAAAAATGTTTTTTATTTCATGTCGCTAATTCTCCCAGAAAAATCCCTTCCAATTAGTGAAGTGTAGTCACAGTTAACCATGTCACAACACAGTCTTGCATGTGGTGACAGGAAGAACTTAGCGGCTGGCCTGCCACTGTTTCTTATCCCTGTCACAGCTGAATTCACGACACCACTAAAGACGGGGGGGTTGAGGTCTGTGAGCAGAAAACCCTTTCAGTGAAAAGACTGTACGGTCCCTTGCCGTATTCACTGCACACTGCACTCTATAATTGAAATCACCAAGTCCCTGCTGTGTTCTCAAGAGAAACACACACAAAAAAAAGAGAATAAAAGCTGTATATAACATAAACAGAAAATCAGAATACAATTCTTGGTATTCCAGCGGAGTGGAGGACAAAAAAATGAAGTCATGTGGGAAGAAAAGCCTTTGGAGGGATATTGCTCCACGGAGAGTAGAACACTTACACATCAGTGCTTTTCAAAAGACCTGTAAAAAAGAAATGTGAGACATATGCTCCTTTGTGTTGCAGCATCAGAATGAATGTTAAAGATTCATGGCGTCCAAAATGGATTTCCTCTGTCATGTGTCTTGACATTATCAGGATGCTGCACAGGATGCCGTTTTTGCTTACAGCTCGTGCGGGACAAAACAAAATCAGATTTTCTCTTATTATCAGATCTTCAAAGCCTAAACTGCCACTTTAACAAGAACTCTCATGTGAACACATGGAAGATGTATACATGAGCAAAGGAAAGTGAATACAAAGACATTGCTTTATACAAAATGGGTTCAAATATTACTGTTTTTTATTTTATTTACGCATAATCAGAATAGAATATGATACAATTGCATATTCGTATTGTTAGTTTTATTAGTATTTACCTTTTTACAAATATCACTTGTTGCGTGTTCCAAATCCTGCAGCAATGAGAGATTCAAACATACCTTGCCTTGACATTGTTGATTCAAACTCACTGGTTTATGATGATTCATTGTCATGGTAGACAAAAGGAACAAAAGGATAAAAGTATGTTCACGCATGCCAGCATTTGGTTTGGCCCCTCAGTGGTGGAATGAACTCCCCACTGACGTCAGAACAGCAGAGTCGCTGCCCATCTTTCGGCGCAGGCTGAAAACTCACCTCTTCATGAAGTACTACCCTGAGCCTTCCTCGTAGCACTTATTGTATTCGTATTAGTTTGTTGCACTTATTGTATTCGTATCAGTTCGTTGCACTTATTGTATTCGTATTAGTTCGTTGCACTTTTTGTATTCGTATTAGTTTATTGCACTTTTTGTATTCGTATTAGTTTCTTTCTGCACTGTACTTTTGCTCTGGTTTATGCTCTTAGATGCTTGTTTAAGAATGGAGATGCACTTATGACTTCTGGTGACTAGTAGTTGAATACACTTATTGTAAGTCACTTTGGATAAAAGCGTCTGCTAAATGATTTGTAATGTAATGTTTGGGTTTCCAGTAGCTCTGTGTGTTTAGTATCAGTCCCAAGAAAAACTGTACAAGGAGTTAAGATCAATTGCTGATGTCGGACAGTTTTTTATTCATTATTTCAAGGCTTCATTTTCTGTAGGAGGACAAAATTACAAACGGGAGACAATAATTACACTTGGCCCAAAAACGCAAAACAATGAAAGACGGCCACTCTAGTGGAAGTGAGATCTTATGGGTGGCAGCCTGAGTCGTCAGTGATGAATGTCAAGGATCAGGGTTGGTTTTTGGGTTGCACTTTCTCCAGGATGTCTGCATTAAGACCCTGTCACATCAGAAAGTGCCACAGCGGAATTCATCCGCACGTCAATGCAAAATATGTGGGGCTAGACGCCTGGTATCTTAGGGACTACTCAAAGCGCCATAGGCACATTACTGTAGCTGGCAGGCTAACTGCTCTGGCGCTACATGGATGGGGCTATTCTCGCAGTAGTGAGTCACAATGAACTCTCATAAATTCATTAATTAATGAGCCATAAGCCGTTTGACTTGCGAAAGACTTGATTTTCAGGTTCCTGGCATCTTGCATGACGGCTCGCTTTCACTCTCATGGGAACCCTTGAACATAACAGTGCAAGTGTTGCTGTTAATAGTAACACCTGCGTCAAAATGTCTGCTGTGAGAAAGTCCAATTGAAGAGGGAGAAACCGCTCTCTGCGCTAAACATTCTGGCTTACCGCCGGTTAACAGGCTTGTTAGCTCGACTTGCTAACTGTCAGTAAGCTTGGTTGTTAAAAAATGAAGTTCACATAGTTTGTTTAGGAGACTTTTTTGTACTTCTTTCGTCTTTTGAGTAGAAATGTGTTCTCCGGCAGAGGAGGTTAAATAAAACTGGATGGAGCAACACTGCTAATAAGTTTTGACAGCTTCCTCAATTTTTGGATGCTCCATTTCAGCCCAGACGGCTTGCTATTGGTAAACAGTGCAACTTTGTCTGTCAGTGTTCTTCACTTAAGTTAATTCCCTTGAAATTTGTTTATTTCTCTCACATTTTGCAGTATCCAATGCCGGTATGACCAGTCACCAAGCCTTTTAAGGACCATTTTATAAGTCATTCCTCATTGGTAACAGGCTGATTCTTCAGTGAAATATAAGAGAGAATGGAGCCATCACAAATTACATTAGTTACACCTGTGCTTCGCCCGCTATGAAGGAGCAAAGCCTTCTTTCTGTGTTATCAAAGAGGACATTAAATGAATGCTAAGACGGAGATGTATGATGAATACCAAGTTAATTATGATTTCACCCCCTGCAAATAATGGGCTGCATTCACAGCCACAAATTGTGAACAGTGAAATTAAGATATTACTTATTTATATACAGTACAGCCATAGTTAAAGGTAAAATGTATTGTGTGCTTCTATGGTCTTCATGTATTGCTGTTGTCTTGGATGCTCATACAGATAAATGTACTAGAGTACTATATGTACAGTTATTACAGAAGTGTAAAAATCTAAATATAAATGGTTATCAATCCTCTCTCAACAGTCCAAAAGCTACATGTGCAGCAGCCAGGGGAATGTGCTGTGCTTCACCATAGATTTTGGATCTGGCTTCACCTGCTCAGAAGGCACTTCAAAGGTGAAGTATAGATTTGACATCTTTTTTTCTGTATTGATACTCTGTATGTGTCCTTACTCACTCAGGCTTCTTTTGTATTCTAATATGTATTTTTATTAGCCACAAAAAATACAAAGGGAGACTGGAATGGAATGTCCCAATTTTGCACAATGGACTTACAAGAACACAGTGGAGGGTTACTGTATGTCATAGAATGGTATGCCATTGTTAAATGGTACATTTTGAGATTATTTTGGCAACCATGTCTCATTTTGAGTGTGTACATTTCGTGTTCATTTAATCACTGCAAGAATGGCACAGCACTGATTTCCAAACTAGTAAGGTACTTTTGTTGTAAATTTTACAGTTCCTCAACACACTATTACCCATTGGAATGTCAGGTCTTGATCATGCAGGTCTCTCTTTGTAGTAAGACATGGTATTTAAATCTTGTGCTCATTATTGAAATCCCTTTGCTGCTGGGTTTTATAATCCCCTCCCTCCCGTTTAGACCGTACTGTGGCGATATAAGTTCTCTCAACTTAAAGGCTCCTCTGATGATGGGAAAACCAGGGTAAAACTCCTTTTCAAGAATGCTGAAAGCAACCAAATAGAGATGAAGGTAATTAAAAAGGTGTTTTGTTTTCTTTGTTTACATCAAATTACACAATAAGCTGTAATTTTGAGCACTTTACTGCTCACTGATGCCAAGGAGCTAATGTGCAATTTAACAGAGTGTCTAGTGAGAAATGTTTCTGTGTTTGGTGTACTAGTTTAGTATTCGGTTTGAGAATGTATTTATTTAAAATAAAAACATCTTGTACATATTGATGCGTCTCTCTGTCCTGCTTTTTCAGGAACTGGAGTTTGCTAATCTAACAGCCGTCCTTCACTGTATACATTCTTTTATTGCTGCAAAAGTGGCCTCCATGGACCCTCTCTTTATGTGCAGTCAAAGCCACCCTGGAAATTACATGAACACTTAAGAAGACATGTCCTCATTGTCATGTACTCCTGTTGCAAATCCGCAATATTGTGATTTCTAGACAGAGCTAATTGATATGTATATACAGTTCTTGCTATTTTTGTATGGACTTCTGAAGATAATAAATATTTGTAAAAGACTGTAAAGGTAGATAATGTATGAATTAATAGTGGAATGAAGATGTTATTTAATTTTTGACAAACACAAATACAATCCAAACAGATGAGGAGTTTTTCCTTTTCTTTCACATTCTTTTTTTCATCACATTATGGATTCTCAGCGGATTCTACTTGTCACTTTGAAACGCAGCACCCGTGCTGCCATATGGTGTAGAACTGCCATACATTTGACAACAGGACACGAATCGCCAAACATAGAAGCTGCCACTATTTTTAGCAGATAATCTCAGCTTGTGCTGCATCTATGAAGAATAATGATGCCATTCTTACATCTAGTGAGTAAGAACATTTTTAACAGACGAAATGAATCTGATACTGGCTTACTGTCATGGGGTGGATTCACATTTATGACAGACCTTAGACAGGGATTTTATTTACTTCGAATTCACAGTTGAACAGTAATGAAAAAGCTAACCTTTCTCTGTTCCCAGTTCCTCTGGTTTACTTTCCTTACTTTTGTAAGTCTTTTGTCAGTGAACACAAACACCACAGTACAATGCAGTCTAATAAGCCTCCAAATAACCACTGAATTGAATCAACATATCTCTCTGATTAAATTGTATGATGTTTGTGCTATTGTGACCATCATTTTGTATCAAATAAAGGCAAGAGTTTCCAATTTCTCTGGGCAATGAGGACCTTTTAATGTTAATGTGACATTTCAGCTTCAAAGTATTATTAAAGACATTTTCATCAACTCCCGATCTAATACTGTGGACAAACTATATTTCTTCAGGTGAATTATGTAATGGTTTTAGTGTGAAAAATGCATTGCTGTGTTTGCAATAAATTGCTCGTAAAGCACAACTGCCTGCCATCTGACACATGTCACAGCTTCCTGTAAGTTTAACCTTTGAATGTGGAGGGCGCGCAATGGATTCAACTTTAGACCTGCAACTAAAGGTTGTAAGCTTGTCCCAGAAATGTGATCTGACGAAACTGTTTGACATACTGGATCTGAAATCCTAGGGGCGGGGCTAAGCGTAGGGTCATTTAAGGAAGTTTATTGCATTTTACCAATTCCATACAGATTTACTAATAGGATACTTAAAAATGTGCATAAAAATATGTTGACTTTCTGCCTTGTCACCATTAGGTTGCCAAGCAACAAGAAATACACAGATAACCCCTCGTAAAACTTAGATTTTTGCATGAATTAAACTACATGTGCTCTTTAGAAGTATTGGTTGGCAAATTCTGTTACTTTTGGACAGGGCCAGGCAGACCAACCAGTCTAAGCTAACCATCTCTTGGCTGTGCCTTCATATTTGATGGGAAAATAAATGGGTGGCATTGATCTTTTATGTAACTCATGGCAAGAAATCGAATAATCATATTTCCAAAAATGTCATGCTATTCTGAGGGGTATCTTAAGTGCCTATCGATAACATGTAGGCTAATGGTAGTCAATGCTTTTATCCATTTTACTCTATTTACTTTTATCAGAATATTCCCCTTTTTTCCCCCCAACTCCTGCTGTTGGCGAGGGGATGATTCTCCTTTTATACAAGTCAATATCTGCTTCTTGTCACTGAGAGGTGACTCGCCTGCAAAGCATATAGCACACAGATGCTGTCCCCATTGGTTCCAACTCCACAAAGGCAGCCTGACATACGAGTTGGTGTTTGAAGTGCAAGGAAGATCCCTTGAACGCCTCCCACTGGTGAGTGATCACAAGTTGCATTTGATAGGCAAAGCTGGAGTTGGCACTGCAGGACATTGAACCCTGGCATTTGTGGCGGTTCCTTACTCTACATGCATTATTTTCTCTCTGTATCTGCATCTTGGATAGAAATGGTAGACAATGGAAGCCGCAATTTATAACTTTGGCTTCATTTTCAAGAGAGAAATGGTTTCAAAAACTGTCAAAGACCATTTTAATTTCAGCTGCAAAGTCAAACAGATATACAACTTCACTATTAAAATGCCATATTGTATAAAACTGCATTTCAAGTGAAGTGAAGGGTCAAGTGAAGGGTACAGTGAATGTAACCTAATTTTCATCTATGTGTCATGGTGGATATTATTTACCTAGCAGCTCTGAATCTATTACCACGTATCACTTCATTTAAGGAATACAATGTAAACTTCAATATGCTGAACATTGCACTGTCCAACCATGTTTCTCACTTTAAAAAGTGGCACTTGAATGCCTCAGGTTCCATGAAGCAGGAGAAAGAAACCCTTAATCCCTAGTTTAGAGCTCCACATTTGGTTTTTGAGACCAAGAGCCTTTTGACTTTCCAAAGGATTCCAAAGTTGATCTTGTTCACAGCAATTATTTTGTTTTACTTTGGGAGCTTCTTACAACAAGACTAAAGACAAGATTTTCAAAATACCTAGGTTTTGATTCTTAATTTCAGAAATTGTAGAATGTAAAGTCTTCCTGAGTACTGAGCATGTTACTTTGGTGTCCTCAATAGTAGCTGCGTCCCTGCCAGGCAAAAGGTACTTCTTATCATACCCTTGTGTGTTGTATAGCGTAGCTTAATTGACCCGGAAGGATTGAATTGCCATTCAATAAATACATTGGAGAAGTTATTGAGATCAGTGAAACATTGGTTTACCACTGACCTTCATTACAATGATAAATAACATGATTATGCAACAAATAAAAAACAAAAAGGAGCAATGTGTAGGATTTGCAGGGATTTAGTGACAGACATGGAATATAATATTCATAACATTGTATAATCACCTGTGTTTTTGTGAGCCATTTATATGTCTATATAAGAAGCAGGTCCTCTCCTCACAGCCATGTTTCTATAGACATTGACTTAAGCGAGGACCTTTCTGCTTTTAAACTTTACCTGTAGGCCGCTGCAGTTCTCTGTGACGCTCGGAAAGGGAGGGGTTACTCACCACTAGATGCCACTGAGTCTTACACACTGCTCCATTCAATTTCTTTGTGCAGGAGAAATACACTGAGAAATGTGTTACTATTTTGACTCTGTGTTATGATGGTGTCATATGAGGTGTTGTATTATTTAACAGGACTGCGTGAAAAATGTAATTTCACTGAACATCTGTAACAAGTATGAATACAAATTTGAATTGAGCTTGGGCTTTTAGAGATTTAGGATCTAGAGGACTTAAAAAAAGTTTGCTAATTGCTGATCCATTATGTAACATCGACAGTGAATAAGTCTTGGAAAAAAGCAACAGTTGTCAGAAAAAAACTGGAATATTTGAAGTCAACCCAATCGACTACCATAGCATAATTTACCATGTATTAGATTAAACATCTTTCGACACAGTGAAAAAGTGCAACTGCCCCTATTACATTGTACTGTATTGTGCAGGTGTCTGTTATTTTATCCATCCTCCAAATTACAATAATTAATCATACTCCTAAGTATTTCCCACATTGAGCACCAAATACTCAGATATGCCATACACTTATTTTTAGATGTCACTCGCTTCATTCTCTACCAACACTGAGAGCAATTTGTTGAAACTTTTGTCTGACACTGTTTTGCGTGGAAGCTAAAGCAGGCACTGTGACAACAAGGTTGCACAGAGAGCCACAGCTGTGTCCCCGCTGCTGAAGTCACTGCCGGCTGCCGCCACACACACAGCATCATCAAGTTACATCAGCACCATGTGAAGCATGAATTTCGAGTACGCTGCTCAACTATCAATGGGCCGTGACTCTCACAGTTGACTCCGCTGGCGCCATTGGACCCTGAATGCTAACTGAAGTATTTGTGATGAGGAGAAGTTTCCAGATGAGAGGGTTCAGACTAAGAACCATAGGCCTACAGTATTAAAGTCTACAACAGTTTTAACTAAATCAATTTTAGAATTGAATTAATGGCTGTGGCGTAGTGGAGAGAGCAAGGTAGTTCTCCAATCAGAGGATCGGTGGTTCGATACCCAGCTTCGGCAGTCGATGTGTCCTTGGGCATGATACTTAACCCCAAGTTGCTCCCGAAGGCTTGCCATCGGTGTGGACTGGATGTTGCATGAATGTTAGTTAGAGTCTGATGGTGGCACCTTGCATGGTAGCCCTGTCATCAGTGTGTGAATGGGTGAATGATATGTAATATACTACTGATTGTAAGTCGCTTTGGATAAAAGCATCTGCTAAATGACTGTAATGTAATGTAATGATGGAGTTATTTTTTTTGTATACAGCTGTGGAATTTGGTGCAAAATCAATATATTCCCTTGGAATTGCTGCAATTGGTGGATTTCCTTGCTGAAGTGACTTGCATTGAGTTCAACTAGACGGTGCTAAAGGAGAGCTGGAGAGTCTAAAATGGAGGAAGCTTTTATAGCTATCAGAAGCTGTGTTACATTTGATTAAATGTAATACCTCTGTAAGTACTTGAAAAATGACGACTGGTATGCAAACTGAACTGATTGATGGTTAGCCACCAAGCTAACTAGCTTGCCAACTGACAGTAAGAGGGTTTGCTCGTTCATAGAGCTTTTTCTACTTCAGTAACTCATCACAGAGTGAAATGTACATGAGCCACGCCAGTTAAAAATAATTAGATTCATACTTTGTTAAACAGTTTGACAATGTTAAGTCACATATATATATTGTATGCATTTTTAGGCAAGGCTTCTTACAATTTCCAAATAACCGTTACCCCTGGACTTGTTATTTTGGATAAGACTACTGGTGATCAAGTAATTCTGATTGTATTACATTGACTGTCAGTAAAATCTAAAATTGTAGCTGTAAAATTCCCTGCTTAACTACACCTTAATTTGCTACATTGAATATGGACAGATTAGACACTTGTTTGCAAAAGAACCTACACATAATGCAATTTGTCTGTTTGAAGAAGTGGCTAAGATAATGGGCCGAAAGAAAGCAAGTCAACCAAGGACAAGAGAAACACTGAAGTTACTCTAGTGGGGGTGGTTTAGCCTCCTTAACCTTGCTCATGAGCTCCCTGCTTTATCTGAATATATAAGGACAGGTTTGACTGTGCACAGAGCACTATGATAAGTCTTTACTGATATGTGAAAATAGTTGACTCTTCAATTGTAAACTGCCCACTAAAAATGGCTTGTCATTTTAATTTAATTTTCCTTATTATGTTGCTCTGCATTATTCTCCGAAGGGCTTCAGCAGATGAATCCATGCATTTAAACTGTAAGTAACTTTTTAATGTTTTTGCATAAATCTTTTTTTCATCTCTGATCATCTGTGATTGTGGTTGAAATAACATTTTGGAAGATGTAATAAAAAAAAAACTAAACATTTCAAACCATTCCTAGCCCACTCTGAGATATAGCCATGGAAACAGCATAGTCAACATTCTTATGTATTATCGAAAACAATTTCAATATCTTAAAACAAAAAATGGCAATTGCTTTGAAGACAACATTTTTTTCTTCTATTGTATGTCTGTTTGGCTTTAAAGCAAGTCAGTAGATTTACTACCAAATCTGACAACGTTGCATTCAAGTTAAAATGCTGAATATAAAGCTGTTAAACACCCACTTGTTTTGTGTATTGAAGTGTTGATGCCTCAAATACACTGACATTTATAATGTAGCACATGTAGCACTCAATATGTTTTAGCCAGTGATGAAATAAATACTCAGATCCTGTACTCGAAAGTATTGATAGTCTACAACAAGGTAAAGATTCCATTATAAGTTCTTAATACAAATTGCTTATATAATGTGAAGGACTTTTCCTTATTGTATGTTAAACTTCCCTCATGTAGGTTAAAGGTAACTTAATACAGGGCTTCACAGGTCAGGTCAACTGTCTGTCTCTCTTCCCCTGCCTCACTCTATGCGCCTGATAACGCAGAGTTGGTTCTGGCAGCTGGTAGGCCAAGGCCATCTAGAAACCTTCTGTATTCGGTTTAGACTCACCAGGCTGTCGTCTGGTTGGAGACGCTGGATAAGAGAGACTACAGAGGATATGTTGTTGCTGGGACAGCAAGGGTATATGTATTTCCTTGTTTAGATCTTGTATCCAATAGAATCCTCACACATGCCAGGCTGATTTAGAAATAACCCTATTTGGATATAGCGGAACTTAGCTGGTCTGGGGAGGGTTAAATACTGTGCTCAAGCACACCATCTTCAGAATTGGGTAGCAGTACGCTGTGATTCACACGTGGTGTTTCCTGATCAAGCTTCAATAAATGTTACGACTTAAGACATCTGGGTCTGCCTAAACTTCTCTGTCTCGAGGGAATTAGCTCTAAGATTTCCATCACATATAATAGTAAAGAAGTATTTAGCAAAATGTACCATTAAAACTTAAACCAACTACTCAGGAAAAGGATGAAAAACCACAATTTGTGCTCATCTTTCTCTTGTTTTTAGTGAAAGTGAGCCTTAAACAGATTTTTTAAATGACACCATAAGAAAACAATATATGGACTTTTGAATGACTTGTAACAAGGGACAACAAACAAGGGGTCCAAAACCAAAAAGGTTAGGAACAACTGGTCTAATATATAACAATGCATTTTCTTTTATAAGCTTGTCCAATGTGTTTTTTAATGTAAGCAAAAGGTGAGGGAAAAAAAAAATCTTTCTAAAATGTGGACTAGAAGCAGGCAGTAGCATCACGTATATCAATTTCTGACTGAATTTACAGTATCTCAAAATTGTATTTAAGGCACTGTTCTTGTATAAATATTTACCTTCAACCTCTTTTCACAGATGATTTTTTAGTCACAGATTTTCATGCTGTTCTATTACGATACTGTTAATCTTGCAGCCACAAATGTCAGAGAACTGCTTATCTCCTCACATCAAGAAAGCCTTCAAATTGTACATGGAGCTTCACTCCACTCTAGACAACGGTAATGAACTTATCAAATGAGTTATCACCTTTCTGTCTCTGTTTATACTGTACAAAAAAAAAAAAAGATACCAAAGCTCATCCTTTTACACTCCTGTGCTCAGACCAAGCTCACCCTTGTCTTCCACGCATGTGTTTACATTCCTTCGGCAAACGGAGCCGGAGACCCTGGAGATTTCCCGAGCTGCAGAGGTGTTTCAAACAACTCTACAAGCCTTCAAGAACATAGCCAGACAGAGATATAAAAGGGATGTCACAGCACCGGGTAGAATTGCTTTCTTTTATTAAATTCAGAGGTTTGATATGCTCCAAAAGACACAATTCCATTAGTCTTTGTGTTAACTTTGCCATGTCACAATGCTAGGGCTGCTTTCCTGGGAGGACGTGCAGCTGATAGCAGAGCTGTCCAAATGTCCTCCTGTAACACATCCAGCCATCTGTCTGCAAAGTCATCTCAACAAGTACCGCTCCATATCTGGCCACTGCAATAACAGGTAGCCAACTGGCTTCTTACCTTTCCATAAATTGAAGAGCCAGGACTATATTGTCACAGAGCAAACGAAACAGTCCAAGAACCAATAATGCAAGCAGAATCTTTTGTTTAATTTTGCAAAGTAAATAAATGACCATCAGTTAAACATTGATGAAGTAACTACTGAAAAGTCACATATTAAAAAATACATTTCTCACCATGTTGCTAATCCAAACACACCACACTTCCAAGTTGATTAAATATGAAAATGCCGAGTTTAAATTCCCTAAATTAGCTGATGCACTGTAGTGTATTGGTAAAACTAGTATACTAAACTCTTTTGTAAGGAAAACAAATGAATAAAACTAATTGCAGTATTTGCGGACATGCTTCATGATTCCTTTTGTTAGGCAAAATCCTCTCTGGGGAGCAGCCAACACTCCGTTGGTCAGGTGGCTTCCAGCTCAATACGAAGACGGAGAGAGAGAACCCAAGGGTTGGAACCGAGGATGGCTCCATAATGGATTCCAACTTCCCCCGGTAATCTACAAAATGCTGGTCCGACGGACACAAAAGTCTTGGCGGTGAAATTAGAAATAAAGCGAGCTCACCCTGCAAAACCCAAGTTAATGTAGCTTTCCATTTATTTTTTTGCTAACCTGTTTTACTGCAGATAAAGTCCACAGTAATTTAGGAACAGCAGATGTGTGTGTGTGTGAGATGACACAGATTATGGTTGAATTTGAATATTGTGGCCTGTTTATTAAAAAAACACCATTCGTTACACAGAGTGAGGTCCTTTAGTGGAAGAACTGATCAAATATGCATCAGTTGTATCCAGCATGCAGTTTACCTCCTTATATAAGAGCTATCATTTCCTTACATTTTTAAGATATTTAATAATCTTTGATCCATTTGTTGTAAAAATGTGTCATGTAAATAATATCTTGGATACTGTATGCATTGCATAACTCTTTTTTTAATCAGTTTCCAAACTGCTTTTGGTTGGAAAAATTAGGATGTGAGAGACAAATATCACAGCCCCCTTTGTTGAGCTTAAGACATTCATCTATTTATAACACAAGTTAATGAATTAAAGAATGAACTAGTGCAAACAAACAAGAAAGCTATCATCCATTGTAGCCCCTGACTGGGACACAATGGGCCTTCCTCAGAAAATTTGTTCATTTCCGTTTATGATGAGATAATAAAAACACTGAGTGATAAATGGCAAGCCACCGCAGAGATGGGTGGGGGGAAATGCAATTGGGCACTATTAAAAAATGTAGTTCTCACTGTCATCCAAAATAACAATTCCTACTGTGTTCACAGCCTTGGGAAGTCAGCCAGAAAATAATAAGGAGCTCTACTAAACAGATGGATCAAGTCTATTCTCAGCTGCTGGTGGAGTGGGGCCAGTACATCGACCATGACATAACCTCTACCCCTCAAAGCAAAGGCAACGCTGGTTTTTGGACTGGGATGAACTGTTCAAACACATGTGAAAATGTGCATCCATGCTTTCCCATTGAGGTAAACTTAAACAATCTTTGGACATTTTGCTTTCCTGTACTTCATTTTGCTTGCTCTATGTTACAAATGTATGTTAAAGGAATTGTTTCCCATTTTGGAAAGTAGGCTTATTTGCTCTGTTGTCGAAAGTTAGATGAGCCAATCGATACCACTCTCATATTTGTCAGCTCAATATGAAGCTTGAACCAGAAGTTGGTGAGCTTATATTAGTATAAAGGTGAACTTCCTGGACTTTCTGACTTCCCACACAACCAGCAGAGACTGTCAGGAACTCAATGCTCTCGACTAAGAAATAGTCAGGCACAAAAGCATACTTTTTTCCCCCACTAGGTTCGCCGAGTCCCAGCTTAGTGCTGTGCTAGTACTTGTTACCCGCATGCATCCTTTTGTTTGGATGGAAGCTGGTTTTCTTGTTCCGCTTAACATGTTTTTACATTTGCATTGCTGCCTTTGTTTCCTTAAAAGCAGGCTTTTGGAAAAAACTAAGTACAAGAGAAGAGTTTAAATAGATGGAGCACGGCAACAAAACAGTGCTAGATACCAATAGCACGCCAGAGTACAATATTACATTCAGTACATCTGATGTTCACCTGTCAGTTACCCTGTAACAAATAGGACCGAACCTTTGCCGCAGTCATAGCTAGCATCCAATCATACTAGCTATGAAATTCAAATCCCATCACCCCCCATTACCTTTGAACGGACCAGTCTAGCTGCTTTCCCCCTGTTTCAAATCTTAATTTAAATTAAGATTATTTACTTAAATCAGTCTCCTCATCTAACTAGGCAAGAAAGCAAATAAGCAAATTAGCTTGTTGATTTGTTCCTTTACAATTCCACCTTCACAAAACCAACACATTTGATAAATAGATCAAAAGAAGTTAAATATGCCATTGAAGCAGCTTGCAATAGAAGATGTTGTGTTTTCCACAGACAGTTGATTCCATCACTGGTGCACAAAGCTGCATGCCCTTTTTTCGCTCCCAACCAGCCTGCTTGGTCAATTTTGGCTTTGATATTCGACAAGCTCTGCAGCGACAACAGATAAACGGCATCACATCATTCATTGACGCTTCAGGTGTGTATGGCCACAATCCAAGGTTGGAGGGCTACCTTCGTGACCTTAAAGGCCTCAATGGGAAACTTGCTGTCAACAACCAATTCAGGGATCCCAAGGGAAGACCCTACCTTCCATTCGTGTCCACTCTGCCATCAGCCTGCCTACAGAATCCTCACGGGGAGAGGGTGGAGTGTTTCCGTGCTGGGGACAGTCGGGTTAATGAGGGTCTGCCCCTGATCTGTTTGCATACACTGTGGCTGCGGGAACACAATCGGATTGCAGAGGAACTGAAACACATAAATGCTCACTGGAACCCGGAGACTATTTACCAAGAAACTCGCAAGATTATTGGAGCTCTGCATCAGGTATGTGACCAGTAACTGAAATTGTTTCAGCATGCTAAAATAAAAACTTATTTTAGCTGATTGAACTGAACTACACTGTGCTGACATGCTGACACAAATAGGGCAGCAACTATACATTACTTTCATTATCTACTAATCTGCTGATTATTTTCTTGATTAATCGTTCACTTTATACATGGTTAAAAAAAATGTCAATAAATGTTGACACAAGTTAACACATTTAAAAGAAAAGCAACATGGACAAGGAGTACAGGAAAAATGGAAATGAAACCATCTACTATTCCATGACTGAGGCAGATCATATGGTCTGATCAAAAGCTCCTGAAAAAAAGCTACTATTGTTACCTCAGATATTCAAAAACATTTGCTCTCTCTGCTATTGGATGAAATATACATTGTTACAGGAGTGTCAAAGCTGCAGTGATTGTCATACTATTTTTCAGCAACTGACAAAAACAATGCACACATTTTTGGACCACCCTTTCGAGTTGGTTCAGTCGAACCTGTCGCTGTCAATCACAGTCTGTCAATCCACACAGAGGTCTGATTGTGTACAAAGAAGGATGCCATTTAGCTGAACTGCAACCATAGACGTATCTTCTATTTCATGAAAATAGAACATGCGGAAGGATAAGCTAGTCTGTGTTAAATGACTATGTTTACCATCAACACTGATCGGCTATCCACATAAAAGGTGGCGAGTTTTCCTTTACAGTGGATTACATATCTACTTGGATGTGGAAGGGGTGGCTCGTAGTGACAAACCCACAGAGAAATATCACCCAACTGGGCAGTTCCCCTCAGCTCTACGGAGGGTTTTAGTGTCTTTCAGTTTGTTGTTTTGGTTTTACTGCTATTTACTTAATTTAGTTCACTCTCACCCCTCTTACAGCCTCATTTCCGTATATAATAAATTCTGTGCCTGGTAACGTCCTGCTAACAAAGCTCTTCCACAAGCTGAGCAATATTCTATTTCTGTATAGACATTGTGTTAGATTTTAACCGTTGCTCTTTTTTCCCCTTACATCTTTTTCTTTTCTTTTTTAAATCAAAAACAACCCACTTCAGTGGTTTCTAATGTATCTCTTTTAATTAAGTCTGTTCTTCTGAGCTGATATTCATTTGCTCAGTGCAAACCCTACAAACTTATATGTGTTAGCAGGGCAGGGCAGCCATCAGAGCCCAGCAGGAAAAAAAACTGTGTGGAAGATTGACAAGTCATAATCCCTCATCATATAAGTAGTCTTTGTGCAAAGAAAACACTAATGAGCAAACAGTTCTGCTGAGTCACCTTACTATTGTCTCTGTGTGTGAGGTTCCTTTTTGGAATTGTCAGTAGCGATGCAACATTTCTATTAGCTGTATGACGGGCATTATATAAGGTGAAGGAAATGTTGGGTAAATTCACGCTATACATGATAATAATTAAGAAAAAAGTATTTTTTAATGGAAATGGTTCATTGCTTCTAGTGAAGGGGATAACTGGACTGTGGTACTAGGCTGTAAAGTTTCTGAAGCATTTCTGAGCAGAGAAATAAGTCTGTAATCTGTCACTTTTTAAGAGCTGACATTTGACCACAGCAGTGGATTAACAACTGCTATGTTCAGGTGACCCAGGGACAATGCCAGAGAAAAGAGATTTACAGTATCAAAAAGAGCTGGGTCTAAGGTGGATGGGTTCTTTAAATCATTTGTGAAGATGAAGAATAAAAGGCAGGTAGAGGATTTACATACTGTAGCTATAACCATGACCAGTTTGGAAAATCTCTTTATTGGAGGTGGAGTGAAATGTGAGGCACTATCTGCTCTGACCAGCCTGCAAACCAGCAGACTGTAACCTTTTTTTTTTTAAGAAAAACCCCCCCCAAAAGTTTAGATGTAGAATTGGAGGAGCACTTAAGCTTTTCGGTTTTTTTTCATAATCAAATCTTCCATTTTGTTACACTATTATCTCTTACTCTTCCCCCTCCCTCAGTGGGTAAAGGACAGAGTCAGCTAGAGAAAAGTGCACCCTGTGGCTGTGCAAAGTTCATTCTTCTGGCACACAGTATTAATGTAACGCAGGAATTGCCAAACAAATATGGCATGCTGGACAACTAGATTTAGATTAAAAAATGGTAAAACTGCATTTCAGATTTCTGTAAAGAGTCAGCTTGTGTTAAATTTATGTAGTGATGTTGTATGTGAAAAGGAAAGTGCGATAATAAACTGAGTATAGCACAGAAAAGGGTTCTTGCCCTTATCTGTGTTTTGGAACAGTACATGCTGTTTTACAGGAACACTGTGTAACATTTAGGGGGATCTATTGGCAGAAATTGAATACAATAATTATGTTTCTATGGTTAATAATTTACCTGAAAATAAGAATTGTTTTGTTTTTGTCAACTTAGAATGAGTTGTTCATTTCAACATATGGAGTGGGTCCTCTTCACAGAGCCCGCCAGGTTGCACCGCCATGCTTCTACAGTAGCCTAGAATGGACAATCCGAGCACAAACTCTAGATAGGGCCATTCAGGTTTTCATGTTTTCGTAATGCCACCGTAGTTCTTCTACACACTTTTGCACAGAAGTTTCAGTTGGTTGCACCTCACTGCTAGATGTGGCCAAAACCCACACACTGCAGCTTTAAACTAAAGTCATATACTGAAGTCTTGTATAGTTTTAGCTTTAATGTAAGTAAAACCATGTGCCAAAAAGTAAGCAAAATTGTATTCCTTCAACACGTGGCTTCACTAATTAGTAGAACAGCCTCTCTTCTGCAGCTCTACTCATTTTTCAATGCATTCAACGTAGTTTAACTTTGCATTGAAGGTGGTTACCCACTAAGCTAAACCACCTTTAACAGCATGACTATAATCCATCTAACATTGATGACGCCTGCCTATCAGAAAGCCATCTCATTTTATGCAGAGCAATAACAAACCCCCCTCTACTGTTAATTCATAAACATAACAAAAAATGTGAGATCCTTATAAATCAATGCTTGATTTAGCGTTGTTGTGTTACTGTTTATTACTTTAGTATAAATGTTGATATGTCTGCCTGTAATGAAAAAAGTTTGCTAGTTATCCAATCCCACTTAGTAAAAAAAACCAAAATACTCTGCAGCCCTTTCAGCTCTCAGCGGCTTTTATCTCATTGTTATGTATTGTCGGTCCATATGGTTGAATCCCAACAGCTCTCACCAAGCCCCCCCATTTAAATCCTCAGACAGCTGTTCCCAGCAAACAAGCACACACAGGGCGAATGTAATGCAAGATGCTGTTTTCATACAGCAATATTCTTGACAAGGCACTGTGAAAGCACTGTTTTAATGCATTAAAATATGCGCTATGGCAGTAATTACTCAGAAAAAATAAAACACTTCCAGGCCAAGGTTAGTGTGTAATTAGGCAAGGAATGAAACATAACTGGTAAAAGTGTCTTCAGAGGTGGATTCTAGTGGATCTTTTCCCTTTTTAAGGAATTTACTGTTTGTATTTCAGACACAACGTTAACCATTTACTGTATTTCTATATCACCAAACTTCTGTTTTTGCAAGAATGTATTGGCTGATCTTCCCTTCCCGTCTGCTTGCTTTCATGATTGGATATGGCAAAATAAACAAATACATCCATTTTCCGTAACCTGCTTATCCAGTTAAGGGTCGCAGGGGTGCTGGAGCCGATCTCAGCTGTCAATGGGTGAAGGCAGGGTACACCCTGGACAGGTCGCCAGTCTGTCGCAGGGCTGACATATAGAGACAAACAACCATTCACACTCACATCCACACCTACGGGCAATTTAGAGTCTTCAATGCACCTAAGCTGCATGTCTTTGGACTGTGGGAGGAAGCCGGAGAACCCGGAGAGAACCCACGCTGACACGGGGAGAACATGCAAACTCCACACAGAAGGTTGTCCAGCCCGGGAACTGAACCCTGGCCCCTCTTGCTGTGAGGCGACAGTGCTAACCACTACACCACCGTGCAGCCTAAACAAATACAAAGTAGCTTTTTTTGAATGCACTTAAATGTGAAAGATTGATATCTCGATCTCCTCTCAACGGCTCTCAACATGGCTGGCCTCTCCCAGCTAATGGTGCCAACAGCGCTAACAGTGCAAATACTGTAGTGCTAACAGAGCTAACAGTGTTTTCCTGAGGGGGAACCGGAGGAAGGTTGGGACGGCGTTATCAGCTGTGACCGCCATATGAGAGCAGTGGAGAGCGGCGGCCATGAGAAGCCACTGGGGCACTCTTACATGCACGGAAATGCACTAAAAGCATGCTCGGCTGGCCCATCTATCTAAACAAAGCAAGGAGAGCTCTAGTATCAACACATACAGAGGGGCAGTGGCCTCAGTCTCAGCTCAGGTAGACATTAAACCACTATATATTACAGAGCTAAATAGCGGTTTGCCTCTAAATTAATGTTTAAAATGTTAATACAGCTCCTTAAACACTTAAATAGAATACTTTAAGCTACCTCTTTAGTCTGTTAATGCTTGTTCTGTACTTAATGCATAAATTCCCACCCCAATAGCATTATGGGTACACTTTAGTTTCAGCAAGATCTTCCTGTTATCATTTGAATCATTATTCATAATTTCCCATGCATAAAAAGAAAAATCTATCCTCTAGTCAAGTCAGAGAGTGAGGCCAGAGGAAGGCAGGGAAGTATTCCGACTAACTGTCTGTGGGAAGCCACTAGAAAACTGTGGGTGAATGTGGTACTCTACATGGCCTGCCGAAAACAAATGGAAAGGTCAGTAGCCATTTCAATACCGAGTGAAAGCCTGTTATTTGCAGGAAACAGTAAAAATAAATCAACCTACAGCATGTGTTGACATTCTGACTTGCTTTCTAATCGAGGTGCACAGTAGTCAAGACTGTTGCTTATCAAGTATGTAGTGTAGGACCATATCATTATGCTCTATTTAGTTTTTAAGTGGTCGGGACATTGCAGGAAAAAGCTTTAACGCTTTAAAGGGCCAGTCCTGTTCTGTTTGGGGTGAAGGTGTGAAGTAAAATAATTACTACAAGGGTAGAGTGATGCAATAGGTATTCACTATTTACTTGAGTAAAAAGACCACTGCAACAATCTAATAATGTTACATTCAAAGAAAAAGTCCTCAAATGCCTTCTGCGGTAAACAAACATAAATATTATTTGCAAAACATACTTGACGTATCAAAGGTTAAAGTCCTCAAAATGCTGCTTTAGGTATAGCTAGTTTTTCCTATTTTACATACAGTTAGGCAATTAAATTCAATAACTCCGCACCTATGAGTCAGGCGCCTCCAAAGGGTCACAAGATAAATCTGAAGGGTTGAGCGATTATCATTGGGGTTGGAGAGAAAAACAGAACAAAGTTCTACTAGATACATTTGTATTGATATGTTGGGCTTAGCTCTGATTTTTCTCCTTTTTCTTTGGCCTAGAGGGGAAATCACTCATTTTTGAAACAGCTAACAACTCATCTGAGATGTGACAAACGGCCCCAACTAGACATGACACTTTGTAAGGGTTCACAAGCCAGAACAACACTGGATTCATTTTATGCAACACAGAACTTATTATAAGCTTTTCAAATGGTTAGTGTTTTCATGTAAAGTCCAACTACTTAAAAAAATAATTTTTAGTACAATATTTGTGTAAATATTTCTTTGATACTTTCCACCACTTTATGGATGACTGGATGATCCCTAACTATAAGCTGTGCAGAAAAAGAGTCAGAAAGACTGACATTGCAGTCTGGTGACTGCTCCTCAAAAGAGACCAGAGTTATCTCCAGGACTGTGGCTTAGGACTGAGTCAGTCTAAGCTGTGTTTTCTTGTCACAGTTGACATGTTGTGGCTCAGCTTCAGTTTGTGCAGAAGGCTGCTTGCATGTCACTAATGCAAAAAAACTCACATTGGAATATTATATTTAATGTTCTTTTTAAAGGTTTGGGGCTGTTTTTAATTGTATTAGTGTAAACGTTTTAAGGGATAGTTCGAGATGTTTAAAAGAGGAGGATGTATAAGGTAATCAGACATAGTGTATTACCTTCCAAAGAGCTTCACATGGGGGCAGAAGCAAAACGTATTTTAGCACCCAAAAGAAAAAGTCTTAGTTTAAGTATATTTAAAATATTTTTTTATATTTTCACTGCTTTACCTTGCCACCTCACAGCCCTTTCTGACTGGGAACTGAAACATGATCTTTGCCTTTTTCAAAGCCACCAGACTCCTTAAAAAAAAGAGTAATTTGAACTTGCAGAACACATGAGTTGCTGGTCTACTACTGCCTTGATTAGTCTATTTGTGTTAATGTGTGACTCTGGTGTTTTAAAGGGTTAGTTCTGATTCACCAAAGTCACACATTAACACAAACAAACTAACCTGTCGAGGCAGCAGTAAACCAGCAACTCCCATGATTTGCAAGGTAAAATTATATATTTTTTCAATGGAGACTGGTGGCGAAAACATAGATTGATGAAACAGCCACAGTTAACCATCGGAAAGGGCTACCTCATGGATAGGTAAACCAGCTTAGTTTTGAATAAAAATATAATAAGAATTAATATAATAATAATATATATATTTTTTAAGTGGGCCTTTCTTTTAGGAAGGCTAAAATATGTTTAACTGCTGCCCCTCTTCACAGCAGTACATTGCTTTTCTTCTGCAAGGTAATGCCTGTCTGCTTCTCCAAATTGTGGGCTAACCGCCATCTGCTGTTGGTAATACATTAACTATGGATAAGTACCTTAAACAACCCCACTAGAAACAACAAAACTATCCCTTTAAGTCTACTCTACCCAGATTACAGTCTGGGACTCTTGCTATTCAGTGAGTCAATTAAGCACATTAAGTGAAATGATCCAGTCTATGTCATCATTCTTGCCTTAACAAGTTAATCTTCAACAGACTGATGTTGTTTCATTAGTATCACCAAAGCAAGAAAAAAGTTAATTGTGTCTGGTTCACTGCTCCATTGTGATCCCACTAATGTGTGTGTGTGTGTGTGTGTGTGTGTGTGTGTGTGTGTGTGTGTGTGTGTGTGTGTGTGTGTGTGTGTGTGTGTGTGTGTGTGTGTGTGTGTGTGTGTGTGTGTTTGCATCCGTGCGTGTGCATGCGTGCATATGCATTTGTGTGATATGTGTTAAGATTCAGGTGGTGAACTGAGGCCTTTATAAATAATGATGAGGACAGATGGAATCATCTGCAGTGAACTATGAGGGAAAAAAATGTGCAATAATTTGGAAATTACACAACTACTCATCTCACTGGAAATCCTATGGGAGTTACTTTTAGCTGTATGCATATACACATTCACAATATATTGTTAATAATTTCAAAATGGTATATATTGGAGTTATTTGTTAAGTTATATTCTCATTTTAATCCTTTGTGACTTCATAGAGTTCTTGAGATACACGTTATCCTCAGATATAAGATCTTCTTTCATGACTATCTAAGAGATTCTTTTCGCTTCTTTTGGATTCCTCCTTCTCTTTTATGACTCCCAGATCATAACCATGAGAGATTATGTTCCCAAAATCATTGGCCGGGAGGCTTTTGATTATTACATCAGAGCCTATCAGGGATACGATCCAACCACAGATCCCTCTGCCTCCAATGTCTTTGCCACCGCTGCATTCAGGTTCGGCCACGCTACCATCCCTGACGTCATCAGGAGACTGAACGAGAGCTTCCAGATGCATGAGCGCTTCCCCAACTTGAGGCTGCGCAACACTTTCTTCAGTCCATGGAGAATAGTCACAGAAGGTCAGTACACTCTTATGAAGCTGCCTTTTGGAAGAAATAATGTATCCCGCAAGCACACGAAACAATACTCTATTTAGGTCAGCTTGAGCATGACTTTTTTTCAGCATGAATGCCTGTGTAAGTGTTATAATTACTTGCATGCAATTCGAGTGACTCTTTTGAGGTAGACCACCGAATAGACACGTTTATCTAGAGTATGAATGACCTGCACTAATATTGTATGTCATACCTAGTATGTGACATATACAGGACACTGTGCTCCCAGTCCCTAGAGACTCATTTCACAAGGCGCAATAATCCATCTGACACACTGACGGGACCTTTTCCATTAAATATCAGTACATTACTTATTCATTACTTATTTCGTACTTATATGCAGGATAGTACATTATCTGTCATATGCAGGAGATGCACAGGTAAAGGCTTAAATTAAAAGCAAATTCTGCTATTTTTAATCCTCATTTCTTGTCATTGTAACCAGTCTCTGCTAACTTTGGACTCATCAATTCTGCTGCAGAGATGCAGAAAAACCACTTACATTGTGGCAATCAATATGTACGTTTATACGTACGCACAAAGTATATATCTACGGATTAATTTTACTCCAATAAGAGCTTTTGCTGAACTCAAGTTTTTACCTTGTTGCAATGATACAGAGAGATGTGTTCAGCAGTCTTTTCACCAAGCACAGGTCTATTCCTTTTTATGAAACTGTGTTTTCATGAACAACAGAGTATTCATCCCCAACAGTCCACTCATCCTGTTTGCTTAAATGAAATAGTTTTTTTGAACAGCATAAAGATAGCAAACAGTATAGTTCAGAAAACGACTTTACTCACTAACCATAAACATTCTGTTTTTCTTGTGTGTGGGATAAGGGATTACAAGCATGCAAAAGTGAGCATGCTGTTTTCAGTAAAGTGACAAGCTACATGATCACTGAGTTTGAAGTCCATATTGTCCAAAAATGAATGTCAACAGGAAACATGTTGTCTGATGTGCATTCAGAGCAATCCTGCATTCCACAGGGGAAAACTATACCTTATAATAACTATAAAAAAATAAGCAATGCTGTTCTTGTCACTAGGTGGACTTGTACCAACCTTGAGAGGTATAATTGGAACTGCGGCCCCAGATGTTAGCGCAAACATGCTGTTAACAGAGGAGATAACAGAGAGGCTGGTGGTTTTGAATGTGCCACAGTCCATGGATCTGGCCTCACTGAACCTGCAGAGAGGACGAGATCACGCTCTCCCAGGTAAGTGCTATGCTTAATCAGTGCTATTCAGCTAAGCCTGTCAGATCAGAGTGACAATCAACGAACATGGCCCAAGTTAATCCTCAGATCTTTCCTTTGTCCACACACATGCCTTTACAATAACAGACTATTCTTCTGTCAAACCATTCATAAACAAGATGATGTTTAGAGGAAATATTCACTTGAGTAAACAACATCAAGTCCTTTCAGCAGCTTTATATGGAATTTTCTGCTTCCTGGTTCTTTGCAGTTTTGACCATTGGAACTGAACAACAGGAGAAGGCTCTACAAACCTCTTTGTATAGTTTTATAGCTCAGTGGTGACAAGAGACCATAGCTACTGGGTTATAAACAGCTTGAGAGCTTGGTACTACCTCAGTCAGATGGAGGATTATTTATCAGGCAGACTGGACTAACATTCAACTAAATATCTGGGTGCCCACGCACAGACTTTGCTACTAGGTAATGGATTGGGGGGAGTCATTTTACCAAGGGGGTTAGCACCCACCCACAAATTGCTAACGAGGCCTATCTCATCTCATCACATTTTGGCAAATGCGCATATTCACTTTCTTTCAGAGAATTACAAAATAAGACAGATAGCACTCTCATCTGTTCACTAAATATATAAAGCAAGGCGATAAGCTTACCGTGGTTTGGGGGGAACTCAACCGATTTCACACATCAAAGTCTGTCTGCTTGGGGAGGAGCCTACTGTATATGTGAAAAAAAGTTGTGTGAAGGCTGATAACTTGCCTCTAGTGATGTCACATGAGTTAGCGTTGGATCGGCCTTAAGAATCAAGTTTGAAATTAAAAAAAAATATCTTGGTGTGTGAAGTTAGAGCGAGGTGAGTCTCTGTGCTGGCCAGGAATTAGTCCAGCACATAATCCTTTGTGAAAACACAACTTATTGTTTTTACACTTTTTTGTACATACAAACGATATATGACTTGTGAGCTAGTGAGATTTAGAGGTTCTTTTGGGTGGTATTTCATCTTTTGAGAGCTAGCTTGCTGTTTCCCCTGTTTACAGCCAGCTAAGATGACCCTCTCTTGACTTTCACTTTATATTTATAACACAGACATTGGAGAATGGTATTGATCCTCTAGTGTAACTCTCAAATGGATATGCTTACTTTAAATTGTGATGAAATTACTTTTCAGGATACAATGATTGGAGATCATTCTGTGGACTGGAGCGCATTATGACACTGGAGGGTTTCAAAGAGGTTGTAAGAGACTACAGGGTTGCAGAGAAGATAGCCCAAATATACAAACATCCTGAAAATATTGACGTATGGCTTGGAGGACTTGTTGAATACATGTTGCCTGGCTCAAGAACTGGTCCCCTCTTTGCTTGCCTGATTGGAAAGCAGATGAAAGCACTTCGTGATGGCGATAGGTACATTAATATTTGCTTGACTTAAAAAAAATGCTATGTATTAATATTATGTACCAAACCATAATGGCACAGTTTAAAGTACATTTCTTGGTCAACCTTTGAAAACTTTTATTTGTTGAAACGGAGAGATCATCCGTTTTTTTTTTTTTTAGGTTTTGGTGGGAGGCTGAAGGTGTGTTCAGCCAGCTACAGAAGGCTGAACTCTCAAAAGGTTCTCTGTCTCGGATCATCTGTGACAACAGCGACATAAGGGAAGTCCCCTTTGATCCTTTCAGGCTCGGGAAATACCCCTATGATTACATCTCTTGTGATCATGTGCCATCAATTAATTTGGAAGCTTGGCGAGAGGAGAAGAGCCAAGGTGGGCTTGAGAAACTGCAGTGGTAGTCCCAGTCCTAATTTTTTTTTCTTTTTAAAATTTTACTTATCACATTAACATGAGAACCTTTTATCTCTCAATTCCAGACTTAGAACAATGCGGCATTCCAAACATGATAAAGAATGGGGATTTTATTTTGTCTTCTACAAATGGCAAACTGGTCGCTCTGTACTCCTGTTACCATGGTTTCAAGTTAAAGGGTGCCGCTGCAATAGTTTGCGAGGGAAATCGATGGAGTGATCATCCCCCACAATGTACAGGTACGTCAACTATTTTTGCCATGGATTTGTTTCATAACATTTGTTTGTGATGACTGTCATAATGCCTATGTGAAGTAGTTTGAAATGAAAGGCAGATTCCACTCTCAGCTGGTAAATATCATATCCTGATTGTATGAACGGCTGCATATTGAAACAGATCAGCATCAGAATTGGTTATAGATTTGGTTATAATCAACAGACATAACCAAGCACATATCTATCTTTCAAATGTTGTACTGTTGTGCTCTTGTCTGACTGGATCTTTACTGCTATCTGCTGGTAGTATTGGAAAACAAGGAAATGTTCCAATGGGAAATATAAAGGGTATAGGGCTGATTTGGGATTTGAACAATCTTCAAGTTAATAAAAGTAAGTTCCACCTGCAGCATTTGTATGCACCCATTTGTCATGGAGACAAACAGTTGTGAATGGGTTTAACCACCTTTCAGGAATCCATTTATGTCAGTGAGGTATGAAGGTCCTTGCAAGAACCAGAGTTTGGTAATCTTTTGGGGATAGGGAGATCAATTGTTGTTATGAGATTTAATTTCACCTTATATTCATAGGCTGTATTTCAGAAGTGAACGTAGGTACCATCACTTCATCCATTAGTTTGTAGACTTCGGTGGAAGCCTCGAGTTCAGCATTTTGTCCCATAGGATCTTTCGCCGTTGTGATCTAGGGTTTTTTTTTGCAACCAGAAGTGACACAAGATGGTGGAGCTAAGTACAACAAAACACTGACTAATATTATTAAAATATTATATATCAGAAAATGTTAAGAAATAAGCTTAAGAGACGGAGGTAACAAAGATGTTTGTGAATGGATGATTGACTGCCATTGACTGCGATCATTATTGTGCCATGTTATATTGAATTGTTGCTAAACTTACCATGACGTCTTGTTTTTATTTTTGCAGGGAATCAGAACTAACTTGTTGAGAGTGCAGCGGATAAAGAAATGCTTCAAAGTTTAATAACTACGCTCAGGGAAACGTTGCTATCCTTGTTCTCTTTTCCTCTATATATCATGATTTTGTTGATTAACGGTATGTTTTTTTGAAAAATGGAATAAGACACTAATTAAGATGATGATCATATTTAATGAAAGCTGCCAATAGTTTATAACCTCTTTTATATTTGGTAGACTTTTACTGTCTCTTATTAATTGCAATGAATTAAATTTTGGTCAATAAAGATATATATACTAATCTGGAAATAACAACACTTTTTTGTCATGATTTCTTATAACACAAGAATGAGGTTTAATTTAAGGTTTCACAGCTTTTACCGCTCTGAACATGGTGATATTCTTTTTTTATGAGTTATGGATATCAGTTTTAGAAAACAACGTCCAACAACCCGTGATAACATTTTCAAACGAATAAATCACTATGATAACATGAAAATTCTCATACATTAAGATTTGTGAGATATATTTTGTTTGCTTCAGAACATGTATTGGTGAGAAAGTTGCTGCAACATGAGCTGATAGGTGACCTGTCACATAATTAAATACCTTCCTGTTTTGTAAAGTGACAAAATGAGTCATTCATACGTGACACCTGTAAATTAATACATACAAATAAGGCGGTTGCTGAGAACCTGCTTTCTGGTGTGGACTGCAATTTCAAGTTACACTTGAACTTCTGGGAGGCCTGAGAATTGTACTCAGAAATACGTCATTAACAAAAACATTCTCGCAAACTAGATAAATACATATTAAAGACTGACTGCTTTGTTTGAAGTGCAGTTAGGTTTTGTTTCTCTCATCTGCTCATTCTCTTATTGGCACACTATTTTTGTCTCTTTATCTTGCTTTTCCAGTCAACATACAATATCAACATGTATGTGTCTCCTAATGCACCAGAAAAATACTTTTACTACCCTCAGCAGTAAAAAAGAAAGATCATCTTAGTTTGACCCAGTAGATCAAATCAGAGTTTGAAAATGCAGTGAAGCCAGTTCCAAGGAACAAACTGCTGGATCAAATACCTTGTGATTCTCTCCTTTCCAGTGGGTGTTCCCTGTAGCAGCCTCTTTCTCTTGTATCAAATTACAGCTACTCATACACACTGTACAACAACAGAAATATTGATTTTGTAATGGTCACGGGTGAAATTCATTTTTTGTTGTGTTCAGAAAGGCTTTTGACAGGGCCAGAAACAGCCCAGTGTGTCAAGATACAAATCACAACTCGTCTACGCATAAAAGCACCAAAGGATCCCCACATGGCTTCATTTCAGACTGGCTATTTTTTAATCTGTGATCTGCCATCTACAGTCTTTTATCATGCAAATAATCATATATTTGTGTATCCTAATGAAAAAAAAGCTAAAGCCAAGAAATGGAAACACAAAGGTAATGTAGTGTAAAAGGAAGGATAATGAAGTCGAGTGTGGCCAACGTGTGGAAAAAACCCTGCATAGAAATGTTGGAGAGTGAGAAGTACTGGCACCTCCTAGTCATGTGATGCTTTAGTTGAGAATATTGTTTGTTTAAATGTTCCCTGGTGTGCTTCTATTTTTGGTATTCTGGCAGTACTAAGGCAGCAATTTCAGTAATGAGTCATCTTGGTGTGGCCAAAACAGGCAGAGTTCCAATCTACATTTCTGACAATTCACTGCCCTTCCATTTCAGGTATCTGGTTTTTTTTTTCTTCCACTTTTTGGAGCGGTTATCTCTCCCATTAAGCATTTGGCAAAAAGAAGGAAAACACTGTGCAGGCTACAAGTCTACTGAAGAACTGTATAAACATTTTAGACAAATAACCTGAATTTGAAACATATTATGCAAGTGTGTCGGTATATACTCTAAGTACAAGGAAAACGCCAGAACATTTCTCATCTATCTAACTATAAAGCAAGGAATCTCTGTCTGTCTGTGTGTATGTGGGTATGTAATAAGCATATTTTGAGAACCAACCTGGTCACACTCCCAACTCCTCAAATATGGATGGTGGTCAGTGCTCCTCAGTATCTGATACTAGCGCACAGAAGCACCCTTTAGCATGTCACTTGAGTCGTTAGTCATGTGAGTCGTAAGGGCAGTTCTTCAAACGGCCACTTGAGCCATGCTCCAAAAGCGAGTCAATCTCCATAGACCCCATGTTAAAAATGCCGAACTTTACAGCAGTATTGCTTAAATTATATTAAGGCATGAAGTTAAGCATAATTAAGGAGCAGTGACAGGTTGGGGCCGTACCAGGTCGCAAGCTGCTAGCTGTCTTTTCTGCATCGTCACGCGGGCCTCAGCTCTATGGACGACCAACCCCTTTGCCCGTTTTGGAATTAGTCGCAAGTTAGGCTGTGTCGTCCCTGCCAAGATGGTAACAGACAGAGCAACTCACTTTGAGATTCATAATTTCAGAAACCTTTGGGTGACTTCACTAACTACGTCCATATTTAAAATAATATCAGCAAAATGCACTTTCAATTTCAAACAGTAAATATATATAAAAAAATGTACTTTATATAATTAAAGTTTAATTGTCTTCTGAAAATAAGATGTCAATGTAAATGTGTATTTTTTAGAATTGGATGTTTTATAATAGCTTTAAAACGATTACCTCCTTGGAACATATCACGTAATACCCAACATTTATAATATGTGAAAGTAAGTTTGGAGTTTTGTTTCTCACTGATATTCATGATGTCTGGTCTGACTGCAGTTTTTGCTTTAAGGTGTGTCTGATACACAATAGTTACAGGCATCAAGAAGGTGGTGCCAAAAGGGAATGCCAGTGTTTATTTATTGATGGCAGGATAACATTCTCTTCATTTGATCACCCGATGTACTAGGTCTGACGTTTTTCTTATTTGCTATGAACTGGTGCCATGGTATTACCTTTCGATGCCATTCTAAAGCTATGACTAAGACATATGTTAGGTAAAGTTATAAATGTGAATATGACAGCTGCTGCACTCAAAAGTAGCAGTGGCATTTATTTACATTAGGTACAGCGATACTCAGAAACCATAACAGTGTGTTCTGAGCTACACGAGCAACATTGCTTACTGGCAGATTTTTTCTTTACAGACTTTACGATTTCTCAGAGCTGCTCTGGAGGCAAGAGTGCATTATAAATTGAGTAGCTTTTCAATTAATGAATCACTGAAAAAAGTCAATTCAATTAATAACCTTTCACTTAACAGGCAATTTTGATATTGATCATTATTTCATGTGTGCAAGTTTTAATTACAGTGGGACTTAATTGACCTCCATATGTTTGTAATGCATTACTTAATTCATAACACTCAGTTATGTAAGGTTGATCAGTGGGCATTTGAAACGCAGTATGCCTATTAGCTGTTGACGTTACACATTCCTTATTGGCATTATCATTAATGAATTCAAGTTTGTCATGACTTTAATCTGTCTCCGGACTTATTTAGAAAATTACCAAGTTATGCTTTAAAGATGCACATACTGCGCAACAATAGAAGCTGGCTCATGCTTTCCTTAACTGAGGAGAAACTGTAATTCACCGATTCAGGGAATCCTAAAGCTCAAAAATACATTTTCGAGCATTTGCATTCACTTGATTTTTCTTTACTTTGACTTGGCTTTGCTTCTTTGCCCTCAAACTATATAAAAATGACACAATACCATGAAACAGGGTTCTTCCAGCAGTATGTCGCTGAAATAAATGCTTTTCAGCTCGAAGACAGCAAACTCCCATGAGAAAAAAAAGGCCTGCAAATCAATCAGTGTCCTCTTGTCACCTGTGTAACATCGAACAATAAGGTGACTGCACCTTTAGCAGTGAGTCAGCAGCAGAACAGCAGCTGCAGTTCTCCTTTGGTCTCTCTTTTATAAGCCAGACACTGTGCACTCATAAGTATTTTAATAAGAATACAGTCCAATACATAATGTGTACACTAATATGTGTATGTTGGAAGAAAATACACTGGAGACATACTAAATAGTGGCAGTTGTTCATGCAAAACATTAGTGAATTGCAAGCAAATGTAGACAACTGCCCTAGACAACTAAAAATATAGTATTTAGTAGTATTTACTTTCATTAACTTTAACCGTAACCACAACCTTTCCCTAACCAAGAAATAATTGCCTAGATGTTAGTTTACTATAATCATTATCTTATACATTAACAACAGAAAGCCTATAATTGCTTTGTATTGTATTGTGTAATGCATTGGGCTATGTGTTTATCTAATAAATAAACTGAGTGACAAGCTTACATACTGGAATTTTGTTTACCTAACATTTTGAGCATCATATGAATGATTCATATCTGAAGTTCAGATATGATTTGTTTCCTCCTCCCGATATATAAACCTGCTTGCCTTCTAATTGTAATCCTCACTTTTCTCTGACAAGGCAAAGAAGAAAGAGAGGTGAGCTCACCCTATCGTACATCTTCCTATGGCTTATCTTACTTTTTTAATGTTTAAGCATAGGTAAAACTTTTTATTTAAGGGAACTTGAATGACAGATGATTTTAACCATATAGATGTTGTTATTGGATGCACTTGACCTAACAAGGCTCGAGTGGTGCAGTCAGCTAAAAAATGTATCTTTATTACTAGTCAGTTCAGTGATTAAAGTGTGAGTTTAAATGTGAATTTTGCACTTATTGAAATTTGGTCATATTGGACAGAACTTTTTTTTCTTCATAACAGAGATGCAAAGGGATGCACATGCCTCTGATCACCATTATTTCAACTTCTTTCTTGTATTCTTCTTCTTATCAAATGCCAGTTAAATACATTGAAGATCACTTAAGGTGTACAAAATGAAAAGGTGAGCAGAACATTGTTCTCAACCATGGGTGGCCCAAGAACTTCAGTGCAAGTTCTGCTACTGTCAGTTGTCGGGCTCGGTAAGTTTCCCCCTCTTTAATTCTGTACAAATATTTGGATAAGGATCATTCACTTTTTTGCCAGTACACATGATAAATATTTAAACTACAAATCTTTTTCTTTAATTCCCTCAGCATGTATATCACCATTGGTCTCTTCAAGCGTAAGTCAGTTTGTTTGTATTTGATTGTAGCACTAAATGTAATACTCAGTTTTTTATGTTATCTGTAAAATACTAAATAAATATGCTTTCATTTTGCTTTTCAGGCAAATACGACATCAGGTAAGGAGCATTTTTCTTTTATTAATTCTTAATTGGGAAATGAAGTATATACTCAGAATTAACATTGTGATTACTCCCTATATTATCAATTATGTTTTGATATATGTAGGGCCAGGTCCAGTGACATCTGAAAACAGGTCAGTATGCAAATTTCAAATAAAACTCTTGTTTAACATTTTACTGGACGGATTAAGACTGTTCACCAGGAATATCATTTCAATAATATTTTGTTATTGTTCAATGTAATGTTAATTTTTGTTTCACCATTTTATTTTGTTCTAAAAGCAATGCAAGTGATGGTTTCCAGGAAACCTGCCACGCGGTTAATCCACTAAATCCCAGTCACAGAGTAAGTCTTTCAAAATGTACATTAGTTTTTAATTCACAATGTCCCATAAACCCTCTGTGTAACATTTGAAAGTCACAACCAAGAAGTGGTGATAAATAGCGCCCCCTTGTGTTCACTTGCCAACATTAATCCCTGCTTGACACCTGTTGGTCACATGTTGCTCTGTATTAGAAATATGTCTATTTGTGTTCCCTCTAGATATCAGCTGCAGTGGACACACTTGCAGGGGAGCTGTTCTGTAAGAGGGGTAAAAATGATGAGTTGGAAGAAAACCTCAGAGAGATTGTCGAGTCCACTTTAAAAGTCTTCCTTGAGCTGGTATATAACTTACTTTACTTTTTTTTCTTTTTCAAATATTTGTAACATGTATTTTGTTATTTTAATGTTGTCACTGAGGGATTAAAACATTAAACTCATTCCTTTGGAAGCAAATAACAACAACCTGCAAATATCTTCTCTACAACGATGTATGGTGGCTACAGTAATGAATGCAATTATTCAAAATTGTAAAAATAGTCTTAAGCAAAGCATCATTTAACGGCTGTATAATTATTACATAGATGCCATGGCATCACATTTCACTTGTTTAAGTGCATAGACTAAACTTATAAAGACATATATTCAGAGTATACTCACATTCATAAGTAAGAAATATACGATTTGGATGAAAATATCTGCATTTTGCATATTTTTCAGTTATTCATTATTTAAAATAGAATCCTACCTGTATAAGACTTCCTTATATTAAAACGTTAATAGTTTTTTAACAGCACAATTAAAGAATTTACAATTTTGACAGCTTTTAACATTCAAAAGATGTTGATATGAGAAATACAGCTCCTATCAAAGTTTGATTTCAACTATGTTTTATCACAGAGCAACAATGAGTCTGGACTCAATGTTCTGGATGTATTTGGTGTCCTGGACAGTCTACGTCTGGGTAACCACAGTGACTCAAGATTCATCAGACTGTGGTTCTCAGTAAAGATGGCTCCTCTTTTGCACTATGTTGACGAAAACTTCCTGATCCAGCTGAGCAGTCAGAACTTCAGCTGTAGTTCTTTCCAAGAATTGTAAGTGAATCCATTTCCATTTTACTGATGCAAACAGATGAACGCTAAAGGCTAATCGTTATGAAATGCTTAGTAAATTAACTTAACTCGATAATTTTGCAAATTAGAAGATTAGCTCATACATTTTTTCACAAACTCTGACAAAAAAACAGCCAACACAGGTACAGAAGATTAAACAAAAAATCTGAAAAGATCAAAAAAACTAAAATGACACAAAAGTCAATTTAAGAATCAATGGTGAATGAAAGTTATTGTTCCTGTCTGATGATTTTTTTAAGGATTGAGGCTATCGGCGGGAAACTGGAGATATCTGAAGACAAGGAGGGAAAACTAATCTATGAACACTTCATTCAAGCCTTCCTATCAAGAAAGAATTTACCAGGTAAAATTATGAGAATATGTGCTAAATGTGTCAGAAAATGAATCAAATGATAATTAATATAAGGGAGAAACAAAAAAGAAATGTATTTTAAAAACTGAATTAAACAAACAGAATTGCATGAACATTAACAACTCTAGAACAGATTATTCAAAATGGAATGACAATAATCCACTCACAATTCGTTTGCATTAAATATTGTTTTGTTTTACCTCTTTATTCTTTCTTATTAAAAATGCACAGAACCTGGATGCACACAAAATGTGAATGGAAGTGCAGAATGGCTGAGAAGAAATTTTGGAAAATTGGCAATATTTGCAACTCTTGAGGATCTAAAACAAATTAACAACAATTTCTCTGCAGTGAGTAATATAATATTCTATGAATTCAAAATATTAATAGATATAATATCATATGTTAATGTTTGTATTTTGTTTTCTGACAATAATGATGATGAGTGAAAACAAAATATTTTTATGGTGTCATCAGAAAGAGGTTGTGGAACAACTCTCACCAAACCAGAAGGCTGAACTGATCCTGGATCCACAAAGCGGCGCTTTGGAGGATGAGGACTTCATAAGGAAGGTGTTAACAGACTTGACAGAGTCCTCTGATGATGAGCAGTTCAATCTGTTTTTCCAGGCTTTTGCAAACAACACCAAGCAGGTGAGTGCTTAACTTTAAGATTGCCATATTTTACCACAAAGTTGGCCGGTAAACTGGCCTGTTGGAAGTTGTCCAAGGGGGGGGAGAATTTGGCAGAACCT
The DNA here is from genome assembly GCF_027596085.1 of Anoplopoma fimbria. Lineage (NCBI taxonomy): Eukaryota > Metazoa > Chordata > Actinopteri > Perciformes > Anoplopomatidae > Anoplopoma > Anoplopoma fimbria. The sequence goes on from NC_072463.1 coordinate 16,182,163, forward strand.
AATAAGCGGCCAAGATTTCACTGAAAAGAACACATTTCTGTTATGATTCTTGAATGAATGGTAACCAATGATGGCTTAAGTGATGCCCCTGATGCACTAAAGTACAAAGATTTGCCAACAAGATTGCTCTCATTACAAAGGTTTCAGTAATGTAAAATGTCTTCCTGAACTGAAATTGAATCCTTTTTTCCAGAAAAACATCACCCTAATCAGAAATCCAGATGTACGAGACACCATCTTGAACCTGACCTTGACAGCCCTCGCTCCTAAATTTGAAGAATTTGAGCCTGAAGACTTTGAGCTGTGGTTCCAGGTCAATTTGTTTACCGTGATGGCAAGCTTCCACCCTGGCAGCTTGGTGGTGATCCCAAGTAACATCAGCTGTGTATCCTACACAACTATGTAAGAGATGATATTTCTGCTGTCCAAAGCTAAACATTTTAAGTTTGCAGGATGATGTTAAACTTTGACTCCTGACAAGTCTCAAGGATTTCTGTTTTCTTCCTTCAGACTCACTGGTCTTCTGAAAAGTTTGGAATCCCTGCCGTTGCACATTTCACAGGGTTTGAGATCAAGCATAACGTCACTCAAGGAGACATTCACACGTACGTGGCAAAAATGCTCTGCTGACAACCTTTTTCAGATTTGCCCATTGCCACTACTGTGATGACAGCTGTACTGATGCAATGCTTTCATTTCAATATTCCCTTAAACAGGTTGCTCAGTTCCAGATTCCTTCATGGTGAGTTCATTTGTATGGGTGTATTGATGGGGTTTACAATATTTGATCAACATTTACATGAAACAAGTTTGGCACATTAGCCTTGTTAATGAGGCCATGTTGATATATTTTAACATTAAGTAGCTTTTGCTACTAGACTAAGAATTATGCTTTGCTTGTTTCCAGTGCAAGGAGACTCCGGTTGATGGTAAGTCTCTAAATTACCAGATATTTCAACTTTGATGACAAGATTGCATTCTGAAGGTTCAATATCTGACACGCAAATATTGTCTTTTCACAGAGGACCTCATCTGTGCTGCAGTTAATAGGTGGGTGAATTACTGTTTTGTCTGGTTCTGGGTTTTGCGTAAGTAAAGTTCTCTTACACAATCTAACTAAGTTGACAATGGTTTACTTTTTTATTGTTCTCCTCAGACCACAACTTGAACAAATCCTGTCTGTTAGCAATTCCTCTGAAGCCCTGTGCACTGTTACCATCACTGAGCATGCCTGTTCCTCGGTAAGACTGTTATATGTAAGCTGTGAATCCACAAGAATGATTTGGCTTTTGCTACATCACCCTCCTGATACAAATCTCCATAAGCTCTGAAAGTGTTTATTTTATTTCTTCTCAAATGTTTCCAAGGCTACACATCTCACAGCCAGCAACTTGGTCACCCTGATGGACTGCTCACTGGAAAGCCACAGTACATACCCCGTAGAGGTCTGGAAGCTTTTCTTCCAGAAAGCTTCTCCGGCGCTAGACCAGGCTCTTGATACATACGCCAACATGGTACGTCAAATCCCCAAATTTTACAAAATTGGTGTTTCCATGTGGGAATATTGTGTCAAACCAAAATTATTTTTCCAATTCCAGGCCCCCAACAACAGCAACCCGTCCTTGTCACATGCGCTTGAGGCTATTGGGGAGGTGGTAATTGCCAACTTCAGTCAGGCACAACTGCAGAGTGATGCCTTGGTCAGAAGCTGGTTCCAGACAAAGATTCGCCCGTTTCTGGCCTCTCCATCCCCCAATTTCCTATTCTGCCTAAGCTCAAAGAACTTCAGCTGCCATACTTACCAGACTGTGTAAGCACATATGTGATATATTGCTCCACTGTGAACAAGATTGCAGAGGCACCTGCTGTTTTCTAATTGCTAAGGTATTAAAAGCCTTCTCTCAAATTTAGCATCCGGGCATTCAGCAGCCAAACGGCATCCATGGACAGAGAAAGCCAGCAAGCAGTCTTCACTCATTTCATCAAGCCCTTCCTTTCAAGAAATGAGTCATCAGGTAAAGGCAGGCGCTCAGGCGCAATTTGGTTAAGTCTTGATGGCTTGTGGTGGTTATCCCATGACATGACTTTGTTTCTGTTTTCTTTGCAGATCCTGGTTGCGTCTCATTTATTGGAGGTAGTAAGGAGTGGCTAGAGGTCAACCTTGGCAGCTTCTCTGGTTTTGCAACCCTGCAGGACCTGCAAGCCCTGAATGCCAACTTCTCCAGTGTAAGTGGCGACTGCAGTTATTGTATTCCTATTCCAAACTGGAATGTCTTACCTTTGGTTTTGCAAAAACTACTGTTGGATTTAATATTGATTTTCCCTTTATAGGCTGAATCGTTGTCAGTGCTCACTCCTACTCAGGTGGCACAGTTGACACTGAGCTCACTGGCCTTGAATGACACAGACCAAATCGACCGTGTGTTTGAGCGACTTGAGGATGGTGATGCTAAGGAAAATGTGAATGAATACCTGACACAGTTGACAGCAAATGGAAAGGTAGGCTACTCTTGACACCTGGGGAGAATGGATAACGGATGGGCTTCAAACCGAGCATAGACAGCAATTAAATAAGTATCTAACCCTCTGCATCAGTTGTAGGGCACTCCTTCATCTCAGATATTTTTGTAACATCCTTTGTTGCATGCTGTGTGGGGTACCATGGCTTTTAAATCCTCTCATGTTGTCATTTGACAGGTCCCTGATTTCCAGCCTGTTGTGAGAGATCGTGTGATGAATAGGACCTTCGCCATCATCAGTCTCCATTTCCCACGATTCGAGAAAGACGACTGGTTTTCTTGGTTCCATCTGATACTGGTTCCTGTCCTCCCAAGTTTCAGCCCAATGATGCTCAAGAATGCAACGGCAAATATAAACTGCACAAACTACCATGTCGTGTGAGTAGCATTTCAAGAACAAGCAAGATTGCATTGCAAAAAGTGCAAAATTCTCATGGTGGACAGCATAAGAATGTTTATTTTTTTGCCCTCTGCAGTGTGAGTGGGATAGCCAAAGCTTCCCCTACAATGCCATCGCATAGACGAAAAGCAGTCACAGAAGTTCTGCTAGGCTACCTGAGAAAATCTGGCAGTGTCATCAACAGGCCAGGTAGGGCTAATGCAGTAAATTGTGCCATGTGGTTGCTTATGTGGGCTTGCCCATTGTCTTTGAATTGTGAAAAAGTACGCTGAAATGGCAGTGAGAAGAACACTGTCCATTGACTTTTCCATGTGTTTCAATGCAAAATAATACCTACTAAATGATACGTGTTTAATGTCCATCCACGTGCCTTAGTTTGCAGGCAGGGAATTCAGAGTGATGCGGAATGGATTGAAGCAAACCTAGGTCCCTTTTCCCAATACACAACATACTCTGACCTCAAAGTCTTCAACCTCTCTGGAGTAAGTCCTACATATTGCTACCAATCTTTCTTGAAAACAGCCACACAATACTCGCAACTTGGAAAATCTGCACACAGTTGTGGGTTTGCCATGTCAAAGGGAAAAACATTAATTTATCCTCTACGTTTGTGTTATCAGGTAGCAGTTGTGGACTCCCTCTCAGCAAACCAGAAGGCTGAACTGATCCTGGATCCACACAGCGGCGCTTTGGAGGATGAGGACTTCATAAGGAAGGTGTTAACAGACTTGACAGAGTCCTCTGATGATGAGCAGTTCAATCTGTTTTTCCAGGCTTTTGCAGACAACACCAAGCAGGTGAGTGCTTAACTTTAAGATTGCCATATTTTACCACAAAGTTGGCCGGTAAACTGGCCTGTTGGAAGTTGTCCAAGGGGGGGCGGGAGAATTTGGCAGAACCTAATAAGCGGCCAAGATTTCACTGAAAAGAACACATTTCTGTTATGATTCTTGAATGAATGGTAACCAATGATGGCTTAAGTGATGCCCCTGATGCACTAAAGTACAAAGATTTGCCAACAAGATTGCTCTCATTACAAAGGTTTCAGTAATGTAAAATGTCTTCCTGAACTGAAATTGAATCCTTTTTTCCAGAAAAACATCACCCTAATCAGAAATCCAGATGTACGAGACACCATCTTGAACCTGACCTTGACAGCCCTCGCTCCTAAATTTGAAGAATTTGAGCCTGAAGACTTTGAGCTGTGGTTCCAGGTCAATTTGTTTACCGTGATGGCAAGCTTCCACCCTGGCAGCTTGGTGGTGATCCCAAGTAACATCAGCTGTGTATCCTACACAACTATGTAAGAGATGATATTCCTGCTGTCCAAAGCTAAACATTTTAAGTTTGCAGGATGATGTTAAACTTTGACTCCTGACAAGTCTCAAGGATTTCTGTTTTCTTCCTTCAGACTCACTGGTCTTCTGAAAAGTTTGGAATCCCTGCCGTTGCAAATTTCACAGGGTGTGAGATCAAGCATAACGTCACTCAAGGAGACATTCACACGTACGTGGCAAAAATGCTCTGCTGACATCTTTTTTCAGATTTGCCCATTGCCACTACTGTGATGACAGCTGTACTGATGCAATGCTTTCATTTCAATATTCCCTTAAACAGGTTGCTCAGTTCCAGATTCCTTCATGGTGAGTTCATTTGTATGGGTGTATTGATGGGGTTTTCAATATTTGATCAACATTTACATGAAACAAGTTTGGCACATTAGCCTTGTTAATGAGGCCATGTTGATATATTTTAACATTAAGTAGCTTTTGCTACTAGACTAAGAATTATGCTTTGCTTGTTTCCAGTGCAAGGAGACTCCGGTTGATGGTAAGTCTCTAAATTACCAGATATTTCAACTTTGATGACAAGATTGCATTCTGAAGGTTCAATATCTGACACGCAAATATTGTCTTTTCACAGAGGACCTCATCTGTGCTGCAGTTAATAGGTGGGTGAATTACTGTTTTGTCTGGTTCTGGGTTTTGCGTAAGTAAAGTTCTCTTACACAATCTAACTAAGTTGACAATGGTTTACTTTTTTATTGTTCTCCTCAGACCACAACTTGAACAAATCCTGTCTGTTAGCAATTCCTCTGAAGCCCTGTGCACTGTTACCATCACTGAGCATGCCTGTTCCTCGGTAAGACTGTTATATGTAAGCTGTGAATCCACAAGAATGATTTGGCTTTTGCTACATCACCCTCCTGATACAAATCTCCATAAGCTCTGAAAGTGTTTATTTTATTTCTTCTCAAATGTTTCCAAGGCTACACATCTCACAGCCAGCAACTTGGTCACCCTGATGGACTGCTCACTGGAAAGCCACAGTACATACCCCGTAGAGGTCTGGAAGCTTTTCTTCCAGAAAGCTTCTCCGGCGCTAGACCAGGCTCTTGATACATACGCCAACATGGTACGTCAAATCCCCAAATTTTACAAAATTGGTGTTTCCATGTGGGAATATTGTGTCAAACCAAAATTATTTTTCCAATTCCAGGCCCCCAACAACAGCAACCCGTCCTTGTCACATGCGCTTGAGGCTATTGGGGAGGTGGTAATTGCCAACTTCAGTCAGGCACAACTGCAGAGTGATGCCTTGGTCAGAAGCTGGTTCCAGACAAAGATTCGCCCGTTTCTGGCCTCTCCATCCCCCAATTTCCTATTCTGCCTAAGCTCAAAGAACTTCAGCTGCCATACTTACCAGACTGTGTAAGCACATATGTGATATATTGCTCCACTGTGAACAAGATTGCAGAGGCACCTGCTGTTTTCTAATTGCTAAGGTATTAAAAGCCTTCTCTCAAATTTAGCATCCGGGCATTCAGCAGCCAAACGGCATCCATGGACAGAGAAAGCCAGCAAGCAGTCTTCACTCATTTCATCAAGCCCTTCCTTTCAAGAAATGAGTCATCAGGTAAAGGCAGGCGCTCAGGCGCAATTTGGTTAAGTCTTGATGGCTTGTGGTGGTTATCCCATGACATGACTTTGTTTCTGTTTTCTTTGCAGATCCTGGTTGCGTCTCATTTATTGGAGGTAGTAAGGAGTGGCTAGAGGTCAACCTTGGCAGCTTCTCTGGTTTTGCAACCCTGCAGGACCTGCAAGCCCTGAATGCCAACTTCTCCAGTGTAAGTGGCGACTGCAGTTATTGTATTCCTATTCCAAACTGGAATGTCTTACCTTTGGTTTTGCAAAAACTACTGTTGGATTTAATATTGATTTTCCCTTTATAGGCTGAATCGTTGTCAGTGCTCACTCCTACTCAGGTGGCACAGTTGACACTGAGCTCACTGGCCTTGAATGACACAGACCAAATCGACCGTGTGTTTGAGCGACTTGAGGATGGTGATGCTAAGGAAAATGTGAATGAATACCTGACACAGTTGACAGCAAATGGAAAGGTAGGCTACTCTTGACACCTGGGGAGAATGGATAACGGATGGGCTTCAAACCGAGCATAGACAGCAATTAAATAAGTATCTAACCCTCTGCATCAGTTGTAGGGCACTCCTTCATCTCAGATATTTTTGTAACATCCTTTGTTGCATGCTGTGTGGGGTACCATGGCTTTTAAATCCTCTCATGTTGTCATTTGACAGGTCCCTGATTTCCAGCCTGTTGTGAGAGATCGTGTGATGAATAGGACCTTCGCCATCATCAGTCTCCATTTCCCACGATTCGAGAAAGACGACTGGTTTTCTTGGTTCCATCTGATACTGGTTCCTGTCCTCCCAAGTTTCAGCCCAATGATGCTCAAGAATGCAACGGCAAATATAAACTGCACAAACTACCATGTCGTGTGAGTAGCATTTCAAGAACAAGCAAGATTGCATTGCAAAAAGTGCAAAATTCTCATGGTGGACAGCATAAGAATGTTTATTTTTTTGCCCTCTGCAGTGTGAGTGGGATAGCCAAAGCTTCCCCTACAATGCCATCGCATAGACGAAAAGCAGTCACAGAAGTTCTGCTAGGCTACCTGAGAAAATCTGGCAGTGTCATCAACAGGCCAGGTAGGGCTAATGCAGTAAATTGTGCCATGTGGTTGCTTATGTGGGCTTGCCCATTGTCTTTGAATTGTGAAAAAGTACGCTGAAATGGCAGTGAGAAGAACACTGTCCATTGACTTTTCCATGTGTTTCAATGCAAAATAATACCTACTAAATGATACGTGTTTAATGTCCATCCACGTGCCTTAGTTTGCAGGCAGGGAATTCAGAGTGATGCGGAATGGATTGAAGCAAACCTAGGTCCCTTTTCCCAATACACAACATACTCTGACCTCAAAGTCTTCAACCTCTCTGGAGTAAGTCCTACATATTGCTACCAATCTTTCTTGAAAACAGCCACACAATACTCGCAACTTGGAAAATCTGCACACAGTTGTGGGTTTGCCATGTCAAAGGGAAAAAACATTAATTTATCCTCTACGTTTGTGTTATCAGGTAGCAGTTGTGGACTCCCTCTCAGCAAACCAGAAGGCTGAACTGATCCTGGATCCACACAGCGGCGCTTTGGAGGATGAGGACTTCATAAGGAAGGTGTTAACAGACTTGACAGAGTCCTCTGATGATGAGCAGTTCAATCTGTTTTTCCAGGCTTTTGCAGACAACACCAAGCAGGTGAGTGCTTAACTTTAAGATTGCCATATTTTACCACAAAGTTGGCCGGTAAACTGGCCTGTTGGAAGTTGTCCAAGGGGGGGGGAGAATTTGGCAGAACCTAATAAGCGGCCAAGATTTCACTGAAAAGAACACATTTCTGTTATGATTCTTGAATGAATGGTAACCAATGATGGCTTAAGTGATGCCCCTGATGCACTAAAGTACAAAGATTTGCCAACAAGATTGCTCTCATTACAAAGGTTTCAGTAATGTAAAATGTCTTCCTGAACTGAAATTGAATCCTTTTTTCCAGAAAAACATCACCCTAATCAGAAATCCAGATGTACGAGACACCATCTTGAACCTGACCTTGACAGCCCTCGCTCCTAAATTTGAAGAATTTGAGCCTGAAGACTTTGAGCTGTGGTTCCAGGTCAATTTGTTTACCGTGATGGCAAGCTTCCACCCTGGCAGCTTGGTGGTGATCCCAAGTAACATCAGCTGTGTATCCTACACAACTATGTAAGAGATGATATTCCTGCTGTCCAAAGCTAAACATTTTAAGTTTGCAGGATGATGTTAAACTTTGACTCCTGACAAGTCTCAAGGATTTCTGTTTTCTTCCTTCAGACTCACTGGTCTTCTGAAAAGTTTGGAATCCCTGCCGTTGCAAATTTCACAGGGTGTGAGATCAAGCATAACGTCACTCAAGGAGACATTCACACGTACGTGGCAAAAATGCTCTGCTGACATCTTTTTCAGATTTGCCCATTGCCACTACTGTGATGACAGCTGTACTGATGCAATGCTTTCATTTCAATATTCCCTTAAACAGGTTGCTCAGTTCCAGATTCCTTCATGGTGAGTTCATTTGTATGGGTGTATTGATGGGGTTTTCAATATTTGATCAACATTTACATGAAACAAGTTTGGCACATTAGCCTTGTTAATGAGGCCATGTTGATATATTTTAACATTAAGTAGCTTTTGCTACTAGACTAAGAATTATGCTTTGCTTGTTTCCAGTGCAAGGAGACTCCGGTTGATGGTAAGTCTCTAAATTACCAGATATTTCAACTTTGATGACAAGATTGCATTCTGAAGGTTCAATATCTGACACGCAAATATTGTCTTTTCACAGAGGACCTCATCTGTGCTGCAGTTAATAGGTGGGTGAATTACTGTTTTGTCTGGTTCTGGGTTTTGCGTAAGTAAAGTTCTCTTACACAATCTAACTAAGTTGACAATGGTTTACTTTTTTATTGTTCTCCTCAGACCACAACTTGAACAAATCCTGTCTGTTAGCAATTCCTCTGAAGCCCTGTGCACTGTTACCATCACTGAGCATGCCTGTTCCTCGGTAAGACTGTTATATGTAAGCTGTGAATCCACAAGAATGATTTGGCTTTTGCTACATCACCCTCCTGATACAAATCTCCATAAGCTCTGAAAGTGTTTATTTTATTTCTTCTCAAATGTTTCCAAGGCTACACATCTCACAGCCAGCAACTTGGTCACCCTGATGGACTGCTCACTGGAAAGCCACAGTACATACCCCGTAGAGGTCTGGAAGCTTTTCTTCCAGAAAGCTTCTCCGGCGCTAGACCAGGCTCTTGATACATACGCCAACATGGTACGTCAAATCCCCAAATTTTACAAAATTGGTGTTTCCATGTGGGAATATTGTGTCAAACCAAAATTATTTTTCCAATTCCAGGCCCCCAACAACAGCAACCCGTCCTTGTCACATGCGCTTGAGGCTATTGGGGAGGTGGTAATTGCCAACTTCAGTCAGGCACAACTGCAGAGTGATGCCTTGGTCAGAAGCTGGTTCCAGACAAAGATTCGCCCGTTTCTGGCCTCTCCATCCCCCAATTTCCTATTCTGCCTAAGCTCAAAGAACTTCAGCTGCCATACTTACCAGACTGTGTAAGCACATATGTGATATATTGCTCCACTGTGAACAAGATTGCAGAGGCACCTGCTGTTTTCTAATTGCTAAGGTATTAAAAGCCTTCTCTCAAATTTAGCATCCGGGCATTCAGCAGCCAAACGGCATCCATGGACAGAGAAAGCCAGCAAGCAGTCTTCACTCATTTCATCAAGCCCTTCCTTTCAAGAAATGAGTCATCAGGTAAAGGCAGGCGCTCAGGCGCAATTTGGTTAAGTCTTGATGGCTTGTGGTGGTTATCCCATGACATGACTTTGTTTCTGTTTTCTTTGCAGATCCTGGTTGCGTCTCATTTATTGGAGGTAGTAAGGAGTGGCTAGAGGTCAACCTTGGCAGCTTCTCTGGTTTTGCAACCCTGCAGGACCTGCAAGCCCTGAATGCCAACTTCTCCAGTGTAAGTGGCGACTGCAGTTATTGTATTCCTATTCCAAACTGGAATGTCTTACCTTTGGTTTTGCAAAAACTACTGTTGGATTTAATATTGATTTTCCCTTTATAGGCTGAATCGTTGTCAGTGCTCACTCCTACTCAGGTGGCACAGTTGACACTGAGCTCACTGGCCTTGAATGACACAGACCAAATCGACCGTGTGTTTGAGCGACTTGAGGATGGTGATGCTAAGGAAAATGTGAATGAATACCTGACACAGTTGACAGCAAATGGAAAGGTAGGCTACTCTTGACACCTGGGGAGAATGGATAACGGATGGGCTTCAAACCGAGCATAGACAGCAATTAAATAAGTATCTAACCCTCTGCATCAGTTGTAGGGCACTCCTTCATCTCAGATATTTTTGTAACATCCTTTGTTGCATGCTGTGTGGGGTACCATGGCTTTTAAATCCTCTCATGTTGTCATTTGACAGGTCCCTGATTTCCAGCCTGTTGTGAGAGATCGTGTGATGAATAGGACCTTCGCCATCATCAGTCTCCATTTCCCACGATTCGAGAAAGACGACTGGTTTTCTTGGTTCCATCTGATACTGGTTCCTGTCCTCCCAAGTTTCAGCCCAATGATGCTCAAGAATGCAACGGCAAATATAAACTGCACAAACTACCATGTCGTGTGAGTAGCATTTCAAGAACAAGCAAGATTGCATTGCAAAAAGTGCAAAATTCTCATGGTGGACAGCATAAGAATGTTTATTTTTTTGCCCTCTGCAGTGTGAGTGGGATAGCCAAAGCTTCCCCTACAATGCCATCGCATAGACGAAAAGCAGTCACAGAAGTTCTGCTAGGCTACCTGAGAAAATCTGGCAGTGTCATCAACAGGCCAGGTAGGGCTAATGCAGTAAATTGTGCCATGTGGTTGCTTATGTGGGCTTGCCCATTGTCTTTGAATTGTGAAAAAGTACGCTGAAATGGCAGTGAGAAGAACACTGTCCATTGACTTTTCCATGTGTTTCAATGCAAAATAATACCTACTAAATGATACGTGTTTAATGTCCATCCACGTGCCTTAGTTTGCAGGCAGGGAATTCAGAGTGATGCGGAATGGATTGAAGCAAACCTAGGTCCCTTTTCCCAATACACAACATACTCTGACCTCAAAGTCTTCAACCTCTCTGGAGTAAGTCCTACATATTGCTACCAATCTTTCTTGAAAACAGCCACACAATACTCGCAACTTGGAAAATCTGCACACAGTTGTGGGTTTGCCATGTCAAAGGGAAAAACATTAATTTATCCTCTACGTTTGTGTTATCAGGTAGCAGTTGTGGACTCCCTCTCAGCAAACCAGAAGGCTGAACTGATCCTGGATCCACACAGCGGCGCTTTGGAGGATGAGGACTTCATAAGGAAGGTGTTAACAGACTTGACAGAGTCCTCTGATGATGAGCAGTTCAATCTGTTTTTCCAGGCTTTTGCAGACAACACCAAGCAGGTGAGTGCTTAACTTTAAGATTGCCATATTTTACCACAAAGTTGGCCGGTAAACTGGCCTGTTGGAAGTTGTCCAAGGGGGGGGGAGAATTTGGCAGAACCTAATAAGCGGCCAAGATTTCACTGAAAAGAACACATTTCTGTTATGATTCTTGAATGAATGGTAACCAATGATGGCTTAAGTGATGCCCCTGATGCACTAAAGTACAAAGATTTGCCAACAAGATTGCTCTCATTACAAAGGTTTCAGTAATGTAAAATGTCTTCCTGAACTGAAATTGAATCCTTTTTTCCAGAAAAACATCACCCTAATCAGAAATCCAGATGTACGAGACACCATCTTGAACCTGACCTTGACAGCCCTCGCTCCTAAATTTGAAGAATTTGAGCCTGAAGACTTTGAGCTGTGGTTCCAGGTCAATTTGTTTACCGTGATGGCAAGCTTCCACCCTGGCAGCTTGGTGGTGATCCCAAGTAACATCAGCTGTGTATCCTACACAACTATGTAAGAGATGATATTCCTGCTGTCCAAAGCTAAACATTTTAAGTTTGCAGGATGATGTTAAACTTTGACTCCTGACAAGTCTCAAGGATTTCTGTTTTCTTCCTTCAGACTCACTGGTCTTCTGAAAAGTTTGGAATCCCTGCCGTTGCAAATTTCACAGGGTGTGAGATCAAGCATAACGTCACTCAAGGAGACATTCACACGTACGTGGCAAAAATGCTCTGCTGACATCTTTTTCAGATTTGCCCATTGCCACTACTGTGATGACAGCTGTACTGATGCAATGCTTTCATTTCAATATTCCCTTAAACAGGTTGCTCAGTTCCAGATTCCTTCATGGTGAGTTCATTTGTATGGGTGTATTGATGGGGTTTTCAATATTTGATCAACATTTACATGAAACAAGTTTGGCACATTAGCCTTGTTAATGAGGCCATGTTGATATATTTTAACATTAAGTAGCTTTTGCTACTAGACTAAGAATTATGCTTTGCTTGTTTCCAGTGCAAGGAGACTCCGGTTGATGGTAAGTCTCTAAATTACCAGATATTTCAACTTTGATGACAAGATTGCATTCTGAAGGTTCAATATCTGACACGCAAATATTGTCTTTTCACAGAGGACCTCATCTGTGCTGCAGTTAATAGGTGGGTGAATTACTGTTTTGTCTGGTTCTGGGTTTTGCGTAAGTAAAGTTCTCTTACACAATCTAACTAAGTTGACAATGGTTTACTTTTTTATTGTTCTCCTCAGACCACAACTTGAACAAATCCTGTCTGTTAGCAATTCCTCTGAAGCCCTGTGCACTGTTACCATCACTGAGCATGCCTGTTCCTCGGTAAGACTGTTATATGTAAGCTGTGAATCCACAAGAATGATTTGGCTTTTGCTACATCACCCTCCTGATACAAATCTCCATAAGCTCTGAAAGTGTTTATTTTATTTCTTCTCAAATGTTTCCAAGGCTACACATCTCACAGCCAGCAACTTGGTCACCCTGATGGACTGCTCACTGGAAAGCCACAGTACATACCCCGTAGAGGTCTGGAAGCTTTTCTTCCAGAAAGCTTCTCCGGCGCTAGACCAGGCTCTTGATACATACGCCAACATGGTACGTCAAATCCCCAAATTTTACAAAATTGGTGTTTCCATGTGGGAATATTGTGTCAAACCAAAATTATTTTTCCAATTCCAGGCCCCCAACAACAGCAACCCGTCCTTGTCACATGCGCTTGAGGCTATTGGGGAGGTGGTAATTGCCAACTTCAGTCAGGCACAACTGCAGAGTGATGCCTTGGTCAGAAGCTGGTTCCAGACAAAGATTCGCCCGTTTCTGGCCTCTCCATCCCCCAATTTCCTATTCTGCCTAAGCTCAAAGAACTTCAGCTGCCATACTTACCAGACTGTGTAAGCACATATGTGATATATTGCTCCACTGTGAACAAGATTGCAGAGGCACCTGCTGTTTTCTAATTGCTAAGGTATTAAAAGCCTTCTCTCAAATTTAGCATCCGGGCATTCAGCAGCCAAACGGCATCCATGGACAGAGAAAGCCAGCAAGCAGTCTTCACTCATTTCATCAAGCCCTTCCTTTCAAGAAATGAGTCATCAGGTAAAGGCAGGCGCTCAGGCGCAATTTGGTTAAGTCTTGATGGCTTGTGGTGGTTATCCCATGACATGACTTTGTTTCTGTTTTCTTTGCAGATCCTGGTTGCGTCTCATTTATTGGAGGTAGTAAGGAGTGGCTAGAGGTCAACCTTGGCAGCTTCTCTGGTTTTGCAACCCTGCAGGACCTGCAAGCCCTGAATGCCAACTTCTCCAGTGTAAGTGGCGACTGCAGTTATTGTATTCCTATTCCAAACTGGAATGTCTTACCTTTGGTTTTGCAAAAACTACTGTTGGATTTAATATTGATTTTCCCTTTATAGGCTGAATCGTTGTCAGTGCTCACTCCTACTCAGGTGGCACAGTTGACACTGAGCTCACTGGCCTTGAATGACACAGACCAAATCGACCGTGTGTTTGAGCGACTTGAGGATGGTGATGCTAAGGAAAATGTGAATGAATACCTGACACAGTTGACAGCAAATGGAAAGGTAGGCTACTCTTGACACCTGGGGAGAATGGATAACGGATGGGCTTCAAACCGAGCATAGACAGCAATTAAATAAGTATCTAACCCTCTGCATCAGTTGTAGGGCACTCCTTCATCTCAGATATTTTTGTAACATCCTTTGTTGCATGCTGTGTGGGGTACCATGGCTTTTAAATCCTCTCATGTTGTCATTTGACAGGTCCCTGATTTCCAGCCTGTTGTGAGAGATCGTGTGATGAATAGGACCTTCGCCATCATCAGTCTCCATTTCCCACGATTCGAGAAAGACGACTGGTTTTCTTGGTTCCATCTGATACTGGTTCCTGTCCTCCCAAGTTTCAGCCCAATGATGCTCAAGAATGCAACGGCAAATATAAACTGCACAAACTACCATGTCGTGTGAGTAGCATTTCAAGAACAAGCAAGATTGCATTGCAAAAAGTGCAAAATTCTCATGGTGGACAGCATAAGAATGTTTATTTTTTTGCCCTCTGCAGTGTGAGTGGGATAGCCAAAGCTTCCCCTACAATGCCATCGCATAGACGAAAAGCAGTCACAGAAGTTCTGCTAGGCTACCTGAGAAAATCTGGCAGTGTCATCAACAGGCCAGGTAGGGCTAATGCAGTAAATTGTGCCATGTGGTTGCTTATGTGGGCTTGCCCATTGTCTTTGAATTGTGAAAAAGTACGCTGAAATGGCAGTGAGAAGAACACTGTCCATTGACTTTTCCATGTGTTTCAATGCAAAATAATACCTACTAAATGATACGTGTTTAATGTCCATCCACGTGCCTTAGTTTGCAGGCAGGGAATTCAGAGTGATGCGGAATGGATTGAAGCAAACCTAGGTCCCTTTTCCCAATACACAACATACTCTGACCTCAAAGTCTTCAACCTCTCTGGAGTAAGTCCTACATATTGCTACCAATCTTTCTTGAAAACAGCCACACAATACTCGCAACTTGGAAAATCTGCACACAGTTGTGGGTTTGCCATGTCAAAGGGAAAAAACATTAATTTATCCTCTACGTTTGTGTTATCAGGTAGCAGTTGTGGACTCCCTCTCAGCAAACCAGAAGGCTGAACTGATCCTGGATCCACACAGCGGCGCTTTGGAGGATGAGGACTTCATAAGGAAGGTGTTAACAGACTTGACAGAGTCCTCTGATGATGAGCAGTTCAATCTGTTTTTCCAGGCTTTTGCAGACAACACCAAGCAGGTGAGTGCTTAACTTTAAGATTGCCATATTTTACCACAAAGTTGGCCGGTAAACTGGCCTGTTGGAAGTTGTCCAAGGGGGGGGGAGAATTTGGCAGAACCTAATAAGCGGCCAAGATTTCACTGAAAAGAACACATTTCTGTTATGATTCTTGAATGAATGGTAACCAATGATGGCTTAAGTGATGCCCCTGATGCACTAAAGTACAAAGATTTGCCAACAAGATTGCTCTCATTACAAAGGTTTCAGTAATGTAAAATGTCTTCCTGAACTGAAATTGAATCCTTTTTTCCAGAAAAACATCACCCTAATCAGAAATCCAGATGTACGAGACACCATCTTGAACCTGACCTTGACAGCCCTCGCTCCTAAATTTGAAGAATTTGAGCCTGAAGACTTTGAGCTGTGGTTCCAGGTCAATTTGTTTACCGTGATGGCAAGCTTCCACCCTGGCAGCTTGGTGGTGATCCCAAGTAACATCAGCTGTGTATCCTACACAACTATGTAAGAGATGATATTCCTGCTGTCCAAAGCTAAACATTTTAAGTTTGCAGGATGATGTTAAACTTTGACTCCTGACAAGTCTCAAGGATTTCTGTTTTCTTCCTTCAGACTCACTGGTCTTCTGAAAAGTTTGGAATCCCTGCCGTTGCAAATTTCACAGGGTGTGAGATCAAGCATAACGTCACTCAAGGAGACATTCACACGTACGTGGCAAAAATGCTCTGCTGACATCTTTTTCAGATTTGCCCATTGCCACTACTGTGATGACAGCTGTACTGATGCAATGCTTTCATTTCAATATTCCCTTAAACAGGTTGCTCAGTTCCAGATTCCTTCATGGTGAGTTCATTTGTATGGGTGTATTGATGGGGTTTTCAATATTTGATCAACATTTACATGAAACAAGTTTGGCACATTAGCCTTGTTAATGAGGCCATGTTGATATATTTTAACATTAAGTAGCTTTTGCTACTAGACTAAGAATTATGCTTTGCTTGTTTCCAGTGCAAGGAGACTCCGGTTGATGGTAAGTCTCTAAATTACCAGATATTTCAACTTTGATGACAAGATTGCATTCTGAAGGTTCAATATCTGACACGCAAATATTGTCTTTTCACAGAGGACCTCATCTGTGCTGCAGTTAATAGGTGGGTGAATTACTGTTTTGTCTGGTTCTGGGTTTTGCGTAAGTAAAGTTCTCTTACACAATCTAACTAAGTTGACAATGGTTTACTTTTTTATTGTTCTCCTCAGACCACAACTTGAACAAATCCTGTCTGTTAGCAATTCCTCTGAAGCCCTGTGCACTGTTACCATCACTGAGCATGCCTGTTCCTCGTAAGACTGTTATATGTAAGCTGTGAATCCACAAGAATGATTTGGCTTTTGCTACATCACCCTCCTGATACAAATCTCCATAAGCTCTGAAAGTGTTTATTTTATTTCTTCTCAAATGTTTCCAAGGCTACACATCTCACAGCCAGCAACTTGGTCACCCTGATGGACTGCTCACTGGAAAGCCACAGTACATACCCCGTAGAGGTCTGGAAGCTTTTCTTCCAGAAAGCTTCTCCGGCGCTAGACCAGGCTCTTGATACATACGCCAACATGGTACGTCAAATCCCCAAATTTTACAAAATTGGTGTTTCCATGTGGGAATATTGTGTCAAACCAAAATTATTTTTCCAATTCCAGGCCCCCAACAACAGCAACCCGTCCTTGTCACATGCGCTTGAGGCTATTGGGGAGGTGGTAATTGCCAACTTCAGTCAGGCACAACTGCAGAGTGATGCCTTGGTCAGAAGCTGGTTCCAGACAAAGATTCGCCCGTTTCTGGCCTCTCCATCCCCCAATTTCCTATTCTGCCTAAGCTCAAAGAACTTCAGCTGCCATACTTACCAGACTGTGTAAGCACATATGTGATATATTGCTCCACTGTGAACAAGATTGCAGAGGCACCTGCTGTTTTCTAATTGCTAAGGTATTAAAAGCCTTCTCTCAAATTTAGCATCCGGGCATTCAGCAGCCAAACGGCATCCATGGACAGAGAAAGCCAGCAAGCAGTCTTCACTCATTTCATCAAGCCCTTCCTTTCAAGAAATGAGTCATCAGGTAAAGGCAGGCGCTCAGGCGCAATTTGGTTAAGTCTTGATGGCTTGTGGTGGTTATCCCATGACATGACTTTGTTTCTGTTTTCTTTGCAGATCCTGGTTGCGTCTCATTTATTGGAGGTAGTAAGGAGTGGCTAGAGGTCAACCTTGGCAGCTTCTCTGGTTTTGCAACCCTGCAGGACCTGCAAGCCCTGAATGCCAACTTCTCCAGTGTAAGTGGCGACTGCAGTTATTGTATTCCTATTCCAAACTGGAATGTCTTACCTTTGGTTTTGCAAAAACTACTGTTGGATTTAATATTGATTTTCCCTTTATAGGCTGAATCGTTGTCAGTGCTCACTCCTACTCAGGTGGCACAGTTGACACTGAGCTCACTGGCCTTGAATGACACAGACCAAATCGACCGTGTGTTTGAGCGACTTGAGGATGGTGATGCTAAGGAAAATGTGAATGAATACCTGACACAGTTGACAGCAAATGGAAAGGTAGGCTACTCTTGACACCTGGGGAGAATGGATAACGGATGGGCTTCAAACCGAGCATAGACAGCAATTAAATAAGTATCTAACCCTCTGCATCAGTTGTAGGGCACTCCTTCATCTCAGATATTTTTGTAACATCCTTTGTTGCATGCTGTGTGGGGTACCATGGCTTTTAAATCCTCTCATGTTGTCATTTGACAGGTCCCTGATTTCCAGCCTGTTGTGAGAGATCGTGTGATGAATAGGACCTTCGCCATCATCAGTCTCCATTTCCCACGATTCGAGAAAGACGACTGGTTTTCTTGGTTCCATCTGATACTGGTTCCTGTCCTCCCAAGTTTCAGCCCAATGATGCTCAAGAATGCAACGGCAAATATAAACTGCACAAACTACCATGTCGTGTGAGTAGCATTTCAAGAACAAGCAAGATTGCATTGCAAAAAGTGCAAAATTCTCATGGTGGACAGCATAAGAATGTTTATTTTTTTGCCCTCTGCAGTGTGAGTGGGATAGCCAAAGCTTCCCCTACAATGCCATCGCATAGACGAAAAGCAGTCACAGAAGTTCTGCTAGGCTACCTGAGAAAATCTGGCAGTGTCATCAACAGGCCAGGTAGGGCTAATGCAGTAAATTGTGCCATGTGGTTGCTTATGTGGGCTTGCCCATTGTCTTTGAATTGTGAAAAAGTACGCTGAAATGGCAGTGAGAAGAACACTGTCCATTGACTTTTCCATGTGTTTCAATGCAAAATAATACCTACTAAATGATACGTGTTTAATGTCCATCCACGTGCCTTAGTTTGCAGGCAGGGAATTCAGAGTGATGCGGAATGGATTGAAGCAAACCTAGGTCCCTTTTCCCAATACACAACATACTCTGACCTCAAAGTCTTCAACCTCTCTGGAGTAAGTCCTACATATTGCTACCAATCTTTCTTGAAAACAGCCACACAATACTCGCAACTTGGAAAATCTGCACACAGTTGTGGGTTTGCCATGTCAAAGGGAAAAAACATTAATTTATCCTCTACGTTTGTGTTATCAGGTAGCAGTTGTGGACTCCCTCTCAGCAAACCAGAAGGCTGAACTGATCCTGGATCCACACAGCGGCGCTTTGGAGGATGAGGACTTCATAAGGAAGGTGTTAACAGACTTGACAGAGTCCTCTGATGATGAGCAGTTCAATCTGTTTTTCCAGGCTTTTGCAGACAACACCAAGCAGGTGAGTGCTTAACTTTAAGATTGCCATATTTTACCACAAAGTTGGCCGGTAAACTGGCCTGTTGGAAGTTGTCCAAGGGGGGGGAGAATTTGGCAGAACCTAATAAGCGGCCAAGATTTCACTGAAAAGAACACATTTCTGTTATGATTCTTGAATGAATGGTAACCAATGATGGCTTAAGTGATGCCCCTGATGCACTAAAGTACAAAGATTTGCCAACAAGATTGCTCTCATTACAAAGGTTTCAGTAATGTAAAATGTCTTCCTGAACTGAAATTGAATCCTTTTTTCCAGAAAAACATCACCCTAATCAGAAATCCAGATGTACGAGACACCATCTTGAACCTGACCTTGACAGCCCTCGCTCCTAAATTTGAAGAATTTGAGCCTGAAGACTTTGAGCTGTGGTTCCAGGTCAATTTGTTTACCGTGATGGCAAGCTTCCACCCTGGCAGCTTGGTGGTGATCCCAAGTAACATCAGCTGTGTATCCTACACAACTATGTAAGAGATGATATTTCTGCTGTCCAAAGCTAAACATTTTAAGTTTGCAGGATGATGTTAAACTTTGACTCCTGACAAGTCTCAAGGATTTCTGTTTTCTTCCTTCAGACTCACTGGTCTTCTGAAAAGTTTGGAATCCCTGCCGTTGCAAATTTCACAGGGTGTGAGATCAAGCATAACGTCACTCAAGGAGACATTCACACGTACGTGGCAAAAATGCTCTGCTGACATCTTTTTTCAGATTTGCCCATTGCCACTACTGTGATGACAGCTGTACTGATGCAATGCTTTCATTTCAATATTCCCTTAAACAGGTTGCTCAGTTCCAGATTCCTTCATGGTGAGTTCATTTGTATGGGTGTATTGATGGGGTTTTCAATATTTGATCAACATTTACATGAAACAAGTTTGGCACATTAGCCTTGTTAATGAGGCCATGTTGATATATTTTAACATTAAGTAGCTTTTGCTACTAGACTAAGAATTATGCTTTGCTTGTTTCCAGTGCAAGGAGACTCCGGTTGATGGTAAGTCTCTAAATTACCAGATATTTCAACTTTGATGACAAGATTGCATTCTGAAGGTTCAATATCTGACACGCAAATATTGTCTTTTCACAGAGGACCTCATCTGTGCTGCAGTTAATAGGTGGGTGAATTACTGTTTTGTCTGGTTCTGGGTTTTGCGTAAGTAAAGTTCTCTTACACAATCTAACTAAGTTGACAATGGTTTACTTTTTTATTGTTCTCCTCAGACCACAACTTGAACAAATCCTGTCTGTTAGCAATTCCTCTGAAGCCCTGTGCACTGTTACCATCACTGAGCATGCCTGTTCCTCGGTAAGACTGTTATATGTAAGCTGTGAATCCACAAGAATGATTTGGCTTTTGCTACATCACCCTCCTGATACAAATCTCCATAAGCTCTGAAAGTGTTTATTTTATTTCTTCTCAAATGTTTCCAAGGCTACACATCTCACAGCCAGCAACTTGGTCACCCTGATGGACTGCTCACTGGAAAGCCACAGTACATACCCCGTAGAGGTCTGGAAGCTTTTCTTCCAGAAAGCTTCTCCGGCGCTAGACCAGGCTCTTGATACATACGCCAACATGGTACGTCAAATCCCCAAATTTTACAAAATTGGTGTTTCCATGTGGGAATATTGTGTCAAACCAAAATTATTTTTCCAATTCCAGGCCCCCAACAACAGCAACCCGTCCTTGTCACATGCGCTTGAGGCTATTGGGGAGGTGGTAATTGCCAACTTCAGTCAGGCACAACTGCAGAGTGATGCCTTGGTCAGAAGCTGGTTCCAGACAAAGATTCGCCCGTTTCTGGCCTCTCCATCCCCCAATTTCCTATTCTGCCTAAGCTCAAAGAACTTCAGCTGCCATACTTACCAGACTGTGTAAGCACATATGTGATATATTGCTCCACTGTGAACAAGATTGCAGAGGCACCTGCTGTTTTCTAATTGCTAAGGTATTAAAAGCCTTCTCTCAAATTTAGCATCCGGGCATTCAGCAGCCAAACGGCATCCATGGACAGAGAAAGCCAGCAAGCAGTCTTCACTCATTTCATCAAGCCCTTCCTTTCAAGAAATGAGTCATCAGGTAAAGGCAGGCGCTCAGGCGCAATTTGGTTAAGTCTTGATGGCTTGTGGTGGTTATCCCATGACATGACTTTGTTTCTGTTTTCTTTGCAGATCCTGGTTGCGTCTCATTTATTGGAGGTAGTAAGGAGTGGCTAGAGGTCAACCTTGGCAGCTTCTCTGGTTTTGCAACCCTGCAGGACCTGCAAGCCCTGAATGCCAACTTCTCCAGTGTAAGTGGCGACTGCAGTTATTGTATTCCTATTCCAAACTGGAATGTCTTACCTTTGGTTTTGCAAAAACTACTGTTGGATTTAATATTGATTTTCCCTTTATAGGCTGAATCGTTGTCAGTGCTCACTCCTACTCAGGTGGCACAGTTGACACTGAGCTCACTGGCCTTGAATGACACAGACCAAATCGACCGTGTGTTTGAGCGACTTGAGGATGGTGATGCTAAGGAAAATGTGAATGAATACCTGACACAGTTGACAGCAAATGGAAAGGTAGGCTACTCTTGACACCTGGGGAGAATGGATAACGGATGGGCTTCAAACCGAGCATAGACAGCAATTAAATAAGTATCTAACCCTCTGCATCAGTTGTAGGGCACTCCTTCATCTCAGATATTTTTGTAACATCCTTTGTTGCATGCTGTGTGGGGTACCATGGCTTTTAAATCCTCTCATGTTGTCATTTGACAGGTCCCTGATTTCCAGCCTGTTGTGAGAGATCGTGTGATGAATAGGACCTTCGCCATCATCAGTCTCCATTTCCCACGATTCGAGAAAGACGACTGGTTTTCTTGGTTCCATCTGATACTGGTTCCTGTCCTCCCAAGTTTCAGCCCAATGATGCTCAAGAATGCAACGGCAAATATAAACTGCACAAACTACCATGTCGTGTGAGTAGCATTTCAAGAACAAGCAAGATTGCATTGCAAAAAGTGCAAAATTCTCATGGTGGACAGCATAAGAATGTTTATTTTTTTGCCCTCTGCAGTGTGAGTGGGATAGCCAAAGCTTCCCCTACAATGCCATCGCATAGACGAAAAGCAGTCACAGAAGTTCTGCTAGGCTACCTGAGAAAATCTGGCAGTGTCATCAACAGGCCAGGTAGGGCTAATGCAGTAAATTGTGCCATGTGGTTGCTTATGTGGGCTTGCCCATTGTCTTTGAATTGTGAAAAAGTACGCTGAAATGGCAGTGAGAAGAACACTGTCCATTGACTTTTCCATGTGTTTCAATGCAAAATAATACCTACTAAATGATACGTGTTTAATGTCCATCCACGTGCCTTAGTTTGCAGGCAGGGAATTCAGAGTGATGCGGAATGGATTGAAGCAAACCTAGGTCCCTTTTCCCAATACACAACATACTCTGACCTCAAAGTCTTCAACCTCTCTGGAGTAAGTCCTACATATTGCTACCAATCTTTCTTGAAAACAGCCACACAATACTCGCAACTTGGAAAATCTGCACACAGTTGTGGGTTTGCCATGTCAAAGGGAAAAAACATTAATTTATCCTCTACGTTTGTGTTATCAGGTAGCAGTTGTGGACTCCCTCTCAGCAAACCAGAAGGCTGAACTGATCCTGGATCCACACAGCGGCGCTTTGGAGGATGAGGACTTCATAAGGAAGGTGTTAACAGACTTGACAGAGTCCTCTGATGATGAGCAGTTCAATCTGTTTTTCCAGGCTTTTGCAGACAACACCAAGCAGGTGAGTGCTTAACTTTAAGATTGCCATATTTTACCACAAAGTTGGCCGGTAAACTGGCCTGTTGGAAGTTGTCCAACTGGGGGGGGGGTAGAATTTGGCAGAACCTAATAAGCGGCCAAGATTTCACTGAAAAGAACACATTTCTGTTATGATTCTTGAATGAATGGTAACCAATGATGGCTTAAGTGATGCCCCTGATGCACTAAAGTACAAAGATTTGCCAACAAGATTGCTCTCATTACAAAGGTTTCAGTAATGTAAAATGTCTTCCTGAACTGAAATTGAATCCTTTTTTCCAGAAAAACATCACCCTAATCAGAAATCCAGATGTACGAGACACCATCTTGAACCTGACCTTGACAGCCCTCGCTCCTAAATTTGAAGAATTTGAGCCTGAAGACTTTGAGCTGTGGTTCCAGGTCAATTTGTTTACCGTGATGGCAAGCTTCCACCCTGGCAGCTTGGTGGTGATCCCAAGTAACATCAGCTGTGTATCCTACACAACTATGTAAGAGATGATATTCCTGCTGTCCAAAGCTAAACATTTTAAGTTTGCAGGATGATGTTAAACTTTGACTCCTGACAAGTCTCAAGGATTTCTGTTTTCTTCCTTCAGACTCACTGGTCTTCTGAAAAGTTTGGAATCCCTGCCGTTGCAAATTTCACAGGGTGTGAGATCAAGCATAACGTCACTCAAGGAGACATTCACACGTACGTGGCAAAAATGCTCTGCTGACATCTTTTTTCAGATTTGCCCATTGCCACTACTGTGATGACAGCTGTACTGATGCAATGCTTTCATTTCAATATTCCCTTAAACAGGTTGCTCAGTTCCAGATTCCTTCATGGTGAGTTCATTTGTATGGGTGTATTGATGGGGTTTTCAATATTTGATCAACATTTACATGAAACAAGTTTGGCACATTAGCCTTGTTAATGAGGCCATGTTGATATATTTTAACATTAAGTAGCTTTTGCTACTAGACTAAGAATTATGCTTTGCTTGTTTCCAGTGCAAGGAGACTCCGGTTGATGGTAAGTCTCTAAATTACCAGATATTTCAACTTTGATGACAAGATTGCATTCTGAAGGTTCAATATCTGACACGCAAATATTGTCTTTTCACAGAGGACCTCATCTGTGCTGCAGTTAATAGGTGGGTGAATTACTGTTTTGTCTGGTTCTGGGTTTTGCGTAAGTAAAGTTCTCTTACACAATCTAACTAAGTTGACAATGGTTTACTTTTTATTGTTCTCCTCAGACCACAACTTGAACAAATCCTGTCTGTTAGCAATTCCTCTGAAGCCCTGTGCACTGTTACCATCACTGAGCATGCCTGTTCCTCGGTAAGACTGTTATATGTAAGCTGTGAATCCACAAGAATGATTTGGCTTTTGCTACATCACCCTCCTGATACAAATCTCCATACGCTCTGAAAGTGTTTATTTTATTTCTTCTCAAATGTTTCCAAGGCTACACATCTCACAGCCAGCAACTTGGTCACCCTGATGGACTGCTCACTGGAAAGCCACAGTACATACCCCGTAGAGGTCTGGAAGCTTTTCTTCCAGAAAGCTTCTCCGGCGCTAGACCAGGCTCTTGATACATACGCCAACATGGTACGTCAAATCCCCAAATTTTACAAAATTGGTGTTTCCATGTGGGAATATTGTGTCAAACCAAAATTATTTTTCCAATTCCAGGCCCCCAACAACAGCAACCCGTCCTTGTCACATGCGCTTGAGGCTATTGGGGAGGTGGTAATTGCCAACTTCAGTCAGGCACAACTGCAGAGTGATGCCTTGGTCAGAAGCTGGTTCCAGACAAAGATTCGCCCGTTTCTGGCCTCTCCATCCCCCAATTTCCTATTCTGCCTAAGCTCAAAGAACTTCAGCTGCCATACTTACCAGACTGTGTAAGCACATATGTGATATATTGCTCCACTGTGAACAAGATTGCAGAGGCACCTGCTGTTTTCTAATTGCTAAGGTATTAAAAGCCTTCTCTCAAATTTAGCATCCGGGCATTCAGCAGCCAAACGGCATCCATGGACAGAGAAAGCCAGCAAGCAGTCTTCACTCATTTCATCAAGCCCTTCCTTTCAAGAAATGAGTCATCAGGTAAAGGCAGGCGCTCAGGCGCAATTTGGTTAAGTCTTGATGGCTTGTGGTGGTTATCCCATGACATGACTTTGTTTCTGTTTTCTTTGCAGATCCTGGTTGCGTCTCATTTATTGGAGGTAGTAAGGAGTGGCTAGAGGTCAACCTTGGCAGCTTCTCTGGTTTTGCAACCCTGCAGGACCTGCAAGCCCTGAATGCCAACTTCTCCAGTGTAAGTGGCGACTGCAGTTATTGTATTCCTATTCCAAACTGGAATGTCTTACCTTTGGTTTTGCAAAAACTACTGTTGGATTTAATATTGATTTTCCCTTTATAGGCTGAATCGTTGTCAGTGCTCACTCCTACTCAGGTGGCACAG
Source organism: Anoplopoma fimbria (assembly GCF_027596085.1). Classification (NCBI taxonomy): domain Eukaryota; kingdom Metazoa; phylum Chordata; class Actinopteri; order Perciformes; family Anoplopomatidae; genus Anoplopoma; species Anoplopoma fimbria. The sequence continues at coordinate 16,207,448 of NC_072463.1, forward strand.
TTGACACTGAGCTCACTGGCCTTGAATGACACAGACCAAATCGACCGTGTGTTTGAGCGACTTGAGGATGGTGATGCTAAGGAAAATGTGAATGAATACCTGACACAGTTGACAGCAAATGGAAAGGTAGGCTACTCTTGACACCTGGGGAGAATGGATAACGGATGGGCTTCAAACCGAGCATAGACAGCAATTAAATAAGTATCTAACCCTCTGCATCAGTTGTAGGGCACTCCTTCATCTCAGATATTTTTGTAACATCCTTTGTTGCATGCTGTGTGGGGTACCATGGCTTTTAAATCCTCTCATGTTGTCATTTGACAGGTCCCTGATTTCCAGCCTGTTGTGAGAGATCGTGTGATGAATAGGACCTTCGCCATCATCAGTCTCCATTTCCCACGATTCGAGAAAGACGACTGGTTTTCTTGGTTCCATCTGATACTGGTTCCTGTCCTCCCAAGTTTCAGCCCAATGATGCTCAAGAATGCAACGGCAAATATAAACTGCACAAACTACCATGTCGTGTGAGTAGCATTTCAAGAACAAGCAAGATTGCATTGCAAAAAGTGCAAAATTCTCATGGTGGACAGCATAAGAATGTTTATTTTTTTGCCCTCTGCAGTGTGAGTGGGATAGCCAAAGCTTCCCCTACAATGCCATCGCATAGACGAAAAGCAGTCACAGAAGTTCTGCTAGGCTACCTGAGAAAATCTGGCAGTGTCATCAACAGGCCAGGTAGGGCTAATGCAGTAAATTGTGCCATGTGGTTGCTTATGTGGGCTTGCCCATTGTCTTTGAATTGTGAAAAAGTACGCTGAAATGGCAGTGAGAAGAACACTGTCCATTGACTTTTCCATGTGTTTCAATGCAAAATAATACCTACTAAATGATACGTGTTTAATGTCCATCCACGTGCCTTAGTTTGCAGGCAGGGAATTCAGAGTGATGCGGAATGGATTGAAGCAAACCTAGGTCCCTTTTCCCAATACACAACATACTCTGACCTCAAAGTCTTCAACCTCTCTGGAGTAAGTCCTACATATTGCTACCAATCTTTCTTGAAAACAGCCACACAATACTCGCAACTTGGAAAATCTGCACACAGTTGTGGGTTTGCCATGTCAAAGGGAAAAAACATTAATTTATCCTCTACGTTTGTGTTATCAGGTAGCAGTTGTGGACTCCCTCTCAGCAAACCAGAAGGCTGAACTGATCCTGGATCCACACAGCGGCGCTTTGGAGGATGAGGACTTCATAAGGAAGGTGTTAACAGACTTGACAGAGTCCTCTGATGATGAGCAGTTCAATCTGTTTTTCCAGGCTTTTGCAGACAACACCAAGCAGGTGAGTGCTTAACTTTAAGATTGCCATATTTTACCACAAAGTTGGCCGGTAAACTGGCCTGTTGGAAGTTGTCCAAGGGGGGGCGGGAGAATTTGGCAGAACCTAATAAGCGGCCAAGATTTCACTGAAAAGAACACATTTCTGTTATGATTCTTGAATGAATGGTAACCAATGATGGCTTAAGTGATGCCCCTGATGCACTAAAGTACAAAGATTTGCCAACAAGATTGCTCTCATTACAAAGGTTTCAGTAATGTAAAATGTCTTCCTGAACTGAAATTGAATCCTTTTTTCCAGAAAAACATCACCCTAATCAGAAATCCAGATGTACGAGACACCATCTTGAACCTGACCTTGACAGCCCTCGCTCCTAAATTTGAAGAATTTGAGCCTGAAGACTTTGAGCTGTGGTTCCAGGTCAATTTGTTTACCGTGATGGCAAGCTTCCACCCTGGCAGCTTGGTGGTGATCCCAAGTAACATCAGCTGTGTATCCTACACAACTATGTAAGAGATGATATTCCTGCTGTCCAAAGCTAAACATTTTAAGTTTGCAGGATGATGTTAAACTTTGACTCCTGACAAGTCTCAAGGATTTCTGTTTTCTTCCTTCAGACTCACTGGTCTTCTGAAAAGTTTGGAATCCCTGCCGTTGCAAATTTCACAGGGTGTGAGATCAAGCATAACGTCACTCAAGGAGACATTCACACGTACGTGGCAAAAATGCTCTGCTGACATCTTTTTTCAGATTTGCCCATTGCCACTACTGTGATGACAGCTGTACTGATGCAATGCTTTCATTTCAATATTCCCTTAAACAGGTTGCTCAGTTCCAGATTCCTTCATGGTGAGTTCATTTGTATGGGTGTATTGATGGGGTTTTCAATATTTGATCAACATTTACATGAAACAAGTTTGGCACATTAGCCTTGTTAATGAGGCCATGTTGATATATTTTAACATTAAGTAGCTTTTGCTACTAGACTAAGAATTATGCTTTGCTTGTTTCCAGTGCAAGGAGACTCCGGTTGATGGTAAGTCTCTAAATTACCAGATATTTCAACTTTGATGACAAGATTGCATTCTGAAGGTTCAATATCTGACACGCAAATATTGTCTTTTCACAGAGGACCTCATCTGTGCTGCAGTTAATAGGTGGGTGAATTACTGTTTTGTCTGGTTCTGGGTTTTGCGTAAGTAAAGTTCTCTTACACAATCTAACTAAGTTGACAATGGTTTACTTTTTTATTGTTCTCCTCAGACCACAACTTGAACAAATCCTGTCTGTTAGCAATTCCTCTGAAGCCCTGTGCACTGTTACCATCACTGAGCATGCCTGTTCCTCGGTAAGACTGTTATATGTAAGCTGTGAATCCACAAGAATGATTTGGCTTTTGCTACATCACCCTCCTGATACAAATCTCCATAAGCTCTGAAAGTGTTTATTTTATTTCTTCTCAAATGTTTCCAAGGCTACACATCTCACAGCCAGCAACTTGGTCACCCTGATGGACTGCTCACTGGAAAGCCACAGTACATACCCCGTAGAGGTCTGGAAGCTTTTCTTCCAGAAAGCTTCTCCGGCGCTAGACCAGGCTCTTGATACATACGCCAACATGGTACGTCAAATCCCCAAATTTTACAAAATTGGTGTTTCCATGTGGGAATATTGTGTCAAACCAAAATTATTTTTCCAATTCCAGGCCCCCAACAACAGCAACCCGTCCTTGTCACATGCGCTTGAGGCTATTGGGGAGGTGGTAATTGCCAACTTCAGTCAGGCACAACTGCAGAGTGATGCCTTGGTCAGAAGCTGGTTCCAGACAAAGATTCGCCCGTTTCTGGCCTCTCCATCCCCCAATTTCCTATTCTGCCTAAGCTCAAAGAACTTCAGCTGCCATACTTACCAGACTGTGTAAGCACATATGTGATATATTGCTCCACTGTGAACAAGATTGCAGAGGCACCTGCTGTTTTCTAATTGCTAAGGTATTAAAAGCCTTCTCTCAAATTTAGCATCCGGGCATTCAGCAGCCAAACGGCATCCATGGACAGAAAGCCAGCAAGCAGTCTTCACTCATTTCATCAAGCCCTTCCTTTCAAGAAATGAGTCATCAGGTAAAGGCAGGCGCTCAGGCGCAATTTGGTTAAGTCTTGATGGCTTGTGGTGGTTATCCCATGACATGACTTTGTTTCTGTTTTCTTTGCAGATCCTGGTTGCGTCTCATTTATTGGAGGTAGTAAGGAGTGGCTAGAGGTCAACCTTGGCAGCTTCTCTGGTTTTGCAACCCTGCAGGACCTGCAAGCCCTGAATGCCAACTTCTCCAGTGTAAGTGGCGACTGCAGTTATTGTATTCCTATTCCAAACTGGAATGTCTTACCTTTGGTTTTGCAAAAACTACTGTTGGATTTAATATTGATTTTCCCTTTATAGGCTGAATCGTTGTCAGTGCTCACTCCTACTCAGGTGGCACAGTTGACACTGAGCTCACTGGCCTTGAATGACACAGACCAAATCGACCGTGTGTTTGAGCGACTTGAGGATGGTGATGCTAAGGAAAATGTGAATGAATACCTGACACAGTTGACAGCAAATGGAAAGGTAGGCTACTCTTGACACCTGGGGAGAATGGATAACGGATGGGCTTCAAACCGAGCATAGACAGCAATTAAATAAGTATCTAACCCTCTGCATCAGTTGTAGGGCACTCCTTCATCTCAGATATTTTTGTAACATCCTTTGTTGCATGCTGTGTGGGGTACCATGGCTTTTAAATCCTCTCATGTTGTCATTTGACAGGTCCCTGATTTCCAGCCTGTTGTGAGAGATCGTGTGATGAATAGGACCTTCGCCATCATCAGTCTCCATTTCCCACGATTCGAGAAAGACGACTGGTTTTCTTGGTTCCATCTGATACTGGTTCCTGTCCTCCCAAGTTTCAGCCCAATGATGCTCAAGAATGCAACGGCAAATATAAACTGCACAAACTACCATGTCGTGTGAGTAGCATTTCAAGAACAAGCAAGATTGCATTGCAAAAAGTGCAAAATTCTCATGGTGGACAGCATAAGAATGTTTATTTTTTTGCCCTCTGCAGTGTGAGTGGGATAGCCAAAGCTTCCCCTACAATGCCATCGCATAGACGAAAAGCAGTCACAGAAGTTCTGCTAGGCTACCTGAGAAAATCTGGCAGTGTCATCAACAGGCCAGGTAGGGCTAATGCAGTAAATTGTGCCATGTGGTTGCTTATGTGGGCTTGCCCATTGTCTTTGAATTGTGAAAAAGTACGCTGAAATGGCAGTGAGAAGAACACTGTCCATTGACTTTTCCATGTGTTTCAATGCAAAATAATACCTACTAAATGATACGTGTTTAATGTCCATCCACGTGCCTTAGTTTGCAGGCAGGGAATTCAGAGTGATGCGGAATGGATTGAAGCAAACCTAGGTCCCTTTTCCCAATACACAACATACTCTGACCTCAAAGTCTTCAACCTCTCTGGAGTAAGTCCTACATATTGCTACCAATCTTTCTTGAAAACAGCCACACAATACTCGCAACTTGGAAAATCTGCACACAGTTGTGGGTTTGCCATGTCAAAGGGAAAAAACATTAATTTATCCTCTACGTTTGTGTTATCAGGTAGCAGTTGTGGACTCCCTCTCAGCAAACCAGAAGGCTGAACTGATCCTGGATCCACACAGCGGCGCTTTGGAGGATGAGGACTTCATAAGGAAGGTGTTAACAGACTTGACAGAGTCCTCTGATGATGAGCAGTTCAATCTGTTTTTCCAGGCTTTTGCAGACAACACCAAGCAGGTGAGTGCTTAACTTTAAGATTGCCATATTTTACCACAAAGTTGGCCGGTAAACTGGCCTGTTGGAAGTTGTCCAAGGGGGGGGAGAATTTGGCAGAACCTAATAAGCGGCCAAGATTTCACTGAAAAGAACACATTTCTGTTATGATTCTTGAATGAATGGTAACCAATGATGGCTTAAGTGATGCCCCTGATGCACTAAAGTACAAAGATTTGCCAACAAGATTGCTCTCATTACAAAGGTTTCAGTAATGTAAAATGTCTTCCTGAACTGAAATTGAATCCTTTTTTCCAGAAAAACATCACCCTAATCAGAAATCCAGATGTACGAGACACCATCTTGAACCTGACCTTGACAGCCCTCGCTCCTAAATTTGAAGAATTTGAGCCTGAAGACTTTGAGCTGTGGTTCCAGGTCAATTTGTTTACCGTGATGGCAAGCTTCCACCCTGGCAGCTTGGTGGTGATCCCAAGTAACATCAGCTGTGTATCCTACACAACTATGTAAGAGATGATATTCCTGCTGTCCAAAGCTAAACATTTTAAGTTTGCAGGATGATGTTAAACTTTGACTCCTGACAAGTCTCAAGGATTTCTGTTTTCTTCCTTCAGACTCACTGGTCTTCTGAAAAGTTTGGAATCCCTGCCGTTGCAAATTTCACAGGGTGTGAGATCAAGCATAACGTCACTCAAGGAGACATTCACACGTACGTGGCAAAAATGCTCTGCTGACATCTTTTTTCAGATTTGCCCATTGCCACTACTGTGATGACAGCTGTACTGATGCAATGCTTTCATTTCAATATTCCCTTAAACAGGTTGCTCAGTTCCAGATTCCTTCATGGTGAGTTCATTTGTATGGGTGTATTGATGGGGTTTTCAATATTTGATCAACATTTACATGAAACAAGTTTGGCACATTAGCCTTGTTAATGAGGCCATGTTGATATATTTTAACATTAAGTAGCTTTTGCTACTAGACTAAGAATTATGCTTTGCTTGTTTCCAGTGCAAGGAGACTCCGGTTGATGGTAAGTCTCTAAATTACCAGATATTTCAACTTTGATGACAAGATTGCATTCTGAAGGTTCAATATCTGACACGCAAATATTGTCTTTTCACAGAGGACCTCATCTGTGCTGCAGTTAATAGGTGGGTGAATTACTGTTTTGTCTGGTTCTGGGTTTTGCGTAAGTAAAGTTCTCTTACACAATCTAACTAAGTTGACAATGGTTTACTTTTTATTGTTCTCCTCAGACCACAACTTGAACAAATCCTGTCTGTTAGCAATTCCTCTGAAGCCCTGTGCACTGTTACCATCACTGAGCATGCCTGTTCCTCGGTAAGACTGTTATATGTAAGCTGTGAATCCACAAGAATGATTTGGCTTTTGCTACATCACCCTCCTGATACAAATCTCCATAAGCTCTGAAAGTGTTTATTTTATTTCTTCTCAAATGTTTCCAAGGCTACACATCTCACAGCCAGCAACTTGGTCACCCTGATGGACTGCTCACTGGAAAGCCACAGTACATACCCCGTAGAGGTCTGGAAGCTTTTCTTCCAGAAAGCTTCTCCGGCGCTAGACCAGGCTCTTGATACATACGCCAACATGGTACGTCAAATCCCCAAATTTTACAAAATTGGTGTTTCCATGTGGGAATATTGTGTCAAACCAAAATTATTTTTCCAATTCCAGGCCCCCAACAACAGCAACCCGTCCTTGTCACATGCGCTTGAGGCTATTGGGGAGGTGGTAATTGCCAACTTCAGTCAGGCACAACTGCAGAGTGATGCCTTGGTCAGAAGCTGGTTCCAGACAAAGATTCGCCCGTTTCTGGCCTCTCCATCCCCCAATTTCCTATTCTGCCTAAGCTCAAAGAACTTCAGCTGCCATACTTACCAGACTGTGTAAGCACATATGTGATATATTGCTCCACTGTGAACAAGATTGCAGAGGCACCTGCTGTTTTCTAATTGCTAAGGTATTAAAAGCCTTCTCTCAAATTTAGCATCCGGGCATTCAGCAGCCAAACGGCATCCATGGACAGAGAAAGCCAGCAAGCAGTCTTCACTCATTTCATCAAGCCCTTCCTTTCAAGAAATGAGTCATCAGGTAAAGGCAGGCGCTCAGGCGCAATTTGGTTAAGTCTTGATGGCTTGTGGTGGTTATCCCATGACATGACTTTGTTTCTGTTTTCTTTGCAGATCCTGGTTGCGTCTCATTTATTGGAGGTAGTAAGGAGTGGCTAGAGGTCAACCTTGGCAGCTTCTCTGGTTTTGCAACCCTGCAGGACCTGCAAGCCCTGAATGCCAACTTCTCCAGTGTAAGTGGCGACTGCAGTTATTGTATTCCTATTCCAAACTGGAATGTCTTACCTTTGGTTTTGCAAAAACTACTGTTGGATTTAATATTGATTTTCCCTTTATAGGCTGAATCGTTGTCAGTGCTCACTCCTACTCAGGTGGCACAGTTGACACTGAGCTCACTGGCCTTGAATGACACAGACCAAATCGACCGTGTGTTTGAGCGACTTGAGGATGGTGATGCTAAGGAAAATGTGAATGAATACCTGACACAGTTGACAGCAAATGGAAAGGTAGGCTACTCTTGACACCTGGGGAGAATGGATAACGGATGGGCTTCAAACCGAGCATAGACAGCAATTAAATAAGTATCTAACCCTCTGCATCAGTTGTAGGGCACTCCTTCATCTCAGATATTTTTGTAACATCCTTTGTTGCATGCTGTGTGGGGTACCATGGCTTTTAAATCCTCTCATGTTGTCATTTGACAGGTCCCTGATTTCCAGCCTGTTGTGAGAGATCGTGTGATGAATAGGACCTTCGCCATCATCAGTCTCCATTTCCCACGATTCGAGAAAGACGACTGGTTTTCTTGGTTCCATCTGATACTGGTTCCTGTCCTCCCAAGTTTCAGCCCAATGATGCTCAAGAATGCAACGGCAAATATAAACTGCACAAACTACCATGTCGTGTGAGTAGCATTTCAAGAACAAGCAAGATTGCATTGCAAAAAGTGCAAAATTCTCATGGTGGACAGCATAAGAATGTTTATTTTTTTGCCCCCTGCAGTGTGAGTGGGATAGCCAAAGCTTCCCCTACAATGCCATCGCATAGACGAAAAGCAGTCACAGAAGTTCTGCTAGGCTACCTGAGAAAATCTGGCAGTGTCATCAACAGGCCAGGTAGGGCTAATGCAGTAAATTGTGCCATGTGGTTGCTTATGTGGGCTTGCCCATTGTCTTTGAATTGTGAAAAAGTACGCTGAAATGGCAGTGAGAAGAACACTGTCCATTGACTTTTCCATGTGTTTCAATGCAAAATAATACCTACTAAATGATACGTGTTTAATGTCCATCCACGTGCCTTAGTTTGCAGGCAGGGAATTCAGAGTGATGCGGAATGGATTGAAGCAAACCTAGGTCCCTTTTCCCAATACACAACATACTCTGACCTCAAAGTCTTCAACCTCTCTGGAGTAAGTCCTACATATTGCTACCAATCTTTCTTGAAAACAGCCACACAATACTCGCAACTTGGAAAATCTGCACACAGTTGTGGGTTTGCCATGTCAAAGGGAAAAAACATTAATTTATCCTCTACGTTTGTGTTATCAGGTAGCAGTTGTGGACTCCCTCTCAGCAAACCAGAAGGCTGAACTGATCCTGGATCCACACAGCGGCGCTTTGGAGGATGAGGACTTCATAAGGAAGGTGTTAACAGACTTGACAGAGTCCTCTGATGATGAGCAGTTCAATCTGTTTTTCCAGGCTTTTGCAGACAACACCAAGCAGGTGAGTGCTTAACTTTAAGATTGCCATATTTTACCACAAAGTTGGCCGGTAAACTGGCCTGTTGGAAGTTGTCCAAGGGGGGGGGAGAATTTGGCAGAACCTAATAAGCGGCCAAGATTTCACTGAAAAGAACACATTTCTGTTATGATTCTTGAATGAATGGTAACCAATGATGGCTTAAGTGATGCCCCTGATGCACTAAAGTACAAAGATTTGCCAACAAGATTGCTCTCATTACAAAGGTTTCAGTAATGTAAAATGTCTTCCTGAACTGAAATTGAATCCTTTTTTCCAGAAAAACATCACCCTAATCAGAAATCCAGATGTACGAGACACCATCTTGAACCTGACCTTGACAGCCCTCGCTCCTAAATTTGAAGAATTTGAGCCTGAAGACTTTGAGCTGTGGTTCCAGGTCAATTTGTTTACCGTGATGGCAAGCTTCCACCCTGGCAGCTTGGTGGTGATCCCAAGTAACATCAGCTGTGTATCCTACACAACTATGTAAGAGATGATATTCCTGCTGTCCAAAGCTAAACATTTTAAGTTTGCAGGATGATGTTAAACTTTGACTCCTGACAAGTCTCAAGGATTTCTGTTTTCTTCCTTCAGACTCACTGGTCTTCTGAAAAGTTTGGAATCCCTGCCGTTGCAAATTTCACAGGGTGTGAGATCAAGCATAACGTCACTCAAGGAGACATTCACACGTACGTGGCAAAAATGCTCTGCTGACATCTTTTTTCAGATTTGCCCATTGCCACTACTGTGATGACAGCTGTACTGATGCAATGCTTTCATTTCAATATTCCCTTAAACAGGTTGCTCAGTTCCAGATTCCTTCATGGTGAGTTCATTTGTATGGGTGTATTGATGGGGTTTTCAATATTTGATCAACATTTACATGAAACAAGTTTGGCACATTAGCCTTGTTAATGAGGCCATGTTGATATATTTTAACATTAAGTAGCTTTTGCTACTAGACTAAGAATTATGCTTTGCTTGTTTCCAGTGCAAGGAGACTCCGGTTGATGGTAAGTCTCTAAATTACCAGATATTTCAACTTTGATGACAAGATTGCATTCTGAAGGTTCAATATCTGACACGCAAATATTGTCTTTTCACAGAGGACCTCATCTGTGCTGCAGTTAATAGGTGGGTGAATTACTGTTTTGTCTGGTTCTGGGTTTTGCGTAAGTAAAGTTCTCTTACACAATCTAACTAAGTTGACAATGGTTTACTTTTTTATTGTTCTCCTCAGACCACAACTTGAACAAATCCTGTCTGTTAGCAATTCCTCTGAAGCCCTGTGCACTGTTACCATCACTGAGCATGCCTGTTCCTCGGTAAGACTGTTATATGTAAGCTGTGAATCCACAAGAATGATTTGGCTTTTGCTACATCACCCTCCTGATACAAATCTCCATAAGCTCTGAAAGTGTTTATTTTATTTCTTCTCAAATGTTTCCAAGGCTACACATCTCACAGCCAGCAACTTGGTCACCCTGATGGACTGCTCACTGGAAAGCCACAGTACATACCCCGTAGAGGTCTGGAAGCTTTTCTTCCAGAAAGCTTCTCCGGCGCTAGACCAGGCTCTTGATACATACGCCAACATGGTACGTCAAATCCCCAAATTTTACAAAATTGGTGTTTCCATGTGGGAATATTGTGTCAAACCAAAATTATTTTTCCAATTCCAGGCCCCCAACAACAGCAACCCGTCCTTGTCACATGCGCTTGAGGCTATTGGGGAGGTGGTAATTGCCAACTTCAGTCAGGCACAACTGCAGAGTGATGCCTTGGTCAGAAGCTGGTTCCAGACAAAGATTCGCCCGTTTCTGGCCTCTCCATCCCCCAATTTCCTATTCTGCCTAAGCTCAAAGAACTTCAGCTGCCATACTTACCAGACTGTGTAAGCACATATGTGATATATTGCTCCACTGTGAACAAGATTGCAGAGGCACCTGCTGTTTTCTAATTGCTAAGGTATTAAAAGCCTTCTCTCAAATTTAGCATCCGGGCATTCAGCAGCCAAACGGCATCCATGGACAGAGAAAGCCAGCAAGCAGTCTTCACTCATTTCATCAAGCCCTTCCTTTCAAGAAATGAGTCATCAGGTAAAGGCAGGCGCTCAGGCGCAATTTGGTTAAGTCTTGATGGCTTGTGGTGGTTATCCCATGACATGACTTTGTTTCTGTTTTCTTTGCAGATCCTGGTTGCGTCTCATTTATTGGAGGTAGTAAGGAGTGGCTAGAGGTCAACCTTGGCAGCTTCTCTGGTTTTGCAACCCTGCAGGACCTGCAAGCCCTGAATGCCAACTTCTCCAGTGTAAGTGGCGACTGCAGTTATTGTATTCCTATTCCAAACTGGAATGTCTTACCTTTGGTTTTGCAAAAACTACTGTTGGATTTAATATTGATTTTCCCTTTATAGGCTGAATCGTTGTCAGTGCTCACTCCTACTCAGGTGGCACAGTTGACACTGAGCTCACTGGCCTTGAATGACACAGACCAAATCGACCGTGTGTTTGAGCGACTTGAGGATGGTGATGCTAAGGAAAATGTGAATGAATACCTGACACAGTTGACAGCAAATGGAAAGGTAGGCTACTCTTGACACCTGGGGAGAATGGATAACGGATGGGCTTCAAACCGAGCATAGACAGCAATTAAATAAGTATCTAACCCTCTGCATCAGTTGTAGGGCACTCCTTCATCTCAGATATTTTTGTAACATCCTTTGTTGCATGCTGTGTGGGGTACCATGGCTTTTAAATCCTCTCATGTTGTCATTTGACAGGTCCCTGATTTCCAGCCTGTTGTGAGAGATCGTGTGATGAATAGGACCTTCGCCATCATCAGTCTCCATTTCCCACGATTCGAGAAAGACGACTGGTTTTCTTGGTTCCATCTGATACTGGTTCCTGTCCTCCCAAGTTTCAGCCCAATGATGCTCAAGAATGCAACGGCAAATATAAACTGCACAAACTACCATGTCGTGTGAGTAGCATTTCAAGAACAAGCAAGATTGCATTGCAAAAAGTGCAAAATTCTCATGGTGGACAGCATAAGAATGTTTATTTTTTTGCCCCCTGCAGTGTGAGTGGGATAGCCAAAGCTTCCCCTACAATGCCATCGCATAGACGAAAAGCAGTCACAGAAGTTCTGCTAGGCTACCTGAGAAAATCTGGCAGTGTCATCAACAGGCCAGGTAGGGCTAATGCAGTAAATTGTGCCATGTGGTTGCTTATGTGGGCTTGCCCATTGTCTTTGAATTGTGAAAAAGTACGCTGAAATGGCAGTGAGAAGAACACTGTCCATTGACTTTTCCATGTGTTTCAATGCAAAATAATACCTACTAAATGATACGTGTTTAATGTCCATCCACGTGCCTTAGTTTGCAGGCAGGGAATTCAGAGTGATGCGGAATGGATTGAAGCAAACCTAGGTCCCTTTTCCCAATACACAACATACTCTGACCTCAAAGTCTTCAACCTCTCTGGAGTAAGTCCTACATATTGCTACCAATCTTTCTTGAAAACAGCCACACAATACTCGCAACTTGGAAAATCTGCACACAGTTGTGGGTTTGCCATGTCAAAGGGAAAAACATTAATTTATCCTCTACGTTTGTGTTATCAGGTAGCAGTTGTGGACTCCCTCTCAGCAAACCAGAAGGCTGAACTGATCCTGGATCCACACAGCGGCGCTTTGGAGGATGAGGACTTCATAAGGAAGGTGTTAACAGACTTGACAGAGTCCTCTGATGATGAGCAGTTCAATCTGTTTTTCCAGGCTTTTGCAGACAACACCAAGCAGGTGAGTGCTTAACTTTAAGATTGCCATATTTTACCACAAAGTTGGCCGGTAAACTGGCCTGTTGGAAGTTGTCCAAGGGGGACAGGGAGAATTTGGCAGAACCTCAAATACAAGCGGCCAAGATTTCACTGAAAAGAACACATTTCTGTTATGATTCTTGAATGAATGGTAACCAATGATGGCTTAAGTGATGCCCCTGATGCACTAAAGTACAAAGATTTGCCAACAAGATTGCTCTCATTACAAAGGTTTCAGTAATGTAAAATGTCTTCCTGAACTGAAATTGAATCCTTTTTTCCAGAAAAACATCACCCTAATCAGAAATCCAGATGTACGAGACACCATCTTGAACCTGACCTTGACAGCCCTCGCTCCTAAATTTGAAGAATTTGAGCCTGAAGACTTTGAGCTGTGGTTCCAGGTCAATTTGTTTACCGTGATGGCAAGCTTCCACCCTGGCAGCTTGGTGGTGATCCCAAGTAACATCAGCTGTGTATCCTACACAACTATGTAAGAGATGATATTCCTGCTGTCCAAAGCTAAACATTTTAAGTTTGCAGGATGATGTTAAACTTTGACTCCTGACAAGTCTCAAGGATTTCTGTTTTCTTCCTTCAGACTCACTGGTCTTCTGAAAAGTTTGGAATCCCTGCCGTTGCAAATTTCACAGGGTGTGAGATCAAGCATAACGTCACTCAAGGAGACATTCACACGTACGTGGCAAAAATGCTCTGCTGACATCTTTTTCAGATTTGCCCATTGCCACTACTGTGATGACAGCTGTACTGATGCAATGCTTTCATTTCAATATTCCCTTAAACAGGTTGCTCAGTTCCAGATTCCTTCATGGTGAGTTCATTTGTATGGGTGTATTGATGGGGTTTTCAATATTTGATCAACATTTACATGAAACAAGTTTGGCACATTAGCCTTGTTAATGAGGCCATGTTGATATATTTTAACATTAAGTAGCTTTTGCTACTAGACTAAGAATTATGCTTTGCTTGTTTCCAGTGCAAGGAGACTCCGGTTGATGGTAAGTCTCTAAATTACCAGATATTTCAACTTTGATGACAAGATTGCATTCTGAAGGTTCAATATCTGACACGCAAATATTGTCTTTTCACAGAGGACCTCATCTGTGCTGCAGTTAATAGGTGGGTGAATTACTGTTTTGTCTGGTTCTGGGTTTTGCGTAAGTAAAGTTCTCTTACACAATCTAACTAAGTTGACAATGGTTTACTTTTTTATTGTTCTCCTCAGACCACAACTTGAACAAATCCTGTCTGTTAGCAATTCCTCTGAAGCCCTGTGCACTGTTACCATCACTGAGCATGCCTGTTCCTCGGTAAGACTGTTATATGTAAGCTGTGAATCCACAAGAATGATTTGGCTTTTGCTACATCACCCTCCTGATACAAATCTCCATAAGCTCTGAAAGTGTTTATTTTATTTCTTCTCAAATGTTTCCAAGGCTACACATCTCACAGCCAGCAACTTGGTCACCCTGATGGACTGCTCACTGGAAAGCCACAGTACATACCCCGTAGAGGTCTGGAAGCTTTTCTTCCAGAAAGCTTCTCCGGCGCTAGACCAGGCTCTTGATACATACGCCAACATGGTACGTCAAATCCCCAAATTTTACAAAATTGGTGTTTCCATGTGGGAATATTGTGTCAAACCAAAATTATTTTTCCAATTCCAGGCCCCCAACAACAGCAACCCGTCCTTGTCACATGCGCTTGAGGCTATTGGGGAGGTGGTAATTGCCAACTTCAGTCAGGCACAACTGCAGAGTGATGCCTTGGTCAGAAGCTGGTTCCAGACAAAGATTCGCCCGTTTCTGGCCTCTCCATCCCCCAATTTCCTATTCTGCCTAAGCTCAAAGAACTTCAGCTGCCATACTTACCAGACTGTGTAAGCACATATGTGATATATTGCTCCACTGTGAACAAGATTGCAGAGGCACCTGCTGTTTTCTAATTGCTAAGGTATTAAAAGCCTTCTCTCAAATTTAGCATCCGGGCATTCAGCAGCCAAACGGCATCCATGGACAGAGAAAGCCAGCAAGCAGTCTTCACTCATTTCATCAAGCCCTTCCTTTCAAGAAATGAGTCATCAGGTAAAGGCAGGCGCTCAGGCGCAATTTGGTTAAGTCTTGATGGCTTGTGGTGGTTATCCCATGACATGACTTTGTTTCTGTTTTCTTTGCAGATCCTGGTTGCGTCTCATTTATTGGAGGTAGTAAGGAGTGGCTAGAGGTCAACCTTGGCAGCTTCTCTGGTTTTGCAACCCTGCAGGACCTGCAAGCCCTGAATGCCAACTTCTCCAGTGTAAGTGGCGACTGCAGTTATTGTATTCCTATTCCAAACTGGAATGTCTTACCTTTGGTTTTGCAAAAACTACTGTTGGATTTAATATTGATTTTCCCTTTATAGGCTGAATCGTTGTCAGTGCTCACTCCTACTCAGGTGGCACAGTTGACACTGAGCTCACTGGCCTTGAATGACACAGACCAAATCGACCGTGTGTTTGAGCGACTTGAGGATGGTGATGCTAAGGAAAATGTGAATGAATACCTGACACAGTTGACAGCAAATGGAAAGGTAGGCTACTCTTGACACCTGGGGAGAATGGATAACGGATGGGCTTCAAACCGAGCATAGACAGCAATTAAATAAGTATCTAACCCTCTGCATCAGTTGTAGGGCACTCCTTCATCTCAGATATTTTTGTAACATCCTTTGTTGCATGCTGTGTGGGGTACCATGGCTTTTAAATCCTCTCATGTTGTCATTTGACAGGTCCCTGATTTCCAGCCTGTTGTGAGAGATCGTGTGATGAATAGGACCTTCGCCATCATCAGTCTCCATTTCCCACGATTCGAGAAAGACGACTGGTTTTCTTGGTTCCATCTGATACTGGTTCCTGTCCTCCCAAGTTTCAGCCCAATGATGCTCAAGAATGCAACGGCAAATATAAACTGCACAAACTACCATGTCGTGTGAGTAGCATTTCAAGAACAAGCAAGATTGCATTGCAAAAAGTGCAAAATTCTCATGGTGGACAGCATAAGAATGTTTATTTTTTTGCCCTCTGCAGTGTGAGTGGGATAGCCAAAGCTTCCCCTACAATGCCATCGCATAGACGAAAAGCAGTCACAGAAGTTCTGCTAGGCTACCTGAGAAAATCTGGCAGTGTCATCAACAGGCCAGGTAGGGCTAATGCAGTAAATTGTGCCATGTGGTTGCTTATGTGGGCTTGCCCATTGTCTTTGAATTGTGAAAAAGTACGCTGAAATGGCAGTGAGAAGAACACTGTCCATTGACTTTTCCATGTGTTTCAATGCAAAATAATACCTACTAAATGATACGTGTTTAATGTCCATCCACGTGCCTTAGTTTGCAGGCAGGGAATTCAGAGTGATGCGGAATGGATTGAAGCAAACCTAGGTCCCTTTTCCCAATACACAACATACTCTGACCTCAAAGTCTTCAACCTCTCTGGAGTAAGTCCTACATATTGCTACCAATCTTTCTTGAAAACAGCCACACAATACTCGCAACTTGGAAAATCTGCACACAGTTGTGGGTTTGCCATGTCAAAGGGAAAAAACATTAATTTATCCTCTACGTTTGTGTTATCAGGTAGCAGTTGTGGACTCCCTCTCAGCAAACCAGAAGGCTGAACTGATCCTGGATCCACACAGCGGCGCTTTGGAGGATGAGGACTTCATAAGGAAGGTGTTAACAGACTTGACAGAGTCCTCTGATGATGAGCAGTTCAATCTGTTTTTCCAGGCTTTTGCAGACAACACCAAGCAGGTGAGTGCTTAACTTTAAGATTGCCATATTTTACCACAAAGTTGGCCGGTAAACTGGCCTGTTGGAAGTTGTCCAAGGGGGGGGGTAGAATTTGGCAGAACCTAATAAGCGGCCAAGATTTCACTGAAAAGAACACATTTCTGTTATGATTCTTGAATGAATGGTAACCAATGATGGCTTAAGTGATGCCCCTGATGCACTAAAGTACAAAGATTTGCCAACAAGATTGCTCTCATTACAAAGGTTTCAGTAATGTAAAATGTCTTCCTGAACTGAAATTGAATCCTTTTTTCCAGAAAAACATCACCCTAATCAGAAATCCAGATGTACGAGACACCATCTTGAACCTGACCTTGACAGCCCTCGCTCCTAAATTTGAAGAATTTGAGCCTGAAGACTTTGAGCTGTGGTTCCAGGTCAATTTGTTTACCGTGATGGCAAGCTTCCACCCTGGCAGCTTGGTGGTGATCCCAAGTAACATCAGCTGTGTATCCTACACAACTATGTAAGAGATGATATTCCTGCTGTCCAAAGCTAAACATTTTAAGTTTGCAGGATGATGTTAAACTTTGACTCCTGACAAGTCTCAAGGATTTCTGTTTTCTTCCTTCAGACTCACTGGTCTTCTGAAAAGTTTGGAATCCCTGCCGTTGCAAATTTCACAGGGTGTGAGATCAAGCATAACGTCACTCAAGGAGACATTCACACGTACGTGGCAAAAATGCTCTGCTGACATCTTTTTTCAGATTTGCCCATTGCCACTACTGTGATGACAGCTGTACTGATGCAATGCTTTCATTTCAATATTCCCTTAAACAGGTTGCTCAGTTCCAGATTCCTTCATGGTGAGTTCATTTGTATGGGTGTATTGATGGGGTTTTCAATATTTGATCAACATTTACATGAAACAAGTTTGGCACATTAGCCTTGTTAATGAGGCCATGTTGATATATTTTAACATTAAGTAGCTTTTGCTACTAGACTAAGAATTATGCTTTGCTTGTTTCCAGTGCAAGGAGACTCCGGTTGATGGTAAGTCTCTAAATTACCAGATATTTCAACTTTGATGACAAGATTGCATTCTGAAGGTTCAATATCTGACACGCAAATATTGTCTTTTCACAGAGGACCTCATCTGTGCTGCAGTTAATAGGTGGGTGAATTACTGTTTTGTCTGGTTCTGGGTTTTGCGTAAGTAAAGTTCTCTTACACAATCTAACTAAGTTGACAATGGTTTACTTTTTTATTGTTCTCCTCAGACCACAACTTGAACAAATCCTGTCTGTTAGCAATTCCTCTGAAGCCCTGTGCACTGTTACCATCACTGAGCATGCCTGTTCCTCGGTAAGACTGTTATATGTAAGCTGTGAATCCACAAGAATGATTTGGCTTTTGCTACATCACCCTCCTGATACAAATCTCCATAAGCTCTGAAAGTGTTTATTTTATTTCTTCTCAAATGTTTCCAAGGCTACACATCTCACAGCCAGCAACTTGGTCACCCTGATGGACTGCTCACTGGAAAGCCACAGTACATACCCCGTAGAGGTCTGGAAGCTTTTCTTCCAGAAAGCTTCTCCGGCGCTAGACCAGGCTCTTGATACATACGCCAACATGGTACGTCAAATCCCCAAATTTTACAAAATTGGTGTTTCCATGTGGGAATATTGTGTCAAACCAAAATTATTTTTCCAATTCCAGGCCCCCAACAACAGCAACCCGTCCTTGTCACATGCGCTTGAGGCTATTGGGGAGGTGGTAATTGCCAACTTCAGTCAGGCACAACTGCAGAGTGATGCCTTGGTCAGAAGCTGGTTCCAGACAAAGATTCGCCCGTTTCTGGCCTCTCCATCCCCCAATTTCCTATTCTGCCTAAGCTCAAAGAACTTCAGCTGCCATACTTACCAGACTGTGTAAGCACATATGTGATATATTGCTCCACTGTGAACAAGATTGCAGAGGCACCTGCTGTTTTCTAATTGCTAAGGTATTAAAAGCCTTCTCTCAAATTTAGCATCCGGGCATTCAGCAGCCAAACGGCATCCATGGACAGAGAAAGCCAGCAAGCAGTCTTCACTCATTTCATCAAGCCCTTCCTTTCAAGAAATGAGTCATCAGGTAAAGGCAGGCGCTCAGGCGCAATTTGGTTAAGTCTTGATGGCTTGTGGTGGTTATCCCATGACATGACTTTGTTTCTGTTTTCTTTGCAGATCCTGGTTGCGTCTCATTTATTGGAGGTAGTAAGGAGTGGCTAGAGGTCAACCTTGGCAGCTTCTCTGGTTTTGCAACCCTGCAGGACCTGCAAGCCCTGAATGCCAACTTCTCCAGTGTAAGTGGCGACTGCAGTTATTGTATTCCTATTCCAAACTGGAATGTCTTACCTTTGGTTTTGCAAAAACTACTGTTGGATTTAATATTGATTTTCCCTTTATAGGCTGAATCGTTGTCAGTGCTCACTCCTACTCAGGTGGCACAGTTGACACTGAGCTCACTGGCCTTGAATGACACAGACCAAATCGACCGTGTGTTTGAGCGACTTGAGGATGGTGATGCTAAGGAAAATGTGAATGAATACCTGACACAGTTGACAGCAAATGGAAAGGTAGGCTACTCTTGACACCTGGGGAGAATGGATAACGGATGGGCTTCAAACCGAGCATAGACAGCAATTAAATAAGTATCTAACCCTCTGCATCAGTTGTAGGGCACTCCTTCATCTCAGATATTTTTGTAACATCCTTTGTTGCATGCTGTGTGGGGTACCATGGCTTTTAAATCCTCTCATGTTGTCATTTGACAGGTCCCTGATTTCCAGCCTGTTGTGAGAGATCGTGTGATGAATAGGACCTTCGCCATCATCAGTCTCCATTTCCCACGATTCGAGAAAGACGACTGGTTTTCTTGGTTCCATCTGATACTGGTTCCTGTCCTCCCAAGTTTCAGCCCAATGATGCTCAAGAATGCAACGGCAAATATAAACTGCACAAACTACCATGTCGTGTGAGTAGCATTTCAAGAACAAGCAAGATTGCATTGCAAAAAGTGCAAAATTCTCATGGTGGACAGCATAAGAATGTTTATTTTTTTGCCCTCTGCAGTGTGAGTGGGATAGCCAAAGCTTCCCCTACAATGCCATCGCATAGACGAAAAGCAGTCACAGAAGTTCTGCTAGGCTACCTGAGAAAATCTGGCAGTGTCATCAACAGGCCAGGTAGGGCTAATGCAGTAAATTGTGCCATGTGGTTGCTTATGTGGGCTTGCCCATTGTCTTTGAATTGTGAAAAAGTACGCTGAAATGGCAGTGAGAAGAACACTGTCCATTGACTTTTCCATGTGTTTCAATGCAAAATAATACCTACTAAATGATACGTGTTTAATGTCCATCCACGTGCCTTAGTTTGCAGGCAGGGAATTCAGAGTGATGCGGAATGGATTGAAGCAAACCTAGGTCCCTTTTCCCAATACACAACATACTCTGACCTCAAAGTCTTCAACCTCTCTGGAGTAAGTCCTACATATTGCTACCAATCTTTCTTGAAAACAGCCACACAATACTCGCAACTTGGAAAATCTGCACACAGTTGTGGGTTTGCCATGTCAAAGGGAAAAAACATTAATTTATCCTCTACGTTTGTGTTATCAGGTAGCAGTTGTGGACTCCCTCTCAGCAAACCAGAAGGCTGAACTGATCCTGGATCCACACAGCGGCGCTTTGGAGGATGAGGACTTCATAAGGAAGGTGTTAACAGACTTGACAGAGTCCTCTGATGATGAGCAGTTCAATCTGTTTTTCCAGGCTTTTGCAGACAACACCAAGCAGGTGAGTGCTTAACTTTAAGATTGCCATATTTTACCACAAAGTTGGCCGGTAAACTGGCCTGTTGGAAGTTGTCCAAGGGGGGGGAGAATTTGGCAGAACCTAATAAGCGGCCAAGATTTCACTGAAAAGAACACATTTCTGTTATGATTCTTGAATGAATGGTAACCAATGATGGCTTAAGTGATGCCCCTGATGCACTAAAGTACAAAGATTTGCCAACAAGATTGCTCTCATTACAAAGGTTTCAGTAATGTAAAATGTCTTCCTGAACTGAAATTGAATCCTTTTTTCCAGAAAAACATCACCCTAATCAGAAATCCAGATGTACGAGACACCATCTTGAACCTGACCTTGACAGCCCTCGCTCCTAAATTTGAAGAATTTGAGCCTGAAGACTTTGAGCTGTGGTTCCAGGTCAATTTGTTTACCGTGATGGCAAGCTTCCACCCTGGCAGCTTGGTGGTGATCCCAAGTAACATCAGCTGTGTATCCTACACAACTATGTAAGAGATGATATTCCTGCTGTCCAAAGCTAAACATTTTAAGTTTGCAGGATGATGTTAAACTTTGACTCCTGACAAGTCTCAAGGATTTCTGTTTTCTTCCTTCAGACTCACTGGTCTTCTGAAAAGTTTGGAATCCCTGCCGTTGCAAATTTCACAGGGTGTGAGATCAAGCATAACGTCACTCAAGGAGACATTCACACGTACGTGGCAAAAATGCTCTGCTGACATCTTTTTTCAGATTTGCCCATTGCCACTACTGTGATGACAGCTGTACTGATGCAATGCTTTCATTTCAATATTCCCTTAAACAGGTTGCTCAGTTCCAGATTCCTTCATGGTGAGTTCATTTGTATGGGTGTATTGATGGGGTTTTCAATATTTGATCAACATTTACATGAAACAAGTTTGGCACATTAGCCTTGTTAATGAGGCCATGTTGATATATTTTAACATTAAGTAGCTTTTGCTACTAGACTAAGAATTATGCTTTGCTTGTTTCCAGTGCAAGGAGACTCCGGTTGATGGTAAGTCTCTAAATTACCAGATATTTCAACTTTGATGACAAGATTGCATTCTGAAGGTTCAATATCTGACACGCAAATATTGTCTTTTCACAGAGGACCTCATCTGTGCTGCAGTTAATAGGTGGGTGAATTACTGTTTTGTCTGGTTCTGGGTTTTGCGTAAGTAAAGTTCTCTTACACAATCTAACTAAGTTGACAATGGTTTACTTTTTTATTGTTCTCCTCAGACCACAACTTGAACAAATCCTGTCTGTTAGCAATTCCTCTGAAGCCCTGTGCACTGTTACCATCACTGAGCATGCCTGTTCCTCGGTAAGACTGTTATATGTAAGCTGTGAATCCACAAGAATGATTTGGCTTTTGCTACATCACCCTCCTGATACAAATCTCCATAAGCTCTGAAAGTGTTTATTTTATTTCTTCTCAAATGTTTCCAAGGCTACACATCTCACAGCCAGCAACTTGGTCACCCTGATGGACTGCTCACTGGAAAGCCACAGTACATACCCCGTAGAGGTCTGGAAGCTTTTCTTCCAGAAAGCTTCTCCGGCGCTAGACCAGGCTCTTGATACATACGCCAACATGGTACGTCAAATCCCCAAATTTTACAAAATTGGTGTTTCCATGTGGGAATATTGTGTCAAACCAAAATTATTTTTCCAATTCCAGGCCCCCAACAACAGCAACCCGTCCTTGTCACATGCGCTTGAGGCTATTGGGGAGGTGGTAATTGCCAACTTCAGTCAGGCACAACTGCAGAGTGATGCCTTGGTCAGAAGCTGGTTCCAGACAAAGATTCGCCCGTTTCTGGCCTCTCCATCCCCCAATTTCCTATTCTGCCTAAGCTCAAAGAACTTCAGCTGCCATACTTACCAGACTGTGTAAGCACATATGTGATATATTGCTCCACTGTGAACAAGATTGCAGAGGCACCTGCTGTTTTCTAATTGCTAAGGTATTAAAAGCCTTCTCTCAAATTTAGCATCCGGGCATTCAGCAGCCAAACGGCATCCATGGACAGAGAAAGCCAGCAAGCAGTCTTCACTCATTTCATCAAGCCCTTCCTTTCAAGAAATGAGTCATCAGGTAAAGGCAGGCGCTCAGGCGCAATTTGGTTAAGTCTTGATGGCTTGTGGTGGTTATCCCATGACATGACTTTGTTTCTGTTTTCTTTGCAGATCCTGGTTGCGTCTCATTTATTGGAGGTAGTAAGGAGTGGCTAGAGGTCAACCTTGGCAGCTTCTCTGGTTTTGCAACCCTGCAGGACCTGCAAGCCCTGAATGCCAACTTCTCCAGTGTAAGTGGCGACTGCAGTTATTGTATTCCTATTCCAAACTGGAATGTCTTACCTTTGGTTTTGCAAAAACTACTGTTGGATTTAATATTGATTTTCCCTTTATAGGCTGAATCGTTGTCAGTGCTCACTCCTACTCAGGTGGCACAGTTGACACTGAGCTCACTGGCCTTGAATGACACAGACCAAATCGACCGTGTGTTTGAGCGACTTGAGGATGGTGATGCTAAGGAAAATGTGAATGAATACCTGACACAGTTGACAGCAAATGGAAAGGTAGGCTACTCTTGACACCTGGGGAGAATGGATAACGGATGGGCTTCAAACCGAGCATAGACAGCAATTAAATAAGTATCTAACCCTCTGCATCAGTTGTAGGGCACTCCTTCATCTCAGATATTTTTGTAACATCCTTTGTTGCATGCTGTGTGGGGTACCATGGCTTTTAAATCCTCTCATGTTGTCATTTGACAGGTCCCTGATTTCCAGCCTGTTGTGAGAGATCGTGTGATGAATAGGACCTTCGCCATCATCAGTCTCCATTTCCCACGATTCGAGAAAGACGACTGGTTTTCTTGGTTCCATCTGATACTGGTTCCTGTCCTCCCAAGTTTCAGCCCAATGATGCTCAAGAATGCAACGGCAAATATAAACTGCACAAACTACCATGTCGTGTGAGTAGCATTTCAAGAACAAGCAAGATTGCATTGCAAAAAGTGCAAAATTCTCATGGTGGACAGCATAAGAATGTTTATTTTTTTGCCCTCTGCAGTGTGAGTGGGATAGCCAAAGCTTCCCCTACAATGCCATCGCATAGACGAAAAGCAGTCACAGAAGTTCTGCTAGGCTACCTGAGAAAATCTGGCAGTGTCATCAACAGGCCAGGTAGGGCTAATGCAGTAAATTGTGCCATGTGGTTGCTTATGTGGGCTTGCCCATTGTCTTTGAATTGTGAAAAAGTACGCTGAAATGGCAGTGAGAAGAACACTGTCCATTGACTTTTCCATGTGTTTCAATGCAAAATAATACCTACTAAATGATACGTGTTTAATGTCCATCCACGTGCCTTAGTTTGCAGGCAGGGAATTCAGAGTGATGCGGAATGGATTGAAGCAAACCTAGGTCCCTTTTCCCAATACACAACATACTCTGACCTCAAAGTCTTCAACCTCTCTGGAGTAAGTCCTACATATTGCTACCAATCTTTCTTGAAAACAGCCACACAATACTCGCAACTTGGAAAATCTGCACACAGTTGTGGGTTTGCCATGTCAAAGGGAAAAAACATTAATTTATCCTCTACGTTTGTGTTATCAGGTAGCAGTTGTGGACTCCCTCTCAGCAAACCAGAAGGCTGAACTGATCCTGGATCCACACAGCGGCGCTTTGGAGGATGAGGACTTCATAAGGAAGGTGTTAACAGACTTGACAGAGTCCTCTGATGATGAGCAGTTCAATCTGTTTTTCCAGGCTTTTGCAGACAACACCAAGCAGGTGAGTGCTTAACTTTAAGATTGCCATATTTTACCACAAAGTTGGCCGGTAAACTGGCCTGTTGGAAGTTGTCCAAGGTGGGGGGGTTGGGTAGAATTTGGCAGAACCTAATAAGCGGCCAAGATTTCACTGAAAAGAACACATTTCTGTTATGATTCTTGAATGAATGGTAACCAATGATGGCTTAAGTGATGCCCCTGATGCACTAAAGTACAAAGATTTGCCAACAAGATTGCTCTCATTACAAAGGTTTCAGTAATGTAAAATGTCTTCCTGAACTGAAATTGAATCCTTTTTTCCAGAAAAACATCACCCTAATCAGAAATCCAGATGTACGAGACACCATCTTGAACCTGACCTTGACAGCCCTCGCTCCTAAATTTGAAGAATTTGAGCCTGAAGACTTTGAGCTGTGGTTCCAGGTCAATTTGTTTACCGTGATGGCAAGCTTCCACCCTGGCAGCTTGGTGGTGATCCCAAGTAACATCAGCTGTGTATCCTACACAACTATGTAAGAGATGATATTCCTGCTGTCCAAAGCTAAACATTTTAAGTTTGCAGGATGATGTTAAACTTTGACTCCTGACAAGTCTCAAGGATTTCTGTTTTCTTCCTTCAGACTCACTGGTCTTCTGAAAAGTTTGGAATCCCTGCCGTTGCAAATTTCACAGGGTGTGAGATCAAGCATAACGTCACTCAAGGAGACATTCACACGTACGTGGCAAAAATGCTCTGCTGACATCTTTTTTCAGATTTGCCCATTGCCACTACTGTGATGACAGCTGTACTGATGCAATGCTTTCATTTCAATATTCCCTTAAACAGGTTGCTCAGTTCCAGATTCCTTCATGGTGAGTTCATTTGTATGGGTGTATTGATGGGGTTTTCAATATTTGATCAACATTTACATGAAACAAGTTTGGCACATTAGCCTTGTTAATGAGGCCATGTTGATATATTTTAACATTAAGTAGCTTTTGCTACTAGACTAAGAATTATGCTTTGCTTGTTTCCAGTGCAAGGAGACTCCGGTTGATGGTAAGTCTCTAAATTACCAGATATTTCAACTTTGATGACAAGATTGCATTCTGAAGGTTCAATATCTGACACGCAAATATTGTCTTTTCACAGAGGACCTCATCTGTGCTGCAGTTAATAGGTGGGTGAATTACTGTTTTGTCTGGTTCTGGGTTTTGCGTAAGTAAAGTTCTCTTACACAATCTAACTAAGTTGACAATGGTTTACTTTTTATTGTTCTCCTCAGACCACAACTTGAACAAATCCTGTCTGTTAGCAATTCCTCTGAAGCCCTGTGCACTGTTACCATCACTGAGCATGCCTGTTCCTCGGTAAGACTGTTATATGTAAGCTGTGAATCCACAAGAATGATTTGGCTTTTGCTACATCACCCTCCTGATACAAATCTCCATAAGCTCTGAAAGTGTTTATTTTATTTCTTCTCAAATGTTTCCAAGGCTACACATCTCACAGCCAGCAACTTGGTCACCCTGATGGACTGCTCACTGGAAAGCCACAGTACATACCCCGTAGAGGTCTGGAAGCTTTTCTTCCAGAAAGCTTCTCCGGCGCTAGACCAGGCTCTTGATACATACGCCAACATGGTACGTCAAATCCCCAAATTTTACAAAATTGGTGTTTCCATGTGGGAATATTGTGTCAAACCAAAATTATTTTTCCAATTCCAGGCCCCCAACAACAGCAACCCGTCCTTGTCACATGCGCTTGAGGCTATTGGGGAGGTGGTAATTGCCAACTTCAGTCAGGCACAACTGCAGAGTGATGCCTTGGTCAGAAGCTGGTTCCAGACAAAGATTCGCCCGTTTCTGGCCTCTCCATCCCCCAATTTCCTATTCTGCCTAAGCTCAAAGAACTTCAGCTGCCATACTTACCAGACTGTGTAAGCACATATGTGATATATTGCTCCACTGTGAACAAGATTGCAGAGGCACCTGCTGTTTTCTAATTGCTAAGGTATTAAAAGCCTTCTCTCAAATTTAGCATCCGGGCATTCAGCAGCCAAACGGCATCCATGGACAGAGAAAGCCAGCAAGCAGTCTTCACTCATTTCATCAAGCCCTTCCTTTCAAGAAATGAGTCATCAGGTAAAGGCAGGCGCTCAGGCGCAATTTGGTTAAGTCTTGATGGCTTGTGGTGGTTATCCCATGACATGACTTTGTTTCTGTTTTCTTTGCAGATCCTGGTTGCGTCTCATTTATTGGAGGTAGTAAGGAGTGGCTAGAGGTCAACCTTGGCAGCTTCTCTGGTTTTGCAACCCTGCAGGACCTGCAAGCCCTGAATGCCAACTTCTCCAGTGTAAGTGGCGACTGCAGTTATTGTATTCCTATTCCAAACTGGAATGTCTTACCTTTGGTTTTGCAAAAACTACTGTTGGATTTAATATTGATTTTCCCTTTATAGGCTGAATCGTTGTCAGTGCTCACTCCTACTCAGGTGGCACAGTTGACACTGAGCTCACTGGCCTTGAATGACACAGACCAAATCGACCGTGTGTTTGAGCGACTTGAGGATGGTGATGCTAAGGAAAATGTGAATGAATACCTGACACAGTTGACAGCAAATGGAAAGGTAGGCTACTCTTGACACCTGGGGAGAATGGATAACGGATGGGCTTCAAACCGAGCATAGACAGCAATTAAATAAGTATCTAACCCTCTGCATCAGTTGTAGGGCACTCCTTCATCTCAGATATTTTTGTAACATCCTTTGTTGCATGCTGTGTGGGGTACCATGGCTTTTAAATCCTCTCATGTTGTCATTTGACAGGTCCCTGATTTCCAGCCTGTTGTGAGAGATCGTGTGATGAATAGGACCTTCGCCATCATCAGTCTCCATTTCCCACGATTCGAGAAAGACGACTGGTTTTCTTGGTTCCATCTGATACTGGTTCCTGTCCTCCCAAGTTTCAGCCCAATGATGCTCAAGAATGCAACGGCAAATATAAACTGCACAAACTACCATGTCGTGTGAGTAGCATTTCAAGAACAAGCAAGATTGCATTGCAAAAAGTGCAAAATTCTCATGGTGGACAGCATAAGAATGTTTATTTTTTTGCCCTCTGCAGTGTGAGTGGGATAGCCAAAGCTTCCCCTACAATGCCATCGCATAGACGAAAAGCAGTCACAGAAGTTCTGCTAGGCTACCTGAGAAAATCTGGCAGTGTCATCAACAGGCCAGGTAGGGCTAATGCAGTAAATTGTGCCATGTGGTTGCTTATGTGGGCTTGCCCATTGTCTTTGAATTGTGAAAAAGTACGCTGAAATGGCAGTGAGAAGAACACTGTCCATTGACTTTTCCATGTGTTTCAATGCAAAATAATACCTACTAAATGATACGTGTTTAATGTCCATCCACGTGCCTTAGTTTGCAGGCAGGGAATTCAGAGTGATGCGGAATGGATTGAAGCAAACCTAGGTCCCTTTTCCCAATACACAACATACTCTGACCTCAAAGTCTTCAACCTCTCTGGAGTAAGTCCTACATATTGCTACCAATCTTTCTTGAAAACAGCCACACAATACTCGCAACTTGGAAAATCTGCACACAGTTGTGGGTTTGCCATGTCAAAGGGAAAAAACATTAATTTATCCTCTACGTTTGTGTTATCAGGTAGCAGTTGTGGACTCCCTCTCAGCAAACCAGAAGGCTGAACTGATCCTGGATCCACACAGCGGCGCTTTGGAGGATGAGGACTTCATAAGGAAGGTGTTAACAGACTTGACAGAGTCCTCTGATGATGAGCAGTTCAATCTGTTTTTCCAGGCTTTTGCAGACAACACCAAGCAGGTGAGTGCTTAACTTTAAGATTGCCATATTTTACCACAAAGTTGGCCGGTAAACTGGCCTGTTGGAAGTTGTCCAAGGGGGGGGAGAATTTGGCAGAACCTAATAAGCGGCCAAGATTTCACTGAAAAGAACACATTTCTGTTATGATTCTTGAATGAATGGTAACCAATGATGGCTTAAGTGATGCCCCTGATGCACTAAAGTACAAAGATTTGCCAACAAGATTGCTCTCATTACAAAGGTTTCAGTAATGTAAAATGTCTTCCTGAACTGAAATTGAATCCTTTTTTCCAGAAAAACATCACCCTAATCAGAAATCCAGATGTACGAGACACCATCTTGAACCTGACCTTGACAGCCCTCGCTCCTAAATTTGAAGAATTTGAGCCTGAAGACTTTGAGCTGTGGTTCCAGGTCAATTTGTTTACCGTGATGGCAAGCTTCCACCCTGGCAGCTTGGTGGTGATCCCAAGTAACATCAGCTGTGTATCCTACACAACTATGTAAGAGATGATATTCCTGCTGTCCAAAGCTAAACATTTTAAGTTTGCAGGATGATGTTAAACTTTGACTCCTGACAAGTCTCAAGGATTTCTGTTTTCTTCCTTCAGACTCACTGGTCTTCTGAAAAGTTTGGAATCCCTGCCGTTGCAAATTTCACAGGGTGTGAGATCAAGCATAACGTCACTCAAGGAGACATTCACACGTACGTGGCAAAAATGCTCTGCTGACATCTTTTTTCAGATTTGCCCATTGCCACTACTGTGATGACAGCTGTACTGATGCAATGCTTTCATTTCAATATTCCCTTAAACAGGTTGCTCAGTTCCAGATTCCTTCATGGTGAGTTCATTTGTATGGGTGTATTGATGGGGTTTTCAATATTTGATCAACATTTACATGAAACAAGTTTGGCACATTAGCCTTGTTAATGAGGCCATGTTGATATATTTTAACATTAAGTAGCTTTTGCTACTAGACTAAGAATTATGCTTTGCTTGTTTCCAGTGCAAGGAGACTCCGGTTGATGGTAAGTCTCTAAATTACCAGATATTTCAACTTTGATGACAAGATTGCATTCTGAAGGTTCAATATCTGACACGCAAATATTGTCTTTTCACAGAGGACCTCATCTGTGCTGCAGTTAATAGGTGGGTGAATTACTGTTTTGTCTGGTTCTGGGTTTTGCGTAAGTAAAGTTCTCTTACACAATCTAACTAAGTTGACAATGGTTTACTTTTTTATTGTTCTCCTCAGACCACAACTTGAACAAATCCTGTCTGTTAGCAATTCCTCTGAAGCCCTGTGCACTGTTACCATCACTGAGCATGCCTGTTCCTCGGTAAGACTGTTATATGTAAGCTGTGAATCCACAAGAATGATTTGGCTTTTGCTACATCACCCTCCTGATACAAATCTCCATACGCTCTGAAAGTGTTTATTTTATTTCTTCTCAAATGTTTCCAAGGCTACACATCTCACAGCCAGCAACTTGGTCACCCTGATGGACTGCTCACTGGAAAGCCACAGTACATACCCCGTAGAGGTCTGGAAGCTTTTCTTCCAGAAAGCTTCTCCGGCGCTAGACCAGGCTCTTGATACATACGCCAACATGGTACGTCAAATCCCCAAATTTTACAAAATTGGTGTTTCCATGTGGGAATATTGTGTCAAACCAAAATTATTTTTCCAATTCCAGGCCCCCAACAACAGCAACCCGTCCTTGTCACATGCGCTTGAGGCTATTGGGGAGGTGGTAATTGCCAACTTCAGTCAGGCACAACTGCAGAGTGATGCCTTGGTCAGAAGCTGGTTCCAGACAAAGATTCGCCCGTTTCTGGCCTCTCCATCCCCCAATTTCCTATTCTGCCTAAGCTCAAAGAACTTCAGCTGCCATACTTACCAGACTGTGTAAGCACATATGTGATATATTGCTCCACTGTGAACAAGATTGCAGAGGCACCTGCTGTTTTCTAATTGCTAAGGTATTAAAAGCCTTCTCTCAAATTTAGCATCCGGGCATTCAGCAGCCAAACGGCATCCATGGACAGAGAAAGCCAGCAAGCAGTCTTCACTCATTTCATCAAGCCCTTCCTTTCAAGAAATGAGTCATCAGGTAAAGGCAGGCGCTCAGGCGCAATTTGGTTAAGTCTTGATGGCTTGTGGTGGTTATCCCATGACATGACTTTGTTTCTGTTTTCTTTGCAGATCCTGGTTGCGTCTCATTTATTGGAGGTAGTAAGGAGTGGCTAGAGGTCAACCTTGGCAGCTTCTCTGGTTTTGCAACCCTGCAGGACCTGCAAGCCCTGAATGCCAACTTCTCCAGTGTAAGTGGCGACTGCAGTTATTGTATTCCTATTCCAAACTGGAATGTCTTACCTTTGGTTTTGCAAAAACTACTGTTGGATTTAATATTGATTTTCCCTTTATAGGCTGAATCGTTGTCAGTGCTCACTCCTACTCAGGTGGCACAGTTGACACTGAGCTCACTGGCCTTGAATGACACAGACCAAATCGACCGTGTGTTTGAGCGACTTGAGGATGGTGATGCTAAGGAAAATGTGAATGAATACCTGACACAGTTGACAGCAAATGGAAAGGTAGGCTACTCTTGACACCTGGGGAGAATGGATAACGGATGGGCTTCAAACCGAGCATAGACAGCAATTAAATAAGTATCTAACCCTCTGCATCAGTTGTAGGGCACTCCTTCATCTCAGATATTTTTGTAACATCCTTTGTTGCATGCTGTGTGGGGTACCATGGCTTTTAAATCCTCTCATGTTGTCATTTGACAGGTCCCTGATTTCCAGCCTGTTGTGAGAGATCGTGTGATGAATAGGACCTTCGCCATCATCAGTCTCCATTTCCCACGATTCGAGAAAGACGACTGGTTTTCTTGGTTCCATCTGATACTGGTTCCTGTCCTCCCAAGTTTCAGCCCAATGATGCTCAAGAATGCAACGGCAAATATAAACTGCACAAACTACCATGTCGTGTGAGTAGCATTTCAAGAACAAGCAAGATTGCATTGCAAAAAGTGCAAAATTCTCATGGTGGACAGCATAAGAATGTTTATTTTTTTGCCCTCTGCAGTGTGAGTGGGATAGCCAAAGCTTCCCCTACAATGCCATCGCATAGACGAAAAGCAGTCACAGAAGTTCTGCTAGGCTACCTGAGAAAATCTGGCAGTGTCATCAACAGGCCAGGTAGGGCTAATGCAGTAAATTGTGCCATGTGGTTGCTTATGTGGGCTTGCCCATTGTCTTTGAATTGTGAAAAAGTACGCTGAAATGGCAGTGAGAAGAACACTGTCCATTGACTTTTCCATGTGTTTCAATGCAAAATAATACCTACTAAATGATACGTGTTTAATGTCCATCCACGTGCCTTAGTTTGCAGGCAGGGAATTCAGAGTGATGCGGAATGGATTGAAGCAAACCTAGGTCCCTTTTCCCAATACACAACATACTCTGACCTCAAAGTCTTCAACCTCTCTGGAGTAAGTCCTACATATTGCTACCAATCTTTCTTGAAAACAGCCACACAATACTCGCAACTTGGAAAATCTGCACACAGTTGTGGGTTTGCCATGTCAAAGGGAAAAAACATTAATTTATCCTCTACGTTTGTGTTATCAGGTAGCAGTTGTGGACTCCCTCTCAGCAAACCAGAAGGCTGAACTGATCCTGGATCCACACAGCGGCGCTTTGGAGGATGAGGACTTCATAAGGAAGGTGTTAACAGACTTGACAGAGTCCTCTGATGATGAGCAGTTCAATCTGTTTTTCCAGGCTTTTGCAGACAACACCAAGCAGGTGAGTGCTTAACTTTAAGATTGCCATATTTTACCACAAAGTTGGCCGGTAAACTGGCCTGTTGGAAGTTGTCCAAGGGGGGGGAGAATTTGGCAGAACCTAATAAGCGGCCAAGATTTCACTGAAAAGAACACATTTCTGTTATGATTCTTGAATGAATGGTAACCAATGATGGCTTAAGTGATGCCCCTGATGCACTAAAGTACAAAGATTTGCCAACAAGATTGCTCTCATTACAAAGGTTTCAGTAATGTAAAATGTCTTCCTGAACTGAAATTGAATCCTTTTTTCCAGAAAAACATCACCCTAATCAGAAATCCAGATGTACGAGACACCATCTTGAACCTGACCTTGACAGCCCTCGCTCCTAAATTTGAAGAATTTGAGCCTGAAGACTTTGAGCTGTGGTTCCAGGTCAATTTGTTTACCGTGATGGCAAGCTTCCACCCTGGCAGCTTGGTGGTGATCCCAAGTAACATCAGCTGTGTATCCTACACAACTATGTAAGAGATGATATTCTGCTGTCCAAAGCTAAACATTTTAAGTTTGCAGGATGATGTTAAACTTTGACTCCTGACAAGTCTCAAGGATTTCTGTTTTCTTCCTTCAGACTCACTGGTCTTCTGAAAAGTTTGGAATCCCTGCCGTTGCAAATTTCACAGGGTGTGAGATCAAGCATAACGTCACTCAAGGAGACATTCACACGTACGTGGCAAAAATGCTCTGCTGACATCTTTTTCAGATTTGCCCATTGCCACTACTGTGATGACAGCTGTACTGATGCAATGCTTTCATTTCAATATTCCCTTAAACAGGTTGCTCAGTTCCAGATTCCTTCATGGTGAGTTCATTTGTATGGGTGTATTGATGGGGTTTTCAATATTTGATCAACATTTACATGAAACAAGTTTGGCACATTAGCCTTGTTAATGAGGCCATGTTGATATATTTTAACATTAAGTAGCTTTTGCTACTAGACTAAGAATTATGCTTTGCTTGTTTCCAGTGCAAGGAGACTCCGGTTGATGGTAAGTCTCTAAATTACCAGATATTTCAACTTTGATGACAAGATTGCATTCTGAAGGTTCAATATCTGACACGCAAATATTGTCTTTTCACAGAGGACCTCATCTGTGCTGCAGTTAATAGGTGGGTGAATTACTGTTTTGTCTGGTTCTGGGTTTTGCGTAAGTAAAGTTCTCTTACACAATCTAACTAAGTTGACAATGGTTTACTTTTTTATTGTTCTCCTCAGACCACAACTTGAACAAATCCTGTCTGTTAGCAATTCCTCTGAAGCCCTGTGCACTGTTACCATCACTGAGCATGCCTGTTCCTCGGTAAGACTGTTATATGTAAGCTGTGAATCCACAAGAATGATTTGGCTTTTGCTACATCACCCTCCTGATACAAATCTCCATAAGCTCTGAAAGTGTTTATTTTATTTCTTCTCAAATGTTTCCAAGGCTACACATCTCACAGCCAGCAACTTGGTCACCCTGATGGACTGCTCACTGGAAAGCCACAGTACATACCCCGTAGAGGTCTGGAAGCTTTTCTTCCAGAAAGCTTCTCCGGCGCTAGACCAGGCTCTTGATACATACGCCAACATGGTACGTCAAATCCCCAAATTTTACAAAATTGGTGTTTCCATGTGGGAATATTGTGTCAAACCAAAATTATTTTTCCAATTCCAGGCCCCCAACAACAGCAACCCGTCCTTGTCACATGCGCTTGAGGCTATTGGGGAGGTGGTAATTGCCAACTTCAGTCAGGCACAACTGCAGAGTGATGCCTTGGTCAGAAGCTGGTTCCAGACAAAGATTCGCCCGTTTCTGGCCTCTCCATCCCCCAATTTCCTATTCTGCCTAAGCTCAAAGAACTTCAGCTGCCATACTTACCAGACTGTGTAAGCACATATGTGATATATTGCTCCACTGTGAACAAGATTGCAGAGGCACCTGCTGTTTTCTAATTGCTAAGGTATTAAAAGCCTTCTCTCAAATTTAGCATCCGGGCATTCAGCAGCCAAACGGCATCCATGGACAGAGAAAGCCAGCAAGCAGTCTTCACTCATTTCATCAAGCCCTTCCTTTCAAGAAATGAGTCATCAGGTAAAGGCAGGCGCTCAGGCGCAATTTGGTTAAGTCTTGATGGCTTGTGGTGGTTATCCCATGACATGACTTTGTTTCTGTTTTCTTTGCAGATCCTGGTTGCGTCTCATTTATTGGAGGTAGTAAGGAGTGGCTAGAGGTCAACCTTGGCAGCTTCTCTGGTTTTGCAACCCTGCAGGACCTGCAAGCCCTGAATGCCAACTTCTCCAGTGTAAGTGGCGACTGCAGTTATTGTATTCCTATTCCAAACTGGAATGTCTTACCTTTGGTTTTGCAAAAACTACTGTTGGATTTAATATTGATTTTCCCTTTATAGGCTGAATCGTTGTCAGTGCTCACTCCTACTCAGGTGGCACAGTTGACACTGAGCTCACTGGCCTTGAATGACACAGACCAAATCGACCGTGTGTTTGAGCGACTTGAGGATGGTGATGCTAAGGAAAATGTGAATGAATACCTGACACAGTTGACAGCAAATGGAAAGGTAGGCTACTCTTGACACCTGGGGAGAATGGATAACGGATGGGCTTCAAACCGAGCATAGACAGCAATTAAATAAGTATCTAACCCTCTGCATCAGTTGTAGGGCACTCCTTCATCTCAGATATTTTTGTAACATCCTTTGTTGCATGCTGTGTGGGGTACCATGGCTTTTAAATCCTCTCATGTTGTCATTTGACAGGTCCCTGATTTCCAGCCTGTTGTGAGAGATCGTGTGATGAATAGGACCTTCGCCATCATCAGTCTCCATTTCCCACGATTCGAGAAAGACGACTGGTTTTCTTGGTTCCATCTGATACTGGTTCCTGTCCTCCCAAGTTTCAGCCCAATGATGCTCAAGAATGCAACGGCAAATATAAACTGCACAAACTACCATGTCGTGTGAGTAGCATTTCAAGAACAAGCAAGATTGCATTGCAAAAAGTGCAAAATTCTCATGGTGGACAGCATAAGAATGTTTATTTTTTTTTGCCCTCTGCAGTGTGAGTGGGATAGCCAAAGCTTCCCCTACAATGCCATCGCATAGACGAAAAAGCAGTCACAGAAGTTCTGCTAGGCTACCTGAGAAAATCTGGCAGTGTCATCAACAGGCCAGGTAGGGCTAATGCAGTAAATTGTGCCATGTGGTTGCTTATGTGGGCTTGCCCATTGTCTTTGAATTGTGAAAAGTACGCTGAAATGGCAGTGAGAAGAACACTGTCCATTGACTTTTCCATGTGTTTCAATGCAAAATAATACCTACTAAATGATACGTGTTTAATGTCCATCCACGTGCCTTAGTTTGCAGGCAGGGAATTCAGAGTGATGCGGAATGGATTGAAGCAAACCTAGGTCCCTTTTCCCAATACACAACATACTCTGACCTCAAAGTCTTCAACCTCTCTGGAGTAAGTCCTACATATTGCTACCAATCTTTCTTGAAAACAGCCACACAATACTCGCAACTTGGAAAATCTGCACACAGTTGTGGGTTTGCCATGTCAAAGGGAAAAAACATTAATTTATCCTCTACGTTTGTGTTATCAGGTAGCAGTTGTGGACTCCTCTCAGCAAACCAGAAGGCTGAACTGATCCTGGATCCACACAGCGGCGCTTTGGAGGATGAGGACTTCATAAGGAAGGTGTTAACAGACTTGACAGAGTCCTCTGATGATGAGCAGTTCAATCTGTTTTTCCAGGCTTTTGCAGACAACACCAAGCAGGTGAGTGCTTAACTTTAAGATTGCCATATTTTACCACAAAGTTGGCCGGTAAACTGGCCTGTTGGAAGTTGTCCAGGGTGGGGGGAGAATTTGGCAGAACCTAATAAGCGGCCAAGATTTCACTGAAAAGAACACATTTCTGTTATGATTCTTGAATGAATGGTAACCAATGATGGCTTAAGTGATGCCCCTGATGCACTAAAGTACAAAGATTTGCCAACAAGATTGCTCTCATTACAAAGGTTTCAGTAATGTAAAATGTCTTCCTGAACTGAAATTGAATCCTTTTTTCCAGAAAAACATCACCCTAATCAGAAATCCAGATGTACGAGACACCATCTTGAACCTGACCTTGACAGCCCTCGCTCCTAAATTTGAAGAATTTGAGCCTGAAGACTTTGAGCTGTGGTTCCAGGTCAATTTGTTTACCGTGATGGCAAGCTTCCACCCTGGCAGCTTGGTGGTGATCCCAAGTAACATCAGCTGTGTATCCTACACAACTATGTAAGAGATGATATTCCTGCTGTCCAAAGCTAAACATTTTAAGTTTGCAGGATGATGTTAAACTTTGACTCCTGACAAGTCTCAAGGATTTCTGTTTTCTTCCTTCAGACTCACTGGTCTTCTGAAAAGTTTGGAATCCCTGCCGTTGCAAATTTCACAGGGTGTGAGATCAAGCATAACGTCACTCAAGGAGACATTCACACGTACGTGGCAAAAATGCTCTGCTGACATCTTTTTTCAGATTTGCCCATTGCCACTACTGTGATGACAGCTGTACTGATGCAATGCTTTCATTTCAATATTCCCTTAAACAGGTTGCTCAGTTCCAGATTCCTTCATGGTGAGTTCATTTGTATGGGTGTATTGATGGGGTTTTCAATATTTGATCAACATTTACATGAAACAAGTTTGGCACATTAGCCTTGTTAATGAGGCCATGTTGATATATTTTAACATTAAGTAGCTTTTGCTACTAGACTAAGAATTATGCTTTGCTTGTTTCCAGTGCAAGGAGACTCCGGTTGATGGTAAGTCTCTAAATTACCAGATATTTCAACTTTGATGACAAGATTGCATTCTGAAGGTTCAATATCTGACACGCAAATATTGTCTTTTCACAGAGGACCTCATCTGTGCTGCAGTTAATAGGTGGGTGAATTACTGTTTTGTCTGGTTCTGGGTTTTGCGTAAGTAAAGTTCTCTTACACAATCTAACTAAGTTGACAATGGTTTACTTTTTTATTGTTCTCCTCAGACCACAACTTGAACAAATCCTGTCTGTTAGCAATTCCTCTGAAGCCCTGTGCACTGTTACCATCACTGAGCATGCCTGTTCCTCGGTAAGACTGTTATATGTAAGCTGTGAATCCACAAGAATGATTTGGCTTTTGCTACATCACCCTCCTGATACAAATCTCCATAAGCTCTGAAAGTGTTTATTTTATTTCTTCTCAAATGTTTCCAAGGCTACACATCTCACAGCCAGCAACTTGGTCACCCTGATGGACTGCTCACTGGAAAGCCACAGTACATACCCCGTAGAGGTCTGAAGCTTTTCTTCCAGAAAGCTTCTCCGGCGCTAGACCAGGCTCTTGATACATACGCCAACATGGTACGTCAAATCCCCAAATTTTACAAAATTGGTGTTTCCATGTGGGAATATTGTGTCAAACCAAAATTATTTTTCCAATTCCAGGCCCCCAACAACAGCAACCCGTCCTTGTCACATGCGCTTGAGGCTATTGGGGAGGTGGTAATTGCCAACTTCAGTCAGGCACAACTGCAGAGTGATGCCTTGGTCAGAAGCTGGTTCCAGACAAAGATTCGCCCGTTTCTGGCCTCTCCATCCCCCAATTTCCTATTCTGCCTAAGCTCAAAGAACTTCAGCTGCCATACTTACCCAGACTGTGTAAGCACATATGTGATATATTGCTCCACTGTGAACAAGATTGCAGAGGCACCTGCTGTTTTCTAATTGCTAAGGTATTAAAAGCCTTCTCTCAAATTTAGCATCCGGGCATTCAGCAGCCAAACGGCATCCATGGACAGAGAAAGCCAGCAAGCAGTCTTCACTCATTTCATCAAAGCCCTTCCTTTCAAAATGGGTCATCAGGTAAAGAGCAGGCGCTCAGAAGGCAATTTGGTTAAGTCTTGATGGCTTGTGGTGGTTATCCCATGACATGACTTTGTTTCTGTTTTCTTTGCAGATCTGGTTGCGTCTCATTTGTGGGTAGTAAGGAGTGGCTGAAGGTCAACCTTGGCAAGCTTCTTTCTCTCTGGTTTTGCAACCCTGCAGGACCTGCAAGCCCTGAATGCC